>NC_088709.1:63662320-64872402 GCF_963576615.1 Watersipora subatra
AAACAGTCATGATTGTTGGGGTGAACTGTGTATACCCGTGCTAGGGCATCAGTTTGATATATGCCAGGATGATCAGGCACTGCAGCTCCATGAACTCATCTCTTCCAGCATTTTGTGGATGCGTCAATAGTGTAATAGGCTAGCAATTGGCAGTAGAGAAGCGTCCTGGCAAAACCATCAAGTGTACAAAGCTTGAAAAAGGCTGTAAGGGTAGTGTCACGTGGTTCTTGAAGTTGTTGCTGAAGATTTGCTTCAGTGTAATACACTCTCTGGCCATTTCCGAGATGGACACTCAGACGCTGGACAGTAGGGTGTCATGCATGAATGGGCAGACTGAAGATGCGCCACATTGCTTCATTTGCACTGATGTACCTTCCACTCTCATAGCAAGCTACTTCATCAACCTGTGCTCCATCTCTTTCCAAACCGAACACTGCTTCATCACTACCCTTATTGACATATTTGCAAATGTATTTGATGGACTTCATGGAGTTGCAAAATTTGACATTGGTGTGTGCATTGAATACTTTGGACAGCAAAGAGCAGTAAAGCACTATCCATCTATTGTCCAAAGTGATGTTGTAGGCCTCTCCAGCAGCTCGCAATGTGTGTTGCTTGGTGAAACTTCCATCATCAGCGGAACGATGACGATACAATGGATACCCATCTATGCTAGTAACTGTGTCATTAATGAGAGCCTTAGGGTGCTTCTTGGTACATGTGCCGTCCTTCATGCAGGGTGAACCGGGGTTTATCTGGCCACATGGACCATGTACCATGTGCTTAGTGGCAATTTCGAATAGCTCAGGGTCTTTCACTCTATTTAGTATTTCCGCAGAAATGACACAATCAACCTGTTCTGGCCTGATGCGATCGCATAACCAAATTAGAATGTGTGCATGAGGAAGTCCATGTTTCTGCCATTCAATGGTGTACATATGGCATCGCACAGCGCCAAATATTGCACCGGTGGTGATGTAATCCATTAGTTGCTTTAGTTTTAGGTGAAACACTCTTGCAACCACACCGTGTCTGTCATAGCTTTGCTAACCAGGCAGCAATTCATTGGAAATCTCATCCCATTTGCTGTTGCAGGTAAATGTTATGAAGAGGTCTGGTCTGCCGTAATGTCACACATATGGTCATGGCATCCTGTGTACGCTTGTGTATGTAGCGCGGGCCACCAGTAAAAGACAAAGGTAAAATCACCATGTTACCTAGTTGGTTTGCATTGCAATCATCAGCCACTGCATCACGCAGGTGGATGTAGTCATCAGCTCTTAGCCGTGTCTGATTGTGGCAAATAAAGCTAAGTCTTTCAGTTTCAATTTTAGCGTACATGTCAACTGCAAACTGCAAAAACAGTTTTCGGCACCTGTGAATGTAGTTGAAGCTACCATCACGAACCATCAGTCTGCTAGCATAAAAATCCATAGCAGAAACCTTTCATGTACCTGGCTCTCCTGTGCAAATGTCAGTCTGTCGCAGCTGGAAGTTGTAGCCATTGTCACCTCGCCAGAAAATGAGTGGATACTGCAGTTTGTCATATGCTCTGTGCGTCTCAGATATCCTTTGCAGTTCATTGCTACGCAAGTGCAGAACAATATCCCACCTTTCAAACTTATGTCTAACTATTTGAATGGCAACTTCATCGATGACATTAGCATTGAATCTCCTTTCATGCTCTCCAACAAAGTGTTTGTCAGCATGAATGACAATTCGCAAGTCATCCGTGTTTTCAGGCAGCCTCTCCTGAGCAGTTTTGAAATCACACACATATTTATTTTGCTCGTGTAGAACATCCTGCAGCTCACGGATTACGTTTAATCGCACTCCTTCAACAATACCACGCCGACGTTCTGCCTCTGCCTGCTGGTCACCCATGAAATAGATTTGCAGGAACTGTGGTTGCTCACCCGGTATCGGAAGCAAGGATCCAATCAAATAGTAGACTTGACCCTGAACCTTGAAAGTTTGGTTAAATCCAGGTTCATCAATGGTTTTATCTCCAAATGATGTCATTTGAAAACAGCTGTTATATTTTCGTATATTCCCAAAAAATGTTCAGAATCAGGATTTACGCCTTGGAATAGGTGAGTCAATACAGGTGAAATATCCTCAGAGAGTGGTCGTAGGCGAACTTTCCCATTGTTGCAACAAATGCCTGGCCTCTCGTCTTTCCAACGTAAGGCATTACATCTGGAACATTTTTTAGGCATTCGTTCCATAAAAAGTTTCTGATGGGCCCTATACTGTGTTGCAGGATTATAGTCAAGTGCAAAGTTTTCTGCCCATGGACGGTGCCTGGTACGTTATGGTGGCCAAGCAGCTGCTGTAGTTAGTGTATCTTGCCATGGGAGTCGCTGCTGGGTCGGCTCAGCAGTCTCTGCACTTCTAGCAGCTGCAGCATCTATTCTGGCCTGCTCTCGATGTATCTGTGTTTGTTCAGCGATTTCTGCTCTTCTAGCAGCTGCTATTCTGTTTCGTTGTAGGCGTAGCTGTGTTTGCTCTGCAGTTTCTGTACTTCTAGCAGCTGCAGTAGCAGTTCTGTTTCGTTGTGGGCATAGCTGTGTTTGCTCTGCAGTTTCTGCTCATCTAGCTGCTGCTTTGCGAATTCGGTCTCTTTCTCGACTGGAATCAATCTGTTCTTGCATTTGGGCAGTAGGCCTTTTGGAAGGCATCGTACTGCTTCAAGTGTTTCTAAAAGTGAATGAGATGGTGTGCTTTTTTGTAATATACTCTGCTCGTTTTCTTCTCACCATCGCCTATCGCAACGCTCGGAATGCCCGTGCAAGTTCTGTATTAGCTGTAGTTCTGTAGTACTCGTAGCTGGAAAAAAAGTAAAAGTAAAACAGCTGCGGAAGGAAATGAACATGCTTACTATCACGAACAGTTGCAAATCCAATGTTTTAAGAGGTGGAGGTGTGGCAATTCAAAGACAATAGAACATTGAATAAGAAGTACTAACCTTTTCGATGTAGAAATTTAGTAGGTAAGACGCAGTAGAAGTACCTGTACAAGTTCTGTAGTAGCTGTAGTTCTGTAGTACTCGTAGCTGGAAAAAAAGTAAAAGTAATTCAGCTGCGGAAGGAAATGAACATATTTACTATCACAAACAGCGGCAAATCTAACGTTTTCAACCCTTTGAATGGAGTAGACTCATTCATGCGTTTTCTGTGGTCGACCGCCGTAGACACATTTTTGCGACTTTCCCAGCAATTGCTAGTATCTGAATTTTATTATTCGTTGATAACATACCCAATGACCTTTAAGACTTTTATGGTAGTGACAGTGTTGTCCAAAGATTTCTCTATAAAATTAGCTTAAAATTCAATTTTAGATTTTTGTTTGAGAATCTCCAACTTAAAAACAACCATTTTTTGCGTAAGTTTTGAAAACGCCACCGAGTTAGAAAACAATTACTTATGTTGATGACATTATAGCCGATTCAGATTTTTGTGATTACACAGATAATTAAAATGCACAAAGTATAGATACAATGATTTTTTTGCATAGCAGTGCTTGTTAACATGTTAGCAAAATGAAATGTATAACCAAAACAAACGTTCTAGATGGAGTTTAAAATTGAAAAAATATTGTATACATATGAGGCAATATCAGCAAAATGGCTGGCAGTAGGCTGATAGCTAAATTTGTACATGGACGCAAGTGAAACGGTTATGTATTGGAAGTGTGGCAATTTATAGACAATACAACATTGAATAAAAAGTACTTACCTTCATGATGTGGAAATTTAGTAGGGGAGAACTGCGTTTTTTCCAGTGACCGCAAGAAACAAACCTTTACGTGACCTTGGTACAGGTTGGCAGTAAATATTAATTGCATGTAAATTACTACTCATTAATTTATTTTTTTTAATGAGTAGTACATTTGTATAACTGTATAGGCACCTTTGTAAAGGCGGCAGAACTCGGGACGGTGCTTTTTACCACGGCAGCAACTTTGCTGTTTAAAACGGAACAGTGCCGTTGGGCATTGTAAAGAGGCGCACTAACCAGAGATCACGTGATTTTTGTGTAAAATGATGAACAGGTTATGTATAAAGGCGCACTAACTGGAGATTCCCGTTAATGCGCCCTAGCGGTGAAAGAAAAAACCACAAAATAGCCGCACCCTTATATAAGCCGCATGGCTCACAAACCATCAGAAAAAAGTAGCGGCTAATAGTCCAAAAAGTACGATACTCTATAAGGCGGACACACAATTACACACACACACCCACACAGACAACGATTGCTGTTTGTATAGTAGATCAGTATATGGTATATATACCTAACATGAGTGTTTATACAAGATCAGTATATGGTATATATAACTAACATGCGTGTTTTACATTATCAGTATATGGTATATAAATACCTAACATGAGTGATTATACATTATCAGTATATGATATATATATATACCTAACATGAGTGTTTATACATTATCAGTACGGCATGTATAACTAAGACCAAATGTACAATACACAAATCATGTGAGAATACTCGACCTGAATGAAAATAAGGAAAGACATCTTTGCCAGTTGTTAGGAAAAACACTCGAATGTTCACTTTATTTTGGTGCCTGATGACACCCCAAGCGCCAAAAATGTTTTATCTGTAATGTCACCCAAATAATGAATGATGACGTACAGACATACAGATGTACAGACATAAAGACGTATGTACAAACATTGACATCTTTCACTTTGCTTTTCTTTGGATGAATCGATGCTTCAAGAAATGGCTACATTTATATAAAAGGTAATCGAAACAACAAACTTGTGAAAGAAACGTTTAAGCACAATATTATATATTTAGAAATAACTTTTATAATTTATTTTAGCATGAACTTAAATAAACAAATGGATCAGTGAGTTGAGAGTCGCAATATATTAGCAAATGTTACTGTAAAATAAAAACAGAGAGAGTTACAGTACTTGAAATAGAGGTTTTATTAATACAAGTAGAGACGTTAGTTTAGATATAGCCTTGGAACTTAAGCTTCTCCTAGCCATATTGTTAGAGACCATATAATGAGCAAACTATAAGCGGATATTGAAAAATGATGGTTTTTGATCTGATTGGGAAATTATCAATAGTTAAAAATGCAAATACCTAGTATTGAAAGGTAATAAATTGTTTTGAGGTAACCCAATCAATGATTATTTTATTCAATTTCATTCCATAAAACGTGAGTCATTCAAATAAATCGGCAAACTTTTGTAAGCAAATTTAGTGGTAAATGATACCACCTTTAATGTTCTGTAGTTAATACTCTTATTGGCAATAATACCTGGCAGTTATATGCATCAACATTGTCTGGTACATAATTAAATATGAATAGACAACACCCTCATTAATATGACAACATGAATAGACAACTCCCATACCTTCTTGAATTAAAATGTTTTGAGCACTGATACAGGCTTGACCAGTATTTCTAAACTTGCCGGCTTGGATATCCGGTATAGCCTTCTTGAGGTTAGCAGAGTCAAAGAGTATCAGAGGGGCAAGACCTCCGAGTTCTAGACTTAATTTCTTTATTTGAGGAGCACAGTCTTTCATCAGTATCTGCAATATAATAGTGAATAGTCCACCACATAACTCAAGATAATCACAAAGTATCAACTTATTCGCTGACAAAAACACAACAACCGCAATTTCTTTACTCTGAACTTATCAGTGATGGGGTCAATAACAAAAATATCGAAAAAGGTTAGCCTTATCATATGGACGGTCTTCATATCACTATCTAGACATTATGGTATTATATAGACAGTCTTCATATCACTATCTAGATATTATGATATCATATAGACAGTCTTCATATCACTATCTAGACATTATGATATCATATGGACAGTCTTCATATCACTATCTAAATATTATGATATCATATGGACAGTCTTCATATCACTATCTAGATATTATGGTATTATATAGACAGTCTTTATATCACTATCTAAATATTATGATATCATATGGACAGTCTTCATATCACTATCTAGATATTATGATATCATATGGACAGTCTTCATATCACTATCTAGATATTATGATATCATATGGACAGTCTTCACATCACTATCTAGATATTATGATATCATATGGACAGTCTTCATATCACTATCTAGATACTATGGTATCATATGGACAGTCTTCACATCACTATCTAGATATTATGATATCATATAGACAGTCTTCATATCACTATTTAGATATTATGATATCATACAGACAGTCTTCATATCACTATCTAGATATTATGATATCATATGGACAGTCTTTATATCCGTGTTTACTTATGGCGAACTCAATATTAATTCAAGTTAAAATGTTACAAGGCCTTTTAAAGCTTTTTTGGGAATACGCAGCTTTGATAATTCCCTGACCAAACACGAGCGAAGCGATCGGTTGGGAGATTTATGATAAATGCATATGTGCACACAACTCCCGAAAACTATTAATTAACGACCGTCGCAAACCGTTGTACCAAAATTTCTTCAACAAATTTAACCATTTTTCTGTAGAGTCGTTTAAGTATAATAACGATACAAAACACATATAAACCTATTTAAATATGTTACCAAGTCTTTGAAAGGTTACCGCAATATCCTAAAACTAACCCATCTGATCGGATTATACATAAATAGACAGATCAATTTTGCCAAAAACTGCGATAAAAACTTGACAAGCTTCATTTAATCAAAATTAAGACCGGCCAACGATATGCCAATAAAGCCGTGCGACAGATAGTAGAACTATTAAGCGGGGCGCATTTCACGAGAAAACCGTGCTCATTTCATCAGTCTATAGCATCGTCTAATTGCCGAAGGTTTCTAATATTTTTCCGTTTTTAATATCTTGCAAAAATATTTAATTATAAAAATAATTATTTGGTTTTATAAAATTAATATAAAATTCAAATATAAGAATAATTGTTCGAATTTATTTATCCGAAGGTTTCTATAATAAACGTAGACCGTTTGAGGCGTAGACCGATTTACAGGTACGAAATTGTGGTACACAGTTTATCAGCCTATGTTTTTTTCCAATTACCAAAGGTTTCATTAAATTATTTAGAACGTTAGCCAAAATTTTTTACATCTTATGTACAAGCTAAGGTCGAACTACAACGACCCTTTATGACGAGATCATTTTTTTATTTTGCTCCAGTTTGCAGAAAACTTCCAGACGTGTTAACGCTCATACTTGCTTTCTGCTAGATTGCTATCAAAACCATTCTACATTCAACACAACCAACTTTCAAACTGTGTATATTACACAGCAGCTTGCCATTTTACTTTTGATATTGCATTTCAGAGATATAATAAACATATTTCCTTATTGCTGTTGTTAAATTACATACATTACAGTAGGTTAGGCCTACAGCTTTAATTAATCTTCATTTTGTTGTTGTAAAACAGGTCTGAGATAGTGGTAGATTAGGTGTGAATTTTTACAACCTTTTGTTTTGCATAATTGACTTTGTGAATTTAATTTCAAAATAACTTGACAACTACTATGGACATACAACTTCCCAAAACACCACGTCGTGGCCGACGCAGCGGCCGTCCACGTGTCTCTCAGTTATTACAGCTCAATAGGAGGATAAATAGAAGGTCCTCACAGCAACCATCAACATCAAATGCTAATGTTCAACAGCACGCTACTCAAATTAATAACAACAACTCATCTGATCCAGATAATTCTTTAGTAGATGTTGTAGGCGATGTAAATGACATGGACTTGGCAGCCCCTTTGTTTCCAGATGATGATCATGATTTTATGGACATCATTGACCATGAAAATATTGCACAAAACAATATTGCTCCCCCCAATGCTGCCCCCCTTCATCACATTCCTCATTTTCAATCTTTGCATTGTCCTGATTTTCAAGAACTGCGTAACAACTTTCTAGGCAGACTTGACAAAAACATATCACAGCTCACATGTACTGGATGTAATGAGAAACATTTCATTACATATAATGCTCAAATGCAACTATGTCATACGTGCCAACAAGTTCTCCTGTCAAATTCCTAGATTACTAGAATTTCCTTTTTGAAGTCGTGCTCCCTCAAATTTATTTTATATTATCTCGAACAACCCTCATTTAAACTATACTCTGTCAATTCCTGCTGACAACTACTTTTTCAACAACCAGCACTACCCTTTCTTTTTTCCATTATCACTTTTTCCATTATCACTTATTCCATTATCAGGTCGTGGGCTGTATGGCAGGGGAATTTCTAGTTTTAAAATCTACATTTTCTAAATTTTATTTTTTGTAATTCTGAATTGGCCTGATACAAAATACATTTATATTTTATTTTTGAACAGAAGGAAATAGTACGGTGAACTGTCCTAAACACAACTCAGCCAACAAGCACACCATCCTTATTGTCGTAAATACAATTCGGCTAACAAACAAGTTGTCCTAAATACAACATAAGTTTATCAACTTCTGTTAACATTTACACAAAGTTGATTTACTCCCAACCTATCTTAGTCATGAGTATGGACGACACATATATCAAGCAAATACACACTTTTGATCACATCAGCTTATTCGAATTCCAGAAATTAAAGATTTAAATATAAACTGTCTACTCAATGAGTGCTTCAAGTTCACAACAAGAAAACAACTTACCCGACCAACTTCAGTAGACCCAGTGAACGAGATCGTAGAGATCCTCGGATCAGAGCAAAAGAGAGAACCAACATCAGCCACATTCTTTTGGCTGCATGATATGACATTGACGACTCCCTTGGGTATACCGGCTCTGTCAGCCAACTGCAAGCATAATTATCTGGTTAAACAAATTATCTCTTCCGGGGCTAAACAGCATCACACTTGATGTTGCAAATTTCCAAAATAAAACAGGGGTTAATCTTAAATATCTTGCTGCAGAAAGCTTTCATTACAGCCGTACCTCAAAATACGAGTGTCCTAACATACAAGAAACTGGAGATACAACAACAACTCCGAGCAAATCTTTATCTGGAGGAAACGATACAAATTTGAAATACGAGCGTACAAAACGGTTCTCGAGGCGGTCACTAAGTAGGCAAATGTACGAAAAGGCGCATATGAAAACAGCATCCCTCGATCCATCTCGTCGAATCAGTTTGAAAAATCATTTAAAAAACAGCCTAGTGGTTAAAGCAAAAGTGTGACTAAATGCGAGGTAACAAAGTCAAGCTGGAAAATAATAAACAATAAACACGAAAACGAAATTAGAATTAAGTTTAGTATAAGATGAAAATGTATTTTTTCCGATGTACATGTAAATGTACATGTAAATCTGTTTAAATTAAATTTAAAGTTTGTGTTAAGTTATATAGCGTCACAAAAGTGTAGCCTCGCGAATGTGCTGCCATCAAGTCTCTCACACCGCCGTTGGCGGCTACTGTCTGTCTCTAAGGTAGGAACTCCATGCAGTAAGATACAAACGCGCACACACACACTGTCTCGAATGGTTTTAGCCGAAATATCACTTTCAGCCGTTACCAGGCTACTTTAGCCTATAAGTTGTTTAGAGGCAAATTGCTTAGCATATTAATATAATCTTTCTACTATGATCTCTCCAACAATGAACAAAACATTTCAGTTATTTTTAGAATTGTATCAATAATTTTGAAGATTTTTATCGTTGAAACGCAATGAAATAAAACAACAATGTGAATTCATATTATTAAAAAACAACAAAGATCCATCAATAGTTTGTCTTGCAAGCCATATCGGTACCTCTATGTTTCTGTGAAAAGGATTTGCATACAAACGTGAACCAATGGAACAGTAGCAACTAACCTCAGCCATGGCCATGGGTGTGTAGGGGGTGTCCTCAGGAGTTTTAACAACCACAGTGCAGCCGACAGCAAGAGCTGGAGCTGCCTTGCGAGCCAACATAGATGGCGGGAAATTCCACTAAATACAAATAACAAAAGTGGCATACAAGTTTGGAGTTATCGAATCTTCACACCGATACCAAATGTTTCTGTCAAGCTGTTACGTGTATGTCATTGATAATGATAGCAGACAAATTTTCAAATGAACCCTCAGTGAACACAGATTCGGTCTAAGTTTCATACTATGGTATGTATTAAATATCATTTCATAGAGTTAACTATGTAGATCTATAGAATAAATACAATAAACCCTACTGAGTGGAAAACAATAAAGTGAAAAATACAGAGCAACAACGAAATGTATATGCCTTACTAAAACTTTCACACACATAAAATTTCTTTAAATTGGTTGCTGAAAAAAGATTATAATATTGTCAATAAAAAGAGTCAATTATTTGTCTAGGGATTACTAGTCAGAACCTGTCTGCATGTTTAGTTGTTACAAATAAGCGCAGCTGCAAGCTGTATTCTAGTACAGAACATGTTCAACTCAACGAGTCTATGAGAATACCCACTGGTATGATCAGGCCTGCAACTCCAACTGGTTGTTTCATTACGACAGCACGCTTGTTTGCTGGACTGGCAGGAATTGTCTCTCCATAGACTCTCTTTGCCTCTTCAGCGTAAAACTCCAAGAAGGAAGCAGCGTACATCATATCCACACGAGCCTCAGCCAAAGGTTTACCCTGAAGAAATGAGACAATCCAAGCGCAGTCAATGCATATGACTATACCATTAGCTCTGCAACTCCAGTGACATTTGACCTGACAAAATTGAGATCACTACGTTGTATAAGTACTATTGAGCAAAGGTGTATATTTAAGCCCAATTGCATATTTCACTTTTGAAGAATTCAGCAGACAAATTGCAAAGTTGCAAAAATCAATACAGTGCACCCTCGAGATACGATATTAATCCGTTCCAAGGTTTGCATCGTATGGTGAAAAAATCGTATGTCCGGGTATAAAAACCATTGTAATTATACAATGAAAAAAAAAAGGTAAAAATCGTTCAAAATTTTATAAAAATGCTGTACATATTGAAAATTAGTAACAAAATAGTATGTTAACTTTAGTAACTATAGTTAGATACAGTAGCTGCATTGTATTAAGTGCACCTAGTGATTATAATCTGCAATACTGTAAAATGCAAAAATTATAATCGGTTTACTGTTAGGGTTTGAAGCAATAGATGACCAAAAGTCAAAAGAAATAATAAATTGTGGGATCACCTAATACCACAACTGCTGCAAAACATTGCAACAAGCACTGTGATGCATCAATAAGCAGACATGAACTATATGGCAATTGCTATGCTGCTAGAAATATCAATCATGGGAGTTGTCCAACCATCACAGCTGATGCAATGTGAATATATGGGACATCAGTTCGATTGGGAGTTGTCTGATCATTATAATGAAAAGCTTAATGAATGAAAAACAGCATAAAATTGTTGCTAAATCACAATTATTATTGACCAACACCACTTAATATGAAAGAGACTAACTGGCTACAACAATTATTAATGAATATTCAGCGAAGCAAACAACTCTACAGAGTATCAGGCAAAAATGGAGGTATATCGCCAATATTACAGGAGCCAGCCAAATTTATGACTTGTTGGAGCGAAGAAGCAGCCGGCATGCACCAGATCAGCAACCAGCCATCAGTGAAAGAATCATTTACAACACTTTATTTAGTATATTTAGTTATAGCTTATAACAACATTATAGTCTAGAAAATGTTGTATTGTAGAGCAGTAAAAAAATATAGCATAATTATTCATTAACTCAGATATTGTATTTTATGAGAAAATATTGACGAAATGGTTGTAAAAAGAATGGCATAATATGATAATAGTTTCTCTTGCTTCATATAAATTAGCTAGCTAGTAGCGTCTTAGGACGAGGATTACTGTAAAATTAATTTTATAAGGCTGCCACTGTTAGTTTTTGAGTTATGGCCAGTTTTGTACAATTTGTTACCGGACTTAAAATATTTTTCACTTCTCATTCGCTTGTCATCATGGAATCCCAACCACAGTTAGGAATTTTAGCTCACCGCAAAGAATCTGAAATATAAATTAAACAAAAGCTTACGCAAAGACCGCAAGTAAAACACAACCAACCAATGACATTCGACAATGGCTCAAGGACAAGTATAAAAGAGGGGCAAAATCAAGGGAAGAGCAGGAGAAGCTGGCAGCGAGCCAGACGGCAAAGGGGAGCCGCAAAGAAGAGCCAAGATAGGAGGATTAACATAAGCCCAAAATAGCCAAGGAGCCAGCAGCAACCAGCTCGCTGAGGATAGACTCAACAAACACGATTCACCCAAAAGAGGTGGCAAGCCAGGAAGCCATAAAGCCCTGAGAGAAGAAAGCTAACTCAGCCGCCCCTGTTTACAGTAAGAGCTACTGCTACGCGTCTAACAGATACGTACCCATTTAACCTAGTAAGGCCATAACAAATAGGGCTAAGTATATAAGCGTATTGTTATTTTTGCTTGAGCTTGTAAGCCTTGACAGAATAATTGTTATTTTGACCTTTGGAGAAAAATAGAGTTCCCAGACGCTTAGAAACAAACCACTGGCGTGTTATTGTCAATTGTAGGATAATTACCTGCAGAGAGTTACCCACAAGAGATAGTAGGCCTCATAATCTCACAATCCTAACACTACTTGTTGTGAGCATTGATACTTGGGCTCATTATTGGCAACAGTGTGATACTGTCAAACTGATTTCAAGGAAATTATAGTAGTACCCATCCCCATTGATTGATTTGTTGGCTCAATTTTGCTTTATAGCAACGGTCTGATTTTTGTGGGGCAGAAGTGCCACTTTGTCTGCGGTCAAAATTTGTCTTGGGAGAAATTGAACTCAAGGTCCAGAGGCTAACCATTACACATAGAACCATAGAACCATTGTAGTATTTCACTCAAAGGAAACGCACAAAAACAGTACATTTCATATTATTATTTAAATATCAAATTATTATTATTAGCCTTTTTTTTATATTCATTATTAATTCAATTTTAAACATTTATTAAATACTAAATAACAAATTTCTCCCTTGACATTACCAAATGCAGATCGTACGGTAAGAAGTTCTTACCTTCAAAATGTACGCATAACATAAACATTGAATTCACTTCGAATAAGTTTGGCTTGCTAAACTTACACTTTAAACTGAGTTTTAGTATGTATTTTGAACTATTTTACTGAATTTCAACTTTTTATCACGAAGTTTTATCCTTCGTAAGTTTCTGTTTTCACTTTCATTATAAAATTTAGCGTGTCTGGTTGAAACCTTTTTCAACCAGACTAAATAAGAAAGGCCGAGCGATGCAGTTATCGAAAGCAGCCTCTCACACGCCTGACCATTTAATGGCTACCGAAAAGAAAAATGATATTTTATTTACTATACACGACGTACATACCTTTGGAGTAACTTGACTTTAGCTGATACATATAGCAAATAAAGCAGAGAGGAGGCAAAAACGTATCAATACTAATATGTTGCTGTACACTTGAAGATTAATTTAATACGTAATGGAATAGAATTTTTAGCAGGCTAAAAGTTGTCTAGTCCTGTCCAATTTTTCTTCTGGTTTAAAAGAAAAAAAACTGCTAGCTAAATAACTTTTGTAGAAGGATCCAGAGAATGTGCTACAGTATTTCCTCTTGTATGAAATGTGCACAAGAATCAATGTAACCATATGTACAAAGTTTGTACGTATTTATACCGTAGATGACAGGGCTTTAACAAGTTTCAGAAAGTAATGTGGATGCGTCAACTATCTTGAGTAGTTAGTTATATGAGTTACATACATAAGATGAATTGTATTCACGTAGGAGATAACAAGCCCACCTGCAAAGACATGGTTAAACAAGGAAATAAAACATAAAATCAGAAGGATGCAAATAAAATGAATAAAATATAAACAACATGTCACACAAGAGATAAAATATTATACATGCATTGTTTTAATATACCAGTCCACATCAGTAAATTAATCACTTGAAATATTTCTGCCGATGTGGGGTTTTCTGTATCTTCTACCTCCTCGCCCTTGCTAAATGTTTGCTCATTTTGAAAGCTGGTCGCATGCATGGCCTTCTAACTCCTTCGAATCTTCAGTCGTAAACTCCTTCCTGTGCTTGCTTTAATAGAGTTCTTGTTCTGATAATAATTGCAAATGCTGAATGGTTACGATCATATTCCTTGACAATGTTAATAATACGTGTGCCTGCTTCTTATTTACGACGTCCAACTTTGTTGACATAGAAATCATTTTTCCTTCGTTTTGTAACGTTTGTATCGGTCTCAGCTTCTATAGCTAACGAATGAAATATAAATACTTGTAGTTGTATACTGACTAAAAGCTTATAGCAAAATATATTATAACGCTACAAATGAATATTTGTTCTCGCTTGTGAATTTCACACGAAATTTTCCACGCGGAATGCTGCCATGAGAGAAGTCGATTATCGTGTCTCTTCTAAACATTCTGAAAATGTTTTTGGCAAACTATATTTCGGTGTCTTTTTTATTTCGACGTGCGTTATGAGCACACCAACCGCCAAATTTTAACACGGGCGAAACTTTTTTCAAAATCGTATGGTGAAATAAAATTCGTATAGCGAGGTGAAGATCACACAATGTTCGACTTCGTAAGGTGAAAAAATCGTATATCAGGGTAATCGTATCTCGAGGGTACACTGTATAAGAAACCTAAAGGAGGAATGCACAATGTGAAATTGAATGCAATGTGAAACTGAATTCAATGTGAAACCGAGTGCAATATGGAACTGAGTGCAATTTGAAAATGAGTGCAATGTGAAAGAATGTGAACGCAATGTGAAGAAGAATGTGCTGTGAACATGAACGCAATGTGAAGGGGAATGCAATGTGAAGAGGAATGAATGCAATGTGAAAAAAATGCAATGCGAATAAGAATGCAATGTGAAGGGAATTGCAATGTGAAGACAAATGCAATGTGAAGGTGAGTGTAATAACAGTAATGACAGTAAAAAAAACAAAAAGGTTACATACATTTTCTGAAGTAAGCATGTCTCCCATTTCTTCTGCACTCTCCACCGTCAACTCAAACCATTTCCGAAGATAAGCCCCACGTTCCTAGACAGCCAATAGAGACATACATAGATCTACCACAACTCAAAAATAAGATATAGAAATGCAAAAATTATACTATTCGCTACAAATAACCAATTAGCTTGCGTTCCTCAAGACAGGACAATACCTGTTAAGTTAGTCAGCTAAGTATTGCTAATGCAATAACCTAGGCTATTATCACCAGTTCTGATCATTGATAGACAACCTTGCTATTTAGGCTCCAAAACATATTTGAAATGTTTCCTTTTAACCCTGATTTTTAATTTGGTTAGAAGGAGTTTTTTTTCGATTAGGCTTCAGCTCCATTTGTATTTCATTTTATACCAAAGTTGCTGATGATCAAAGTTGGCTCCATCTGTTTGTCGGTGAATTACTCTTCATTTAATGAGCACATGTTTAGCTATACCTTTTAGCCATTTGTGAAATCGATGATTTTATCATCTATATGTAGCCTTAGCTCTACATACTCTAACATTCTCAACAAAACCTAGCAAACAAATAGTTAAGTAATAAATATATTTAATTTACTTGCAACATGCTCAGGTTGGAGAAACTGGCTGATCCAGTTTTTTAAATCCTAAAAGGAATATTATTGCACTGGTGATTTGAACTTGTCTCCCTTTCCGTACAGAACATTTGGTCTTTGACTTATTTTAGATAGTCACATAGGCAAGATCTTTACTACCCTAATAAAGCTTGTTCATAAAAATAAAAATGTTAAAAACAAATACATAAAAATCATTAAAAACAAAAATACAAATTTACATACTCAAAATAAATTTATAAACGAAACCATAAAATACATTCACAACGAAACAAGTCAATCACCAGTACGAATATTCAGACCAGATGAAGTACATACTACGTAAGTGTATTTATTCTCTGGCTTGAAATACTAGGACTGACCTTGAAATATAAACTGAAAGTCAATCAAGATAACTTTAATTTACTTACTTATTATATAGGAAATAATACAATATGTTTAGAGAGCAGTTCAAATGTTCTGGTGTTAAAATCGGGCTCACCTTGAAAAATATACCTTGAAAAATTAGTTTCCGTTTCGGGATTTCTCCTTATTGCAGGAAACACCGGTCCCAATTAACCATGAAACGTGTATAGCTGTGTAGCTTGCAGCTAGGAACAGATAAACGACTCACAAATATAATCTTTTCAAGGACCTCACAGTTTGAAAAAGAATAAAAAGCTCAGTGTTTTATTCTCAGAATTTGAAAGATTAAGCCTTTACCTTTCCTGTCTTTCGACTCCATTCAGGAAACGCTTTGTGTGCAGCTTCAATAGCAAGCTTTGTATCCTCGACATTCATATCACTCACCTCTCCAATCTCATTTCCATTAGCTGGGTTGTAAACTACGGAAAAAAACAGTCGAGGTTAAATTAGGTTCCTAAAATGCAAAACTTTGCAAAGACTTTCACAGGCCAAGCAAAGTTCATAATCCTTACACAGCGCACCCTCAGGTTACGATGTTCCTGTTTTATGGGTTTTTCTGCCTTACGATGTGGAACACGATATTTTTCCGTTCCCTTGTGTCATTTTTTCGGCATATGACATCAGCAAAAATGTATCTCAAAATTTACATTTGGTGGTCGGTGTGCTGAAAACGTCTGAATAACAAACATGTCGATATACTATTCACCAAAATCCTTTCCACCACGCTAAAAAGTGTGCCTGAAAGAGTACAATGTTTGCTCTCTGTCATTCCAGTATTCTCCATGTTTTGTAAATGCTCGATATTGTGTGAGCGAAACGTAAATTTATGAAAAGTAAAGGAAAGTGAAAACTTATTGTGCAGTTTAGCGTATAATGTAATAATTGCTATAATCTTCAACTCTTTATACGCATATAACTATATAACTACATATTTAACTTTAATCCGTTAGTCGTGGGTCTCAACCATAATTATAGTCATAAGCGGATCATAACCACTAAATACACTAAAATTAATGTAGGCAAATATAGTTATCAAAGTTAATATGATATTTTGTTACTAATTTTTAATATGCACAATATGTATATAAAATTTTGATGGTTTCACCAGTATTACTAGCATTAAATAATTAATAAAAGTTTCTATACCCCTCTCTACGACATTTCCAATTCATGTTGCCAACACTGGAACGAATTAATGTCGTATGGCGGGTCGACTGTACAGCAAAAATTGTTGCATATCTGTTTTTTTGTCAAGGCCAATTTAAGATTTCTTTACCTCAGGCTGCCATTACGTTCAAATGCTGCCCACTTTGACCTTTGACCTTTGCCTATTCGGACCTCTATCTAAACATTATTATATCTGAGCATAAGAATATTAATTCAAAAAATATGTTAAGTAGAATATTTCGATTTTTAAAAACAGCCAAAGGTGAGAAATTGTTTTATGTTATCATTAAACGAGTTTAATACAGATTAATAATAATAATTTGCTGATTTTCAAATTATTGCAATAATGATAGAATTTTGCTCATATTGATAGACAGCAGCGCGCAATAAACCTAAAACCTTAGCAATGCATAACCAAACAATAGTTACAATAGCACCATTCACAAGCATGTTGAATTATTAAAAATTGTTCCAGAAAAAAACTACCCTTGATTAAAATTAATTTGTCTTGTCGAAAAAAGTTTTGCGAAAGTCAAAGATGCTGCCAGTATTCAACACCTGCAAATTCTGTCTTAGTTTTTAACACCATCTAAAGGGCATGATCAATGGGTAAACATTATTGTTATATAGACTGCATATGAGTACCCCAAACACCAGTTCTTGACTATCCCTAAACCTTTCAACGGTCATCCAGGAAGCTAATTACTGTCAGTGCATAATTGAGAGTCGTAGACTGTGATCTCTATAAATACTTTAATAGTTATAGACTACAATAACGGAGCACTTGCCTTATAGCAAAAGTTTTTGGTACATGATAAAATGTTTTATTGAATTCATTGAATAGTTATGGTTAGATTAATCGTGGTATTGTTCAATATAATATGAAGTAGATTGACAAATGGAAGTGAAAGTGATCGCTAAAACACTCAACTCATCTATTATGTACGCAGCGCGCTAAACGTTTATAAATTAAAAAGACACGTACAAAAGCCTAAGTAACTTTCACCATATACATCGCACGCTATTTATCGATATTCATAGACCCACCAGCATTATCGATGTCTATGGTGTTTTTACCTACATAAATATTCTTGGACTGATGCAAGCGAGAGTTGTAGAAAGTTTGTGTTCAATCACGAATGTATGATATCAATATTAAATTATTTGTTGCCTTTCAGTATCAAGTTTATCACCTCATATTATTACTATTTTTCTACTATTTATGAGTGACGACGCATGCTACCGGTGGAATAATAATATAAAATACTAATATAAAATAATAATATAACAATACAAAGTAAAAATAAAATATAAAACAATAATATAATTCTCTCGTTATTCTACTCTTGGTCAACGAGTAGTCACTAACAATGATTGATCGCTAATCTCTATGCCAGTTGCTATTACCTTCTGTGACCTTTCAATAACAATAGCAATTTAATTCTGTGACGCATTTTTCTCAATAACGATAATATACTATAATAGCGTTTGCGAGGTTGGGAGATACTTTATTATATGCTCAGATTATGCTACTAGTCAGTTTTTTCTAATCCAGATATTATAATCACTAAAAACTAGTCTGAGATATATCGCATGGGTAAAATATTACGCTTCATGACATGAGACGACAACAGCCAATATTTAAACACGGGGAAAAAGAACAAGATTAGACGTGAACATAACTATTACAACAGGTATCAGTCGCAAATCACTAAGCAGGGCATGAAGAGGACAACTCCAAATTTATGGATATAAATAAGAGTAAATGGGTGCTTATAGCATATTCTAATTCACAATAATCCTTTTCCAACATTTTTACACGCACTCCGTATGTGAAGATAATTGGAAAGTGCCTTTGGTATCAACTAAATCGGTTTGCAAGAAGGGCATCCAATCATCTAAGAGAACGCTATGATAAAAAATGATTGCGCTATTTGAGCTTAGCCTGTGTACCTTTGAATGTTTCTCCAGAACAACTCGTCACAAACTCCCCATTCACGTAGGACCCTGATTTGAATAGACCAGGCATACTGGCTAGCCATCTCAGCTGACACTAAAAAACAAGAGTGAACACAGCTGATCGCTGAAAACTAACCTTTCTCTATCTGAGGGTATCAGGTCATCACCTGCATCAGCAAATATGCACAGTTGATCACTGAAAACTAACCTATCTCTATCTGAGGTTATGAGGTCATCGCCTGCATAAATAAATCTGCAAATGCTGAAACATTTAACGAGTATATGACCAGCCAACTAAGCAAAAACTTTGCAGTGCCTATGACCTTTCGATCTCCCAGTCACACATTAGTTGAGTGCAGCAGGCAGTGAATGTAGTTGGATTGGCCAGATGCATGGTGGTCAAGGATTCATACGCCATGCTTAAAGGTGAACTTGCACAGAATATGAGTAGATTTTATGAGAAAGTATCTATATTGTACTATCATTTGCGATGGTTTTTGATGTTTGAGGTGATCTGACTGTCAGGATGTTTCAAGATTAAAATTGACAAAACTTGATGGTAGTTAAAAAGCTCAAAAGAAAAATGAGTGTGAAATGATTTCACTAGTTTTCATCGTTGCCATAGTTGATATCGGCTATTTCGTTGAAGTTGCAGCGTTACGCGTCTCTATTCAGTCAGTCTTTTTGCAACTATAGACCCCATAATAACACTTTCACTTGCTCTGAAAAATTTAACCGTGATCAAGTTTTATTGAATTTAATCTTAAAACATCCTGGCAGTCAGATCGCTTCAAACATCAAAAACCATCGCAAATGATAGTACAATACAAATACTTTCTCATAAAATCTAGTAGGCCTACTGATAGAATAGAAATACTATAAAATCAAAAATAGCAGATATTGAGTGGATCACGCATATATGAACACCTCAAGTTCACACTAGTAAGCATACTCTCATGTTTGCAAATGTCAGCATATTAATAAAAATGCATCTGTAAAATATTTGCATCAATTTGGAATAAATCCCACACTCTTTAACATAAAACAAAACAGTATGCCATTCCATTCCATCACATCACAATATTTTTGAAAATTTTGCCCTATTCCCAACTTGCTTGCTTTTGCATCTGTATTACAGGTTTCAAAATCCTGTGTAAACTATGCCCAGAATGTTTGTGTTTATCCTTCCACACATATGATCGACAACAGTTTTTATTTTGTGATACAAACATACTACATACAGCTCATATTTCAGTTTATGAGCTTTTTATTACTACAACCTACAATTCACCATCCATCCAATTCTCCACCATTTTATTTTTTCCATCTTTCAGCATGTAATGAAAAACATAATTTTGTTGATGATATCAATGTAAATAACATGTTATTCACACATACAATTAAG
Organism: Watersipora subatra; assembly: GCF_963576615.1. NCBI lineage: Eukaryota > Metazoa > Bryozoa > Gymnolaemata > Cheilostomatida > Watersiporidae > Watersipora > Watersipora subatra. The sequence goes on from NC_088709.1 coordinate 63,682,850, forward strand.
CATAGCCCTATGCATACACCCCTGAGCACTAGTGTGTATCCTTACATACTGCACTTACCTGATGTGAAGAAGAGTATAGATACTGCACACGACAAGCAGAGACAGCTTTAGACACTAACCTAGCCATTGCCATATGCCCAGCTCAATCAGCAGGCAATCTAGTCGTGTCACCCTACAAGTGGCAGTGATTAAAATATAGTCAGGGTGCATGACCATTTATCGAAATACGTTAAAAGGTCCTGTGAACAATAAAAACAGCACAGGCTACAGTCAATTCTTGGTTTTTTTTAAAGTCCGAAGGATGCTTCAGTAACTGCAGAGCGTATCAGGAGTGGATATTACCAGTGATCTTACGGGGTACCAAGTTTAACCAGTTTATCTATATATATAATATATACATGTATATATATATATATACATGTATATATATACATGTATATATATAAAAAATTGTTTCCTCACCCCGGATACCCCGTATGGGTGGTAAATTCTGCTCTAACTCGGGTCTCCTACCAGAGACCTGGGAGTTTGAGCACTCGTCTCAAGATCTTAGCTGTTCCCAATAGCGCACTTTTCTGCAACTCACCTGAGTTGATTGTTGTTGGTATTTGGGCAAGCCACATTTTATGCGCCGGTGTTATTGCGCCCAGTGCCCCAATCACTACTGGGATTACGGTTGTTCTTACATTCCAGCATTTTTCAATTTCTTCTCCAAGAGGGAGATATTTTTCTACCTTTTCTTTTTCTTTGCTGGCTATATTGTAGTCATTGGGTACTGCTATATCTATTATAGTAGCCCTCTTGTTCTCCTTGTCTACCACCACTATATCTGGTTGGTTTGCTAGGACATGCTTGTCAGTTTGGATGTAGAAGTCCCAGAGGATCTTAGCGCGGTCATTTTCATTGACCTTACCAGGAGCTTCCCACCAGTGTTGTGGTTTATTAAGGCCATACTCATCACATAGACTTCTATACACAATACCTGCGACATGATTATGCCGCTCAGTGTATGCGTTCCCTGCTAGCTGTCTGCATCCACTGATGATGTGTTGGATGGTCCCAGGTGCATCTTTGCACAGTCTGCATCTAGGATCGTCTCTAGTGTGATAGATTTTCGTTTGGAGTTGCCTTGTTGGGAGCACTTGCTCCTGGGCTGCCATGATTAGCGACTCTGTATTGGCCGTTAGGTTTCCTTTGTTCAGCCACATATATGTCTGGTGAAGATCGCCAACTTTAGATATTTGTTGGTGGTAAGCACCATGAAGAGGTTTCGTATGCCAGTCAATTTCCTCATCATCAGGGCATAGGTCCGTTGTGAGAGCAGCCGATTGAAATTCAGCTAGCAACTTATCTGAGATGGCCATGGAGGCTGCATATGCTTTGATGCTTCGCTCCTCCTCTTTCACTGTCTGCTGTACACTTTTGAGTCCCCTACCGCCATCTTTCCTATCAAGATACAATCTAATAGTATCAGATTTTGGGTGGAGTGCTCCATGCATGGTCAGCAGTATATGTATATATATATATATATATATATATATATATATATATATATATATATATATATATGTATATATATGTATATATATATATATATGTATATATATATATGTATATATATATATATATATATATATATATATATATATATATATATATATATATATATATATATATATATATATATATATATATATATATAACAGTCTGTGTGTAATTCAGTTTGTCCAGTTGTAGCTATTAAAATATAGGAATTAAAAGCTCACATTCTGCTGGATTTGAACCCACGAAGATCGCCACTGCAAGTGTGAACTTATGTTAACTTAGAATAACCTGAATGAGACCCACTTATTGACCGTTTCATGTCACAAACGACAAATATCTAGCAACAACAAAAACACGGACTACATCGACACCCCTGGTGATAATCAACAGCAATTATTCGTGTAAGGACAGCACTATTAACCACCAACAATAAGCTAACAGCGGGTAGTGAGAGCATAGCAGACAGCGCTAACAGACAGTGGTAGTAGATTGTAATAGCAGATAGTTATAACAGGTAGAGAAAGACCAGGATACATGGACCACTAGGATACATGGACTATCTCATATTTCCCGAGTTTTAGTACCTGTTTCGTGTTTCTGACAGCATATTTTTAACAGCCAATCAACAGTAGATGTTTGGTTTGTGCAGGATTGCCTTTTTCGCACACGGTGCTGAAAAGCAGACTGATTATCTTGTTTTCCTATTTTTGTAAGGAAGATTTGGGCATTGTCCATAACTAAGCTTATGCATTGCATACTGGTTAATTTTTGCAGCGATACTTTTAAATTTGCCATACTTCTAAAACAATGATAGCTTGACATATTTGTAAGAATACATAGGCTGCTTCCAGATAGGGTACCTGAGCCAGGTTCTCCAGGTATCCTACAACAATTGTTTTGATTATCAGGATACACAGGTCAACTGGCGCACCTATTCTTCACCACCAAGCTGCTAACTGTTTCAAAGGCACTTTCTGTCAACTTCAGAGATTTACTGAGTCACAAATAGTTTTTCCAAGAGTGGTATTTTTTGTTACACTCTTACCATATACTTAGTCAAGGTTTGAATGGTACAGCTCAGCCATATGATAAATGTGTAGGCCTATATTGAGTTGTATTATTATGTAATCCGTTCAACACTGCTCAAACAACTCATTGGCTGGTGCATTTAAGACAGAATTCTGAAACTTGTGCTTGGGAGAGGTTTTTCTGGTTTTTCCAGACTGGATGACCAAATGAACTTGATGAAACAGGTAATGAGACCACAACAGGGTTCATGAGACATCTGTTACAGTAGTTGCAGATATCTAGATCATGTGTGTGCATCAACAACACCTAATCAAAGGCGAACAGTAGTTTGATGTATAATCTATTACCCACATGTATGATATGGAATCATATGATATTATAGTCTATATCATTGATCATTGATTGCAGTAAACACCAACCAACAATAAGCCACCTTGCCTTTGCAGATTAGTAATTAAGTGGAGTGTGCAGAATTTTCAATGAATTTACTAATTGATTGATTAATCATTTGATTATTTATTATAGGATGAAGCAGATGAATGAGTTTGCCGATTTCTCACCTTTAGTTTCTTCAGATTTGAGATTACTTGCGGTTTGGGAAGTTCTTTGATATTTTGACCCGCAAGTATATGTCACCTAGAATTCAATAGTATTTGCAAGAGGCGAACAGTTCGAGTTTATTAAAGTCACTTTAACTATTTTTCAATGGTCCTCTCAGGCTTTTTGTAGATACAGTTACTGTACTGCTCGGTAGCTCACAAGGACTACAAACTTGTTTCCATTAGCAGAGCTTGTCAGCTTGCTAGGATGTGGTACTCTATTGTAATGAATTATGCAGTCTACGATAGCTAGCAGTGAGAATCAACTCAAGTAGAGACGTTAAGTTTTACTGCTACTACCAACTATAATAACTGTTTCTAACCAGAAGGGGGTTTGACACCTGAAGCAGACCGAGTACCTAATTGCTATCGATGGGCCAAAATAGCTGCCATATTAAAAGAGTTTAGATCTTTGTCTGTAGAGCTGATTTGAATAGTTATGCATGATGTAAGAACCTTTATGTATTTATACTCACCCTCTAAATGGCTAATTATCACTGCTTAACGATAGTATCACTGGTGGCTGTAATTAAAAAGGTTATGAATGCTCTGGTCTACCTGGTAAACATTAGACCCTCCTTTGTAAAAAACTGACTCGAAAATGCCCTGTGGCAACCAGACTACATATAGCTATTAAAACTTGAAATAAAGAATCCGTATCGCAGAAGATTTGATCTTGGAACCTCCCACTCCCGGATGATACGCTACACCATTGAGCTACACGAGATTGCTGGTGCCATTGAGCGATATATGTCGCTATGTGGGTGGAAATACGCATACTGCTCAGCGTCATGACGCAATGTCATTTTATGCTTGCTCTCACAGCTCTTTAAGTAAGTTTAGCAACATTAGCTTACTCAAATTATCATTGGCAATGTGCCAGGCTAATGGCAAATGACAGGCAACTACATTACCTGTCACCGTCCATAAGCTGATTTTTAATACTGGTGCAATGACGGGCGTTCTTCTAGTTTTAGCAATATCTAAAACTTAATCTATCATTATCATACTTATCTGTCGCTATCACAGACATCGCTTTCATTTTTTTCAAAACTAACATTTAGGAAACCTCAACGCAACATGAAAACTTAGATGCTATGGAATATTTCATCAGTAGTACCTTTTGACACGGTGATGAACATTTTATTGTATACCAAAATTATTCAAGATATAAAAGTGAATATCATGGAAGCCTTTTCTGTACAAGGAATACCTCATCTCTCTGTACTAAAAGTGTCCTAAACTAGGCTGATAACGCCTAGCTTGGTCTCAAGGAATTCCTCTAGGCCATACTTCCCACCCTCTCTTCCGATACCAGACTGCTTGTAACCACCAAATGGAAGCTCAGCACCAGTGATAACAGTTTCATTGCAGCCGACCATTCCTGATTGAATACCTTCCATTACCCGATAGCACTGTGCCAGATCGGATGTGTAAAAATAACCTGTAACAATAGAGAATACGGGCTGTAATGACAAGTATAGGTTAAACCTAGCTATTCAAACATACAAACTCAGGCTATAATAACAAATATGGTGAACATAACCACTCAGAAAAGGACGGGAGATAATGTTACAGCTGAGGCTAGAAATAATTCAAATGTGGATTGATCTCATCTTTAATGTTCTTCGAACATCATGGATTTCTTCCCTCCCCAAAAGCCACATTTTCATCATGCTTGGTACGAAGTCGATGAGAAAGGGTCAAAATAAATTCAGCAAAGGTTTTACCGAACTGGGCTGAACTATTAACCTACAAACTTCTTTAAATAAAAACTAAATTTTTAAAGCAAACATTGTTAGACTAGCTAGCCGTTTCTTAAGGTTATAAGGGTGAAGGTCATTCACAAGAAGATTGTTTCAACTCAATGACCTCATCACAGTGCTTTCCTTGCCGCAACACGATAAGCAAGCTAATTCAGACTTGCTTTCAGGTAAAAAAACTGAATATTGGACTTACAGGTTACATATTTTTAAAAGAACATGATCACAATACATGTGAAAGTGGGAAGCGACACTACCTCATGAATGCTAATTTACCATGGGCAGTGTTGGTCACCAATTAACGTTAAAAGTGAGGAATTGTTAAGGTGAGAACTGAATACCTTAGGACATTTAGAAAGTGCCAGACTTCTGTCACTTCTCCAAATTTTTTATTTCAATCGCAAAAATTTGAATTTCCATTATCTTGGAAATGATGAAATGATGTCACTAATTGCTATCGCTGTGATAAATGATATCGGCTATTGCATTCAAATTGAAGTTCATCTGCAAATTTATTACACGCAAATTCATTTCGATAACAGCGATAATAACAGTAATACACACTTACTGGCAAGTCCCCTTTCGCTAGCATTAGCCAATCTAAGAGCGTCTTCTTCAGTCTTAAACCTGCAAAATCAGCCAATAGGAGTTACTGTAAACTCAAAAAACATGTCTGAATCAACAAAGCTCACAATGCCAAACAATCTGAACTCATAAAAATGTGGATATTCATAATACATTCAACATCTATATATAAATACATATTTCTCAAATTTTGTGTGTATGTGTATATGCGTGTCCAGCTATAACTTTTAAAATTTTGGGATAAAGGATTCGTAATGCAGAAGATTTGATCTCAGTACCTCCGATTCACCAGTCAACTGCTTTACTAATTGAGCCACAGAGCTTGATCAATTCCCTGGGAATATATGTCGCTATATGGAAGCAAATAGGCTAGTGCTTTAGGTCATGACGTGAAGTCATCATAGTGTAGACCCGTAGAAGTCGTAGCTCTTATTAGTAAGCTTACTCAAATTTGTCATAAGCAATGAGCCAGGCAACTCTCAATGTTAATAAGTTGATTTTTAATACATTTTTTACATAGTTTTAATATATATATATATATATATATAAATACAGTAAACTTGTGAAACTGAAATCAGAGTGCTCAATATTGTGGTACAATCCGGTATATAGCAGGAACGTATGCACCAATATTGGAAAGACATTTCTGAAGATCATTAGCATAGCATTCCCCCAGCACCACGAGCTCCATAAGATCTTTAATCGTAATTACATCAAAGTCAGCTATAGTTGCTGCGCTAGCATAAAGAACATTATAAGTGCACACACCTCCCGACTACTGTCAACTAACAACAACGACCATCACATCAGACAGTGCAACTGCAGAGTCAAAGCTAACTGCCCACTCAATGAGAAATGCCTAACATCATCTTGCATATATCAAGCCACGGTAACAGCAGAAAATACTGATAAAACTTATGTAGGGCTAACGGAAGGTCAGTTTAAGACCCGATACAACAATCATACTGCATCCTTTCGAAACGAGGCAAGAAAGCTGAGCACTGAACTCAGTAAATATATTTGGCAGCTAAAAACACTAACACGCATTACTCAATTAAGTGGAAGCTACTGAAACAAGCCAATGCATACAGCAGTGCAACTAATAAATGCAATCTATGTATATGGGAAAAGTTTTTCATATTATGCAAGCCTGACATGTCGGCTCTAAATAAGCGCAATGAACTTGTCTCTACATGTAGACACGCGGTCAAATACCTGTTTAAGAACAGTAGTGCAACTTATCTTAACTTATCTGCCTGATTCAGCTTTAGTTTTAATTTGTATGCTTGTGACCACACCCTGTGTATATTTACTGCTTTTATTGAGCAAGTCATTTTATCTGATGATTGCCTCGCAGAGGCATGAAACTATTTAGTAATAAATTGACTTGAACTCAGACACATGTTTTTCCTGTGATATTATATATATATATATATATATATATATATATATACACATCTACAGAATATATATAAATCTTAAAAATTGTCGTCTGTCATTCGATGTCTATCCGTTTATGGCAATTAAAATCTAGGATTGAAAAATGTGCTTGGTACTGGATTTGAAATCACAAAGATTGCAAACACAAGTTTGTAAACTAGCGCCCCTATCCACAAGGCTACATCATTCTTACCATTCCTGGCACTCTCACCATATACTGTATACTCTTTTCGCGATTGCACACGGTAAATTATTAATCAATACAGTGCGCCAATGAGTTGCAATGCCTCTGTTATAAGATTTTGTCGCCTTACCCCATGAAACACGATGCTATTTCGTCCTTGCCATACAAGGGCAAATTTGTTTTCCAATATGCGGAATCAACCAAAAAATTACCGTGCGAATTAAGGAGTTGGAATTAATTAATTGGAGTTGTGCTACCATGCGAATTAAGTGTTTCTATGGACATTCGCATGATGCGGATGGACTCTGGCGCCTTGTTGAAAAAAGGTAATAATTTGAATACAAGTTAAGTTACATAATAAATAAGTTAATAATTATTGAGGCAAGTGTTAGCGACGCAGACGCAAACATGTGAAACTCAATCGAGAAAGGACAATGAAAGTATTGAAAATGTTTAAAATTGAATAGCTGGCACATCGCTCTTACTTGATCACTGACATGACTGGGCCAAATACTTCCTCCTTAAATATTGCCATATCTTCTGTGACATCAGTGAGCAATGTGGGCTGGTAGTAGAGTTCTCCAATATCTGTAGCTTTAGATCCACCGATTAGCGCATTAGCCCCTCTAGCCTTAGCATCTTCCACTAATCGATGGACCTGGTGAAAACCACAGAAGTTGCTCATGCTGTAATTGATGACATCAAACAATCGCAAAAAACAATAAAACAAGTATGAATGCCTAAAAAAAGGCTAAGCTGAAATTGTCTACCTTGTCTATGCCTCTCTTGTTGATTAGAGGTCCAACATTGGTGGTAGGATCTGTTGGATCTCCCTGTTTGATTGATTTTACCATAACACTAATAGCCTCCACCGCTTCATCGTAAATTCCTGGTTATAGTCAAACATTGTTACTGCAGATGAGATTAGGGGGTGATACGAAGTGTATGATGAATAGGGTATTGGTAACAGACTTTCCTAGAGAACAACAGTGCAAAATAATCACTTTAAACACTAATTAGTTACATTTAACTTTTTGGTGACAGTTGAGCCATAGATGTAAGATATTGAGCCATAAATGTAACATGTTGAGCCATAGATGTAACATGTTGAGCCATAGATGTAACATATTGAGCCATAAATGTAACATGTTGAGCCATAGATGTAACATGTTGAGCCATAGATATAACATGTTGAGCCATAGATGTAACACAGAAATCTCACATCAACTTTTTGGCATAATAAGAGCCATGCTCATCTGTTTGAAGCTGCGATCGGCGGTTGAGAAAAACTTGCTTTGTGCAGGCTTTGAACCCATGACATCCGGCACAGCTCCCTGGTATGCTACCACCTGTGTCAATTGTTCGCCTTCCAGGGTTTTGAATAATTGTGCACATACTTATTCTCTGTTTTTATTAACACACCTGACTATCTCTCACAGCACACTGAGCTGCAAGGGTACTAGTGATCTTAGAAAGCGATAAGTCACCCTTTGTATGCTGTTGGCAAACTTGCACACTTACCAAGTCTGTGAACTAACAACGCCAACTTAGAAGTTAGGAGCAAGTTATGCACTCAATAGGGTCTATAGATTAGAGGCTATCACAACCAGGAAGTTCATCAATAATCGCTCCGTTGTAGTTATCTGCTCCTGCCTGTTGCATCATAAAGCCATATTTTCATACAACTACTGTAAAACCTCGATTTGAATGCTATGACAGTGTAATTTGAAGTACTTCCCCTATAGTGGAAGGGCTTGCACATGACAATGCACATATTAAATACATGTATGTGCTTTGTCATAATAGTCCATACGTCTAAGTATGGGGTGTTTTTAAATTGCCAGTATGTGATATAAATACCTAACATCAGTGTTTATATATTTTCAGTATATGGTAAACAGGTGTCCTTTAGTGGGATATTGCTGAGCCCGAACCGTAGGCTACACACACAAAAAAACAACAAAGGTCCACGCAGTTACGAGCAAAAGTATCCATCCAAATATCTCACCAACCCGATGAGCAGCACACACAAAAATTAAACCATCCAACAGGACCACCCATCATGTCAAAATATTCCAAGTTTCAAGTCATGTCTTGTACAACTCACCTTATGGTTTTCCAAAACTTGTCTCTAAGTCCCTATTAATTTGAGACTGTCCGATTGCTGTTTTCAAAATGGTCGCTGCTAGCCTAGCGTCCTGCTTCAACACCTCAGTAACTATCGGGGCATCGCTGAGTGCTCCCGAACTTTTCTCCGATAGTTAATGAGGTGTTGAAGCAGGACGCTAGGCGCGACCATTGCGAAAACAGCAATCAGACAGTCTCAAATTAATAGGGACTTAGAGACAAGTTTTGAGAAACCATAAGGGGAGTTGAGTTGTACAAGACATGACTTGAAACTTGGAATACTTTGACGTGATGGGTGGTCCTGTCGATTGGTTTAGTTTTTGTGTGTGCTGCTCATCGGATTGGGAGAGGTATTTGGATGGATACTTTTGTTTTTGCTCATAACTACGTGGACCTTTGTTGTTTTTTTGTGTGTGTAGCCTACGGCTCGACCTCGGCAATATCCCACTAAAGGACACCTGTGATATGGTATATATACCTAACATGAGTGTTTTTACATTATCACTATATGGTATATATACCTATACCTATATATCACCCAGTTAACGAAATGTTATCGCACAGAGAAACAATAACTTTCTTCGCTTTGCATCTTTTTTTAAGGAGAGTTGATGGTTCGAAAACGATTCCTCTATGAAAAGGTGAACAAAACAACAAATTTATAAAAGACACTTTCAAGTACCCTGGAAGTCTTGTATGCCATAATATGTGCTAATGAAGCACAGGGTAATAAATATGCGCAAAATAATGCGGAAACAATAGGGAGCGGTTGCTTGGTGAAGGTGCTAGAGATGCTACTAAACCCAATGTCACGAGTTCGAAACCGAATGAAGCAATATTTTATCGCAATTCTCAACCATGGCTTCGGACAGACGGACTTCAAACAGACAGACTTCAGACAGACGGACTTCAAGACTTGGGACAAATGGACTTCGGACAGGTGAACTTCAAACAGACGGGCTTTGGAGAGACGGACTCCAGGACTTGAGACAAACGGACAGGTAGACTTCGAACAGATAGACTTCAGACAGGCGGACTCCAGGACTTAGGACATAAGGACTTCAAACAGATGGACTTCGGACAGATAGACTTCGAACAGACAAACTTCAAACAGACGAACTTCAAACAGACGAACTTCAAGCAGACGAACTTCAAACAGACGGACTTCGGACAGAGCGACTTCGGACAGATGGACTTTGGACAGACGGACTTCGGACAGACAGACTTCAGACAGGTGGACTTCAAACAGATGAACTTTGGACAGACGGACTCCAGGACTTCAGACAGGTGGACTTTGGACAGACGGACTTGGGACAGACGGACTTTAGACAGACAGACTTCAGACAGATGGACTTCGGACAGGTAGTCTTTGGATAGATGGACATGGCTCCACAATAATACAAATTTATGCAATTAGACATATTGAATATAAATTTAAATAAACAGATTTTCCAGTTAGATAAGGATTGCAATATATTAGCAAATATTGAAGTTGCTGTAGAAAATGAAAATAGAGAGCGGCCCTTGTGATAGAGGTTTTATCAATCAAAGCGGAGACGTTATTTTAGGTTAAGCCTTGGCACTTAAGTTTTTCCTAGCCATAACATTAGAGACCATATGAGGAGCACACTATAGATGGACATTCAAAGGTGAAGATTCTACTAGTCTGTTACTATAGTTATTTATTTAATTGGGAACTAATCAATGCCTTGAAATGCAAACATCTTAGTATTGAAAGGTAATAAATTGTCTTGAGGTAACCCAATCAATGATTAATTAATTAAATTACATACCAAAAAACATGAGTCATTCAAATAAATCCGCAAACTTTTGTAAGAAAATGGCTCAACATTATTAGTTTGTACAAATTTAAGGGTCAAAAATACCATTATTATTGTTTTGTCCCACAACCAAACACGAGCGAAGCGATTGGTTGGGAGATTTATGATAAATGCATATGTGCACACAACTCTCGAAAAATTCTTCGTTAATGGACGTTACCAAACCCTTGTACCAAAATTTCTTCAACAAATTTAACCATTTTTCTGAAGTCGTTCAAGTATAATAATGATACAAAGCACATATAAACCTATTTAAATATGTTACCAAGTCTTTGAAAGGTTACAGCAATAGCCTAAAACTAACCCATCTGATCGGATTATACATAAATAGACAGATTAATTCGGCCTACAAATCGATATAAAAACTTGCCAAGCCTATTTTAATCAAAATTAGGACCAGCCAACGAAACGTCGATAAGGCGGTGCGACAGAGAGTAGAACTATTAAGTCGTGCACATTTCACCAGTCTATCACAATGTCTAATTGCCAAAGGTTTCTGTAATTAACGTTGAAGTACTGAAAAGTAATCATTTTTTTTGCTGATTCTACTGGACTCTTAACATTTTGGACAATTATAATGAATACTTTGGTATTCCAACTGATGTCCAAAGCAGTGAAAGTAAAAGAAATGGCGATGATATTTTTCCAATGATTCTTTTTCTATTTTAGCGATACAATATATAATTAACGTACAAGCACTGGAAAGTAATTGTTTCTTCTTGCCGGTTCTACCAGACTCTGACATTTTGGATACTTATAATGAATACTTTGGTATTCCAACTGATGTCCAAAGCAGTGAAAGTAAAGGAAATGACGATGATATTTTTCTAACGATTCTTATAAGATTATTACAATATTTAATTGTAAGAATAATTATTCGATTTTATAAGATTTAGTTATAAGAATAATCATTCGAATTTACAAGATCGAAGTGTATAGTGACCGATGGTGTGCAATATGTTGCTGTTTATTCTTTTCTAAAGTATTTGTTGATGGTACAACGGCTGTGCCCAATTTTACGGTACTACCAAGCTGTTTTTAATATCTGCAAAATTAAGTAATAGGCCTACATTTTTTTCATAGATACACATCTATTTTTATGACAACCAGCTAAAATCCGTTTAGATTTTTAAATTCAGCATAATATTTTAGATATAAATACAGAAATCTAGATAAATATCACAACCCCTTGATATTGGTTGCTATAACCTGTTATGCTATGGTTGCTATATACAGCCCCCAGCTATATATATATATATATATGTATTATATATATATTTCTCAAAGTATGTCGTATGTGTGTAGGTTTTCCGGCTATAGCTATTATTAGAACAGCTGAGCAACAATGCAGACTCAAAGTCATGGCTTACGGTCATTGGAAGTCTAACCTTATTAACTAGCTTAGTGGAATTTTTCATTGGCAATATGCCAGGCTACTAGCTTGAAAGGTACAGTTGTTTGACAAAGCTTTAAAACCTTTACAGTCATTTTTATTTTTCTTTTAATTTATTTCAACTACACAAAACACTTCTCTCATGATATGTAGTTTGAAAGTTATAATGGCAAATGTTGTTATATGTTAAATACAAATCAACTTTCTGTCCAAAGACTCTTCTATTACACGGGCAAAGCCGGGTGGCACAGCTAGTATATATATATCTATATATATAAAAAAAAAAAATTGTTTCCTCACCCCGGTTAACCCGTATGGGTGGTAGTTTCTGCTCTAACTCGAGTCTCCTACCAGGGACCTGGGAGTTTGAGCACTCGCCTTAAGATTTTAGCTGTTCCCAGTAGAGCACTTTTCTGCAACTCACCTGAGTTGATTGCTGTTGGTATTTGGGCAAGCCACATTTTATGCGCCGGTGTTATTGCGCCCAGTGCCCCAATGACTACTGGGATTACAGTTGTTCTTACATCCCAGCATTTTTCAATCTCTTCTCCAAGAGGGAGATACTTCTCTACCTTTTCTTTTTCTTTGCTGTCTATATTGTAGTCATTGGGTACTGCTATATCTATTATAGTAGCTCTCTTGTTCTCCTTGTCCACCACCACTATATCTGGTTGGTTTGCTAAGACATGCTTGTCAGTCCGGATGTAGATGTCCCAGAGGATCTTAGCGCGATCATTTTTATTGACCTTACCAAGAGTTTCCCACCAGTGTTGTGGTTTATTAAGGCCATACTCGTCACATAAACTTCTATACACAACACCTGCGACATTATTATGCCGCTCAGTGTATGCATTTCCTGCTAGCTGCTTGCATCCACTGATGATGTGTTGGATGGTCTCAGGTGCATCTTTGCACAGTCTGCATCTAGGATCGTCTCTAATGTGATAGATTTTTGTTTGGAGTTGCCTTGTTGGGAGCACTTGCTCCTGGGCTGCCATGATTAGCGACTCTGTATTGGCCATTAGGTTTCCTTTGTTCAGCCACATATATGTCTGGTGAAGATCGCCAACCTTAGATATTTGTCGGTGGTAAGCACCATGAAGAGGTTTCGTGTGCCAGTCAATTTCCTCATTATCAGGGCGAAGGTCCATTGTAAGAGCAGCAGTCCATTATATATATACATGTGTATATATATATATACATGTGTATATATATATATATATACCCATATTTCCGAGTTAGGAGTTGAATAAATATATACCAGTTAGGAGGTTGCGGAATATAAGGGATTAGGAGTTAACGCAAATATATATGGGTAAGCCTCCTATATGGTCTAATTTATCTACATTGTAGATATATATATATTTATTCACCTCCTAATTATTATATATTTTTATGGAAATTTTAGGAGAATATGGTATCATACAATATATATTCATCGCCTTATCATACTTTGTATATATGCATACTAGAAAAACTGTCAAAACTTGGAGAATGTCTAGATGGTTGTTGTAAATTACATATCAATTTGAAGGTAAAATAATTCATACCTCAATGAGTAAGCAAAAATAATGATTACCAGTTAGCAGATTGCTACAAATTACACATAAATTAGAATGTTACCATTGTAACTTATGTAATAGTTACAATGGAAACATTACATAGCATGGCATAGCTTACATACCCTTTAGTAAGATGCCGTAACTTATATCATTTAGGAGTTTGCTATAACTTGTTTCTTTTAGGATTACACATAATTTGGGATGTTGCTATCACTTATAGATCAACTAAGAGTCTGCTATAATTTGAATTTCATATAGCTGGTAGCTACAGTACTATTTATATATCAGTTAGGAGGCTGCTATGAATTATATATAAATTAGGAGGCTGCTGCTATTTTTAAATCATTTAGGAGGTTGCTATAACTTACATATCATTGTAGAGGTTGCTATTAGTTACATAGAATTTAGGATGCTGCTATGACTTATAGATCACATAATAGTTTCCTATAATTTGAATTTCATATATTTGGTAGCTACTATTTATATATCAGTTAGGAGGCTGCTATGAATTATATATTAATTAGGAGGCTGCTGCTATTTATATATCATTTAGGAGGTTTCTATAACTTACATATCATTGCAGAGGCTGCTATGGGTTACATATAATTTAGGATGTTGCTGTCACTTATAGATCACCTAAGACCTTGCTATAATTTGTATTTCCCATAGTTGGTAGCTAGTATTTATATATCATTTAGTAGGCTGCAATGAATTATATATAAATTGGGAGGCTGCTGCTATTTTTACATCATTTAGGAGGTTGCTATAACTTACATATCATTGCAGAGGTTGCTATGAGTTACATAGAATTTAGGATGCTGCTATGACTTATAGATCACATAATAGTTTACTATAATTTGAATTTCATATATTTGGTAGCTACTATTTATATATCAGTTAGGAGGCTGCAATGAATTATATATTAATTAGGAGGCTGCTGCTATTTATATATCATTTAAGAGGTTTCTATAACTTACATATCATTGCTAACTTTCTGCTCACTAAAATAAACGAATAATGTAACTCAATATTTATAAATATGGTCTATGTTATAGTTTCTTATTCAGTCACATATCGCTGCTGCACTGCATACAAAAACTTAAAAAAATTAGTTGGTAACAATGCATGGACGCAACTCAGTTACTGTGATTGCTAAAATGAAACACACACATCTTTGCTTGCTGTGCATATTATCTACAGTAATAATATGAATTACTTGCACAACATACTTAGTTACTCAATCTAACATACAATAACAGCAATGTCTTTCTATTCATCTTAAGCCACTCTTAGAACGTTAAGTAAAAACATTTTCCCACTCGGGAATGGAGTGTCAGGTTGCAAAACCTGCGCAATATCACAGCACCATAAATTGGGTAGATTCCAAACAAGCCCATTGTGCATATTTAGAACCCAGGGAAAAACTTAATGTCACATAGAGAGCCAATAAAAATACAATAACATTCTATCTTGAGGGCATTTTCGCTTTTCAAAACTTCTTTCTTACTGCAATTTATTGTTAGCAATGATCAGTCGGGCTTGACCAAGCACAGTACTAAATTTTTTCTAACTTTAGATCTCTTGACTTTGGGTGGTTTTATTGATCAATAGTAATACTGAGTGCCATTATTCACCTTTTACCAGTAATAATAATGCCCTGAACTGTCAAGAAATTGATAGAACATTCTACTCAGACACATTCACTTAAATTTGGAAAATGACCCAAAAAGATATATTTCTCATTGTGTAGTGAATTTCTGATTGTTTTTAGTCAAGCACAGCGTTCTAAGTAATTTTTTGGGCTTGTCGGTTTGACAGTAAGTTGTCAGTAGACTGGCTGCTGCGGCATATTTTCTTATATTTGGTTTTTCTTTAAAAGAATTATTATAATTTATCTTAGAGCTTGTTGCTTGAATAATACATCATAGTGTACAGTGCAGTACAACAGATAATATCTATCATCGGTATTGTATTATCTATCATAGTCATTGTTTTATGCACATTTTCTGTACATAAAATAATAGCTAAGACTGCTTGATACAAAATAACTATTCAAGTGCATTACTGCGGCGTTGGTCTCTTTTAGTCTTCAAAAAGAGCACATTTATTGACAAATACAACGCAATGATAATAAGAAGGTTCAACAACATAAAAAATTCAGCTGGAATTTTTTCTCGCAGCCTTCTTTAGCAAGTTGTTGGCTCGAGCCCGAATCACTATAACACTTCTGTTAGGCAACGTTGAGTGTATAGCATCCAACACTGATCTTGTTGGCAGTTTGCCTGATTTTTCAGTCCAGTGCTTGTCAAATTCTGCTATTCCCTCTGCACTTTACCGTTTTCTGCTGACTGAAATAGTAAATAATGTGAATTATCATTTATAAAAATCTGATAAGCTATGGCTTTGATGAATCACATATCATTGCTCAGCTCCATTCAAAAGTTAAATAAGCTGGTTTATGTGCGGCAAGTCAAAACAGAATTGACGGTTTCTCAGATACAAGTGAACAATAAGGACATTAATTCTCGTTAGTGTCATTTCTCATTTAGTAATATAATACTTAACCGATGTATTGTTATTCAAAACACACATATACTGTAGAAGGTACTTTGATGACCACTTCTATATACTACTTTAGTAGCTAATTATGAAACTAAATGGTATGCCACTTGTGTGCATGCGATAGAGCAGTTTGGATTTCTATTTGCTTCAAACTATTAGAGAAATGATCAGGATTAACATTCATTGAGCAGTCTCAATGGCCAGTGTTCAGAACGATTGCTGCTAAGCTTAGTGTGACCTGACTGGATAGCTATTTATTGAGTCATTAATTAGGCTAATACTTGACCTATGGGGTCAACCACTGTGGTTAAACACAGCATTGTTCAGGTCTTCCTTGAAACCACTAATGCCTAGATTGCTCTAGATACCTAAATGCCTCTGACTAGGAGAGCTATGTTTTGTAACCTGACAGCAGCAGAACACAAAGACTAGTGTCAGCATTTATGTAGGCAACGAATTTGACTGAAATACTTGAAAAGTTAGACACCTTTATTTTTTCTACTGCATTTGAGCTACAGCAAAATAATCACGCTTGTTTCCCTAGTACATTGTGTTAGTTTAAAGCCACTTATCATAGCATCACCCACATTTAATCTGATGTCTGAAAATCACTCTTCGGTGTTGATAATCCATGTATGTCACTCTGCACTTATTTAAAATCAATGCATTTTTGATTAGATGCTACTGCACAAAGAGAAATATACCCTTGGGCTCTTTTTTAAATTCATGCATTAGTGATTTGCAAATATATGAAAGCAGAGCCTTATTTAAAACTAAAATCTTTTTGCGTCGATATTTGCAAAGTTATGCTTGCTATTTTAACCTTGACCCAAAACTCCAATATTATAACATTCTGAAATACAGCTAAATTGACATAAGGTAAAATCTTAATTTGAAGGCCATGTTCATTTGAGTGCTACTCTAGAAGTGTTGAAAACTAGAGTGTCACCCTTTAATTGACAACCACTTCCAGCTGACTGCGACTTCAACATTCTTTGATCTTTGGATCCGATTTTGGACAGGATGGATAGAAAAATGTTGACAAATTTTTACTAACAATGACTCAGTTACAACAATAGCAATTAATACTTTTGTCAATGCATATTGAAGCGAGTTTTCTAACTTCTAAGCTTTACAGTGTTTTCGTTAAAGCTTTGAAAGCAGCACCGTGTAAATAATTAATAACTCTATCAGGCTGATAATAATTTTATTGTTTAAGCGGCCTTGATAGTTCGGCATATATGAAAAAACGGTTTAGCAAATATGATGAAATCTGTACTACTATTTGAGGCTAAAATTTCTTGCACATGCTACAGCATTAGAATAAGCAGTTAACGATGGCATTTTGCAAGCTCAACGCCCAGTGTATATGTTAACACTGGATCACAGCTTAGTTTGTGTGTTATATAGTTTTTATGTGTTTTTTTCAAAAGAAGTAACGTTCACTTGAACGGTGGCGTTCTATCTTTAACCGTCATCTATTATAGTACAGGTCTAGTAGAGGGGCGTTTAAATGAATGGGGATTCAATTAGAGATTACATAATATTTTATTAACCCTTTCACCGCTGCATGCACATTTAGGCGAAATCAATGGACGACCGGCATATGTGCATGTTGCGAATTTCCTGGCAATTGCGTAGTAACTTAATTTTATTATTCGTTGACAACATAACTAACAGTCTTTAAAACTTTTTATGGTATTGACAGTGTTGTCCAAAAGTTTCCCTGTAAAATTACCCTAAACTCACGAAGCAATTTTAAATTTTTGTTTAGGACTTTTCAACATAAAAAGAAACATTTGTTCTTTCTGATTTTCGAAATATTTAGTGCTATTATAGCTTTCGCAAGTACATCCAGAATTGAAAACAGATAATTACTTATGTTGATAACATTATTGATGATTATTGATGACTGACGGATTAAGATTTTAGTGATTACACATATAATTAAAGTAGCAGCTCCAATAGTGACTCCAATGGTGGTCAAAGTAATAGTTTCGTAAGAGTAAGGAACATGGTAGAGCATTGTTTTTCGAGATTCGAAGGGATCGTAGCTTCACATAGCATTAGCAATGCACGAAGTAGGAACGCATTAAGTTTTTTGAATAGTACTATTTTTTAACGTGTTGGAAAAATAAAATCTATAGCAAAAAGGTTTTAGATAGAGTTGAAGCTAATAAAGATTGAACATATATTATGAAGCACAATCGACAATTTTTGCCACTATAATTGGAAGGGTTAAAAAATGCAGTGCCATGGCATTCAAACATAGATTTTATAGTAATATTATTTCTTATAAATTTTTTGAAATAAAACTTTTATTAATGTGGCACGCTCTTGTGGAAATTAACCGTTAATCAGCAACATACCCCCTTCAAGAAAGCGTCCAGCTGTGCTTCGTACCATTTTCCATCTGGTGGATATAATGCTTGGATGCGGTGACCAGGTTTCTACCAAAATAAGCAAAACAATTTTAATAGCCCAAACAGATGTTATGCAGATTAAAAATTGATGCAAAAGATGCCTGATGTTTTTAGGTTTTTCAGCAAATCCGTGTTCCTACCTCCCATTACTAAAATTCTATGAAGCAGTAATATTTTATCTCTTGCGATATTCTTCTACAAAATTGAAACATAGATTTTAAAGCTTCAGCAATTTAAAGGATTTCATTTACTCCAGTCACTTACTTATGACTCAGCCTCTAGTTTAAATCCGTATCAAATTACGACTAAAATGCATCAACTTGTTAATTACAATGAAAATAATACATTATCATAACTTTATACTGCCCTAAGCAAGCAAAACGCCCTATCTGACAAGTTTTTCAAAATTCACTTTTTTGTGCTTATATGTAATTTAGGTTGAGATCTAACATGTCTCAAAATTTCATATGTCTGAGACCACCAGAAATAGCACTTTTCACAATGTGCAAAACGCCCTATCCACATTTACCACATATAAAGTGGCAATCAAAGATCTCTATCTGCAGATACAGCGTTTTGATTGGCCTGAACATACACAAAGTTGGACATTATGAGCAGCATTATGTAGTCAAAGAGTATATAAACAAAGGAAGCGAAACTGAAGCATATATATTTGGTTGTTTTAAGGCAGCTCATACAAGCTAGTGCACTTCTAAGTGCTCATCTTATTGCTATATTTTTTATCATAATATATTTATTATGACAGGACGATATCTAAGTGACAAAAGTCTCGATTTAAAGATCCGACTCAGAGATTTGATGAAAAATTTGTTTTAATTACATGTCCATTGGAAGGTTTTGCTTTTTTAAAATACTGACATTATTGCACTCAGTTGTTTGCTCTAAATTATTTTCAATAAAAGCGTTTGATCTTTTTTAAACTACTATTTTACTTACTCCTTTCATTTCATGACATCAGGTTTGAAGGATACCTAGATCTTTGATCATCTCTTAACTTTTGAGCTAAATATGGCTATTACAGGGCTTTAATCCATGTGTTGACTGGATGAGTAATGGGAATTGCAACATATATCATTTTGTTGACTAATTGCGGGTTAATATCAGAATTTAAACTTGTAATCCTTTGATAATCCAGTCATGGCAAATGGTCTTGTGGCAAACTAACAATGAGAAACCAGTCCAATTATGCAATCAAAAGGCCCTATCTGCAGTGATAATGCGTTTTGATTGCCTAGTGCCAGCTTAGTAAATTGTCAATTTAAGCAAACAAAATGCCCTAAGTGAAATAACTCCTTTGATTTTAAAGTTTCACGAAAAAAAAATTCGGTAAAGATTGTTGGATATCTCACCATAATAAATAAAAAAACAACTAAAATACTGCTAATACTGATGCCAGGCTCGACCAAAACGCGTTTGTGCTTGTGCTGAACAATTTACAAATATCAAGATACAGCGTTTTGCTTGCTCAGGGCAGTGAAGTATAGGCTACTAATAATTCTGCCTGTTTGGTGCTATCAATCAGCTAACACTACTAATCAGAATAAAAAGCATCCATAATTATTTTAATGCTTTTTAAAAAGTTACAAAAGTTAGGAGCATCGACAGAGTCACAGATATTCATCAATTGCTGGCTACCGTGCTATATGTTACCATAACTATTTTAATGTGTTTCGGTTAATCTCACAAAGCTACCCTCGTGTATAATTACAAAGTTATCATTTTATGAAAATTAGTAATAATTTCATTCTTTTAGCATTATAAAGTTGGGGTTTCTTGACCTTTTTAACTTGACAATATTACGATCTTGCAATTAAGGCAGTAAAATCCAAATCCAAATTAGCTGCGAAAACCTATGCATTGTTGTTTGCCGTCGCAATTTGATGACATGAGTAAGTTGCTTTGATATAGTATTTAAAGTGGCTCGCCCTACAGGTCAAAAATGGTCACTACCGGTCTAACCTTTTGCATTGGTATTGAGGCGAAGTAAAATCATTTTTCATGATGCTTTTTCACCATAATATGGTACAATTAATTCAATGACAAAATTGGCAAAAGTAATATAAAACAATTGTGACAAACAAATATACCAATTGTGACATGATTCGTCTGTTCTTCTGCTGCTGCAAAACCCTAAATGGCTAGACGCGTGAAAAAAGCAAAATGTTTAGCGGCTACAATCTCGCTAGAAGGTTGAACTTATGTGATAAGTCTTTAGGTTGTGTAGGAGTGAGAGGTTGGCTTGTTTCTTACAATCTATTTAATCAATTGACTAGCATGCAAGAAGATAGCAAGCCATGCCACATTAGGAGAATGAGTCACTTTAAGCACAAACCACAATAGCATAAGTACATAGGTCATTTCTGCTAGTGAGAAGACCTTGGAGAATAAGACCACATTATGCAATTCTGTGAAGATTTTATTACTGCAGTTATACTTGTGCTGCAATACTTCTAATAGAGTGAAAAGCAAATGAGCTGCCCAACCACAACCTCCTTCATTATAAAGTTACAAAGAATAGGAATAACAACAATAGCTTTCATTCGGAGGCTGAGGCTATTGAGAAGTAGAAAGTGAATTAGCTAAGCAGGCAATAGTAGAACACACATAATAAGAGCATAGGCATCATGATTGACGTGTATGCAGGCAATGAATTTATGTACAATTTCACTACCAAATTTTTTAGTAAAGCTAGACACCTTTGGCTAAAGAGTGCTAGCTATAGGTCAAAACAAGCCAGTGACAAATCTCATGTTATGCATCCTTGTTTGGACACTTTATTTCTAAAGTGTTTAATGCATTGGAAGTTTAACATAAAAGTGTGCCAAGAATGCACAAAGAACATTGACAGCAATAACTGCATAGTACTGACAGCAATAACTGAATAGAACATGATGTTTAATTAAAATGTAACATAAAAATAAACGTTTTATTTTGTTTTGGTAAGCTTGCAGCAAAAATGTTTGCTGTGCACATAAAATATTGTTTTGCTCCAAATACTTTACAAACAAGTAATAATAACTTTATTGATGCAAATTGTACTGAAATTATATTTGCTACGAGCACCAATGGAAGTCAAAATAAGTAATATAATTCTTACAGACCTTTTAAAAACAATGGCCTTTGCTGCTGCAGAAAAGTGAGTAGACCCATAGGAAGAGAAGTATATGTTCTTATACTGCTAAAACTACCTTTGGTTCAGAAATTAGATTTGAAAAGAGCAATGAATTATTATAAGCATTGGCAAAATGTTTGGGATGGATAGGAAACAAAGCTGGGTATTGCACATGCTGGTAATTTAGCTAATGTAAATAGATTTCCTACACTACCTAATTGAAAGCATCAATGCAAAATCTAAATACATGTAAATACTTACTAGCCATAGTACAGAGTGACCGTTTAATGTTTGTCAACATAACATCCGTACCGCTTTGAGCATCTTAAAATTATATTAAAGTTGCTTTCATTATGAGCTCCCTTTGACATTTTAAAGTATTAAAATGGGCAAATACAAGTTGCATTTTCAGAGAACTTTTAAATTCAAGTCAGATGCCACAAAAAGTTCCTGAGTTGTTTGTAGTATATTCTAAAAGTGCTAACACTACATTTGTTTTCAATTTTAAAGTTGACACAAATAATTGAGCAAATTATGTAGCTTATTAGTAAAACTTTTGTTAACATCAGCAAACAAACTGCATACATGCTGCCCGATACCGAAGGCCAAAAATAATAATATGTATTGCTATTTATATTTTAACCAATAGTTTTGCAGTTTTGTTATTGTATAGCAATTTGTATAAAACCTACTGTATTTCAGGTTTGAGTAACTATGAGTTTTAGTAGTGTTCTGGCCCTTCCTATTGCGTGTTTTCAACATTTTGAGGTAATATTTAAAAGCCATGAGTTGAATTGCGCAACTTCAGCAGCATCTTATACATATATATCATTTGCCAAACTCATTGTCTTGAATCATCAAAGTTCACTAAATCATTCAAAAGGAAATACATACACTTTTATCTCTAATTCTGTTATAGCTTTACCCTTTTACTGCCACCCATGTACAAACTAAGCTACCGGCCTACCGCCAGCCATTTCACCGAAAATTGCCAATTTAGCTTCATGATATGTACATGAAGCATGTATACAATTTTGTTTCAACTTCAAAGTTTATCTAGAAACTTTTTGTAATATATTTTATTTTGCTAAAAAGTTAACATATAGTGCTATGCAAAAATCAATGTACCTTCACTTTGTGCATTGCTAAAGCTATGTGAAGCTACAATCGCTACGAAGCTAAAACGATGCTCTACAATGTCCCTTACACTTAAAAAACTATTATTTTCACTATCATCAGAGTCACTGCTGCTACTTTAATTATCTGTGTAATCACAAAAATCTGAATTTGAATTGGCTATAGTGTCATCAACATACATGTAAGTAATTATATGTTTTCTGACTTGCGCGATACTTAACAAAACTTACACAAAAATGTCCATTTTTATTTTGGAAATTCTCAATAAAAAATTTGAAACTGCTTTGTTATCTTAGACTAATCTATTAGAGAAATATTCGAACCACACTGACAATACCATCAAAGTTTTAAAATCATCCGTTATGTTTTTAACGGATAATAAAATTAGGTGACCACGCAATTGTTGGAAAATTCGCAAAAATGTGCATACGGCAGTTGCTGATAGATTTAGCATAAATTTGCATACGGTAGGGTAAGAGTAAAAACCAACAAAATATTTGTCAATCTCCTGCCTCTAAACATGATATCTCAAATCTGATAATTACTCTCAGTGTTGACTGAGTAACTAAAAGTGGTAATGAGTAACCATGGAAAACTATTCATTTTATATAATTATGCAAGTGCTCAGCAATTGCAACCATGACTCATAAAAACTAAGAAGAGCAATACTAAATCTCTTTGCTATGCTACATTCCTTTGATTGGTTTGCGCTATTTGTATTATGTAATCTGCCAATAATAGATTAATAGAACACAAAAGTGGCATAATGGTTTATGTAAGCGTTTGAAATAATACAATGCCTGTAAAAATTGACAACTTTTCTTACTGAAGCTATGGCTATATCAAATTATCACACTAATTTTTGGCTCCCATGTATAATGTGCTAGTTGACAGCAACTTATTGCAATATCGCATACCTTTAATTTTATGTCTGCAAATCAGTCTTTGGTGTGGGCCATCAATGCTTCTCAGCCAGCAGTTATCTATAACTAATTGATTAATTTGATTATGAAGCGTCATTGATTATTTGCAACTATACAAAGAAAAACTAATTTTGGGCATGCTGTTACATTCTTACGTCAGGTATACATTTGCTAGTTACAGTAAAACTTTGTACAGTATATTTTGTGTTGGTGAATTTAAAGTTTTGCTTATCATAGTAACTTTGCCAAAACGTCAAACATTACTACATTTCAAAATACAACCATACTGATATAATGTTTTATAGTTTGTAATCTATACTTATGTACATGTTAAAAAATATTATAAAATTCGGTAGATGAAACCTTGATTATTTTGACATATTTTTTATGCAAACCAACGTGTAATTAGCAACATACCTTTTCTAGAAAAGAACATCCAACTTTGTCTAATACTCTCTGCCATCTGATGAATATACTGGCATTAATGCTTACCAAGTTTCTAAAAAAATGAATAGATAATTCAAATAGCATAAACAGATATACAAACCAAAATGAATGCAAAATACACATTTTAGTTCACTGGTTAGGTTTTTTGGCAAACTTGAATGTCTGCCTCCTACTACTGAAGCTCTATAAAACAGCTAAGCTCTTAATTACTACACAATTACTACACAAGATTCAAACTAAATACTAAAAGTTTTAAAATTCAAAGGCCGCATATACACCACTTACTTGCTTATGCCTATGCATGTACTACTATTACTTACAAAATCATAACTGAAATACGCAAACTCTCACTATTCATGATAACAATAATACAATTACATAATGATCATGATATTCTAACAACAGTTTTGACTGTTGGTAGAACCACATTAATAACTTTACTTATCATTATAAAAAAAGCATCAAAAATTATTATATTAATAACTGAAAATAGATTAATGTTAGAGAATTAACTGATTCACTAAAATAACTATTGATTGTCAGCTGGCGTGTCTGTGTTGATGTTACAAAACCGAACATTCGTGTAACAATAATAAAGTCCAAAATTAGGATTTTACAAAAAGTTTCGATATTCTCCTTTATGGTATTATAATGCTGAACTTTCTTGACTTTTCTATGCAGAACAATATCAGCAGTTGGATGACATAAACAGGAGTAAAAAAATATATATCAAACGTGTTTTATGCTACATTCCTTAAAAATTATAATAATTGAAACATACTTTTTTCACGCTAGTCCTATTTCTTTATTAAATAAAATTTATACTGCTTTTCTACAACTGTATGTTTCAAGTAAATAAACTGTAAATTGACTAAAATAACATGAACAACTTACCAAATGTGACGTGCTCCCTTACATGTAGTTATTCCGCTGCTACCAAGCTCTAGTAGACTACATGGGTGAAGAACTAATAGTCCTAACAGCCACAGCAACATTATAACAGCCACATCTCGCTAGCTGTTATATACTGTGGTTATACTTTTGCCACTTTATTTCAATAAATTTAAAAAATCAATTCTTCGACTAAAAAACCATCTCTCAGGTATTGCATTCGGATGAAAAGTTTCAAAAAAAGATTTATTTTGTGGCTGGATGCAACGGCAGCAAAAATATGAATTGTACTGATTATACACTTATTTAAACTTTTACTACAGCCATGCTTAAACATCAGTGGAAACCATAATGTGCAATTATTGTGAATTTTCACAAAAAAGAGCAGATCAATGAGAAACCGTGCAAAAAAAGGGAGTGCTTAAATGACAGTCTTGAAAACCATAAAGAGGGTCAGCAAATAAATTGTAATATATTGTAGTTTGTTAATATACAACTTTATTTCCCAAATCTAATAAAGCTATCATGAATATTAGCAAAACTGACTGTATCCGACATAGCTGCTAATTCCTTGTATTGGCTGATGATTAGTCATAAGCTTATTGCAATATGTTTTTAAATAGATTGTGCTATTAACTGAAACGATACCAAAACACTTAAAAGTAAGAATATTTTAAAATTGATATATGCCTCCTAGTTCCATATATAAGAGCCTCCTAGAGTTTGTAATTTATTGATAGAAAATTACACATTTTTGTTGGAGTTGTCTCCTCTTTTCCATATATATGAATATAGATATATAAGGCAATTATGGGAATCATGTTTAAAATACTTCTATAGGGTTGTTAAGCACTATAAACACTGCTAGAATTAGGAGGCTCCCTGGACGCCTCCTAATTTTTCAGAGCCTCCTAACATGGATTATATATTGATAGAAGCCTCCTAGTTGGGAAATATAGTTCTATATATATATATATATATATATATATATATATATATATATATATATATATATATATATATAGATATATATATATATATAGATATATATATATACATATATATATATACATGTACATGTATGTATATATGTATGTATATATGTATATATATGTATATTACACAGCAGCTTGCCATTTTACTTCTAATATTGCATTTCTCCTATTGCAGGGAGAGATAAACATACCATCTTTTCCTTTCATTGTTGCTGTTTGTTGTACATAATATCACCCAGTACATTACAGCTACCATTGCAGCTACCATTGCAGTTCTCCTACTGCACTGCAGTGCCATTTGACTGCTAATATTGCATTTCTCACCCAGCAGTACTCTTTCTTTTTCCATTATCACTTTGGTCGTGGGCTGTATGACAGTGGAAATTCTAGTTGTTAATATTTTTATTGAAAATTATGCCTAAATATGTATCCTATCAACATTGTCAAGTAAATGTTTCACAATGAACAGACAACTACTTGATTAGTTAATAACATGACTAGACAACTCCCATACCTTCCTGAATTAAAAAGTTCTGAGCACTGATACAGGCTTGACCAGCATTTCTAAACTTGCAGCCTTTGATATCCGGTATAGCCTTTTTGAGGTTAGCAGAGTCAAAGAGTATGAGAGGAGCAAGACCTCCGAGTTCTAGACTTAATTTTTTTATCTGAGGAGCACAGTCTTTCATCAGTATCTGCAATATAATAGTGAATAGTCCATCACACGAAGATCACATAATCACAAAATATATACTTATTAGCTGACAAAAACACAACAACTACTATAAATATGTCAAAATGTAATAAAGTTAAACAAATTTCTTTACTCTGAACTTATCAGTGATGGGATCAATAACAAAAAAATAGAAAACTCTAGCATGAATACGAGAATTAAATTTATATGGAAAGGTAATGTTATATATTACCTATATATTATATATAGGTAATATTACTGTTGTAATATTTTTGTTCACTATTATATATTTTCTATGTAAACAGGGAAAACATCTCCCTGGCACTCATTAGGTGAATTATATACTGTATTGGTCAATATACAAAATTGAATAAACTATTAAAAAAAGGTTAGGGTTATAGTATAGACAGTCTTCATATCACTATCTAGATATTATATCATATGGACAGTCTTCATATCACTATCTAGATATTATATCATATGGACAGTCTTCATATCACTATCTAGATATTATATCATATGGACAGTCTTCATATCACTATCTAGATATTATGATATCATATGGACAGTCTTCATATCACTATCTAGATATTATAATATCATATAGACAGTCTTCATATCACTATCTAGATATTATATCATATGAACAGTCTTCATATCACTATCTAGATATTATATCATATGGACAGTCTTCATATCACTATCTAGATATTATATCATATGGACAGTCTTCATATCACTATCTAGATATTATGATATCATATGGACAGTCTTCATATCACTATCTAGATATTATAATATCATATAGACAGTCTTCATATCATTATCTAGATATTATGATATCATATGGACAGTCTTCATATCACTATCTAGATATTATAATATCATATATACAGTCTTCATATCACTATCTAGATATTATAATATCATATAGACAGTCTTCATATCACTATCTATATATTATGATACCATATGGACAGTCTTCATATCACTATCTAGATATTATGATATCATATAGACAGTCTTCATATCACTATCTAGATATTATGATATCATATGGACAGTCTTCATATCACTATCTATATATTATGATATCATATAGACAGTCTTCATATCACTATCTAGATATTATGATACCATATAGACAGTCTTCATATCACTATCTAGATATTATGATATCATATAGACAGTCTTCATATTACTATCTAGAAATTATGATATCATATGGACAGTCTTCATATCACTATCTAGATATTATGATACCATATAGACAGTCTTCATATCACTATCTAGATATTATGATACCATATAGACAGTCTTCATATCACTATTTAGATATTATGATATCATATAGACAGTCTTCATATCACTATCTAGATATTATGGTATCATATGGACAGTCTTCATATCACTATCTAGATATTATGATACCATATAGACAGTCTTCATATCACTATCTAGATATTATGATACCATATAGACAGTCTTCATATCACTATCTAGATATTATGATATCATATAGACAGTCTTCATATCACTATCTAGATATTATGATATCATATAGACAGTCTTCATATCACTATCTAGATATTATGATATCATATAGACAGTCTTCATATCACTATCTAGATATTATGATATCATATGGACAGTCTTCATATCACTATCTATATATTATGATATCATATAGACAGTCTTCATATCACTATCTAGATATTATGATATCATATAGACAGTCTTCATATCACTATCTAGATATTATGATATCATATAGACAGTCTTCATATTACTATCTAGAAATTATGATATCATATGGACAGTCTTCATATCACTATCTAGATATTATGATACCATATAGACAGTCTTCATATCACTATCTAGATATTATGATACCATATAGACAGTCTTCATATCACTATTTAGATATTATGATATCATATAGACAGTCTTCATATCACTGTCTAGATATTATGGTATCATATGGACAGTCTTCATATCACTATCTAGATATTATGATACCATATAGACAGTCTTCATATCACTATCTAGATATTATGATACCATATAGACAGTCTTCATATCACTATCTAGATATTATGATATTATATAGACAGTCTTCATATCACTATCTAGATATTATGATATCATATAGACAGTCTTCATATCACTATCTAGATATTATGATATCATATAGACAGTCTTCATATCACTATCTAGATATTATGATATCATATGGACAGTCTTCATATCACTATCTATATATTATGATATCATATAGACAGTCTTCATATCACTATCTAGATATTATGATACCATATAGACAGTCTTCATATCACTATCTAGATATTATGATATCATATAGACAGTCTTCATATCACTATCTAGATATTATGATATCATATAGACAGTCTTCATATTACTATCTAGAAATTATGATATCATATGGACAGTCTTCATATCACTATCTAGATATTATGATACCATATAGACAGTCTTCATATCACTATCTAGATATTATAATACCATATAGACAGTCTTCATATCACTATTTAGATATTATGATATCATATAGACAGTCTTCATATCACTGTCTAGATATTATGGTATCATATGGACAGTCTTCATATCACTATCTAGATATTATGATACCATATAGACAGTCTTCATATCACTATCTAGATATTATGATACCATATAGACAGTCTTCATATCACTATCTAGATATTATGATATCATATAGACAGTCTTCATATCACTATCTAGATATTATGATATCATATAGACAGTCTTCATATTACTATCTAGATATTATGATATCATATAGACCAGACATGTCCAATGTCCGGTCCGCGGGCCAAATGCGGCCCAGGGTCAATTTTTATCCAGCCCGCAGTTTCTGTCATAAAATCAATCACGTTTTGCCCGCCTGTAGAATCAACCCTTTGAACCCAAACGGCCGATTTTGCAGCATTGCGTAGAGTGTGTCAAAATTCCTAACGGCTGGAATTCTGGCATTCACATGACTTTTTTTACAAAAGCAGTTTTTAAGTAACAGTGTAAACCAACTAGATTAATTCTTGTACAGGATGTTTGATCAGAAATGTCTCATCCATTTGTAACAGTTTTCAAATATCTTCATTTCCTTCGAGTTAATGACAAATTTTATTAGAACAGTATCGCGAAAAAATTGATACGACTCGTTTGTTGGTAAGTCATGGATGATTGTTATGCAAATAAAGAATTTATGATACTAACTATAATTTTCCTCTATATTTTGAGTCATAAAATGTTGACGAACATGTGCTCAATGGATATGATGCTACTGTAAATGTTTTTACGAGCTTTTTTTAAATCATGCAAACTGTTATAGTTTTGGCCCGAATAATGGGGCCGCACTGTTTTTTTCTGTTTGATAACATTTGATGTGGGTTGCTCAACCTTTTTACTAATACCAAATATTATTGTATTATGAGCATTTTTAGTTAAATTTAATAAAAGTTTAAAAACGTAGAATCGTTGGACAGATTGCTTAGGGTTACTGGCACTACTGAAAAAAAACGACCAGGGTTCAAAGGGTTAATAAATTGGGCAAAAGCGCTGTTACCTGCGTGTTAAACATTTAAAAATCCACTCAACATTTATAGTTACTGTCATATTTTAATAAGCCCTGCACTTGTTGATATGCCTATTACTTGTTCATTTTTCTGTAATTGTGTTTGAAACTTCTATAAATATTAAACTGCCATAGTGAGATATTGTTTAACGTTTCAAATGTAGTTTGTACCCAAAAGTACAATTACTTCTGTTCAACTGTTACAAACAGTTGGTGTTAAAAAGTGAAGTTAAGTGATTATTAAATTTCAATTATGATGTTCATGCAATTTTGATATGCATGTTTCAAACGAACCAAAACGCATGCTTGAGATAGCTGAAATTAAAATAAAAAAGCAAATATGAAACACAGATTGGCTGAGTAAAATTTATTCAAATTAGTTGCTGTTATATGTAAAAAATGTCGGCCAAGGTTGGCCCCCTACATTTTTAACACGCCAAATCTGGCCCCCTTTGCAAAAAGTTTGGACACCCCTGATATAGGCAGTCTTCATATAGCTGTTTATATACATGTATTATGATATCATATAGACAGTCTTTATACCAGTGCTTACTTATAGAAAACTAAATTTTTACTCAAGTTTAGATGTTGCAAGGCCTTTTAAAACAAGTTTGTTTTGAAATACACAGCTTGGATATGTTGAAAATCTACATTTGCTACATTCAATTCAATTTTTCATAATCCTAATACACGATACATTTTACTTTTGAACAGTAGAAAATACTACGATGATTTGTCCTAAATACACTTGGCTTTCAAGTAAGCTGTCCTCGTTGTCCTAAATACAACTCGGCCAGCAAACTGTCCTCATTGCCCTAAATACAACTCAGCCACCAAGCTGTCCTCGTTGTTCTAAATACAACTCGGCCAGCAAGCTGTCCTCGTTGTCCTAAATACAACTCGACCAGCAAGCTGTCCTCGTTGTCCTATATACAACTTGACCAGCAGGCTGTCCTCGTTGTCCTAAATACAACTCGGCCAGCAAGCTGTCCTTGTTGTCCTAAGTATAATTTGACCAAAAGGAAAGTTGTCCTAAATACAATTTAAGTTTACCCACTGACTGTTCAAACCTAGTTTGCTAACATATATACAAACTTGATCTACTCCCAACCTATCTTATTCATGAGTATGAATGACACTGTACACTTTTGATCCCATCAGCTTAAAATTATTCAAATTTCAGGAATTAAAAAGATTCAAATATAAACTGCCTAACCACTGAGGGCTTCAAGTTCACAAGCAAGAAAACAACCTACCCGACCAACTTCAGTAGACCCAGTGAGCGATATTGTGGAGACTCGCGGGTCAGAGCAAAATAGAGAACCAATATCAGCCACATTCTTTCGGCTGCAGGATATGACATTGACGACTCCCTTGGGTATACCGGCTCTGTCAGCCAACTGCAGGCATAATTATCTGGTTAAACAAATGATCTCTTCCGGGCTAAACAGCATCACACTTGATGTTGCAAAATTCCAAAACAAAACAGGGTTTATTTTTAAATATCCAGCCACAGAAAAATTTCAATACCGTCATACCTCAACATATGCGTGTCCTAACCTACGAGAAACTGGAGATACAACAACAACTGCGAGCAGAATTTTCTTTGGCGGAAACGATACAAATTTAAGATACAAGCATACAAAACGGTTCTCGAGATGGCCGCTAAGTGGTCAAGTGTGCGAAAGGAGAACAGGTGTGAGAACAGCATCACTCGGTCCATCTCGTCGAATCAGTTTGAAAAAGTTTAAAAAAACAGGCCAAAGGTTAAGGTGAAAGTGAGTCTGAATACGAAGCAAAAAGTGTCAACTGGAAAATAATAAAACATAAACATATTAATAATATAATAATATATAATAATAATATATAATAATAATGATATAATAATAATATATAATAATAATAATAGAACACAAAATTAGAATGAAGTTTAGTGTAACATAAAGACCAATTTTTTTCAAATGTAAGTAAATTTAGCTTAGTAAGCTAAATTCATTTCAATTAAATTTAATCTTTGTGTTATGTTACATACCCTAGGACACTTATGTATTCGCCTCATCTAACTTTCGCGTTTTCGCCGAGTCATCCTCTCGCGAAAATTTCATGTGCGAAACTAAACTATCATAACGAACGAGCGAAAACGCGGAATTAAATAGCTTTGTTCATTGATAGTCCAAGAAACAAATGGCAGCAAGCAATCAAATTGCATTATCGATTTCGGCCACACAATTCTACCTACGGTTTACAATTACAAACTAGTCCCAATTTGAAAAAAATTTTCTTACCGGTGAACCGAACCTAAGGAATCTACTTATGTTTGCTCCACTGCATTTACTTTCACATCACTATATTTTCGCACTTATCAGAGCTGCGAAATTAAGTTGCAGCAAAATTTTATTCTGTATGCTACTCACGAAACTAAATACTAGCGAAATATAAGTGTCCTAGGGTAGCGTCACAAAAGTGTGA
Organism: Watersipora subatra; assembly: GCF_963576615.1. Classification (NCBI taxonomy): domain Eukaryota; kingdom Metazoa; phylum Bryozoa; class Gymnolaemata; order Cheilostomatida; family Watersiporidae; genus Watersipora; species Watersipora subatra. The sequence continues at coordinate 63,716,205 of NC_088709.1, forward strand.
CTTCAAGTCTCTCTCAGACCTCCTTTAGCGGCTACTGTTGGTCTCTAAGGTAAGAACTCTATGCAGTAGTGTACACGCATAATAATGTTACATTTTACTGCAGACCATAATCGCTAGATAGGTAATTGTTATTTTTGTGCATAGGTGGTGAATTAAAACAACCGAAAACACATTTTTCCATCGTAATATCCTGTTTTTAGGTGGCGTTACAGAGGGTGGAAACAGATTAATTTGTATTTAGTTATTAGGTACAAGAATTATATTGTATTAGTTTTGCGATACGAGAGAACTGACATACGAGCTCGGTCCCTGAAAGCATTAAGCTCCTATGTTGTGGTATGACTGTATGCTGGTTTGAGAGCTACATAAAACACTTTTAACCATGTCCACCACCAGCCATCAGCATGATTAAAAAAGTCAAGACTAAAGTTTAACAAGAAGTCTTTTCTTCTTTGACAATTGTATACCTGTGGTCTCGAATGATTTTAGCTGAAATATCGCTTGCAGTTGTCCAGGCCCATATTCCCTAAGGCGGCTGGCAGGCTGAGCCACCCCAACTTTTTAGGATTTTTCGGCGGTCAAGTACAGTCAAACTCGAATAACTCGCCCTCGAATAAAATGTAAAATTTTATCTCGAACACATGACTAACTCGAACGGATTTGTTTGGTCCATTCCCAAGCAATGATAAATTGCTTTAGATAACTCGACCTCAACATCATTAACTCATACAGTTATATGCCCAACTAAACGACTACGGAGATGGTTTTTATCGCTGTAGACTATCACTTCATTCCAAGCCATGGAGATAAACATCAACTTTTAGTAGTTCTTAGGCTTCATTATTATAATCATTGGCAAAATATTCTTGTTAATGACTTTTATAAAGGTTTGCAAAAAGTGAAGTTTTACCAAAAAGCCGCTTGGCAATGGCCGAAAGTGTGGAAACCTTCGGATGAACTTAAAATAAAATCGGCAAAATTGATTTTTGTTGAAACGCTCAAAAGAAAAATATGTTTTTTTCTGAGCGTTTTAACTGCGGTGAAGTTTAGCATATTTTAATCTGAAAACAACCTGGCAGTCACATCGCCTAAAACAGACAAATCTCAAATACCGGTAATAGAAAATATTTATACTTTTCGATAAAATTTTTTAAAACTTTACATTAGAGGCTCGGTTGAGGCCGTACATGAAAGAAACCTGTTGAGGGGAGCTTACACCGCCCCCTCCAAACCCCCAGATGTTCATAACTAGCTGCCTAACATTGGCCGCCCCAACTTGAAACTAGGGAATACAGGCCTGCAGCTGTCACCAGGCTACGTTGAATTGAGGTTGTTTAGAGGCAAATTGCTTAGTATATTAAAATAATCTTCCTAATATGATCTCTCTAACAATGAACAAAACACTTCAGTAACTTTTTTAGACAGTAATTCAGTAACAAAAGCCTTCCTATCATTCAAACGATTTTTATCGTTGAAACACAATGAGATCAAACAGAAATTAAAAAAATGCATGCAAAGATCCATCGATGGTTTGTCTTGCAAGCCAAGTTGGTACTTCTATGTTTCTGTGAAAAGGATTTGCATGCAAATGTGAATCAATGGAACAGTGTAGCAACTAACCTCAGCCATGGCCATTGGTGTATAAGGGGTGTCTTCTGGAGTCTTAACAACCACAGTGCAGCCGACAGCAAGAGCTGGAGCTGCCTTGCGAGCCAACATAGCTGGCGGAAAATTCCACTAAACGTAAACAACAAAAGTGGCATACAAGATTGGAGTTGATCGTCTTATCTAGGCCAAATATTTCTGCCAAATCGTTAAGTTGATGTCCTTGACAGTGATAGCAGACAAATTTTCAAATGAACACAGATTCAGCCTAAATTTTATTCTATGGTGCGTATTAAATAGCATTTCATAGAATTAAATATGTGGATCTATAGAATAAATACAATAAACCCTACTGAGTGGAAAACAAAGTAAAAAATACAGAGCAACAACTAAATGTATATGCACTTGCATTACTGAAACTTACACACACATGAAATCTTTTTTAATTGTTTGCTAAAAAAATATTATAACATTGCCAATAAAAAGAATAGCGAACGTTACAGTTATTATTTGTCTAAGGATTACTAGTCAGAACCTGTCTGCATGTTTAGTTGTTACAAATAAGCCCAACTGCAAGCTGTATTCTAGTACAGAACATGTTCAACTCAACGAGTCTATGAGAATACCCACTGGTATGATCAGGCCTGCAACTCCAACTGGTTGTTTCATTACGACAGCACGCTTGTTTGCTGGACTGGCAGGAATTGTCTCTCCATAGACTCTCTTTGCCTCTTCGGCAAAAAACTCCATGAAGGAAGCAGCATACATCACTTCCCCACGAGCCTCAGCCAAAGGTTTACCCTGAACAAATGAGACAAGTCCAAGCGCGTTCAATGCATATGACTATACCATTAGCACTGCAACAACAGTGACATTTGATCAGACAAAATGAGATCACTAAGCTTTGAATGTACTAATGAGCAAAAGTGTATATTTTGACCTAAAGGCATATTTCACATAAGAAGAATTCAGTAGACAAATTGCAAGTTTGCAAAAACCAATGTAAGAAAACTAAAGGAGAAGTGCACTATGTGAAACTGAGTGCACTATGTGAAGATGAGTGCACTATGTGAAGAATGAGTGCACTATGTGAAGAATGAGTGCACTATGTGAAGAATGAGTGCACTATGTGAAGAATGAGTGCACTATGTGAAGAATGAGTGCACTATGTGAAGAATGAGTGCACTATGTGAAGAATGAGTGCACTATGTGAAGAATGAGTGCACTATGTGAAGAATGAGTGCACTATGTGAAGAATGAGTGCAATGTGTGAAGAATGAGTGCACTATGTGAAGAATGAGCGCACTATGTGAAGAATGAGTGCACTATGTGAAGAATGAGCGCACTATGTGAAGAATGAGCGCACTATGTGAAGAATGAGTGCACTATGTGAAGAATGAGCGCACTATGTGAAGAATGAGCGCACTATGTGAAGAATGAGTGCACTATGTGAAGAATGAGTGCACTATGTGAAGAATGAGTGCACTATGTGAAGAATGAGTGCACTATGTGAAGAATGAGTGCACTGTGTGAAGAATGAGTGCAATGTGATGAGTGCAATGAGATGAGTGCAATGAGATGAGTGCAATGAGATGAGTGCAATGTGATGAGTGCAATGTGATGAGTGCAATGAGATGAGTGCAATGAGATGAGTGCAATGTGATGAGTGCAATGTGATGAGTGCAATGTGATGAGTGCAATGTGATGAGTGCAATGTGAAGGAGAGCGCAATGTGAAGGAGAGTGCAATGTGATGAGTGCAATGTGATGAGTGCAATGTGAAGGAGAATGCAATGTGAAAATGAATGTAATGGGAATGCGATGTGAAACTGTGTGCAATGTGAAAATGAATGCAATGTGAAGGGGAATTGCAATGTAAAGACAAATGAAATGTGAAGGTGAGTGTAATAACAGTAATGACAGCAAAAAACAAAACTGTTACATACATTTTCCGAAGTAAGCAGGTCTCCCATTTCTGCTGCATTCTCCATCATCAACTCAAACCATTTCCGAAGATAAGCCCCACGTTCCTAGGCATCCAATAGAGGCATACATACATTAGATCTATCATCACAATTCAAAAATAAGACAAAGAAATGCAAAAATTCTACTATTCGCCTAAAAATAACAAAATAGCATGTGTTCCTCAAGACAGCACATTATCTGTTAAGTTTGTAAGGTTATAGCCTAGGTTATTGCTAATGCAATAACCTAAACTATTATCACCAGCTCTGCTCATTGATAAACAACCTTGCTAGTTAGGCTCCAAAGCATATTCGAAACGCTTCCTTCCAACCCTGATTTTTAATTTGGTTAGATGTTCATATCAATTCACTTTATACCAAAGTTGCTGATGATCAATGTTGGCTCCATCTGTCTGGCAGTAAGTTACTCATCATCTAATGAGCACACGTTTAGCTATACATTTTAGCCATTTGTGAAATCGATGATTTTTTTCAACTATATGTAGCCTTAGTTCCACATACGCTAGAATTCTTTACAAAACCTAGCCAATAAATAGTTAAAGGTTGACTTGCAACAAAATTTACATTACAGTTATTTGGTATCAGAAGATTCACCATGTCTTACTCGGTTGTGTTGTAGGTGCAAAATATGTGGAAATGTGATTACAAGCTCTTAAAAGCTCAGAAAACAAACAGTTAATTGCAGCCATCACGCAAACGCCGTAGGTTGGAATCTCTCAAAATTGGCTCAAACGGGATGTAGTTGAACAGATGTGCTCTTGTTTACACTTACATGCAACCTCAATCGTAAAAATATTTTCACAAATATACTTCATGCATCATCATCGTTGTAATGCTGTCACTTTGAGCACTGATATCTCTAAACCTACCGTAAAAACTCATTTAATTTTTTTAAATTTAGCTCGAAGGAGTGCAGATCATCCTCTGATGAACAGGAGGAGCCTGTTGGTCTCCTGTGATAGCTGAAAAATGCTGCAGAATATGTTCGCGGCATTTGGCAGGAAGTATGGGTCACATGATCAGATTACGACTAGATGATTAGACCAAGCTGAAACGGAACTGAAAAGTAGCGAGCATCTATATTTGATACGAGCTTTCCGGTAGAACCCGAGATGTTTGTCATAAATTAGTGCTACAAGACATTTTATATTGAGCCTTTTATTGGCCTTTCAATTCACGTGAGAACATACGTGACAAGACAATAATCACTTTGAGTTGAGTACGTCATCGAAATAAAGAGATTCCAACCTACAGCTTTTTCGTTTTGGCTGCGATTAACTGTTCGTTTTTGAGCTTTTAAGAGCTTGTAATCACATTTCCACATATTTTGCACCTACAACACAGCAGAGTAAGACATGGTGAATCTTTTGATACCAAATAACTGTAATGTGAACTAAGGGATTTCCAGTAGAACCCGAAGTGTCTGTCATAAACTAGTGCTACGAGCTGTTTTATGTTGCACCTATTATTGGCCCTTAACTTCACATGATCAAAATCAATAATTAAAATGTTTGAGTACATCATCGAAATAAATGGGATTCCAATCCACAGCGCTTTCGCTTTCATGATGGCTGCGATTAACTGTTCGTTTTTGAGCTTTTAAAGAGCTTGTAATCACATTTGTACATATTTTGCACCTACAACACAGCAGAGTAAGACATGGTGAACGTTTTGATACCAAATAACTGTAATGTGAGTTTTGTTGCAAGTAAACCTTTAACTCGGCTTACAATGGATTGACGCTCATAACTCCTCTTCTATTGCACATAAAACGGTCAATTGGACTTTGTCTCCCTTTTAATACAGAACGTTTGGTCTTTTGCTTATTGTAGTTAGTCATATAATAGGTAAGATCTTCACCACCCTAATAAAGCCTGTTCATAAAAAGGCACTGATAACCCCACTAGATGCCTCATTTGATTTTCCAAACACTCAGTAGTCCCTCGCTACTTCGCGACCCATTTTCGCAGTTTCAGTACTTGATGGTTGAAAATAAAAAGCATTGAAAAATACATAAATGTACATAGTTGAAATATATATATATATATATTTCTCAAGGTATGTCCGTGTGTATGTCGTATGTCTGTCTGCATTCCGGCTATAGCTATTATTAGAATAACTGCAGCTTGACAACAATGCTGATGCAATGTCATGGCGTACCGTCATTAGAAGCCTAGCAGCTTACTACAATTTTCCATTGGCAATGTGCCAGTCTAACAGCTTGAAAGTTACAGTTGTTGAACAAAGTTTTAAAACCCTTACAGTTGATTTCATTTTTCTCTTAATTTATTTAAACTACTCAAAACACTTCTCTCATGATATGTAGTTTGAAAGTTAGAATAGTAAATGTTGCTATATGTTAAATACAAATCAACTTTCTGTCCAGACTTTTTTATTACCCTGGCAACGCCGGGTAGCACAGTTAGTTAGATTATATAAACGTTTGACTTCCTTCTCACAACAAAATTAGTTAATCACAAGTATGAATATTTAGACCAGATGAAGTCGGAACTATGTCCGTACTATGTAGGTGTATTCAATCTCTGGCTTGAAATACTGGGACTGCGGTTGAAATATAAACTGAAAGTCAATCAAGATAACTTCAATTTATTTACTTATATAGGAAATAAGTACAACATGTTTAAAGAGCAGTTTAAATTTTCTGGTGTTAAAATTTGACTCATACGTATATTTTGAAAAAATAGTTTCCATTTCGGGATTTCCACTTATCGCAGGAGACGCCGGTCCACATTAACCGTGAAAAGTAGGGCATGAGTGTATAGCTCGCATCTAGGAACAGATAAATGACTTACAAATATAGCCTTTTTGAGGAACTCACAGTTTGAAAAAGAATAAACAACCCAAAGTGTTTTATTCTCAGAATTTGAAAGATTAAGCCTTTACCTTTCCTGTCTTTCGACTCCATTCAGGAAACGCTTTGTGTGCAGCTTCAATAGCAAGCTTTGTATCCTCGACATTCATATCACTCACCTCTCCAATCTCATTTCCATTAGCTGGGTTGTAAACTACAGAAAAAACAGTCAAGGTTAAATCGGGTTTATAAAATGCAAAACTTTGCAGAGACTTTCACATGACTGGAGAAGTTCATAATCATTACACACCTTTGGGTTACGACCATAGAGTTATCTCCCCCTAGAGTGATAACTACACAAGCGTTTCCGGTGCCACCAAGGAGCGTTTAGGCCACGCCCCTTTTTGTGCTAGTCAATCGTAGTGATTGACTAGATCAATAACATCAGCCATGAGAATAGTTAAACAAGGATCATGAATTTTCACAGTTAAGATGGTAATTAATGCTCATATTAAAGAAATGATGATTATAGTTTATTACTCTAATATATGCTTATTATTTAAAGCAATTCCATACCTACATGACTTGCAAAGGCACTGAATAGATAGTGTTAAGTAAGTGAGTTAATGCAACCAGTTACTCATAGATAAGATAGATAGTCACACTGGGGTTGTATTACGTTAGTGTGATGGGAAGCTAATCAACTGCCACCAAAACTGCTATTCACAAAAATCCTCCCACAATGCCTAAAAGAAATACAATACTCTCTCTCAGTTCAGCATTCTTCGCGTTTCATAAATGCTTGATATTGCGTGAGTGAAATGAAAATTAATAAAAAAGTAAAGGAAAGTGAAAACTTATTGTGCATTTTAGCGTATTATGTTATAATTGCTATAATCTTTAACTCATTATACGCATATAACTATATAACTACATATTTAACTTTAACTCATTAGCCGTGGGTCACAACCATAGCCATAAGCAGATCATAACCACTAAATACACTAAAATTACTGTAGGTAACAATAGTTACTTAAGTTAATATGGTATTTTGTTACTAATTTTTAATATGTACAGTATGTATAGAAAATTTTGTTTTTTATTCAGGAATTGTTTGCATTAAACAATTACTATGAGTTTCTGTACCCCTCTATATGACTCACGATGTCAACACCGAAACGAATTAATGTCGTATGTCTGTCGTATGTCGGGTCAATTGTATAGTAATGTTGAATGGCTGGGGCTAGTGTATAGCAAAAACTGTTGCAAATCTGTTTTTTGTCAAGACCAATTTAAGACTTCTCTACCTCAGACTGCCATTATGTTCACATGCTGCCGCTATGCATTTGGACCGCTACCTAAGCAATAGTACATGTGAGCATACATATACATCTCAGCATATATACTAAAAATATTTTAAATAGGATATTTTGATTTTTCAAGAACAGCCAAAGATGAGAAATTGTTTTGTGTAATATTGAAATTAGTTTAACACAAATTAAAACTTGCTGATATTTAATTTATTGCAATAATGATAGAATCTTGCTCATATTGACAGGCAGCAGCGCGCAATAACCAAACTACCTTAGCAATACACAATTTCACAAACGCAATACACACCTCAGCAATATTAGTAAACAACTAGTAAACAAACCTAAATACTTTGCACAATCAAGCTATTGGTTACAATAGCACCATACCAACAATCACACTGTAGTAAAATGGTTTTCATCAAAACGCTTAGATCATCTCAAACGAAGTCCTACAAAAGCCTTAAGCAAGAAAATGACAGTAATAATCAGACATAGATTTAAGCTGTTTTGGTTCTCTTATTTGCCAAGCTGATAGTCCTACTACCTTACTTACTACCAATTCTTGCTGAAACAGCGAGAATTCATGTTTAACACTGAGCAGCGCTGCTGCTCGTGCACAAGCATGTTGAATGATTAAAAATTGTTCCAGAAAAAAACTACCCCTGATTAGAATTAATTTGTTTTTCTAAAAATGAATTTCGCAAAATTCAAAGATGCTGCCCGTGTTTACCATTGCGAATTCTGTCTTAGTTGTTAATACCATCTAAAGGGCATGATCAATGGGTAAACATCATTGTTATATACGTAGACTGCATACGAGTTCAAAGGTCATCCATGAAGCTAATTACTGCCAATGCATAATTAAGAGCCACAGACTGAGATCTTTATAAATACTTTAATGGTTATGGACTACAATAACTCAGCCCTTTCCTTTTAAAAAAAGCTTTTGGTACATGATAAAATTTTCTATTGGATTCATTCAACAGTCATTGCATTAATGGCATTGTTTAATATAATATAATAATAATATAACAATGTTTGTGAGGTTGGGAGATACTTTATTACATGATCAGATTATGTCACTAGTAAGCGTTTTCTAGTTCGAATATTGTACTGACTAAAAACTAGTCTGAGATATATCGAATGGGTAAAATATTACGATTCGTGGCATGAGAAGACAAAAACCAATATTGTTTATGGATATGCACAAGAAGACAACTCCAAATTTATGAATATACATAAGAGTAAATGAATGCTTATAGCATATCCTATTTCACAATAAATCCATTTCCAACACTTTTACACGCATCCCTCAAAGTACATGAAGAGAATTGGAAGGTGTCTTTGATAACAACTAAATCGGTTTGCAAGAAGCGCATCCAATCATCTAGGAGAACTCCATGATAAAAAATGATTGCGCTATTTGCGCTTAGCTTGCGTACCTTTAAATGTTTTTCCAGAACAACTCGTCACAAACTCCCCATTCACGTAGGACCCTGATTTGAATAGACCAGGCATACTGGCAAGCGATCTCAGTTGACACTGAAAAACAAGAGTGAATACAGCTGATCGCTGACAACTAACCTTTCCCTATCTGAGGTTGTCAGGTCATCGCCTGCATCAGCAAATATGCACAGTTGATCACTGAAAACTCACCTTTCTCTATCTGAGGTTACGAGGTCATCTCCGGTATAAACAAATCTGCAAATGCTGAAATATTTTATCAGTATGAGAGCTGCCAACTACGCAAAAAAACTCTACAGTTACCTATGAAAACCTACAGTTACCTATGAAAACCTACAGTTACCTATGTCCTTTCAATCTCCTAGCAACATATTAGTTGAGTGCTGCATGCCTTGAATGCACTTGGATTGGCCAGATGCATGCAGGTTGAGTATTCATACACCATACTTTAAGATAAATGTGTGTAAACTTTAAGTAGATTTTATCAGAAAGTATCAGTATTTTTTATTATTTGCGATTGTTTCTGATATTTGAGGTGATCTGACTGCCAGGATGTTTCTAGATTAGAACCGACAAAACTTGATTGCGTTTCAAAAACTCAAAAGAAAAATATGTGTGCAATGATGTCTTTAGTTGATATCGTTGCTATAGTTAATATCATCTATTGCGTTCAAGTTGCGGCGCTCTGCATCTCTGATCTGTTGATCTCTTTACCACTATACACGCCATTAGCGCACTTTCGCTTCATCTGAACTTTTTCCGAGCGCGATCAAGTTTTATTGATCTTAATCTTGAAACATCATGGCAGCCAGACCACTCCGAACATCATATACGATCGCGAATGATAGAAAAAAAATTTTCTGATAAAATCCATGAAGATTTTATGCAAGTTTATTTTTAACACCTCCAATGGCACCCACAGGTGATCCGCTATGCTGTTCCAATGTGCTTGTGCATTAAACATTACTTAGATATCCTGGTTAATACTGTCAGCAATAGTCATAATTTTGCTTTTTGTAATGTTACCAAACTGATAAATCCAACCTAGCGCTATCCTTTCAGCAACAAGAAAATGGAAGCTGAAAGAGCTTTCCCTCATATTACGTAAACAATTCCATATAATGTAAAACACCAAGTCGGTGTAAGTTCTTAAACTTGAATTGAATAACAAGAATCCCAGTTAGCCCTAAAAATATAATTGGTTCTCTTGCCGCACTTGGATGAGAAAGCGCCGCACTTGGGAGAGAAAGCGCCGCACTTGGGAGAGAAAGCGCCGCACTTAGGAGAGAAAGCGCCGCACTTGGGAGAGAGAAAGCGCCGCACTTGGGAGAGAGAAAGCGCCGCACTTGGGAGAGAGAAAACGCCGCACTTGGGAGAGAGAAAACGCTGCACTTGGGAGAGAGAAAGCGCCGCATTTGGGAGAGAGAAACCGCTGCACTTGGGAGAGCGAAAGCGCCGCACTTGGGAGAGAGAAAGCGCCGCACTTGGGAGAGAAAGCGCCGCACTTGGGAGAGCAAGCGCCGCACTTGGGAGAGAGAAAGCACCGCACTTGAGAGAGAGAAAACGCCGCACTTGGGAGAGAGAAAACGCCGCACTTGGGAGAGAGAAAGCGCCGCACTTGGGAGAGAAAGCGCCGAACTTGGGAGAGAGAAAGCGCCGCACTTGGGAGAGAGAAAGCGCCGCACTTGGGAGAGAGAAAGCGCCGCACTTGGGAGAGAGACAGCGCCGCACTTGGGAGAGAGAAAGCGCCACACTTGGGAGAAAGAGAGCGCCGCACTTGGGAGAGAGAAAGCGCCGCACTTGGGAGAGAGAAAGCGCCGCACTTGGGAGAGAGAAAGCGCCGCACTTGGAGAGAGAAAACGCACTTGGGAGAGAGAAAGCGCCGCACTTGGGAGAGAGAAAGCGCTGCACTTGGGAGAGAAAGCAACATACATAAGGACTGAAGAGCATAATCAAAGGAAACTGCTGATTACAAACAGAACAGCTATTATAGGTTGCGGTAATGTACATGATTACTAGCGCCAAGTCACAGTAGGACTGTTGCATAATACCTGTTGATAACAAATATAGGCAGCAACCAGCAAGAGGTGTGCCACAATATCTTGATGAAACAGGAACTTACACCCAGGGTGCCACCAATAGGGTACCTGCCACTGCTGGCAGTTTGTGCCGACTGCAAATTTTGCTGAGCCACAGAAAGTCTTTTCAAAATTAATTATACTAGTGCAAGTCAATGCCGTGTTTATTTGCATGACATTACAACATATAAGGGAACCGCAGATACTACGGACGTGTTGCAAAAGGCAGTGGTGTCTTTCGTAACACACGTAGTAGTCATGAGGACAATAACTCCAATCTTTTGTTGAGAGTAAATTTTTCAAAGTGACACTGGTATTCACAGCATCCTAGCCGGGCGATTATTGGCACATCGGCAAGGTTATGTGAGCATAACATCGCAATCACATCACAATCACTAACTTTCGCTGGTTAAGATTGCTGCAAGGATCTTGCAGCAAATCATGCTATATATTCTCATCAGCATACATGCCTACATACACACAAGTGTCCCTAACTGGTGTCTAAATACATACAAATACACATCCCTGAGTTACCTTGTACACCCCTACTAGCGAGTAGGCATATTGAGTGGATCACACATATAAGAACACCTCAAGTTCACACTAGTAAGCATACTCTCATGTTTGCAAATGTCAGCATATTAATAAAAATGCATCTGTGAAATATTTGCATTAATTTGGTATGCATCTCACACTCTTTAACATAAAACAACACGGTATGCCATTCCACCCTTCACATCACAATATCTTTGAACATATTACCTTATACCAAATTTGCTCATTTCTGAATAATTTATGTTACAGGTCTCCAAATTAGTGCTGCACGATAAAACGATATTGCACGATAGGTGTCGATTTTGTGTAGGACGATTTCATTTTGGGGCAATTTGTAGGTCGATTCTGTAATCGGGTACATTCACATTTTCGATACCATATCAAGACGATAAATATGTGTTTAATTGCCAGAACCAACATCGGTTATCGCCGGCTTTCGCGACTCAATATCAGCATAGCATTAGTTCCTAAAAACTTATTTGCGAGCCTGCGGATTTCCTTTATCTTTGAGAATCCTCTAAAAATGGACCGGCGAAGTAGACAGAAAGTTTCTTAAATAAAGTTAGAGAGAAAAAACAACTCCTATTTTTTGTGTTTGGACACGATTATCGCCCTTTTATTTCTGTTTTTTGGTGAAACGTCCCAATAATCTATATCGAGAGAGCATAACTCCAAAGTTTCGATACTGAACGATATAGATAGCTTACAGGGCCAATATATCGTTTTAGCATAGGGTGTCATATCGTACAGCACTACTCCAAATCCTGCATAAACTAAGCCTTAAATATTTGGATTTATCCTTCCACAAACATGACAAGCATCATTTTCTATCTTGTGACACCAACATACTATATCCACCATCGTATGTTTCAGTTTATGAACTTTCTGTTACTACAACCTACAATTCACCATCTCAACTCCTCCGCAGTACTATTAGATTACCAACTTTTGAAACACGTTTGTTCAACTAACTCAATAAGTCTTGATTTCTGTTTTTCTATTTTTTCCATCTTTTAGCATGTAATGAAAAGCATAATTTTGTTGATAATTACCAAGGCAAATAATAAGTTATACAACCATACAAGTAAGCATATCCCTTATGCATACACGTGTGAGCACTAGTATATATCCTTACTGCACTTACCTGGTGTGAAGAAGAGTATAGATACTGCACACGACAAGCAGACACAGCTTTCGACACTAACCTAGCCAGTGCCATATGCCCGGCTCAATCAGCAGGCAATCTAGTCGTGTCGCTCTGCAAGTGACAGTGATTAAAATATAGCCAGGGTGCATGACTATTTATCAAAATAGGTTAAAAGGTCTCGTAAACAATCAAAACAGTACAGGCGACTGTCTAATTCTTTCCAGTTTTTAAAGTCGGAAGGAGGGTTTCAGCGACTGCAGATCATTTCAGGGGTGGATATTACCAGTGACCTTATAGGGTAGACTTATAGGGGAGTGACCTTAATGGGATTTTCTTAAATGGTTTAACTAGTTTATTGTAATATAAATGGTCATGATGGCAATAAAAAAACTTCCTACTTTTTCTAATGATAGAGATTTGTGAGATAATAGCAAGAAATATGATTGTTTTTGCACCTATTACAAGCATGGTTACTCATATAGATAATTTTATCAACCATCAAGCTAAATACAGTATATGGTAACAAATGATGGCGATAGCTTGCTTTGGTAAACGTAATAATAAAAAAGTTTACACTGATGCATTGTAATACTCAAAACTTTTTAATCAAACGAATGTGCTATCGTAGAAGACACCAAAACCAGTCGCACAGAATGTTTATTTTGGTAACAAAAAATTTCATAGCCAGAAAAGGGGCTATTTATAGAAGTTTGTCTTCCGAATATACCGGTACATGATTGACATGTCTGCAAAAAACCTAAAAAGTTTAAGTATTCGTTTCCTGATAAATCCACCTCTACGTGTCAGATAGAGCACCTGCAGAGAGCTGTCATAAATAAACATCCAGGCGAACAGACAAGCGGTACTTTAAGTGAATTTAAACTATCCTGAATAAGTCCCATTTAGTGATCGTTTCATATCACAAACGACAAATATTTAGCAAGAGCAAAAACGCCGACAGCCCTGGTGATAATCAACAACAATTTTGCGTGTAATCGGCACTATTAGCCACCAACAATAAGCTAGCGGCAGTTAGTGAGAGCAGATTGCGATGATGGGAGTGAGAGAAAATAGTGATAGTAGACAGCGCTAGTAGACAGCGCTAGTAGACAGTGGTAGAAGCTTGTAATAACAGGTAGTTATAACAGGTAGGGAAATACCAGCATACATGGACGACTAGGATACATGGACTATCTTATATTTCAAGAGTTGTATTACCTGTTTCGTGTTTTTGACAGCATATTTTTAACAGCCAATCAACAGCAGATGTTTGGTTTGTGCAGGATTGCTTTTTTCCGCACACGGTGCTGAAAAGCAGATCGATTTTCTTTCCTTCATAATTTTGTAAGGAAGATTGTGGCATGCTAGCAACTGCTCATAGCTAAGCTTACGCACTGCAAACTGGTTGATTTTCGTAGTGATACTTTTAAATTGCAAATGAAACATGCATCTTTTGAGGAGGTAAATCTTTTGCCATACTTTAAAACAACCATAACATATTGGTAAGGACACATAGGCTGCTTCCAGCTAGGATACTTGAGTCAGGTTCTCCAGGTATCTTACAACAATTGTTTTGATTATCAGGATACACATGTCAACTGGCACACCTATTCTTCACCACCAAACTGCTAACTGTTTCAAAGGCACTTTTTTGACCAATCTTGATGCCAACTTTAAATTTCTTAATCTGAAGTTGTCTTTACTTAACTGCAGCCCACTATTCGGCAGTTTTATAAGCCTCGCACCAGAGGGAACCTCTTCCGAAGAATGTGATAATAAGAACAGTACAAGCACAAGTCGATGCAATAAGCCTCGCACCAGAGGGAACCTCTTCCGAAGAATGTGATAATAAGAACAGTACAAGCACAAGTCGATGCAAAGGGTTGCAAAAGATTTAGGATTAACTCGAATTTCAGAAAAATCCAATTATGCTGCCTCTTGTTTAAATCCTAATTATTAATGTTAACGCTTTGTTTACTGTATGTGATACACCAAATTACTGAATTTAACTTGATCAACAAAACTTTCCTTATTTTGACAGATTGTTAAGAAGTAATCTGCTCACTCAGGAGTGAATCTAACACCTAATTCCACTACAAAGATGTCTTCAATCCCAAACAAAAATTTTCAACTATTTGGTGAATTTTTTGATTTGACTTTATGGCCTTTGCCGACGTGGCGCTTGACAATTTGTTGGCAATGTTGATACTAATATTGAGGTGATTTATATGTGGGTTGCTTGACAATTAGCTGACAATGTTGATATTGAGGTGACTTATATGTGAGTTACTTGACAATTTGCTGACAATGTTGATATTGAGGTGATTTATATGTGGGTACTTGACAATTTGTTGACAATGTTGATATTGAGGTGACTTATATGCGGGTTACTTGACAATGTGTTGACAATGTTGATATTAATATTGAGGAGACTTATATGTGGGTTATTTGACAATTTCCTGACATTGTTGATATTGATGTGACTTATATGTGGGTTACTTGACAATTTGCTGACATTGTTGATATTGATGTGACTTATATGTGGGTTACTTGACAATTTGCTGACATTGTTGATATTTATGTGACTTATATGTGGGTTACTTCACAATTTGCTGACAATTTTGATATTAATATTGAGGTGACTTATATGTGGGTTACTAACAGAAGTGCAGGTCAGGAATGGTTAAAAGATTTTATATAACCATTTGAATAACAAGATCATTTGCCTTTCACAATCATGATGAGCCTAGGTTCACAACAGTTCTAAATATGGAAAAGGTCTTTGTCCAAAGAGAAAAAAGCAAGCGGGCACTTGGGAAGTCAAGAAAGAGAAGAGCTTAATGCAGTGGGAAACAAACTACTACCGGTGATGATTTTTCAAAAAAGGGGAATGAATCAGGGACTTGTGATGGGTGTATTGAAGGTGCGTTAGGTCAGACAAATGCAGCAACTGGATTACTGTCGATGACGTCCAACCTCTTTCTTAATGTTATAAACAACTTCATTTTGAAGAATGACAAGCTTTCAAGACAACAACCAGCAGTTCTCGTTAAGGAAAGTCATGTTTGTCATAGGAGTTAAGAGCCTCTAAAGAAGGCAAAAAGACCGTCGTCTAACAAAGCGTAACACCTTGACTGTACTGTTTTTGGGCCTATGACTATTTATTTTAATCAACAACTACATAATAACACATGTTGGTAAAGCAATAACTGTCTAACAATCTATCTAGTTTATCAGTTAATTGAGATTATAATCATGCACGTACTGCCATCAATACACTCAGTAGGTTTCGTACTACAAGAATTGGCCTCTCGATGAGAATGCGTTTACAGATCTAGACTACAACCATGCAGAAATTTTTCCGCACTGGTCTGAGTTTTAGTAACCAAAAAATGCCGGGACTCTAGAATTCTAGCAAAAAATAGAATGAATACTAATGAGTTTGAAAAACAATATTGAAAAGATCTTTAAAAAAATATGAAGACAATAATGATAGAGATTCCAATTAGCAGATTTGGCCAGCTAAGATGTTTAAAAAACCGAAAAGAACATTATGGCAAAGCCTTCGTAAACAAGTCTTAGATAATGCAAATCATTATGGAGAATGAATTAGAGGTATTGTGAGGTATTAGAGGTATTTTGGTATCTCTTTGCAACATACTCCATACAGACATTTGCTTTGATGAAATACTATTGTGTCACATACACCCGTTTTTATTTATAATATTTGACTACATGCTGGAAAATACTCCAATTTTACCTTGGATGGTATAAAAACTCCTTTTCAGTAAGAGCATATCCATATTTAGAGACACTTGTTCTCTATAGAAAATTGCATATATATATATATACAGTCAAACATGGATAACTCGCCCACGGATAGCTCGAACACATGGCTAATTCGAACGGTTTCTTTGGTCCGTTCTCACGTAATGATAAATTGCTATAGATAACTCAAACTCAACACTGTTAACTCGAACTGTTTTTTGCCCAACGGCTACCGAAACGGTTGTTATCGCTTTAGAAAATCACTTTATTCTAAGCCATAGAGCTAAACCTCGACTTTTCG
Organism: Watersipora subatra; assembly: GCF_963576615.1. Classification (NCBI taxonomy): domain Eukaryota; kingdom Metazoa; phylum Bryozoa; class Gymnolaemata; order Cheilostomatida; family Watersiporidae; genus Watersipora; species Watersipora subatra. The sequence goes on from NC_088709.1 coordinate 63,733,232, forward strand.
TAATTCATAAGCGTCGTTACTACCACCATCAACAAAATATTTTGTCAACGACTTTTCTAAAGGTTTGGTGAAATTTGATTTGTACCAAACTTTCGCTTAGTGATCGCCCTTCGGAAGCAAGGAAAAAGTGGTATTCGTTAAGAGCAACACTCCGAGGCAGTTCAATTAGAAGTTTTACGAGGTTTTATGGTACATTGTATATCACTCTATCACTCACGCTTTTTGAATGGATACTTATTGAACGCACATGTATTCTGTGTTTAGGTCAAACGATGAATAGTTTTCCGACGTTGATTCCGTGTTGAATCAATGTCGGAATGTTGAATGTTTAAATCGTCTTAAAAATTGTTGTAATTAAACGTATACGTTGTCTTAGCTAAAAAAACTATTCATCGTTTGACCTAAACACAGAATACGTGTGTACATTCAATAAGTAGCCATTAAAAAAGCGTGAGTGATATACAATGTACCGTAGAACCTCGTAAAACTTCTAATTGAACTGCCTCGGAGTGTTGCTCTTAACGAATCCCATGTAAAGTGAGGTAATCTTTGCATAAACTTCAAGAAAAATCGGCAAAATTGATCGTGGGTGAAACGCTCAAAAGAAAAAGATGTCTTTTCTTTTGAGCATTTCAACAACGATCAAGTTTTGCCAATGTCAATCTAAAAAAACGTCCTGGCAATAACATCACCTCAAACAACAAACCAATCTCAAGTGATAGAAAAATCTCTATACTTTTTGATAAAAACGTTTTAAACTTTACATTAGAAGCATTTAATTTGAAACAAGCCATTTGTGCTTTTGATTTATATTATAGTTTGTATATGTACATGTATCTACTAATAAATAAGTAAATACATGGACTTGTGACAATGCTCTGATAACTTGAACACTCTGATAATTCGAACACTTTCGCTCGGTCCCGTGAAGTTCGAGTTATCCATGTTTGACTGTATATATATATATATATATACCGAACATTGCATATATCCACCCTTCATCGTAATTGATAATGTTTTAGCAACCTAACTGGACCAACATAGAGTAGCCACACTGGTCTACACTGAACCCAGGAACTCATCCTATTATTGCAATTCCACTAGCTGTGTTCTCAATCACGATTGATCGAATTGATTGATCGAATCACGATCATTTGTGAAGAAAAAATATATTATTGCATTAGCTGATAATGATTTAAAGTGAAAGCTCAAACATTACAAATAAAAAACTAATAAGTTGCTTTCATATTAGAAGGAGCGATGAGAGATTTGGACATTCAAAAAATCAGAGAGAGTGAGTCAAATGGTGGCAAAATAAAAATGCAACATTATCACTAACAATCTTGCAACCTTTAAAATTGTTCTCTTCAACCATCTACAGACCAGCCACAAATATTATACAGAATAGAAATCTGTCAAGTGGTGTAAGCAGTGACATAGCCAGACAGCATGGCAACATCCCCATCACACCAACATCTAGGAAAAATGAGCAACTAGCAAAGACAAGAGTTTCAATGCATATTTTTTGCAATGTTACATTTCACTTGTCATTGTTGTGACTAAAATCAACATTAAATTATCACTAGGGTTAGTTTTGGATATAAATTTGTGGTGTGCACATCCCCAATACTCAACCCTTCGCAGATCTGAAGCGCCAGGCGTGTCGCACCATCATCCAGCAATACCATAAGACTGCATTAATATAGCATCACAACTCAAAACATTGAACAAGCTAGCCAGTTTTTCTTGCAACTTACAGACTGCCATTTGCAACAACTAGCTGTGTAGTGTGCAGACAGAGTAAATACTAGCAATATATAAGGGCATGCACTTCGTTCCAATGTTTTTGGTTAATAAAAATAAGCACTAGACACTAATAACATTTGCCTTGTCTTTTAACATAGGCTTTCAGCATAGAAATATCCTTGTGGGTGACACTCATAATACTTCGAAAAAACAATAAGTATTTAATATCTGATGTGCTGCTACTCGTGTGATTAGTCATCTAACTTGGACAATTACCACTTGCACTCTTTGGTGGGTTTGATACCTGCAATAGCCTGCATCCTCAAAAGAACACTCAGAAGATTGTATCAATTTCATAAAAATGCACAACATAATCCATTGCCTGTGAAATAAATTTATCTAGTTTGAATTGCATGTGACTCTCAACACTATAATATGTGTGAGAGAATCGATCAAAAAGCCAACTCGACGTAATACGCTATCTTATTTTTATTTTGTCTAACAAAGTTTCAATTTATTAATAAGTGAACTAAATATAATTTGTTCTAAATATGTTAACGACGGAGCTTTTAGATGCAACCTTGTTAGATCCACAGTTATACTGTTTTGCACATTCACTTAGCTTTAATCAAACTTGCAAGCATTTATTTAGTTGAGATCATCGACCATAAATTATACAATTCATGAACTTCATTCGAGACAGCCATGATGAACAAAACTAAATAGATAAATCTGCGTAGCAATTTCAGAGTTAAACCTATATTAGCTAGAAATACTTTTTATAGCAACGAATAATATAGAAAGTTCAAACAAAACTAACAAAAAGCAAAGACGTGTGCAAAACCTACTATGGATGTGTCAACTGTTTTCATAAATATTATTAAAACGTGTTTCTATAATAAGAATTCAAGTCCACAGCCGCGTTAGAGTGGTATTAATTGATAAAACTTTGCAAACTTGTTCAGAATAGCTTGTAGCCCACGAATCAATAGTACGCCAAGGTTTTTCGAAGCGACCATTGAAAATTAAAGCGTCAAATTCTGAAGAAAGTAGTCACAGCCAAGGTCATAATTTCTACAATTGGGTATTCCACTACAGGCACGACAGCGATTGGTTATTATAGCTTACAAGACCGAGCAAAACGTTATCATTGTAGCAATAATGGAAGTATCCTATTTGGAAAATACCTGATTCGGAGTCGGCTGGAGAGTTGTCATATGCATTGAATAATATAGACCTAATTCTAATTAGCACATCAGATAATTATACATTTGGTCATAATAGAGAAATGCATATATCACTGTAATACACATATGTACAGAAAAATATAGAAAGCAATTCAATGTAGAAATCAGTTCATAGAATTATCCAATCAATTGTTATTAAAAGTGACTGGTTGAAAAGGGGCTTGCTGCCTTGTGCATCCTGCACAGTAAAATATAGCAACCATCACTAACCAAACAAAGTAAGGAGCAAAAACTTGAATGTAAAGCCGAGTGGAAGAGGAACTGTTGTCTTCCAGCTGCTGCATCAGTAATATCTCAGTTAGCAAAATCATTACCATACTAAACATACTGACAATATATCTAGGGAAGACGACTCCTGGACGGGATCGCATCCGAAAGCGACGAATAAGAACAATGGTTGAGAGATACCACTGCAACCCAATGTTTACATATAGTGGTATAAAAACATGCACCCATTTCAGTTCTGCTAGTTGTTCATGTTTGACACTCAAAAGAATAGAAAAGGTCAGCCATGATAAGGTTGATATGAATAATTCAAGGGGGGTAACTCCTAGTATGTGGCAGATCTCCGTCAATGTGAAGAGAAAGAGCATTGTTGAGGTTACATTTTCGGTTTAACTGAGGAAACTCCCACTGCAAAAAAAAATGCGTTGAAAATGTAATAAAAAAACTTTGTTAACTCTTTCGCTACCAATGCTATTTCTTTACTGAGACATAATTGTATGTTCAGTGAAATCTAATATGGTCTATAAAAATATTTAGATACTAAATTATTCACCATAAAAACTTGCATCAGCTAATGTCATAAAATATGCCACAACTGTTTGCAGAATGTGCTCAGACACTTTCTTGGCTATTTTGGTCAAGACCATGAGCATGTCTAAATTGGATGATTTATCAATCTTATAACAGATTACGACTAGATTATCGCTGCTAAAAATAAAAATCTTAACTTCCAGTAGTATTCAACAAAAACCACCCAAAGTCAATAGATCTAAAATTAGTGAACCCTCTGTAGTTGTAATGCGTCTGACACGACTGGTTGTTGCTATGAAAAAAATTGTGACAAAAAATAGTTTTTGTAAAACGAAACTACACTCAGCATGGATTTGTAAACAAATTCTCTATTTGCTCAATTCATGCAGAAAATTGTTTCCTTTTGTTTAAGTACTGATACGACAGGCTAATTGATAAACTGCTCATTAATTACAAACGTTTGGTACAAAGCCTACCAAAGTTGTATCATGTGGCCATAAGCAAATGCTTTTCCTAGCCAATCTACGCAGCTAGTGGTAGCGAATGAGTTGATACTCTTGTCTAAGAGCATCTAGCCATAATGCAAAAATAATAATATAGCTTTATAAATTAAGGTTTCGACTAACCTTTTTAAGAACATGACAGCAAGTTGGGAGATTATCACAGCTGCAAAAGATGTATTTCCATAAATTGCATTCACTAGCTACAAAGAAGGGAGAATAACAGTTTCATCTTTGGATAAAACTGATACTGTAATGAAATATAATAGTAAAAGTGACCATGCCTAGCGTAAATACAATGGTGTGAGTGTGCTAGCAAATTGCCAGAGTCAACTCCGCGTCAGACACAATGTTTTATCGTTTGAGCGCAGACTGCAGCTTTTACACTCTCACTGCTGGTTCAGTGAATACTTAAAACAAATGACTATGAAGATCTACATTAATACAAATAGAACTGATAATGATGAACTGGCTTTTGAGGAGCTAAGAGGTAGATAGTTATCTGTTCATTTTTTTATAATATATCTTCATGTACATGCTTACAACATACATGTACACTAATTTGCATTTGCCACAACTAGGATCAGGTTTGTGGTTTTAGCTTCATATTTTGCGTGTTTGGTTAAGTAAGGTTAAGTTTACTAGTAACTGGTTAAGTAAATTAGTCGGTGATTTCAATGTACTTACTTGTTATTTTTAGCCTTGACTGTTGGCCAAGGAGTTAAATGATTAAGTTTACAACAATTGTGGCATTGTTAAACGAAATAAACAAGGGAAGGTTAATGGAAAAAGATTCCAGTTCGCTCCAAGTACATATCATATAAAACAATTTTCAAGTGTATTTTATCGGTACTCTAAATGTTAAACATAGATTCAGCAAACAGTAATAAAATGATACAAAACAAAGAACATATGTTACAATATTACAGTTTATCTTTAGATGATCAGATAGAAGCTTATGTTTCAGTAGAAGTTCCTAGTAATAACTGAACAGGCTTCTGTAATACTTACAAAATAATCTAATTATGATTTCCCAAAAGCTTCCATTTTGGCATTGTTTCATGCCTTATGGTAGGCAGTTTCAACTAAAAATTAAGATACTCTAGGAACGAAATTTGATGATAAGGTTTACCAATTGCAAACTTTGCCTTTAAATGCTGAATTGTATGATTTGTCAATGTGGTAAAATAAAGTAAGTTGTCAAAAGATTTTAACCATTCTAGGAAGTGCTGACCAAGCTCTAAATAATGTTGCTATTAAACTTGAGGTCATTTATTATGGAGTAAATGTATTCTAGCCTTCTGCTAATCAGAACAAATGGGTCACATTACACATATTACATGTAAGACAATACCATTAATCCAATGTTACCACACAGGGGGAGAGGGAAGAGAGGGAGAGAGCCTTTGAGCCAACTTCCTCTTTAATTTCACCCTTTGCATGGCTACCCATTCAATCACAAGAGTTGTATTCTGTGATAGCAATGACATAAACTTTTCCTCAACCTACTTAAATATCTATTACACAAAACTATAAAAAGGAAAGAGTTTGCCTCTTTAGGTTGGTCAGGAGTATTGGGAACATAATTGATAGGTTTTGTTTATTAATAAGGGGGCAGAGTAGATGCTTGCTACCAGACCATTGGATGCCGGATAATCCGAAAAAGCTGTTGCATAGTTGCCAGGAATTGACATTAGCATTTGTTTTCAGAGTGATCTCATCATAATCTGTGAAAAAAACTAGAAGCGAGTTTCATGCTGAGTGTGTCTAAGTAAAACATAATCTCAAGACCTCGCGCCAGGCTAGGAAAAAGATAATCAAAACTTGGATGAAGCAGATCCTTTTATGTGTCTGGAAGTTCTAGGTGAAAAACTGAAAATAAGCCTGATGGTTTGCAGTAACAGCTGCAGAAACTGCTGAGTCAGTCCAGTCTTATAGTCTTGAAGATTTGACTGACTAGCAAGGACGTTATCAAAATTTTCAGCAAAAAACAAATGAGCACCACGAATTAACCTTTAAAAAAAAGTCTCTTTCCTTCTATCCTTTAAAGGTGCTAGACCTTAAGAATCCCTGGTCTCGGTAATCCCCTCCCTAACCTTCAATCTCAACATAACATGTACAGTTTTTCTCTTAACCATTTCAACTTTGTTAATGTGCTTTATTAAATGAGGGTTCAAAACTTGACTTGCATACTCTAACAAAGGCCTACACAGGGTGATATAGGCCATGTATCTCACATTTTTTGCGGCTGAATACAATACTCTCTTTAACAATCCTAATTTCTGACAAACTCTGAATGTAATTTTTTAAATGAATTGTTTGATATTTCAACTTCTATGTAACAAAAACTATCAACAATGGTAATCGGATTAGGATGTTTACATCGGGCTTGACTCTTAATGGTTTTCCTACGTGGTTTAAAAACGTTAATCCAAGTCTAGTTTTGGCATAGCTCACACCTTCCTCGCAATTTTTGCTGTGCAGAAACTCCTTTAATTTGCATAACCTTAGAAACATTAGCGTTTTTAATATTGAACCAGATCTCAAGTAGCTGTAACATATTCCAAGTTGTGAAGGGATACACTTGCAAAAAAGTGTTTTACCATTTTCTTGTCCACGATAAAATCACGTTTGCTGACTCCTGAGCTAACAGCTTTTCTTTTCATTACACATGATTCATCAAACAGGTTTTGGGACTGAAACTTCCCATTGTACAGTATAGAAAAAATGATGTTGCAAAATTACGTATATAATACTGGCTATAATTTGTTTAAATATTCTCGTATATGCAAGTAGGTCACCAACGAATGGGTAAGACTACGGAAACTGGTCTGTGTGCCTACCAAATATGTGTGAAAAAAATATGTGACTAACCCAAATTGTCACACAACCGGGCTAGAATAATTAATACAAAATATAACTGGTGTAGTTTTCCAACTGCTCCCTGACTAACTATAGATTTCTCTCGGGGGCCTGATGTCTCATACACGGCCCTGGAATCTCTGGTTGCATAAAAAAGCGATTCCAATATTCTAATTTGCTCGCAAATTATTCGCCAATTGCATTGCGCTTTACAAATATTCGGCTAATCGATTGTGTCGACTGAAACAACATCGCAGGATGCATAATAATGCAGTCTGAGTACTTTCCCCCTCGATGTGGTCGAACTTGGCTACCTACGTTTGTCTTCGGTTTCCTAAGACATACGGAAACTGAGCCTCGGTATGTGAACGCTTATGCAGTTTTTACCCCTGTCCATGCATTCTTTAAGTACTCGAAGATGACTACCATAGCGTATGGGTGACAAAAAGTGAGTTTATAGCATATTACATAGAACTTGAACTATTTTCAATTGAACAATAGCTAAATGACGTATTTATGCCTGCATACACCGCACGAAATAATGTTCAAATTTGAGTTGTATTTTGACTGGATAAAAGCATAATTAACATAACCTTACAGAGACTATCTGACCTTTTAATGTCTGCATGTTCTTACCACCATATTTTTCATTGGGCTTTTTCGGTTTGCTACGAATAATGAAATTTTACAATGGTGCTATTTGATGCTTGACATTTCATACTGCACCCAGGGGTGCTACGTGCGGAAGGCCGTCTTTCCCACGCACGTCGTATCCGTGGTTAAAATGTTTACGCCCCTAGCATTATCTACAAACCAAACATTTTATCACCTAAGCTTTGCATCCCGAACTTTCCGCAACTTGCGTGGTTATGATTAAAGGGCACAAAGTTTTTTGCGTGTCCATGTGGAAGCGTTTTTTTTATTGAGCTTCATCGAATTGATGTCTTTCTTTTACCCGGCCCTGGGGTCTAAAGGCTCTATTTTAACCTAGACCTAGATTGGTTTCACATTATTATATTAGTTGAGAAAGCGTGAGTAAAGTTTTTTTCAGAGTTTTGCAATCCCTCCCACACTTGCGCCTAACAATTAATAAAGGCAGCGATCTGTGCCTCTAGTGGTTGTGGAGGTGATAGCAAAAAAGATCACGCTCGCGAAAATGTGCCAATAGTGTACTGCCAGATTGTCTAAAAAGTAAATGGGCAGATTACACCTGAAGTAAGATCAGGGCATCAGGGATCAGGGATCCATACCTCATAAAACATGAAACACAACTGGAAAATGTCCAGAGGCGCGCTGTGCGTTTTATTGCGGATCTTAAAGGGGTGGAAAGCGTAACTATGGCCAGAGACAAATTAGGGTTGGAATTGCTTAAGAACAGACGGAAGTCGGCTCGAATGGTTTTACTTATAAAAATTCTCTCCAGCGGTGTGCATGAGTCTTTAGTCAATAATTTTAACAATATACACAATGACACACACTCACATCATACCAGATCGGTATCCAATGACGTACCTAGGGCTGTTCCAGCCAGCAAAACATTTTATCATAACAGTTTTTTACCGAGAACTTCTCGCGACCTACGAGGAAATTTTTAACGCACTTTTTATAGTCACGTTTTTACTTCGAATATTACTTGACTTTTATTGAAAACATTTGAACTAAATCTAGATATGTACATGATGGCCCTTTTTTCCTCGGGGATCGAGGTCTTAGGGTTCGATTGACCAAGACCAAGAAGACCAAGGCAACCCCGAACCAGGCCAAGCAGGAACTGATGCTTGGTTATTGTAGCCAAGGCACCTCCAATAATTTACCACACTTTGACGTTACCAGCGTAAAAGTCGTTAATACAGACTTGCTATCCCACAGCCGCTAGCGGTCTGTGGATATAGCAATGCAACCCTATCAAGAGCCGACAATTCAGACCCTACATATCACAGATGATAGCAGACTGTGTATACCAGTGGAATCCCAGTAAGAGTCGACAGTACAGACTTTATATATCACAGCCGATAGTAGAGTGCAGATATCAGTGCAATCCCAGCAAGCGCTGACAATTCAAGCTCTATATATCACAGCTGATAGAAGGCTGCATATATCACTACAACTCTAGCAAAAGCCGGTAAATCAGACTCTCTATCACAGCCGATAGCACACTGTGTATATATTAGCTCACCCTTTGATCCAAGCTATCTGAGTTACAAAAGAAAATATGTTGTGCTTGAATAAATTTATTATAGTATCATATGTCTTTCCATACTAACCAAATTTCGACTGTCTCTCAAATGCAGAAATGACTTGATAAAAACGAGCAGAAGCAAACCCAACATATGATTGGTGGTTAGGGCTAGTTGATATTTGTAGGTCAAAACAGCAGTTATTTTTTTAAAGAACAAACGTTATATACAAGTACATATATGATGAGAAAAATTGGCTACATTTTTGTAACGCATTAATTAATATGGGAAAAGAGTTAATAATAAAACAAAAAACCATCAAATATTCCTTCTCTAATTTTAGAGGATTTTTTGCTTGTAAGTCCAAGGTAGCAGGTGCTTCATAATTCTTTTAGCGGGCAAGTTTTAGACTGTATTTGATCCAGCAAGCGCCTTAGTCTCCATTAGCTGTTGAAACACATAACAATTTGAATTCTAATTAGATACATAAGCCCTGATTGGTTTGTTAGTATAGTTTTAGCCTTTGCTCCCATCTTCTCTTCAGCCCTTCTCAATGCCATCAACATTTAATAAGGAGTTGTTTTTTGCTTCAGTGGTGGGAAATCTTTTTCATAAATGTTACGCATATTGACTACACACCAGACAAAGTTATCAATTAGGCTAAAAACTAGTTGCACTGGGCTGAAGATTTAGCTCAAATAATATTGTCCCCATTTTTAGATAAACCTTAAAATGGATCCATGGAGGCCATTTTGCTAAATTTTGAATAAGTCAAAAGTAGGAGAAAACTTAAACATACCAGGCTATAAGCCTCTTAGATAATTATTTCATGTCTTCATTCTCTCATTTCAGTTAGTCGGTTTTGTTAGCAAATCAGTAAAAGATGGATTGCAAGTTTTTACGAGAGCTACTAAACCAATTTGAAATCTAGGTGCAACGGTTTTTATATTATACTGAGGCAACAGTGTTGATCAAGTTTGGGGGTTAGTCATGGAGTTTTGGGGGGTTAGACTAAGAGATTGGGCTTGTCTCGCTGCCTTAGTAACTTAATGATTGTTTAATATAAATTTTGAAGTGAAACCACTCAAGTAGTAAGAACTGAAACCTGCAAGTAGCGTAATAGGGGCTGAGTATGTAATACTAGAAACTTAATCACACTATACCATCAGTACTATCTTTAAAAATGCTAAATAAAATACTATACACGAACTATTATGACACAACTGTTATCAACCTTTTAGTTCCTTCAACCAGCGGGCAATATTCACCACGTCTTTTATGTAAAGACAAATCCAAACTGAAATAATTAGTCGCACGGTCTGATACCAGAGTGTTTAATATAAAAGCATGATAGCTTTGGTGCCATTACTCATGATAGGCCTACTTGTACACCAAAAAAGGACCTGCGGGCACAATTTCAGTGTAAGCTTAGGCTAATGATAATCATAGAGTTACTCAAAGTAAAACTCTGAGTACTCTGTGGCAGTTGATTTTGAAACAAAGTTTATTTGATTGCCTATACAAACTAGTATTGTATAGGCACTATTATACCTTATACATATGTTTATAATTAGTCTGTATATGCGCAAGCTAGTTATTCACCTGGAATAGTTAACGTTTGACAAAACATTTATTGGAACTGTGAGTGACAAATATATGTAGCAAAATTTGTGCCGTATATAGATTGTCACACAGCCAGCCTGCCAAAAATTCTGCAAATGTGAAATATATTGCTCTCTCATCCACTTAAATATTGATAATCTCTTTAGTTCCCTCCGATTGTACAGAAAGAAAAAGAAAAATGAGCAAGTTTTGGTGTTTGCTGAAAATAATTTTATGATCATTTCAAGATTTCATTGTGTAAATATTAATGTTCTGGCGCTCAGATGTATAAAAGTATGCTGCTAGTGTCAAAGAGCTTCTATCACTTAGAAAACATATGCAAGGGAAACTAGCATGTCCTTGGTACACTGCATTCAATAGCTGCTAAGAGATATTGATCAATTCCACCGTTCAATTGATCTAATTTCACCGTTCTTCTGGAAAATTTTGGTGCCTCTGTCATTAAACAAAATATTAAACACATGCAGCGAACGCAAACTTGTTTTGTACTTTTGCTAGGCTCTATTCTGCCCTTGCAACACTGTATGTTGCAACAATTAATCACGTGTCACAGGAAAGTGCTTGATGGGAATGCCATTAAATTTGAATTTCTCAAAATTCTACATACTTGTGGCAATTTGAGGAAGCACTATTAATGTCTGGCAGCGTGTAATACATGATCTCTTGATCATTGTACAAACTTTTATTTCCCATTATTTGTTCAGTACAATGAGATCTTCTTAGTACAGCTTGTATTATTAAAATATTATTTAAATTATTAAGGTATTATTAAAATTTAAGTTGTTTTGCTGCTATCAGTTGATCTCCTATGTATTATTAGAGAAATCTTAATGTTTTAATGGCACTAATCATGATGCATAATAATATTATTCACTACGATTTCAATGTCTCATCTATGTTGGAAGTAGCCCGCCGATATCTGCATAACACATGGTTATTGATCCAGATAATCATTGACACTGGTATCTTTCTTATAGAACTTTCATGTTCTGAAGATAGGGAACTGCGTTTATACATATTTTTGTTTGTTTGCTCTGATGTTTATATTTATTCTTACGTACCTTGTATACCTTTACTCATAATTTTGATTGCTTATTGAGTATTCTGGCTAATAGAGACTCCACATCAATAAAAGATAACAGTTTCTCCTCTTAGTTGTACCTCATAAATATTGAGTTTGTGTGCTAAGTTGATGAGTAGTTGATTAACTTTCTAGTACATTGAAGTTGATTATAAATTTGTTATTAAAATGATTTGGTCAATTATAATTGATTCAATCTAACTCTGTTGTAATAGGAGTTGTTTGTGCCGTTGCAGAGTTTATTTATCTGTCTACAAATGATGTTGTCTCCACCGACATTGACTTCTTTTCCAAATTCTCATGTGGCTGTGGCCATTGCGAGTTCTAGCCCAAATTTAGCATAGTAAACATTGATATATTGGCTTTAATCTTAAGCTCGCATGTCAACTAGAACCTGCATTCTACTGCTTAATAGCATTTTTATTGCTCATTTGGTTTGTATAACAAAGTATTTTGATGGTGTTGTCTTATTCTAAACCTATTAGATAAAATCTTGTATCTGAATATTTATTATTTGAATAAAATCTGATCATTTCTTTAACTTTTATTATCTGCTTAAAAATACCCTCTGTATTGTACAGCCAGCAAATACCCTATGTATTGTACAGCCAGCAAATACCCTATGTATTGTACAGCCAGCAAATACCCTATGTATTGTACAGCCAGCAAATACCCTATGTATTGTACAGCCAGCAAATACCCTATGTATTGTACAGCCAGCAAATACCCTATGTATTGTACAGCCAGCAAATACCCTATGTGTTGTACAGCCAGCAAATACCCTATGTATTGTACAGCCAGCAAATACCCTATGTATTGTACAGCCAGCAAATGCCCTATGTATTGTACAGCCAGCAAATGCCCTATGTATTGTACAGCCAGCAAATACCCTATGTATTGTACAGCCAGCAAATACCCTATGTATTGTACAGCCAGCAAGTACCCTATGTATTGCACAGCCAGCAAATACCCTATGTATTGTACAGCCAGCAAATACCCTATGTATTGTACAGCCAGCAAATACCCTATGTATTGTACAGCCTGAAAATACCCTTTGTATTGTACAGCCAGCAAATACCCTATGTATTGTACAGCCAGCAAATACCCTATGTATTGTACAGCCAGCAAATACCCTATGTATTGTACAACCAGCAAATACCCTATGTATTGTACAGCCAGCAAGTACCCTATGTATTGTACAGCCAGCAAATACCCTATGTATTGTACAGCCAGCAAGTACCCTATGTATTGTACAGCCAGCAAATACCCTATGTATTGTACAGCCAGCATATACCCTATGTATTGTACAGCCAGCAAATACCCTATGTATTGTACAGCTAGCAAATACCCTCTGTATTGTACAGCCAGCAAATACCCTATGTATTGTACAGCCAGCAAATACCCTATGTATTGTACAGCCAGCAAGTACCCTATGTATTGCACAGCCAGCAAATACCCTATGTATTGTACAGCCAGCAAATACCCTATGTATTGTACAGCCAGCAAATACCCTATGTATTGTACAGCCTGAAAATACCCTATGTATTGTACAGCCAGCAAATACCCTATGTATTGTACAGCTAGCAAATACCCTCTGTATTGTACAGCCAGCAAATACCCTATGTATTGTACAGCCAGCAAATACCCTCTGTATTGTACAGCCAGCAAATACCCTATGTATTGTACAGCCAGCAAATACCCTATGTATTGTACAGCCAGCAAATACCCTATGTATTGTACAGCCAGCAAATACCCTATGTATTGTACAGCCAGCAAATACCCTCTGTATTGTACAGCCAGCAAATACCCTATGTATTGTACAGCCAGCAAATACCCTATGTATTGTACAGCCAGCAAATACCCTATGTATTGTACAGCCAGCAAATACCCTATGTGTTGTACAGCCAGCAAATACCCTATGTATTGTACAGCCAGCAAATACCCTATGTATTGTACAGCCAGCAAATACCCTATGTATTGTACAGCCAGCAAATACCCTATGTATTGTACAGCCAGCAAATACCCTATGTATTGTACAGCCAGCAAATACCCTATGTATTGTACAGCCAGCAAATACCCTATGTATTGTACAGCCAGCAAATACCCTATGTGTTGTACAGCCAGCAAATACCCTATGTGTTGTACAGCCAGCAAATACCCTATGTATTGTACAGCCAGCAAATACCCTATGTATTGTACAGCCAGCAAATACCCTATGTATTGTACAGCCAGCAAATACCCTATGTATTGTACAGCCAGCAAATACCCTATGTATTGTACAGCCAGCAAATACCCTCTGTATTGTACAGCCAGCAAAGGTTTGCAAAAGCATTGTTCATGAATTTAGATTGTGTAAGTAACTTCAAAGTTAAAAATGAATAAAATGGGCATAATTGGGTGCTTTTTTGTTTTTTTCATTCTACTATGATTAAACATTGTGTTTTACAAATGCTTCTAATCGTGAAAAAGGCATTTAATATCAGTGTCACATTGATATCAATTTTAACTTTAAATTCATATCCAAAATGGGCTATACTAACTGTCAAAAAGGCATTTGACATTGGTATGTTAACTTTAAATTCATATATATTATTATATATATTATATATTATTATATATACATTATTATGTAATAATATAGTATTATATAATAATATATATATGAGTTTATATATGTATCTATATATATATCATATACATATATATATATACAGTATATATATACAGTATATATACAGTATATATATAGTATATATATACAGTATATATACAGTAGATATATACAGTATAAATACAGTATATATACAGTATATATATACAGTATATATATATAGTATATATACAGTATATATGTATAGTATATATATATAGTATATATATAGTAAGCTAGGAGCTGTAAAAACTAGGCTTTAAATGAATTGATTGATGTTAGGACATATTTTACGTTGCAGATTGGTGTTACCATAAATATTCCACAGTAGTTACAGTTAGCTGCTGAGTGTTATAGATGGCTGAGGCAGCAGCAGCCTTAGTGGAAATAGATCCTGCTGACGTACTGCACTTTCAAGGTAGGTACTTCTGCTAGCTTTCTGTATTACAAGTAACCATTGCCCTGAAGGGCTGTGTATCGCCCTTACCATGAATTATATGATCGAAAAATTTACCACATCCTATAAAAGCTATTTAAGACAGTTTCAAGGATAAAAATGTTTTGTATGTTATATTATAGTTATATTAACTTGTGATTATATATTAGTATACATTTAATAATTATTTCTTTTTATTTAAACACTTTTTTCAAGAATTTTTGTTAAAGAAATAAAAAGTTAATTTATTTACTCACGAAAATCTTAATCACTTTGAAAAGGGTGTCAAAAAGCAAGCACCTGTCTTGGTGAGCCATTGCTTGATTAATGACAGTTTACATAAATTCCAGAGCTGTGTGAATTTATTACTCCTGCTATAGCTACTAGCATTTTTTTTCTTTTTCAGTCAATTGCTTCAAAACACAAACGAAATGCCTTTAGATTTTTCACTTATTGTGTTTATATTGTCAATTTCACTGTATACAGTTCCAGTTTACCTGCAAAGATCATAAATTCTGCCACATATTTTATTAATGCTGCAAACATTTCTGTAAAATATTAGATTTTTCACAAGATGGAAGAATCTCAATATAGACTTACATTAATAGCCACCAATTTCTAAGTATCGAATACTACTGCATTGAATCTCTATTATCTTAATCAAAGCCACCCGCGCCACAAAAAATGTCCGCACGACGACTGCCCGTATAACACATACATACGCCTACATGATGTAAATGTCATACTACTACAAGGGTCAATGCATTTTCTTCGATGACAACACCTGGGTATGTGCATGAAATCCAAATGCATTATTGATTGGTGTTATCATGGTTACTACTATTAGAATTGAAGACCTCAACGGAAGAACGATCAATGTCACAATGCTCAAGCACGAGATATAGCCATTTTAAAGTTTAAAAACTTGGACATTGATCAGTTTTGCAAAGAGCTAGTTTATTTTATGTAGGGATATCCCTATAGACCTGGAACATTTTTGCTGAAAGTTTGTCACAGAGACTAAACTTTGTGACCAGAACTTTCGAATGGAAATTAAACCTAGTAATTTGAGAAGATGTGACATCGATCGTTCTTTCGTTGAGGTCTTCAATTATTGTCAGGGTTCGTCTATTCATATATACAACCTGCGAAATAAAGGAAAAGGTTTATAACAAGTGCTAATAAACATCTGTTATCAACAAGCCTCTATTGCTCCTTGACCCAACTTTGTATGCTATGATAATTCAAGTCTTTCAATTGGTAGGACCATATGATAAGGAGCAAGCGTCCTATGTCAAAATAACCAACCTAACTGATGCGGAGGTTGCATTCAAGGTGAAGACAGTTACCCCACTGCAGTACAGTGTCAAACCCAATAAGGGGACTTTATCTGCCCGGGACTCTACAACTATAATAGGTTGGTCGATCGTTTGCACGCATATTCAGGGACTGGTTTTTTATGTCGGTGCTGGTGCATTCCGACACACAGCTAGCTCATTTTTTGCAACCTGTAAACCTGAATGTGACAGCAAAATAATTCTGCGTATTATAGTTCATCTGTTTTAGGAGAGGTTGATGGCTGTTGAGGCGATCATATTGTTTATCGTAACTGCGATAGTAGGTTTTATAGGTTGAGCTTATTAACAAGGTCATAATGTAATGTCCTTTCCTTTTTTGGTTTCAACTCAGCCAAAGGTTAGTTATGAATTTAGGTTATTGTTCAGGAATGTTAAGGGGGACACAATGACTAAACTCATTTTTGCAATGAATAATGATGAGTCAGAGTTTTATTTCATTTTCAATCAGATAGCCTGGTGTCCAAGAGGCTGGTCCTTAGGGACCGTACAGAATTTTGAAACCAAATAATTATCTTTAGCGACTTGGTCGAAGGAACGGTCTATATGTGTGTGCGTGCGTGTGTGTGTGTGAGAAGTTTGAATAAAATCGGCGAGAAAATGTTAGCTAACGGACACACAGACAAACATACAATAACAAAGTAGGATTTATCAATACAGATATTTTAGTTTCCATAACCTTTTCACTAGTTCAATATCGCTTCTGTAGACCAGTCCTTTCGGTATATCATATATTTCAGTAATGACTGCAAGAACTTGAGCTATCTCATATGTTGACAATCTGCAAACATTGAAACTGCAGATTGCTCTAGCATTATCGCCTGTATTAGGCGTGCTGCTTTGTTGTGATTGGCTAGCTCATTTCAGTCAACACGCTATACATGAATGTAGTATAATCTGACACGCATCGAAAGAACGCAGTTCGACTGAAACATAGATGTGCTAGCTTGTTGTAACTGTCCACCCAAAGACTACTGTGTCAATCTGATTTATAGGAAAAATTATGTCATATTGAACTGTGGGTGTGTGCGCAATCCCTCGAAGATCAACCGTGATGTATGCTTATCTTACTGCTTAGCAGAGTCTGTGTGTATTTTTAACACCTTTGTTGTACAAGCAATGGTTCTGTGATCTTGGCTAGACATCTCCGAGTTCAGTTGCAAGGGAACCTCAATAACTGTAGACATGCCCAGTTGCGGAGAGCAATCTCAGGTTGGATATCATTCCTGTCACCATCAGTGGCCTTTCGGTATTGGACCTTAGTCTATTGTTTGTAGGTCGGACGTTCTAAACCACGTGAATTGTAATAGAAACTCCCTTCGCTAATCTCATAGCTAGATGTTTGCCAAACAGACATCTGTTTCATTTTCAGAATACCCTCGACTATACAAGAGCAGGGGTGTTGTACTTACACACAGTCAATTATTAAAATAATATATAACTGAATGTTTCCTGCGATCTATTTATTACATTTTATAGTAGTGAACTTGCAGAGGGATTTTTTGTTTTTGAAAACTCCTGAAACTTCAAACACTGTTTATGGTTCGCAGCATGCACTGTTGTCCATGCTCCATTTAGCTTCACACTCTCCTCACATTTTACCCTGCAGCTGTGCAGATTTTTAAAGCCTTTATGCACGAACATCTGTCAATGGTATGCGCCATAATTATGGAGCTCACTATAAATCAAATTAATAATAGTAATATTAGTAATATATAATATAATAATTGATAATATTACTTCCCGTATTTTTGTGTAGCGGTGGTCCTCCGTCTTGTTTGTACTACAGCTAGTACCTCTCTATAATGTTATGTCAGCGTCACAACACTATAACCTTTAGTACAGTGTTAGCTACAGTAACTACGCACTGTTGGCATCTCGCTACTATTTGTTGCACCCTGTTTCATGTTGTGTAGTTATGCCCTGTGTGCAGATTGTGAGAGTCACAATTACAAGCATCGAGTAGTCACATGTTTAGACAGTATTTAAAGGATAACAATTCGACAAATTCTACCCAACCTATCTTTAAATTGTTTGAATCATCCATACCAATGTATCTGAGGCTACCAATGTATCTGAGGCTACTCTTGATGTCGTTTTGGGGGATCTCGGGAAATCTTTTTCTTTTAAGTGTTTCAACTACGGTCAAGTTTTGTCGATTGGACTCGTAAAACTTCCTGGCAGTCAGATCACCTAAAGCAACAAACAAAACCTCAAATTATAGCAAAGTATCTATACTTTGCTATAAAATTTTGAAAAAAAAATGATGGGACCTTTAAAACTTTACATCATCTAGGAAGTGCCTAATGTATAATGCATAGTGCATAATGCCTAATGCATCGTGCATAATGCCTAATGCATGACTATTGCATAATGCCTAGCGCATAATGGAACTTCACACTAGCAAGTCTCTTTGCAGGAAACAGCCTGTTAACATTCACTCGAGAGGCTTAGATAGTTTCACCTTGCTAGTTCGCAACACTATATATATTTTAATACCACTATATTCACTACTTCACTGCTGTAACACAGCCTATATAGTTAGTATTTATGATATGTGATATAAACCATGTACCTAAAGATCAATTGAGAAAAGACATATTCATCAGATTTACTGTGATTGAAGCGTGTTTGTGCTGTCAGATCATAGACATTTTACATTCAGCCATTTTTGGAGTATCATTATTTTATGTACCAGTTATATTATTATTTTAAAATAAGAACGAGTATTTTCTTTTAATCATGATTTATATGATCACTGAATCATCGGATTCATCTTTCCTTGCCAATTAAAACTGTCATTGTACGTGTTGATACCCTTATTGTTTACCTTGTCTGCAATCGTTCTGGGAAAGGACATGACGCTTCGGTTGAACTAAAAGTGAAATGTTTTCTCTTACCACTCCTATTTTCATAGGAGTTTCTGTTAAACTAAAGAATCAGAACTTTTAGTTGATAGAATCGTGATTGGACTCCATGAGTTCCTCTTTTTCATTGGCTATTTTAGTGTCTAGTCAGCCAATCACAGCCATACCATTTATTAAGAGGGTCTTCAAAATAGAGTACATCGCGCTGGCAGAAGCTATCAACAAGGAATTTCCGGTAAGAAGGCTGCTATTTTCTCTTAATTTTTTTAATTTTATTGTTGTATTTCTTTTTACTTTTCAATGGTTAATTACTCTCAGCCTATCATCGTAAAAAGCGGTAGGATACAAAATTACTATTTACTGAGTTAAAAAAATGTTAAAAGTGGTCAGTTGCCGAAGCCTTCATTCTCTGCCACCTTCTGACACAATAGCGGTTAGGGTTGGCAGTTTGGACAGAAAAAACACTTCTTCCGAGGAAAATGGGGAAATTTTGGGAGAAGTAGTAATAAGTGGGATAAAAAAATAAAAATAATTGGAATTATATTGAAAATTAGTTATTTTGGATGATTGCCAACAACTTGGTTCATGCATACAGTTTATTGTTACCCAGGAATGAGATGTTGTTGGAAAATACTTGCCTGGGCACAATTTTTAAAGAAGCACTCATGCCTTCTCATAATGTTGCCAATTCGCTGCACCTTAGGTTCACCTGTCCATTACTTAGGGATAGACCTTGAAGCTGAGTACAGAGATGAAGGCAGGCAATCACCTATTGAGAATGGAAATTAGACCTAGCGTGGCGACTCCGTCTGTGGCAATCAGAACACTGTTTTGCCCTAGCTCTTTCCTTTTCTTTTTGATCATCTGATAATAATAATAGTAATAATAATAATACTCATGTTGTAGTTCTCTCAGATAAATCAGGATAAGATAGACTTTGTAAAGCTGCAAGTGGAATATGATCAACCTGAATATGGCGAGCAGGTAGGTGGAGCAGATAATTCCTAAGTATTTATTAAAACCAGTGCATTATATAAATTATGTAACAAGTTATAACTAGTTTCAACTAAAAACAAAATACTTTAAATAACGATCTGTGAAATTAGGTTTCTATTGTAGGTTTAGTGATGTGTAGGTTTGGTGATGCGTAGGTTTGGTGATGCGTAGGTTTGGTGATGCGTAGGTTTGGTGATGCGTAGGTTTGGTGATGCGTAGGTTTAGTGATGCGTAGGTTTGGTGATGCGTAGGTTTGGTGATGCGTAGGTTTGGTGATGCGTAGGTTTGGTGATGCGTAGGTTTGATGATGCGTAGGTTTGGTGATGCGTAGGTTTGGTGATGTGTAGGTTTGGTGATGCGTAGGTTTGGTGATGCGTAGGTTTGGTGATGCGTAGGTTTGGTGATGTGTAGGTTTGGTGATGAGTAGGTTTGGTGATGCGTAGGTTTGGTGATGCGTAGGTTTGGTGATGCGTAGGTTTGGTGATGTGTAGGTTTGGTAGTACATCACTGCAACTCGTAGTAGATAAATTTAAATTTACTCAGTTTATGTATATATATATATATATAAATATATATATATATATATTTAATTTTTGCGATAATTTTTATTTTTGATACAAAACTGTAACTTTTGAAAAAAAGGAGTTGGAGTCATAGCATGAAAGTTAATTTGTATGTAGAGACAAATATTTACACAAATTTAGACCCTATGTTGACAATTCATGACTTGAGGGTTGGACTGTATATACGAAATACTGTAGCAAAAATGAGTTATTTACCTATTCACATAAAGAATGAGTTAAGGATATTCCTAGCCCCACAATAATTACTTACGCAATACTGCAGGTGATTGCATGTAGCATTAAAACAAATGCATTTTATAAAAGTCTATAAAAAGCTAAATTAAATCAATACTAATCAATAAATAGTAATCAATACAAAGCGGCTTTTATTATTACTTCATGTCAAAAACATGAGATTCATTTTGTAGCTCAGAGATCATGTGATAATAAATATATCCAGTGTAATGTACTCTAATTTAAGTAAAGTTCAAACTATCTTCATTTATATGGATTCTATATTATCGTTGATCGTTGTTTGTCCATCCTTCTGTTTTTTTGCATTTTATTTTTTGTCATGGAGCACAGAAAACCAAGTATACTAAGGCAGTGGTATTCCATCCAATTGTCTGTTTGTTTGCTTTTTCTTTCATTACGTAATCTTTATCTGAGGGTTTGGAAGGTATCCAATCAGCTCAGTTGGTTGGAGTGTCAGTCTAATAAGCTGAAAATCATGGGTTCAAGCCCCATATATGTGCCAACAGTTTGTTCATTTAATTGCATGTACGTAATTTTGTGATGGTGCGAAGGTTGGCACATTTAAACAACAGTTTTTGTAACATAAAAATTACAGACTCTGACATCCAAGCTGCACTTTATCATTTCAGACAAGTTAACATTGATTTAAAAGTCACCTTTTATCAACGATGCTGTTATATCCAGTTTCCACATTTTTCAATTTATCATTTGAGACTTGGGAGTTATCAACCTGCTTGCTTTTTTGATTTTCTGTTTTCCTACATTTGATTTGTATTTTTAACCAGTCACTTTACTATCACTTTTGAAACCGCAGGATTTAAAAACTACAAACATCCTATGTTGGAAAGACCATATGTCGAGGTGTGAATGTATATTCTATAGCTCACAGAGCTTAATTAACACTCAAAGAATGTTCCGTCGATGCGAGGAATTGTGTTTACAAATCATTCACCTTTCTGTTTTTAAGGTTATTTAAATCCAGCTTGTCTGTTAGTTCACTAGTTGAGAGGGCATTTGGCAGATCCTGTTTGTTGGCAAATATTAGCAGTGTGGAGTCTCTCAGGTGATTTTTATTCAGCTACATACGCAACAATAGAGTTACCACATACATCAGAAAAAGAAAATAAAAGAGTTACCCATTTCCATATGTCAATTTGTAATGATATACAACTTTAGTTGTAAGTTATAAGTTACTTAAGTTATAAAACTTTAGTTAAATAGGTGGGCACAGTCCACTCTGGTGCATGTTTGCTAGTAGTAAATTGTAGACTATGATATGAAGTCATGACCTATATCAAGCTCTTGTGTTGAACTGTGAGCACTGTGATGCTGCGCTGAGCTAAAGTTTATAATGAACATGAGACTCTGTGTTCAAAACTCATTGTTACATTACTGTTTTTTCTTTACCAGCTGGTGCAGGAAGTGATCAGAACAGACCCTTCATCCTATATATTATTCTCAGGTAGGTTCTTTTAATAAATACAGTCAAACATGGATAACTCGAACTTCACGGGACCGAGCGAAAGTGTTCGAATTATCAGAGTGTTCAAGTTATCAGAGCACTGTCACAAGTCCATGTATTTACTTATTTATTAGTAGATACATGTACATATACAAACTATAATATAAATCAAAAGCACAAATGGCTTGTTTCAAATTAAATGCTTCTAATGTAAAGTTTGAAACGTTTTTATCAAAAAAGTATAGAGATTTTTCTATCACTTGAGATTGGTTTGTTGTTTGAGGTGATGTTATTGCCAGGACGTTTTTTAGATTGACATTGGCAAAACTTGATCGTTGTTGAAATGCTCAACAAAAAAGACATCTTTTTCTTTTGAGCGTTTTACCCACGATCAATTTTGGCGATTTTTCTTGAAGTTTATGCAAAGATTACCTTACTTTACCTTGCTTCCGAAGGGCGATCGCTAAGCGGATGTTTGGTATAAATCAAATTTCACAAAACCTTTAGAAAAGTCGTTGACAAAAATATTTTGCCGATGGTGGTAATAACGACGCTTATGAATTACGAAAAGTTGAGGTTTACCTCTATGGCTTGGAATAAAGTGATTTTTTAAAGCGATAACAACCGTTTCGGTAGCCGTTGGGCAAAAAACCGTTCGAGTTAACAGTGTTGAGTTCGAGTTATCTATAGCAATTTATCATTACGTGGGAACGGACCAAAGAAACCGTTCAAATTAACCATGTGTTCGAGCTATCCGAGGGCGAGTTATCCATGTTTGACTGTTATTTGTGCAATATCTTGACACCGTAGTTATAGAATCGCTCACAATACATTACTCACTCAATTTAGTCCATGTTCCTCTCGTTAGTGTCGCTTGCTTAAACCATAATTGTCACGAACAACTTTTATCATATTTACTAGGTAAATCAGACACGCTGATTCCGATTTTGTACTCAAAATAAAGATTAGTCCACTAACTTTCAGAGTAATGAAGGCTTTTTTACAGCGTTTAATTATCGGTCTCAAAAACAACACGATCGCCATAACAAGCTCCGCCCATGAATATGTGACGTAACTTAGCTTTTTAGGAACAGAAGGTACGTAGGGATGTTTAGACCGATTTAGAATAATAGAGATGGGTGTTTTAAAATCCATTAATATCTAAATTCAGCCTTAAAAATAATATCAGTCTTTTCTGAAAGGTAGATAAGCTATTTAGCATTGCATATTTAAAAAAGCACGATAACAACGCTAGCTTGTGATAAAACCGCGCTTTTTGAGCTCTTTTTTTTCGGCGTTCAGCCCATTTAAACGTCATGTAACAAGCTACGAGCAATTTTAAATAGTTTATATACCTTTCATAAAAAACTGAAATTATTTTACAGGCTGGATTTAGATAATAATGGGTTTTAAGACACCCATCTCTATTATTCTAAATCGGACTAAACATTCCTAACATCCGTTCCTGAAAAAACTAGGTTTCGTCACATATTTATGGGCGGAGCTTGTAATGCCGATTGTGTTGTTTTCGAAACGGATATTGAAAAGCTTTAAAAAAGCCTAAATGACTTTGAAGGTTAGTGGACTAATCTTTATTTTGAGTACAAAATCGGAATCAGCGTGTCTGATTTACCTAGTAAATACGATAAAAGTTGTTCGTGACAGTTATGGTTTAAGTATTATATTCATTCATACCTGCTATACTTAGTCAATGCTTGAGAGGTATTTGACCTTATGACCTTGTGTTTCTTACTGTCTACTGATCACAACTTTGTTGTTATATCAATCAGTTGTTGTACAGGCTTAAAAGTACACAGACAATTTCTGCTTGTGTTATATCATACCAGAGTTGGAAATAATCAAGATTTTTTTGGAAAGTTGGATTTTTTTATTTAAGCAATTTTTATTACGTTTTCGATAAATAGGATTTTTTTCGCTCAGCAATATGTCTGTTAATATTACACATTGAAATGCTAGTGAAGCCACTTAGTGGCTTAAATGTTTTCATTTGAAAAATTCTTGTATTTCTTGCATTCAGCAGTCATTTAAAATTATTTGTAAGTTAGTGTAGCAGAGCTACTAGCAGTTTCACACAAAGTTCGAATGAAAGCTAAAGACATAAGAAGGCATCATGAAATATTTAAGCACGCACTTCTTTGGTGTGATCGATGTCCATGATGATGTGAATTATAAATACATGTAAAAACCTGCTAGTTTTTTTCTACCAGAGTTATCTTTAAAGGAATGAACTCAAAGGTTGCAAATACTCTTCAGTACTTGCACATGAGTTGATAGCATTAAAAGGTTTGAGTTCATTTATTAAACAGAGTATTGAGTGAAAACTGTACCCATTACAGTTGCCACCTTACAATTATTCCTGCTTTGAGGTTTACTAAATAAACCCATATATCCTAGCTTCAATAATCCTTATTTACTGTATGTACTCATACCGTATGTACACATACGATCAACTATCTGCATAACACTTAATAATGCATGAGAGAGGAGTGTTTATAGATTTGTTATAGACATCAAAACAAGATTGTTTGTCAAGAAAAACTGTTTAAAAAATTATGAAAAAATGAAAAAATTGTGACTTTTTCCCAAATAAATCGTGATTTAAATATTCGATTTAAATATTGATTTTTTGGGCCAACCCTTTATCATAAACTTCCTTCACTTCTACTAAACTCACAAACAACAATTTGAAGCTTCACTTATAGACACTTGTAACCGGTAATGACTAAGGTGTTCACTTATAGTAAAGTTAGTATGAGTAGTTAGCATCTAGTACAACACCAATGCTCTCTTTTGTCCATTTCTATTGTATCTGTATTAGACACGATACAATCTTCACCCACGCTCATTCATTTAGAAATTTTAGATCATTAACTTTGTGCGATTGTGATGTAATTAATTGTGTGATTTAAAGTCGCTTTGCTTTTGTGCGTTCATAAGTCTTATCTAATGTATGCCGTGTCTCAATCATGCTCATTTTGTTAGCGTTAATTTATTTTAAATGAATAAATGACTTCACGGCCACTGGACCAGCCAGTGTGATTTTAATTCAACCTTTGTCTGACACGTTGGCAAGAGTATAAAAAGAGCAGTGGTTGCCAAGAATAGTGTTTCATAGCAGTAAGATTATACTAGTATGAGGCCTGGCTACACACAAAGTCTTGTCATTTGTCTTGCAAAGCATTAGGGGAGTCTTTGAGTTTCCTATGTATGTTTCCTACATAGTTTACACTATGTCGCCGTTAGTCAGCGTCGTCCTATCAGCATTCATTGTCGATTATGTGAACTGTGAACCGATGGCATCAACGAAGCATCGCGAACACGCTAAGAAAGTTTGCAGCTGTCAAACTAACAAGATACTTTGCCAAGCATCGACGACCGCCTTTCAAATGTGAACCATTTCGACAGTGTTAGTTTGCGGTCGCGGATAGCGTGATTTATTCATATCCGTTTATGGTACCCTAGGACTCTTATATTTCGCTAGTATTTAGTTTCGTGAGTTGCATACAGAGTAAAATTTCGCTGCAACTTAATTTCGCGGATCTGATGAGTGCGAAAATATAGTGATGCGAAAATAAATGCAGTAGAACAAACATAATTAGATTCCTCAGGTCCAGTTCACTAGTAAAAAAAATTTGGGACTAGTTTGTATTTGTGAAACGCGGGTAGAAATGTGTGGGCGAGATCGATAATACAACTTGATCGCTTGCTGCTATTTGTTTCTTGGACTATCAATGACGTGTAGGTCCTTGCCGCTGTGACTGATGTGGCACCAATATTATTAAACCTCAAGTATTTATAGCACGCGGTGGCCATGGTTCAAGGTTGTTATTGTTTTTGGTTGGTAATAAAAATCATCGCTGCAATAATTATTATTCAATTTTATGACTTTCCCTACCAGACTTTCATCCTCATCAGTTACAAATTCAGTGACTAAACTAATATCATCATCTTCCTCATTTGTCTTGGCATTTCCACAGGCCCGTATTACCTGGGGCGGCTGGCCGGCTGAGCCGCCCCAACTCTTTAGGAATTTTTGGCGGGTAAGTATAGTCAAACTCGGAGAACTCGCCCTCGGATAAAATGTAAAATTTTATCACGAACACTTGGTTAACTCGAACGGATTTGTTTGGTCTGTTCCCACGCAATAATAAACTGCTTTAGATAACTCGACCTCAACATCATTAACTCGAACAGTTATTTGCCCAGCGGCTACGGGAACGGTTTTTATCGCTGTAGAAGATCATGTTATTACAAGCCATGGAGATAAACGTTAACTTTTAATAGTTTTTGGGCGTCATTATTATCATGATCGGCAAAATATTTTTGTTAATGACTTTTATAAAGGTTTGCAAAAGGTCAAGTTTCACCAAACATCCGTTTGGCAATGGCCCAACGAAAGCGTAAAAACCTTCGGATGAACTTGAAATGAAATCGGCAAAATTGATCTTCGGTGAAACGCTCAAAAGAAAAAAGATGTCTTTTTTCTGAGCGTTTCAACTGTGGTCAAGTTTAGTCTATTTAGCTGAAAACGTCCTGGCAGTCACATCACCTAAAGCAAACAAATCTCAAATAATAGAAAAAATGTTTATACTTTCCGATAAAATCTTTTAAAACTTTACGTGAGATGCCCGGTTGAGGCCCTACATGAAAGAAACTTGTTGAGGGGGCTGATACTGCCTCTCCAAACCCCCAGATGCTCATAACTAGTCGCCTAACATTAGCCGCCCCAATTTGCAACCAGGGAATACAGGCCTGAACTTTTCCAAAAGAACTTGTTATCTCAATTTGCTTTGCCACGCTGCTCAGTCGGCGTATTAGTTATAGTGAGTTTAGCAGAAATTGCCCAATGAGCCCAACCACACACACAAAGGTTACCTGAATTTCTAATATGACGATTTTATTGTGTTATTATTTATTAATTTCGCGTTTTCGCGTTCGTTATGATAGTTTAGTTTCACTCATGAAATTTTCGCCAGAGGATGACTCCGCGAAAATGCGAAAGTTAGATGACGCGAATACATAAGTGTCCTAGGGTAGTCGATGCAGGACTAGCTTTTGATTCCAGCATGCGAAAACAATGAGGTTTCTTCAAGAAAAATTTAAAAGAGAAATGAGAACACTACGTCACGGAATATTTCCTGATGCAAACGCGGATGGGTTTGTGATAGTGTGAACATGGTTATCATTGACGACCACCTAAGTATTGTGGCATCAACGCCAAGATACGGCAATATAGTGCGAACCAGCCTTTAGTCTTGTGAGCAGTAATTATTGTCTAAACTGCTTCACGTTGTCTAAACTGCCTCATCGTAATATTTTATTTGTTTTGTGTCCGTTTGTATTTAATCACAAATACAATTCAGTGAATACATGAACACATTGTTCTAATTATAAAATTGCTATGAAACATACTTCAGTTTTAAGAGCAATTTATTTTTTTAATAATTACATATAAATTGTCCTATAAATACGGTTCATGTGCAAATTTTTTATCTTTATGAGCGTCAAAGACATTTCAGAAATTGAATTTTTATTTAAAACAGTGCAAAGTTCTCAAATCTACATTCTAATAATACTCTTAGATCATCTCAGGTTCAGCTGGCTAATTACACTGACCAAGTCTGTATTGTCATTCACCATTCTCAAACTTGCTTTGTGGCTTTAGACGGAAGTTGTGATTTCACAAGTATCATCCTATCAGCCTGTACAGTGATAAGCATTAACAATTCTTTTGATTTTACTGTGTTGCGATTAGCTCAATGATTGTCATTAATTGTTTCAAAATTGAATCGAGTTAATGGAGAATAAAAAAGGTTGCTCTAAAACAATATACAGCAGCTCAAAAATTAAATGAAAAATAAAATTTTTACGAACATGCATTGAGGATAAAGTTATTACTATTATATGTTAAAAATAAAATTATTATTATATATATAGTACTTTATTGGCAATAATTTCATTTCACAAATAGAAATGTTTTTTTCAAATTAGGCCATACAACCATAGTAAAATAAAAAAGGGAAAAAAGCATCAGTTAGCCATTAAAATTGAATAAATAGTCTGACAAATAGTGTTTAAAATGCATTTCTCTGCTAAGAGAATGGTTATTAGGTGAAACATTGTTAAAGCAGCTGGCAATGATATTTTCAGAATACTTGTTAGTGATTGTATGCAATTGCAATTATATGTTGAAAATGAAATGGTTATTGACAAAGATAAGGTTTCGTGTGATGTGCAGTCCTCAGTTTCAAATGTCTTTCCAACATATATTTCTGTCATTATATCATCATATTTGTGTTTTTTTCTGACAATGCATAAAAGCATAATTTACTAGAGTTCTACAATGTAAAGCTTTGTTCGCAGCTTTGTTCGCAGCTTTGTTCGCAGCTTTGTTCTCCTTTGCTCTGTCATGAATTCAGATCTTTGTCATTCTAATGTTTTAGTGTGTACGGATAACTCTTAATTGGCAATAGTAATCATCAAATCAAATCATCAAACTAAACCTCATTGGCCAATATTGTCAAAAATCAGCCAATGAGCATCAGTGAGAAATTGTGAAAATTATACAGGGTTGGTCTGTCTTGCTACTCACATGTTAGCTTCATTCCTCCTGCCAAACATCAGACTAGAGAACTACCACTCCCTCCTTAGGCAGCCCTTGACTATATCTACATATAATTATTTCTGTTGCTCTGTTGTGATTGGTTGTCGGCTTGTGAAATGTTATGAATGTTTATTATTATTGCTGTCATGAATTGTTTTAAAAGAAAACATCTACATAATTGTAAAGTTACCTTCGTATGTTACAATGAACAAGACAGGAGTTATCTTCTCTATGTATGCATGTATAACTTTCTATTGATATTGGTAATCATCAAACAAAATGGTGTTTCTTGTTACATGCCAAAACAAAAATAAAAAGACAGAAATCAGGAATTATTGAGTGAGTTGAACAGACGTGTTTCAAAAGTTGGTAATCTAATAGTACTGCGGAGGAGTTGAGATGGTGAATTGTAGGTTGTAGTAACAGAAAGTTTATAAACTGAAACATACGATGGTGGATATAGTATGTTGGTGTCACAGAATAGAATTTTTGTCATGTGTGGAAGGGTAGATGCATATAATTTGGGCATAGTTTGAACAGGATTTGAAACCTGTAACATAAATGCAGAAATGAGCAAGTCTGGGATAAGACAATATGTTCAAAGATTTTGTGATGTGATTGGTAGAAGTGTGGTAAGCTGGAATACCTGATCGGTAGGACACAACTCTTAATATAGATCTCTGTAAGAAAAACGCCCTTTTCTGTTGTCCACTTTGCTTTAATGTTTTAAACGGAAGTGAGAACATTTCGTTTTGATTTGGTTGGTGTCACGGAATAGAAGATGATAAGTTAAACACATTTTGATGTTCCTTAGATGTGTTGACGGAAGTTCAAACATGCCAACTGTTTGTGAGAAACCTTTCTAACAATCCCGTTGTCTGTGCATTCAAGGCAAACTACTCAGAACTTATTGTGCTCTTCCCCGCAACAGCAATATTGCCACCAAGAGGTTCACACACTGTTGAAGGTGAGATCGGTTCACATATTCAATCTTGGATTTGTCTCCCCACACCTTTTGTCAAGCGAAGGTTTTATTTTGAGTAAACATTTTACTTTTTGTTTTTCTGGCATAAAATGAATTAAATTAGTCTGTGTTAGGTCATGTTCAGGTGAAACTATTTGTCAAGACCATGTTGTTAAACAGAGTCTTTATAGTGAATCACCAAATTTCATGTCACATGAAGCATCAGTTTTACGGTAATAGGCTAAAATGTACAGGCTAATTTGGTCGTGGCTCGAAAACAATCATGGTCTCAACCAGTCTTTTAATGATGCACCGTGGGAAAATATTTGTAAATTATTGTTTCTAAATTCCTAGCCAGAGTTCCTAAATGCTTCAACCAATCTTGATCTATTTGCAAAATGAAAATCTTTAGCAAGCAGTTTGTGCAGAACATTTCTATATCACGTTCCTGTAAGCATGGATAGCATTTAGTGGAACTAGCGCCAGATTTGACCTTAGTCTACTAACTACTCCACACATCGCTGGAATATGTTTCTTTCCATAGAAGTCTACAAACTCATTAGTGGTGTGATATCATTAGAAACAATGTTAAAAAAACATCAAAGAAGAAACCAATAGTCCTTTATCTGTCTTGACAATAGTTTCGTTTTATTCAGTGAATAAAATATTTTAACGTCATTAATGTATTGGTAAGTGTCCCTAAAGGCTGGTTTTACACTAAATCGCCATATGTCGGCGTTATCCTCTCAGCGATTATTCATCGACCATGCGGACCGTAAACCGATGACATCATCGATGCAACACGGGTATGTCAGGAAAGATTGCAGCTGTGAAACTTTCCTGATTGTTCGTCGAGCATCCATGACAGCCTGTGCAATGTGCACCGCTTCGGGACGATGATTGGCCATCGTGATTGCTCGATCTACATGTTCTTTCATGATAGTCGCTGCGAGACTAGTATAACATCATTTCCCCTGACCACATTGGATGATTAAAATGTTATATCACAGACTAATCATTGATGCAAACGCGGATGGGTTTGTGATAATGTAAAAGTTATTATTATAGACGATCTTGAGGTAATATCTTATTAACACCAACATATGGCAATATAGTGTAAACCAGTCTTAACCGATAGCACTCAGCTCTTTATGTCAGAAATTGACTGACCAAAACCATAGCTATTTTTCAGCTACGGACAAATAAGCGTTTAAAATTAGCCAATTACGAGAAAACCGATGCTTCAAATAGCTTAAAATCTGGCAGTCTTTACCATAATAATAGCTCTGTCCGTCTAAAGTCACGGCTGGATGATGGGAAAAAAGAATCACATATTACAGGGTTTGAATTCATGACTTTCAGCATGGCAGACCATCACCTTACCATCAGCACCAACCAACCACATATTGGTAGTGCAGAGTAATTGTGCACATAGTTATTACATCTAGTTGTGCACATAGTTACTACATCTAATTGTTCACATAGTTATTACATCTAATTGTGCACATAGCTATTACATCTAATTGTGCACATAGCTATTACATCTAATTGTGCACTTAGCTATTACATCTAATTGTGCACATAGCTATTACATCTAATTGTGCACATAGCTATTACATCTAATTGTGCACATAGCTATTACATCTAATTGTGCACATAGCTATTACATCTAATTGTGCACATAGCTATTACACCTAAGGTTCTTTTACGGCACTCTTGACTGCTAAGGTGCTAATCTTTACTATAATAAGCGCCGTGGTTCATCCGTCTGAAGTCACGCTTGCACAGGAATCGAACTTGAATATTCAGTTTAGCAGCCAGGCACACTACTGACTAAGCCACTCCACCACCTTACGTCATCACGGAATAATTGTGCACATACTGATTACACATGATCATCTCTAACAGCGTACGGGACTGGCAGCGTACTAGCCATTATAATAATCAGTTATTGACAGCGGTTCAAGGTCACTTTGCATTTATCATCAGCCCTTTTTTACTTGTACCGCTGACTCTTTTTCTATGTGAAGAATAATCACTGCACAATATTCTCAGAGGCTGATGGGTCTACACTGTGTTTACTACAAGTCGAAAATATTTTTCACTGAAGTTTGCTGTACATTGATCAGATTTGTACTGAATATTTCATCTCTAACAGCAGGATCACTCTCGTAGTGATGTGAAATGTAAATCATATACCCTACAGGATGAAAATATTTGATGGATTTAATAATTCGTGAGTTCGCGTACAGTCAATTCTGCGAATTATTAAAATCCGCAAATAATTAGTTTCATTTTTAACACAAGGGAGAATAACTACCACCTCAAATTAAAAACTAGCCGCTAGGCAGAGTTAGTAAACGTAGCTGAGTTCTAAACTCTTTTAAAATCTTCACCGAGGCTTTGAGTTAAGCCCATTGCCAATGTATCACACTTTACAAAAATGTTTCAAGGTTGTCACAAGTTAATCGGAATTCGGCTCGGCATCATCATCGAAAAAAATCTCCTGCAGTTCTTTACGTTGAAAAAACTCATAACTTACCATGAGTTGTTGGTTCACCAAAGGCCTCCAAATCGATGAACATTCATGAAAACCTCTGGATGAAGCCGAAAATTTATAGCTTAGCATGAGCGACATAAAACTCTTAGTTAAACAGAAACCTAAACACGTGGTATACGCAAGTGAAGGTTTTACTCTATTACTAGCTGCTTTCACGGGTTAATTTATTTGGGAATGTATTCATCTGCAAATAATTTGGTCCGCGAATATGCTTGAAAAGACAATTTCCGCGAAATTCAACTCCCGCGAATAATTTCATCCTGTAGGGTATGTACAACATTGAAAGGTGCCTCTAAATTCTTATCAACCATCCTGCAAATTATTCAACAACTTCTGTTGTTAGGTAGCTACTGTTGTTGCCGTGCTTCAGTTGCTGCCAGTTGACCTTTAAATTGAACTTGGTAATTTGCAGTGAGTCTAAACCCGATGAGGCAGGCGCCATATGGAAACATGGTGGTAAATATACAGTCCATATCTGTTGCGGATGCCGTCGATAGGAATGACTGGGTAAGCAAATTTTGTTGTTGAGTTTCTGGCACACTTGTAATTGATGAGTCATTTTGATGTTACAGGAATAAACTATGAGCTTATAGTATGTGCTAGCAGTAAGCCCGGAATTTCTTTCGTGACAAAAATCTACGAATGTGTTCATTAAAGGCGATTGTTCTTAATGCATTGGAAGATGGTTTCTTGAGCTTATAATCAGATAGTTCGTGGCACATTTATATGTAAAAGGAAAGTTCTAAGGCTACCAATTAAACCTGGTATTACTCGAAGTAGACCCACTTTTACAAACTAATTAAGTCATAGTGAGTCTGTTCTTATAACTCTTTCCTCACGCAAGATTTTTTAACATCACGGAACTCTTATTATAATAAATATTATTCTTCAATCTTGCAATGTGGTTGAGTGGTACAGTTGGTAGAGTGTTGGTTTATCATACGGAGTGGATCAAGTTCAAGACCTACACAAAGTTTTCTTTTATGAAACAATTTAATTTTTGTCTATATTTGTTCTTCAGTGGACTTCAAGCAAGATCAGCATATAATATAATATATAACCAGTTATAATATAGCAAGTGCATATATATTTAATGTGAAAAAGCAGGCCCACTTCAAACAATTCTAATTTTCAAGTTTGAGTCCCGTACCGAGCAATCTTTGAAGTGCCTTAGTTATTATCTATATTATTTCTTCAGTGTGTTGGTTTCAGGCCAGATTACAAGATCATAGTTTTATAGTATAGGAGATATTGGTTATTTACCAGGTAAGCTTTGTGTTTAGTAAGCTTCGGCGATTTGATCTAACAGCAAAAAATCCAATTTGTCGGCTTATCAAATGCACGATGCTACGAGTCATCTTTCGGCACATAGGCTTTACGACAGATATCTGTTGATCAATAGATCATTGGTGTACTTTGTGTATGGAGTCGTCTCACTCCTGTTAGCAAACTTTAGAATCAGTAGAACAAAGATGGTCTCCAAATTTAATATTGAAATCTTATGCACAGCTAATGTCAAGCTTCTTCTAAAGGATAGGTCAAGGTATTCAATATGTCCTTGACATGTTTATGCTATGTTTATGCTATGCTGTTTATGTTTATGCTATGTATACACATATATTTATAGTGTTTTAGGGAAGTCTGGGCACATGTTTTTCCTCTAGTAGTTCAATCATGTTAGCTGAAGCATTTCGTGTGCATATTTCAACCAATCACCATTGAAGATTGAGAAGTGTAATAAGTATGCGCACAATTAATCCATATTATAGCAAAGTGGCCATGTGACGTAGTGGTTAGCCCGTCTGTCTGCAAAACTGATGTCTGATTTCAATTCTAGTGAGAAGTGTTTTTGTGTGCGTATTTTATCGCTATAACTGGACATACGACATATTTACAGACACTTGAATTTATATAGATGTTAGATGTTGGTGTATAAACTATAGTTGAAAGAGGCAGTACCATGATATAGTCTACTGTATCTGCAAGCACTGTCAGGGGACAGATTACTTTATTCTAAATCGGAGTAATTTACCTATGGAAGAATTTGTAGTAACTTGCTCCCTCAATTTATTGTCATTGCGTATCATAATATAAGGTTGTTTTGTAGTTTTCTGAGACGAACAAACGGTTCATTGCAAAACGAAAGCTGGTCGTCAAATTAAGCGATAAGCAGACGCCATTGAGTCCGGTAGGTGTCTATTTTAGTGTTGTTGCAATACACATTAGGCTATCACAATAACATACTCTTTACTTACGGTTGTATTTTTTGTCTCTCTCTCTTTCAATTCACATCTTTTATTTTTATCGAGTGGATTCCTGCTGTTGAGTCAATGTCTGGGTTATTGTTACTCAAAGAAACGTGTTTGAAGGTTTTTAGATTTAACTTGGCTGAAAATAGAAAAGCGGATCACTTCTTGGCTGGTGTATACGCATTGCATGGTGTTGGTTATGTGCTTTTGAAAAAGTATAGTGGTACCATTGAGAAAAAATATACATATATGTATAAAATACATGCTAGCGGAATGCCCTGCATTGCACGGGTATTGAAAAACAGTGACAGGTTATGTAGTTGCTTGCTATTAGCATGGCACATTACCAATGGATAATTTGAGTAAACTTACTCATATGAACTATCGCTTTTCATGAAGTTACATCATCACGCTGCGTCGTGACGGAAAGCGGTAGCGTATTTGCTCCCATATAGCAACATATATTGCCTAGTGAATCTATTAAGCTCATGTGGCTTAATTAGTAAAGTGTCGGACTGGCGATTGGGAAGTTCCAAGATCTTCTGTGATACGAATTCTATATTCCAAGATTTTAATATCCATAGCTGGACAATCACAATGACAAATACACGAAGGCACAGAAGACAAACTTTGAGAAATATATATATATATATATATAGATTGATGTAATTGATGTGATCAGCCTGACCGATACAACCTACATAACTGATATATCGATATACAGTCAAACATGGATAACTCGAACTTCACGGGACCGAGCGAAAGTGTTCGAATTATCAGAGCGTTCAAGTTATCAGAGCACTGTCACAAGTCCATGTATTCACTTATTTATTAGTAGATGCATGTACATATGCAATCTATAATATAAATCAAAAGCACAAATGGCTTGTTTCAAATTAAATGCTTCTAATGTAAAGTTTAAAACGTTTTTATCAAAAAGTATAGAGATTTTTCTATCACTTGAGATTGGTTCATTGTTTGAGGTGATGTTATTGCCAGGACGTTTTTTAGATTGACAGTGGCAAAACTTGATCGTTGTTGAAATGCTCAAAAGAAAAGTCATCAGTACATATACAAACTATAATATAAATCAAAAGCACAAATGGCTTGTTTCAAATTAAATGCTTCTAATGTAAAGTTTAAAACGTTTTTATCAAAAAGTATAGAGATTTTTCTATCATTTGAGATTGGTTCGTTGTTTGAAGTGATGTTATTGCCAGGACGTTTTTAGATTGACATTGGCAAAACTTGATCGTTGTTGAAATGCTCAAAAGAAAAGACATCTTTTTATTTTGAGCGTTTTACCCACGATCAATTTTGCCGATTTTTCTTGAAGTTTATGTAAAGATTACCTCACTTTACCTCGCTTCCGAAGGGCGATCGCTACGCGGATGTTTGGTATAAATCAAATTTCACCAAACCTTTAGAAAAGTCGTTGACAAAAATATTTTGCCGATGGTGGTAATAACGACGCTTATGAATTACGAAAAGTTGAGGTTTAGCTCTATGGCTTGGAATAAAGTGATTTTTTAAAGCGATAACAACCGTTTCGATAGCCGTTGGGCAAAAAACCGTTCGAGTTAACAGTGTTGAGTTCGAGTTATCTATAGCAATTTATCATTACGTGGGAACGGACCAAAGAAACCGTTCGAGTTAACCATGTGTTCGAGCTATCCATGGGCGAGTTATCCATGTTTCACTGTATATATGATCAATATATGTATCATATATTGATACGTATATTGATATGTATATATAAATCTCAAACTCCATCATTCGATCTGTTCAGCTAGAGCTATTAAAATGTAAACACGAAACATCCGCTTCACGAAACATCTTCGCTTAATTTAATCGTGGAACTTGCGGCTCACGAAGCAATAATCTTACCAATTAAGTTAATTCAGCTACAATGATTTCAATAGACGATAGGTAGCACAGCTAGTTCAATAGATACCATTGGACAGTTCATAATCGTGTTTATAAAAGATACATTTAGATCATGTTGAATCCGCGTAATTCAACTTTTCTTTTAGCAGAAAAGATTGAAACTTGGTTATTTAAAATATAAAATCAACACAATTTGTCATTGTTCTCTTGTATGAGTTTGTGAATTGGCACCAGCAAATTTTTTTAAATTGTGAAACTAGACTTTTATTGCTTAAACTAGAAAATAAAATATCATATCTTATTAACTAGAAATTCCACTGTCATACAGCCCACGACCAAAGTGATATTGGAAAAAAGAAAGGGTACTGATGGTTGAGAAATGCAATATTAGCAGTCAAATGGCACTGCAGTGCAATAGGATAACTGCAATGATAGCTGTAATGTACTGGGTGTGGGTGTTATTATATACAACAAACAGCAATAATGAAAGGAAAAGATTATATGTTTATATCTCTCCCCCTGCAATAGGAGAAATGCAATATTGGCCAATATTAGAAGTAAAATGCACTGATATTATTAGAATAACCAATATTATTAATATAGTAACACAGTAATAATAGAAAACCAATGCACAATTTTGTTTACATTTCAAAACGTCATAGCTAACAATATCAAGAAGTTGTGACATTTATATAGATTTTTAAAAATCTATTTAAAAAAGTGTTTGGTCATGACAAACAGCAATAATGAAATGACAGATTATACAGCATTAGAATTAGATTATTTGTACAGCATTAGAATGATAATGAAATAGACGCGTAAGGACAATAGACATGGTTTTATTGAATGCGTAAAGTATATTTGTGAAAATATTTCGACTGAGAAGATTGCATGAAAATGTAAACAGAAGCGCATCGTGTTCAACTGCATCACATTTTAGCCATTTTGAAAGAGATTATATGTTTATATCTCTCCCCTTGCAATAGAAGAAATGCAATATTAGAAATAAAATGCACTGATATTATTAGAATAACCAATATTATTAATACAGTAATAATAGAAAACCAATGCACAATTTTGTTTACATTTCAAAACGTCATAGCTAACAATATCAAGAAGTATCAAGAAGAATATCCAAACTTGTAATTAAATATGGTAATAATCTCATTAGAATCCTTAGAAAAAATATCATCGTCATTTCCTTTACTTTCACTGCTTTAGACATCAGTTAGAATACCAAAGTACACAAAAGTTTCCAAAATGTCAGTTACTTTGAAATCGGCAAAAAAGAAACGATTTCTGTACTTCTACGTTAATTACAGAAACCGTCGCCAATTCGACAATGCTATAGACTGGTGAAATGTGCACGTTATTTTTTCGTGAAATGCGCACGACTTATTTGTTCTCTTTTCTGTCACTCGACGTTTTGTTTGCCGGTCTTAATGTTGATAAAAGTAAGGCTTGGCCAGTTTTAATAACGACTTTCAGCCAAATTAGTCTGTCTATTTATGTATAATCCGATCAGATGGGTTAGTTTTAAGATTTTGCGGTAGCCTTTCAAAGACTTGGTAATATGTTAAACAGGTTTGTATGTGTTTTGTATCGTTATTATGCTTTAACGAATCTACAAAAAACTGGTTAAATTTGTTGATGAGATTTCGATGCAAGGGTTTCGACGTTGTTGATGAATAATTTTCGTAAGTTGTGTGCACATGCATTTATCATAAAAACTCTCAAACATTTGCTCCGCTCGTTTGTTTTTTGTGGGAAAATGGGTAAAAGAGCCAAAAATCGATGATAAATTATCAGGGTAGCTATAGCTAGCATTAAATAAATACATTGTATAAACCATTAAAAAAACTAAATTTGAACATCAAAACAGTAAAAAATTAAAAAAACAATTACAAAATTGCGATTACAATTTTAATTTCAAAAATTAACATATCAAAGTAATAAAGGTTTTGTTGCTACTTAACCTGTGAGACACGTGGATGAAAGTATGGAGTCAGTAATACATGGGTTAAATGATAGAGTGAGTGGCAGTAATACATGGGTTAGGTGATAGAGTGAGTGACAGTAATACATGGATTAGGTGATAGAGTGAGTGACAGTAATACATGGATTAGGTGATAAAGTGAGTGACAGTAATACATGGGTTAAATGATAGAGTGAGTGACAGTAATACATGGGTTAGGTGATAGAGTGAGTGACAGTAATACATGGGTTAGGTGATAGAGTGAGTGACAGTAATACATGGGTTAGGTGATAGAGTGAGTGACAGTAATACATGGGTTAGGTGATAGAGTGAGTGACAGTAATACATGGGTTATATGATAGAGTGAGTGACAGTAATACATGGGTTAGGTGATAGAGATACACGGTGTAGTGTGCCCTAACACAAGCTACGGTTTAAATCAACTTGATAGATCATGTTCCTTTTTTTTAATTCTATTTATAACATTTTCTAATCTATATATATATATGAATATATATAAATATGAATATATTTCAATATTCGCCATTTAGTTTGTCTGTCTGCATGTCCAGGTACAACAATAAAGTTTTAGCAATGAAAAATCCTAAAAAATCTGTTGCTCATTGGATTTGATTTCGAAACCGCCATTTCTGCAGACAGACATTCATCTAATACCCTACGCTGTCCAACTGGCTATGCTATGGAATAAGTTGGGCCCATACTTATCACCCATGCCAATCTTTCATGACTTCCTGTTTGATACCGCAGCTAGCATTATGCATGAAGCCATACTTGAAAAACAATGTTTAAACTCACATGGCCAACAAGATTATTGCAATCAATATTGAGCTGTAGTAGGCGCTGCAGCTGGTATAGTATGAATTACACAAAAATAAACATATTATACAGAAATAAACAAAACACCTTCATTTAAAAGTCAGAATGGTATGTGTTGTGTTGTATGTTCATTAAACATAAATGTGCTGTGCAAAAACTTTTTATTACGCCATGCATTCAGCTAGTTGTTCTTATAAAGCTGCGATGTTTTACGACTTTCTGGACATCCTATGTTTAAAATTTCTTTGAATGTGGAGACAAATATTGGTGCAGTATTTCCATCATATTGAGAAATCTGTGTATGGAAATAGTCACAGGGTGAAGTTTGATTGTCTTTGAATTTCCTCTTATTATTTCATTTATTTTATGTATACATCTCTTTTGTAGACATCACCTTTCGCGCCAACAATACTTGCTCTGGAAACACCAAATATCATTACATTCAAAGGTTTGTACTTGGTTTGTTTTAACCTTTCTAATAAGAAACAGACGGCCAGATATATCCTAGATAGGACCCTTACATACATAACACGACTATAAAGCTTGGGTAAAACAGAATATTTTGTTGGTAGCAAAATAGCACATTTATTATTAATCTGGTAAGCTTTGCTAAAAAGCTATATATAACTTCTTCATAATAGTTAGAAAGCATGTTACGTAACAATACTATTTGGGTAGCATTTTTTGTATGCCTATATAGAGAAGTGTAATGACATATTTAAATGTGTAACAACCTTGACGGGCGTGTGTATCTGGTGAAGCTGAACAAAAATAACCATAATTTGTGATTAAAATCATTATTCTATGTTTTCCTAATCAAAGCCTAACTTGAAATAATATAGTATGTTCACAAACAACACTTAGTACTAGCCACAGACAAAATAATTATTAGAGACAAAAGCTCAGGTAATTAATAGTAAAACTTCATGTGCTAAACATGTACAACTAAGCCCAGAATTTGCGACACGCTGATATTGCTGTTAAATATTGTTGTTGAATATTCGAGGTGATTGTTATGTTTATCGTAGACATAAGTTATTATAAGATAAGATACCACCAAAGTTTCATGTCTCAACTCTTTGGTTGTAGTTTATTTACTATTATTGGATTCTAATGTTCTTTCAAGTTTGTTTTGAGTTCATAGCATCGACGCCCTGGACTTTGTTATGAATATGGTCTAAAACTTAGTTTACATACACTGTAGGATTGGGGTTGTTTGCCCATGCATACCATCACAACCAATAGGTCTGACAACTCCTAGAATATTTTGTTGGTTTATGGCAGTCGTGAGATTTGTTTGTTCAAACATTTTTAAGCAGTCTGCAAGTTTACAAAATCTGTATTATTTTTAAATAAGTTTTGATTATTTTGCTAATTAAATTTTTAAATGTTTTCATTTTAGAGCAATAAAAATGACCTGAAGTGTCTAATGTTTTTTTTATATATGTAGGTTTTATGAATTTTTACACAGGCAACTGCAAAGTTTTGTAGTTTAACAAGGCTTGAATCCTTGCTCTGGACACACATGACATAGGTTAATATAACTATTTTTTCACCTTAATTCAATGAAAGGAACGTAAATTCATCATTTTAAGTTGTAATTTTTTTTAGTTTTTTGCGCTTTAAGATGGCACCCTGGCAGTTTCGTACACTATTACAAGTTATCGGGTGAGCCGACAAAGCACGGAAAATAAATTCTCCTTGATTCCGAACTTTTGGAAGGTGCTGATTGGTACAGGGGTTAGAGTATTGATCTACCGAGCTGAATGTCGATTGTTCGAATCTGTTTTTTTTCCACTTCTGCCATGGCTCTTAATATAGTGAGATTAGACCTTTTTGATTACCTTCGACATCTCTTGAATTGATATCTCAAGATAAGATTGACATAACAATCAAAGCGAATGAGCGTTTCGACAAATGTTTTTGATGAATTGTTATACTTACAATAGGAATATACAATATCATTACATTTTTAGATCTTTTATATTATATGAAAAGCGGCAGTCATAAAATAATTTCATAGTTTTGTTGTTTTATTTTATTGTGTTTATGGGTTTTAGTATATGATCAGTCATTTCAATAATTATGTATTAAGAAATCGTGAATTTCAAAGGCACCACTTATAATTTTTGTAAATATTTATTTTAATCCAATTTTACTATTAATTTTAATATTAATGCTTAGTGTTTTAATTGTATTAATTTTTTTTTCGTGTATCAAATTAATTTTTGTAATGCTTTTTTATTTCATTTGTGGTTGACCAGTTCGACTATCTAATATTTCAGGCGACACCAAGAGGGTTCCTCTGGAAGTATACAATTCTTCAGATGAACTTGTAGCCTATAAGGTGCTTACGACTATTTCGGGACGGTATCTAGTCGCCCCCTCTTCTGGAAGGCTCAGGAAGCATGAGATTGTCACATTGATGGGTTAGCTTTTTGCCCATTTTTTATCTGCTTTTGCTAAGTTTGTAATAACAAGGAAATCATGGTTTAAATGTTCTTTCTGTAAGGAGAAAAGATTTACTTGAGTTTTAATATTTGTAGTAATCCTTTCCATATCCATGCAAAAGAATGGATTTAGTACTGGTAGTTTATTATTTTGGGTGTTGGAAATTCCATGGTTTATCATGTTGGAAATTCCATGCTATTTTGTCATGTTTCTTTTTGCCATTTACTTAATACTATTTTTCAAGTGAGTTAAGAATTATGGAGTTAGGGTTATTTTGAATTACACATTTTTGTCGCTTGAACTTATTTTCAAATCCTTAGAGTTGTTTCTCATTCATGCGGTATGCCAAACTTCCATAGTATTTCATAGTTTCACTCCATTTTGTTACACAGGCTTTTGTTTGCACTATTTAGAGTTTTTTCTGTACCATTATTCTCAGCAGTTTTTCAATTGCCAAAATTGATGGTAACGAAAAAAAATTGATTTTATTGATGCTGTCATTGGCGACCAGGTAGGCATTATTAAAGAGTAACTGCTTTTTATAAGACCCTGTTAAACGCTTGTGTTCTGAAATGGGTCTTGTAGTCTTGTGTTGTTACCATCAAGGCTGGTATATGTCAGATGCCAGAGCTACAAAACTGTGGAGTTGGTAACTAATGTAAAATTTGTTAGTTAACGAAATATTTTATATGTTTTCAGTTGAAAGACTGCATCTTGACTTGAACCCTTCGGAGGTAGCCAATGACAAGCTCAAGGTTATATCACGGATTGTGCATCCTGATCTTGAACAAGCAAACATGGTGAGTTGTACTATAGGCTTAAGTTTATTTCAAGTTTATGGACAACTCCGTACTATATGCATCGTGTTTGTCGTGCCTGCATAATTCAGTGAGATTTTATTTCAAGACGTCTTCCATATAAAAACAAATTTTGATGGTTTGGGTTCAAATAGTCTGGCCAGAATTATTGATGCTAATGTGTACGATTTGTAAATAGTTCACAAGGAAAGGAAAATAATGCTAGTTGACAATAGATAAATTGGAATTGAAAGATATAAACTATAGTTAAAGGATGTGTGACAATGATAAAGTTGACGCAAATGCAACAACCGTTATGAGACAGATTGCGTTACGTTAAATTGGATTAATTTCTACCAGGAAAAATTTTTGTCAGTTTCTTTCACAAATAAATTTTACTAGTACCTTGGCAAACTCGTATGCCATATGAGATCGTCAGGTGTAATCGCTATGCATACGATTATTTCAAAATTTCAGGCGGCGGCCAATCGGCGCATGGTTAGAACTTTTGGCTAGTATGCTAAAAGCCATGAGTTCAATACCTGCATGGTGCAATCTTTTTCACGATCTCCAATCATTGCTACGGATGACAGCGATTTGATTGTAAAGATTTGTGCC
Organism: Watersipora subatra; assembly: GCF_963576615.1. Classification (NCBI taxonomy): domain Eukaryota; kingdom Metazoa; phylum Bryozoa; class Gymnolaemata; order Cheilostomatida; family Watersiporidae; genus Watersipora; species Watersipora subatra. Next base: position 63,776,771 of record NC_088709.1, read on the forward strand.
AACCATCCTCTCTGCTAACTTATTAAACTGTTGCCGTACAGTTTATATCTTATATTATGGTAGAATCTTGTCTAAAACATTCTAGTAATAGTTGACCAAACAAACTCTACTACCTATGTAATTATGTCACCCTTTATTAGCGAACTTGACTGCATTTTTTGACGAATTGACATATTTGTAAAGAAATTAAGCCTATCCTGCAATGTATCATTACAAACAATTTTACATTGTTGTTGCAATATTTGGTTCAATCTTATAAGCACAGAATGCAAAATACATCGTAAATGTAATACTATAAATTTAAGTGTCTGTCATCATTCATATGTCCAGTTTATAGCGATTGTTTCAAATACGCACCCTTGAAGCGCTTGAACTACTAGAAGAAAAGCCATGCACAGACTTCTCCAAAGTCACGCTTGCAGTTCGATGCGCTGTGAAAGATCATGACATGTAACGATTATAAACACAATTAGTCCAAGCCATGGCAAGGTGGCTGCATGGTTTTGTGGTAGTGCGTTTGGCATAACATCCGCGCATCTGTCGGTATGGGTTCGGTTCTCGTAAGGTTCAATCTTTTTTCTTAGCATCCAGATAGAAGGTTGGGTATGGCTCTTATTATAGCAAAGATTTAGACTAGCTTAAGTTACTAGCTTAAGTTACTTAAATTCATTGGGTAGAGAAACTTAGCCAATGGTAACTAACCTGCCACTGTTTGTTTATAGGCTGTTTTAAATCTTGAACGAAAGTGTTGTACAAGAAGAAGTGTTTTTCAGCAATCTGTTTTAGCTATGCCTTGAACTTTCAAATATTTGAATTGTGCATTGGCCAAACACACACAGAAATAAACAAACACACTCATTTAAAAGTTAGAATAGTAAATGTTGTATATGTTGGTTAAACATAAACTTTCTGTACAAAAAATTGTTTTGTTATTTGTTCAACACCGGGTATTCATCTAGCGTAATACTAAACGTTTGTGTATTATTTAGTAGGTATTTACTTGAGGTAACCCTTTTTGGGCTTTACTTGGTTGTTACCATTTTTTCCCTCAAAATCAATTGAAATCTTGTTCATTCTATCTAGTCGAGAATCCCATAGTAGTCTATGATAGTACTGTTACTTCATAGCAATAAAAACATAATCTTCATCTATTTTTTTTTTATAAAATTACGAGTGCGTTCATACTGGCAAGCTATTTGAGATGCAAGATTTGCTTTGATCTGTAAAAATCTGGGAGAGGTTGATCAATTGGAACTGAGTATTCGTGGCGCATTGTTGAGAATTAGTATTGGCATGCCGCCAACAATTTTGGTTTCATGGTGACCACCAATGATGAATGATGATGACCACCATTAACTGTGATGCTCGTGTTTAAAAATTTTATATCAAAAATTATAAAAATGTGCAAAAAACCTTTTATGTCAAAGCAATTAGGTTGTGAAGTTTTTACAGATGTAAATTGTCACTATGCTAGTGCGTTACCTTGTTTATATTTTGTAGTTTCCTTCGGAGCATAAAGAATTGTTTGCAGAATCGAAAATTATAATTGCTTTCGAACCAGAACCTTCTAAGGTAAGTGAGAGATACAAACTATCAAGTCTAATTTTCAAACACATCCAGTTTACATAAACAAGAACATTTCTAGGTGTAATCCCTTATTTGGTATATTTAATAAATTGCGCACAACGATGTCACTAATAGCTGATTGGACTAAAAATAATAGTGAGTCTTTCTTCACTTTTATTAGCTTATCAGTTGAATGTTTTTATTTCAGTTAAATCTATTTTGTGCGATTCAAGTGCTTTTGCATACTTCAATGGTGTACTTGGCTGTTCGTTTTAGTTGAACACTAATTCCTCCAGTACTTTGTTAGGAGCTGTATTGCTTTACAACTTTGTTAGCATGGTTATAACTGGATAAGAAGTTTTTATGCTGTTGCTTGCATGCATAAACATGAACAATAATTTCTATTGCATTATCACCAGAATCTTATTATCTTTAACTTAAGGCATACGGATAATAAGATTTAGCAAGTAAAATTTTCTCTCGTCTCAATCGCTCTCACTTTACATTTTGTTGGAATGACTAAAAATCAACGATGAAAGTTGCATTTACGGTTTCCGTCCTGTGTCACTCTTTTTATTTTAACAGTGAAAAACTCCTGCTTCGTGCTATTGCATATCGATTCGCTTGGTTGAAATATCTTGCGTTCATGATTAGGAGATTAGCTATACCCGAGTTAAGACTGATAATATTTGGGGTATTGTTATAAAACATTGAGGAATAGCAATTTAACAAATTATTTTACTAAAAATGTAAAAACAAATGTGACAACTTGAAAAAAGCTTTTTTTCAATCCTAATGTTTCTTTATTATTCTTGATTATTTTTGTCTCATAGTCTAATTTGCTTTGAAAGTGGAAAATAGTAAAGTTTATATCTAAATGAATCCTTTTACTGAAAAAAATTGTAGTTTTGGATTAAGAATTTTCCAATTTTAACTAATTTCTTCCAACGCTAACAGTTTGCGTGAAAAGTTCCCTTTAGCCTTTTAAAGCTCAACACTTTTTGCAGTAAGTACGTAACTTTGTCACTGTTATAGATTTTTTGTTTAATTGTCTGGATTACTGCATAGAAATGAGCAACTGAACTTTTAGTAAAATTCTAGGCATTTTCGACCTACCTCCGTACAGACCACAAGCTGCTCAGCTGTCCACTAGTGATCATTCAACTGGAGAAATCTGGTTTGCACTGGTTACAATATAAGCTGGGGATATGTACATGTAGAATATTGTATATATTATGCATTCTGCCTATACAATTTGTATCACGTGTTATAGCATGCTACATTATGCTATATTGTACATATATAGCATGCTATAACACATGATTGTCAAAAAGTACAAGTTGAGCTATGAACTCATGAATAGTGTTTTAATAGCGTAAAGTTTTGTTGTTGTTCACGTACGGCATCAGATTCACCAATTTTTTGTCAAATTATTAATAAAAAATTTGAGTTATACTGCTTGCATGATAAAATTAATAATTATTCAGTAGTTAATAAGAATAAATTAAATAAATGTATTACACTAGTGATTGAACCATAAATTAATTCTAGGGCCTAGTTGATATCGTAGGGTTAGCATTGTTTCTCGGTTAGACTTGATAACTGGAATCGTCCTCTTTTCGAACACTAACATTTTTATAATGCTGTTAGGCCACTTTGTGAACAAGCGGAATTGATTCGTTATGGCGTCAATAGACCTGCTATAACACTTGGCTAAATATTTCGCATCTTAGTCAACAGTGTATAGAAAATTCGCTCACAATGTGGCGAAATGAATCGGCACTATAAAAAGAAATTTTAGATGACTAAATAAACGTCATGGCATGCACGCAGCTGATGGCAAGTTGTCCTGTTCAACAGATATGTTGGGAGGCATAGAAAATAGCATAAGTACTCTTTATGTTTCACTGATGACATGTGGATCAATGGCATGCAGTGATGAAAGTTTATAAATTATTGTAGCATTGGTGCCATCTTTACAAATGCTCACAACTTTTTACATTTGTTGTAGAAGCCATTGCCTCCCGAGGCATTCGAGAGAGGTGCGGACTGACATCAGCCAGCAATTTAGTTTCTGTTGTTCATACATCATATGCTCAAAATGATGTGGCAGATGCTTACAGGCGGCCAGCCTGATGGACACAATTTTGACAACAGGCCGAGTTCAACAGTGACAATGTTGAGATTCTCGTTTACAAATGCATTAGTGAGCTAATTTTTATACTATTTTGTTATTATATTTTTGTGAACATATATTTTTGCACATTATTTTGAAGATAATCGGACATTGGTTTACCCGACTGCAAAGATCATAGACTACCTTCTATGATGTCCTCGCTTCTTCAGCGGGTTAACGTGTATTCCAATGTTTTTATTTTTATATTACAATTTCACCAGTGTTACGGTATTCGCCTAATTTAAATGTTTCTGAACTGAAAAAACTCATATGCTGTTTTCTATTCAACATCCAGTATAAAGCTCACAATTCTTAAAAGCTCTCACCTGCAGTCTTTGGAAGATAAACTTACACGAAACCTTAGTAGGTTTCATCAGAAAGTATCAGTATTTCTCTTTTTTGCGATTGTTTTTGATGTTTGAGATGATCCGATTGCCAGGGTGTTCACGATTACAATCAACAAAACTTGATTGCAGTTTAAACTCTCAGATCAAATGAAAGTGCGATGACAATGTCTATAGTTGCAATAAGACTGACAGAATAGTGCATAACTTCAACACAATAGCTGATATCTACTATAGCAATGATAGCAACCAAAGACATCATTTCAAATGTATTTTTTAGAGTTGCCCCGGTTTTTGTATCAGCATTGGTGCCGATATGGGTGTTTAGTATTTCGATCGACATCAGCAGACCTCTTCACAAAAAATCAAAAACTCCAAATACTTTATACAGATCAACTATTTAGTAGAAAAATTCAGTATTTCAGCTTGCTACACTAATAAAGATTATCAGCTGCAAGTTCCTTACTTAATGAATTTCTGGCCTGCTGCATTATTTATTTCATGTCCATAGCCTGATCAACATCAACACCGCTAAGAAACCTTTTTGCTTTAGCCAGGTCGCAATCAAAAATCCAAATTACAACTATTCACGAACAAAGTAACACAGAAGGTAAGTAAGAATGCAGTGTAAAAATTTTATTTATTTTTTATTTATTATTTTATTTACTTGCATCATGAAAGTAATTTTAGCAGACGATCCATAAAGTTATGTCTCTTGATTCTGACGGTTCATAGTTTGTTGGGTTGCTCTCCTTTGGTTTGGTTGTGAAAGTAATTTGCTTCTCTCTATTATTATAATAATTTACACATTAACTTGAAGTTTATCTAAATAATTAGTCTTAGACATTATTAATGAACAAATACTTTGTGAGTAAACTACAGCAGGACTTACAATTAATTTGAAAGATGCTGTTCTTGTGCGGGTGCTGCTGGTATTATTATCTCAGTTTAGAAGCAAATAAATATAACTGAGTGAGTTTTATTCCTTCTTGAAACATCTGGAACTTAAATGTACTGCTAATAATATTAATTCGATTACTACTAATGCACTTATTATTATTAATATTGCAAATATTAAATTGCAATAATATATGCAATATTATATTAATAATATTGCAAATATTATTAATATAATATTAATAACTTAATATTACTAATATTAAAATTGCATTATTACTAATGCAATTTTATTACTCATGAACTTTTATTTACTGTAAGATTTGCATATTCCAAACCAACCAGATATTGCTAGTTCCAAGTGTTCATTCATTCAACTTTTCATCTTGTTTTTTCATTGTTTTATTCCTAATTTTTGTTTTTGCAGAATTATGGCTAAATCAGAATCAGAAAAGAGTTTGAAAAGTAAAGTTTGGGAATATTTTGAAACTGATTATGATGAGCCATCGATGGCAGTGTTTAGAATGCGCACAGCCTGTTATTAGGAGAGGTACTGACAAGGAGAACTTATTTGTGTTCAACAGAAGGAAAGGCTGAGCAAACTATAAAGACTCAGACGGCAGTTACTAGTACTACTAGCAAACAACCAGAAATCATTGAATCTCCTTGCAGTCAAACCATGGGCCTCTGATTCTAAAGATGCAGTGAAGTTCAACAGGTTAATTGGCAAAATGATTGCCTGTGATGACCAACTAATTTCAATAGTTGAAAATGAGGAATTCAAATTACTAATGTCCGAAGCTTTACCTAGATTCAAACTACCTGACAGGACTTTTCACACATGGAAATACCAAACATGTAGCTTATGCTGAAGAGCAACAAACTACAAAATATGATTACAGAATCACTTGAACTATATGGATATATCAGTTTCACAACTGATATCTGGTCGAGAGGCAATAGTGAGGGATCGATGATTTCCCTAATAGCTCATTTCCTACTCATTTCCATTAACAGGCCAAGAATTTGTAATGATCATAGCTTTGAAGGTAGCCACACAGGAATTGCAATAAGCGAAGCATTGCTAGGCATTCTGAATGAGTGGAACATCGCTACGCATCAAGTATACGGTATTGTAACTGACAATGAAGTGAATGTCAAAGCCGGTTTGAAGAAAACTTAACTGCCATGGGTACCTTTTGCCATACATACTACAGCTACTTGTAAAAGAAGGGCTGAAAGCACAGATTATATAATGGACGCTGTTGCTATGATAAGATGAATATCTGACCACTTCCTACACTCACCTTTGGTCTTGAGATGTGAAAGATTTGTTTATGTCCCATTCACTAAATGGTGCCGGATGTCACCAGTCAACGTATGATCAGTAGAATGACTAAGCGGCAGACAGTATTGGTTGGCTATGAATTTGAATATGGGCTTGCTGTACATCGCCTTAACAGTGAGTGGATCTTTGCAGAAAATCTCAAACGCATGCTAGAACTATTTCAGTTAACTAAGGAGTCTAGTTAACAGCTCATCAGTATCTCCAATCATTTCCTTTCGAGTTATTGAAACATGAACTTGATTGCGGAAAAACTGGCAAGCAGGTTTTAGCAAGCATATTCTAGCCGACTATTGCTACCTTGTTGGATCCAAGATTCAAAGCAGAAGTTTTGGATGCGCGTGCCGTAGAGTTGGCCACAGATGAGATGCTGTCTCCGACATTGAGTGAAGAGGAGCTAAATGCAACCGAAGCAGTGAACCATTGCCGATGAAAATAGTTCTGAAGAAAGCTGCGAACAACCTTGAGAGAAGCGGCAAAAGTTTAGCATGTGGGCTCCTTCAATAAAGTGCTAGCATATAAGAAAGCAGAAAAGCGGGATGAACAGGACAACTCAGACTGGGGTCCAGAGAGAACTGCGTATGTATCTTGCTGAAGATGTACTAGCAATTGATCATGGTAGCAACGAGTTTCACTTCCACCCAGTTGAGTTTAGGAACCAAAATCAAAGGTTTCAAAAATAACTCATGGCTTATCAGTATTTAGCTTGTCCTCCATCACCTGTGGCAAGTGAGTCCCTTTTCAGGATGACTGGCTACATTGATAGTGATAGAATAAGACTTTTCACAGAGAGGATTGAATCACTAACAGCAGTTTAAAGAAACATTGATTTGCTATGAAGTTGTGCAGGTGCAGCAGTTTGCTCAGAAGCGAAGACTTCATTATTATAGAGAGAGCTGTAACTATAACTGTAATTACTTTAATTATACAATTACAATAAACATGTCGTCTTGTTGCTAGATGCACAGTATGTGAATATATGTACTTCTTACCATAAATAAATTCAAACAACAAATAAATACAAACAAATTAATATTTATATTTTCTGTAATATCATGAACACTTATCGATGCAACACAAAAGATCTGAATCGGATTAGTTTTCAATATGAATCGCTAGATCTAATTGGTATCTGAATCGTCTATCAAATTTAGAATTGGGCATCTCTAGTATTTTTCTGGTGTACCCACAATTGTTCATCTAGCTTGCATGTTTCACAGTCACTGAATTTTGCAAAGATCAAATTATTGTCAGTATCACCTTACAAAATGCAGTGTCCTTGCTTGCGAGGTGATAGGAAGCTGTAGATCTGTATAGAAAACTGAGTCTCATCAATTAACCTTTAGTTTGAAAGTTACAAACACATGAAATAGCATACCAGCTATGGCTGCTTTGGCTAGCTCATGGTTTGCAATGATAAGCTAACTTATGAGATCAACATGTGAGATTACATTGAAACTAGTTAGTACAACTCATTCACGATTAAATTTAATATCAGACAAGCAATGTCCGTGTACCTATACACTATGTTTCCATGACACAAATGAGGAGGATTCAGAATTGTACGGACTCTGAGTTACCATGCTATAAGTATTTCAATGGACACTCACATGATGTAGATTAACACAGGGGTTTTGTTAAAAAGGATGTGCTCAAATCAGAATCATTGAAGTTTGGAAAATGTTTAACTGTCTCCATGATAGGGATTTGGAATTGTGAAAAATTTGAGTTACCGCGCTCCATCGGACATTCGCTTGTTGCTTATTAACGCGCGTTCTTTGGTAAAAAAGATACGGATTTCCACACCAGAGGTAATCAAAATGCATCCGGAACGACTCAAATCGAAGTAAGAACGACTCAAGAGTGAAAATTGTTTAAAATGGAATAGCTTATATGGCATTTTCTCACACAGCATTCGCATGTGCCGTGTCCATCTTTCATAAACACGAAACATTCGATCAAGACTTGCAAGTACCGAAACTTGTTGCTATCTTGTGGATTTTTGCTTTTTGCTGGTGCTATTTTGTGGATGTCAACAAACTTGCGGATTAGCTGGCCATGGGAACAGTGATATACAGGTACCCTGATAGTATAGTGTGCCATGAGCGCTGATAAAGTGCAGAAAATAACTATTGGCACAGTTGTTCTGGAATGCCAGAAAGCTGTCAATTAGAGCAGGCTTCAAGTTTCAAGCTATCAAGTTGAAAAATGCTATGAGTTCAAGTCCTGTACATGGAAGTATTTTATAATAACCGCTAACCCTGGCTCCAGGAAGACATCGCTCTCTGTTTAGCAAATATTTAGTCACACATCTCCAAGGAAGGGTGACGTATGTTTATGCTTTCAGCCATCGTGGCTCAGTGGCTTTAGTGGCCTACTGACAAGAGCACAGCAACTATACTGACAGCCTTTTCTACATCTTTGATAAATCCGCTTTGATGAAGCCTTTGTCAGTTTTGTTGATAGTGGCGAGTTTTACCTTTTCCGGACTCCTGTTTCGCCTGTTCACCAATAACAAGCATTTGCATAGAGTTTTTGATGACAACAAGCACTGATTGGGTCAATAATTTATTATACCACAGTTTGGCTGACTAAACAAATAGAGCCAAATAATATATATGAAATGCATCGGTCACAATCACAACATAGAAACAGCTCGATTCATTATCGACAGCAAAAAACCTGTTAGACTAGTGACCTGATGAGGGAATTTGGCTAGTGCAGGATATACAACTACAAAGATATAGATAAATAGAAGTGTAACGGGCTGTAACATGACTGATCATCTTCCCAAACCGCCCATAGACCATTTGCTGCTGTCCCGTCATATATCTATCAACTAATTGATAACGATGTGCGTAACCAAAGGTTGAAAGCATCAGGCACCAAGTCGGCTACTGAGCATGAGTCCGATACCAAAAGAAGCGACAAGCAGCCCTAGAATCAGTATTATGTTAGTTGTTTCATGGAACAACAGGCTGATACCGGTGGGACCGGGTGCTGCCTGAAGTGTTGTTGCTGTCGCTGCAGTAGTCTTGGTCTCAGACATTGCTACTCTCTTCAGCTGCTGCAATTCTTCCTGAAATATGATATACCAAATGAATGCTTTTAATAACCAGAGGTGGCATGTGTCAAATGTATTAAAATACTTCTATAGCGTGTGAAGGCGCAAGCAATAGTCAGCTTTCAGTACCAACAATCTAACGTCTGCACCAATCAATCAAATTTCTGAATAATTGCGTGGCTACTTATTCTCAGAACTTTTTCGACACACCTGATAATCTTGCGCCACGAATAAATAGCCAGGGTGTTCGTAGATATAAATAGAAGTGATACGACATTTTTTCTCCCAAGTGTGGCACAATGGAAAGCGATATTTTTAAAGCTAACTATGGGAACCTCGTTATTGAAATTGAATTAGAGAAGGCCCCCAACTTGTCTTTATACAAATTTTTTTATGTAGTGCAAAGCAAAAACTTTACATAAATTCTTTACGTTATGTTGAATTTACCTTATAGGAGATATATGTTATAGGAGCGTCTGCTGTACATGTATATGACTTGAAATAAACAAAAACAAAAAAATGCGCAGCAAAGTTATTTAAAGCCTTTCAAATAAAGCAATGACACAGGCTATTATATTATGCTAAGATAACATTTTGACACAAAATTAATAAGCAAAGCTGACAGATGAATAATTTTAACTATCCGGAATGGTTCCGCAAGCTTAAAAATCTGGCAGCATTTCATAATTCGGTTTAGCAACAACAAATCTGCACCGGATAATCACCTGGCATCGGTTAGCATTTTTCATACCAATTTTATTAGTTAAAAAGTAAACACATAAAGTAAGCTAGTTAACAACATATTTAGTCAAATTAAAATATATTAAGTTCTGTATTTTTATCATGCACCCCACCATCAAACCTATGCAATGTTAACCCTACACTTGCGTTCATGGAAGGCCAGGCGAAAAGTTAACAATAAAAACCTCTTTCTACTAATAATTACCTACAACTTAGGTTTTTACATTCGATTGTTGAGACAGTTTGACTCAATGTACTAGTTTAATTATGCACTACATAATTTCTGGCAGTATCTATCATTGCTTTTAGGCCCTGGAATGTTTTAAACAGAATCTAATGTACTCTTGTAAGAATATGTGAGAATCGGATGTCAATAGTATTCCAATATGCATATTACGCAACAACTAAAGCTAAAATACTAAATACCACAGCAGACTATATGACAGAATACATACGGTGGTGATCGCAATTATGGGACCTCTTGAAACAAACACATTTTTTTACTGGTAATTCATACATGTATATTGTTTCGTCGGTATTATGTGAATTATGCACATCAATGGAAAGCTCAGAATTTACTGGATAAGAATATTATGTACTAGAAATTCCCGTCATACAGCCCACGACCTGATAATGGAATAATGGAAAAAAGAAAGGGTAGTGCTGGTTGTTGGATAAGTAGTTGTCATCAGGAATTGACAGAGTATAGTGTAAATGAGAGTTGTTCGAGATGATATAAAATAAATTTGAGAGAGCACGACTTCAAAAAGGAAATTCTAGTAATCTATGTAGGAATTTGACAGGAGGAACTTGTTGGCATGTGTATGACATAGTTGTATTTGAGCATTATATGTAATGAAATGTTTCTCATTACATCCAGTACACGTGAGTTGTGATATGTTGTTGTCAAGTCTGCCTAGAAAGTTATTACGCAGTTCTTGAAAATCAGGACAATCTAAAGATTGAAAATGAGGAATGTGATGAAGGGGGCAGCATTGGGAGGAGCAATATTGTTTTGTGCAATATTTTCATGGTCAATGATGTCCATAAAATCATGATCATCATCTGGAAACAAAGGGGCTGCCAAGTCCATGTCATTTATATCGCCTACAACATTTACTAAAGAACTCTCTGAATCAGATGAGTTGTTGTTATTAATTTGAGTAGCGTGTTGTTGAACATTAGCATTTGATGTTGATGGTTGCTGTGAGGGCCTTCTATTTATCCTCCTATTGAGCTGTAATGATTGAGAGACATGTGGACGGCCACTGCGTCGGCCGCGACGTGGTGTTTTGGGAAGTTGTATGTTCATGGTAGTTGTCAAGTTGTTTTGAAATTAAATTCAAAAAGTCAATTATGCAAAACAAAAGGTTGTAAAAAATTCACACCTAATCTACTACTATCTCAAACCTATGTTTTACAACAATAAAATGAATATTAATTAACTCATTTGCACCCGACGAATTTCTAGGCGATTAGCCCCAGATACCGCTAATTTTTCAGAAAATTGTCGTAATTCAAATTACTACTACAGGAGACAGACTTGAGATAATTTATTCAATCAAATTTCAAAAGAACCAACCAAGTCTCCTCTTTCAAAATATATTACATTCATATAGACACCTTGTATCCCTTTTATGTAGATCCTTGCCTCAAAGAAGGTAGTTTCAGGAAATTTCCAATTTTGAAAAAATTGTCATTTGCTGAAACAAATTAGATTTGCACCATAGAAATTACAAAATTTACAAAGTTTGACTGAAATTACTCATTTATTACAGACAATACATATTTATGATTATTATTTATACATATGCAGTTAGTCATGAAGATGAAAATCATGAAACTTCGAACTTTTCCTCACGAGCATCATCCTTCAAACAAAATCATAGCAAATCTATATGCCAATATAACTCGAATAAAACATCATGAAAATGTTTCAAATAATAAAAACATGTTCAATAACTCTGTTCTTGACTTTTCAGACTTCATAGACAGCTCTAAGAATCAATATGATCCTATCAAAACTGAAAGATAACGTTAGTCCGACTACGGCTGGCAGCGTGAAGAGTGCATTTTTATTCGAGCATAACGATACAAATTGGCAAAATTAAAAGTTAATAAAAACTTTGAAACACTAAAAATAATGTTTTGATTTGATTTATGCAGTCTTTCAATGTCTTACCACTTATGAATCTGCATATTTACTTCTGGAGTTGAAAAAAAATTATCACGAACGATAAAATTTCAAGTCAGCATGATGATTTCCGGTTTTGGTAGAAACTGAGATGGGTGTACTAATCTGGTAATAACTTTCGCCGGGGACGTCATAGAGGCATATTTTAAAGTTTGTCTGATTGGCCAGAAATCTTTCTTTCTAACTAATCAAAAATATTCTTTTATAATTTAAAAATAACGATGCAAGGAGTTGGTAAATTTCAGACGCAAGTTAACGAGTATGAGAGTTCACACGTCTGGAAGCTTTCTGCAAACTGGAGCAAAATAAAAAATTGTTTTCGTCATAAAGGGGCGTTGTAGTTCGGCCCTAGCTTGTACATAATATGTAAAGAATTTTGGCTAACATTCTAAATAATTTAATGAAACCTTCGGTAATTGGGAAAAAACATAGGCTGATAGACTGTGTACCACAATTTCGTACCTGTAAATCAGTCTACGCCTTAAATGGTCTACATTTATTGCAGAAACCTTCGGACAAATAAATTCGAATAATTATTATTATGATAATTTTATAAAATCAAATAATCATTCTTATAATTAAATATTTTTGCAACATATTCAAAACGGAAAAATATTAGAAACCTTCGGCAATTAGACAATGCAATAGACTGGTGAAATGAGCACGTTTTTCTCGTGAAATGCGCCCTTCTTAATAGTTCTACTATCTGTCGCATGGCTTTATTGGCGTAGCGTTGGCCGGTCTTAATTTTGATTAAACAAGCATGTCAAGTTTTTTATTGCGAATTTCGGCCAAATTAATGTCTATTTGTGTATAATCCGATAATATGGGTAAGTTTTAGGATATTGTCGACAATTTTCAAAGACTTGGTAACATATTTAAATAGGTTTAAATGTGTTTTGTATCGTTATTATACTTAAACAACTCCATTGAAAAATGGTTAAATTTGTTGATGAGATTTCGGTACAAGGGTTTGCGACGGTGTTGATGAATAATTTTCATGAGTTGTGTGCACATGCGTTCATCATAAATCTCTCAAACAATCGCTCCGCTCGTGTTTGCTCGTGGGAAAACTAACTGATATTTGCTTTATTAGTTTGATTTTGGCAAAATATACCATTTTCGGCATAAAGCGATACAAAAATCCAAAAGAAATTACTTTTTCAATTTGTGGAAAACGCAACTTAATTTGATATAATTTTAGAACATAGCTCTATAAAAGTTAATTGGTGGTGTTTTTAAGTTCCTTTAGAGTATTTCTAGCATCCTAGTATGACACCATAAGCCTAGACTGACCTGGTAAGATATAATGGGTGCCCATGAAACAGATTTTATTACTAGAATATACCTTTGGTGGTGGACAGAATGTCTAGAAAATTTGCTTTTTAAATAGGTATAATATGAATGTTTTAAGATTATAGGGAAAGGGAGTTTATGTCATAAATGAAAAAGATTATTATGAAATTACCAGGCGGTCCCATTATTATGGTCACCACTGTATATGCATAAACAGATCCAATTATAGATCAGATAGAGCCAGATACAACGTTTTCGACAAAGCAAATACCTGATTGGATCAACTTGGTTATTCAAGTTTTAACCGCAGTCCTATTACAAGCGGTTTGTAAGCTGGAAGAGCAAATGGCGAAGATAGCTAGTGCCTTACCTTGTACCTGTTTACTTCTGATGACAGTGCCTTGTTTTCTTCCATTAACCGCTGAAAATTGTTGTCACCACTCGGTGGAACTTGGGGATCCTGCTGTAACATGCCAACTAATTGAGAAAAGTCTTCATATGACACCGGAGAACATGATAATGAACCTCACTCATAACGAGTAGCAGAGCAAATTATTGCTTTTAACCCTTTCACGGGCAAAGCGACGTTTTTGTCGCTTCACGATACTCCTTCAAATGGGCGGAGCGACGTTTTTGTCGCCACAGTAACATATTTCTTTTATTGCGGCTTTTGGTTAGCTAAATGCCATTTTTTGTTTACGTTTTTGATTGATAGCAAACTACGATATATCGGCTTCTAAAACAAGTTTTCTATTTGCACAAAACGATAGTTTTAAGCAGTGATAAATAAATAAAAATTGCAAAAAAATTAGAAAACTGTTCCAAATAATTTTTAAACTTTTTTTCTTTTTAGTTCTGCTTTAGCCGTTATTTACTGAAAGCTTTGAGAGTTTTAATTTAGTTTATCGTCATGACGACTTCTAAGAGAACTCTCCGAGATTATTCTAATACAGCAAGTACTAGTACCAGAGTTGCTAAGAGAATCACAGCTGACTGTGACTTTTTAGATTTAGTAGCCAGAGATGACAATGAATCAGGTTTAAATTGTGATTGGAATGATTTTACATCTAGAAGTGATATTGATGAAGAAGCTGGTAGCAGTAACGATGATGAGGTGGATGGGGGTGATGACAGTGCCTGGAAGAATATTACCAATACGGAGAGATAAATCTCCTACAATTCATCAGTTTGTAGTAGTTACAGGTCTAGTGATAATAACGCCAAAGATGCTAATTTTCCAATGAAAAATTAATTGTCATTGATGTAACCCTTCTTAGTCACTATTAGTGCCATTTTGTGAACACTTTTCTACTGATCACTTGCTATTAGGGGTTGGTAAAGATCCAAAAATGTCAAAGTGGCGTTAAAATAAAGGCAGCGTTAAAATGAAGGCGGCGTTAAAATAAAGGTGGCGTTCAAATAAAGTTTTTATTGTATGTGACACACAGAATCTTACAGAAACAACATGACCTGCCTTTACAGTAAACCCTTACTTCAGAACCAATCAACAATAGTTGATAACTCCTAGCGATAGCGGTACGGTGCGCTGCATGGTGCCATGCCAATGGGAAAGAGGGCTATTCCTAAACTTATCATGATTACAATTAATAAATTCAACAGTCACATTTCATCAGTTATATGAATTTAGTAAAAAATTTCCTATGATTACACAATGATTAATATATTCCCTTGGCAAGTTAAAGCAAAATGTCAACAATATCCAGGAGACAAAAATCTATCACCATTGGTCATGAATGTTTCACTAAATTTGTCTGCCATCAATTTTTTAAACCTTTAATTTTAGTGTAAGAATATTGTACTGAACAATTTGCTTATTAGTAATTAAAAATGAATAAAAAACTGAGAATCAGATGTCTATGGTATTCCAATATGCACGCTACACAACTAAATCTAAAATAGCAAAAAGAGCACTTACAATAGCAGTTCATATGAGAGAATATATATATATATATATATATATATATATATATATATATATATATATATATATATATATATATATATATGAACAACCGAGTTACAGAGCATGTGTTATAAGATGCTATAACTGCTGGTATCTATTTGTATCAGGACAATATGCCATACCTCCTTGAAATTGCTCTTATGTGGAGTAATGGTTACAGGGTCAGTTGAAATGTCAAGGTTATTTGGAACATCAACCTCCTTTGGCACCTAACAAATAACACACATCTGTACACCTTGACTGACCATACTTGATTGCATGAAAAATGGCTGAGTGCTATCAAATATTTTTGCAAGAAATTTATTGACAGCTTAGCATATTCGTAGGATAGTAAAACGTGGTGTTGATGCAAGCAGACGTGTAGTTAGCATCTTGGAAAATGTTATTATCTTCCAATATGCTATGACTACAGCTAAATTTGCTTGATCATGTCTTACTGGAACATCAACGCGAAGAAGCGTGATGTTCCAGTAAATGTGAAAATAGCCAGTTTCACATTTACAATGTGAAACTGGCTAGTTTTTGTAGAATATTTTGATAATAATTTAAAGAAGGAGTTACCCCTTGACATAAAAGAGTAACTCTGTACCACATTTATAAGCAGTCTCAAGGACCGAAATTCCACCACCTATATATTGAATATTATGCTCTCTTGTGAGAGCATTAACGAGTTTGTTAAACAGTTGGAAGATGGTTATCCTACAATTCTAAATTGCCTTTACTCTCACTAATTAGTCTAAGCGGAGTGATCAGTCGAAGAGAGAAACTGATGCTGAGAGCGTCTTACCTCTTCCACCGCTGCAGGCACCTCATTCTCAAACACAACCCTCAGTTTTGTATCCATTAATTTCTCCTTATCTACCTCCTGCCACTGTAACAGACAGCGAACAGTATTACTTCAAGTCTTACGGATACTGCAGAGAATTGGAAATCATTAGAATTATAACAACACATATATGTTTCTGCTAATGCTGGTATAACAACACATACATGTTTCTGCTAATGCTGGTATAACAACACATACATGTTTATGAAATAACATGGTGAATGTTAATCGCTATAAAAATTGTGAAGCCCAAGGATTGCTGTCTTGAGAATCAACCACTAAATATAACATCTTCTAAAACTCTAGCCACTTACCAAATAAGATGCTGCGAATGTGCCTTTTGTAATCTGGCTCACATTTAACAATTTAAAAAAATAAAATTTCAAAATGGCTGCAAAAACTGAAAAGTATGTGTGAGCAAGTACTTATTCTGTAAATACAAGTAAATCATTGAGATAATAAAGCTGTCATTGAAATCAATCAAAGAAGCTACCAGAATTAATGTTCAAAGCTCTTAAAGCCGTTTAAGCAGAGCAGAAAACACTTGAACACAACCTTTACAAAACACATTCTCGCTCAAATATCTCAAGCAAATATTCCTTTACAAAACTTGGTTCCCAAAAACGATCAATGGAAGTCACAATAAATACATTACTTAGAATATGTAGTTTAATTCAAAGCCATTCTAAAGCATTTCGGGATCAAACATACTCTATAAAGTCTAAATAGTCTCCACTAAATCATCTGGTCTGAATATGGACTAAAATTAAATGACACATGCGCCTCTATGAAGGACTAGGACATAACGCATTACATAGTGTCTCGCAGGCTAAACCTTTACAGAAATTCGCATGGTATGCAGATCACCATATCCAATTACATAGTACATGTACCATCGGGATGCATCGGCCATAGAGCTAATATTTGACTAGAAAGAATTAAGGTGGTTACTAATGGCCAGCATTCCATACTTCAGTTGTATTGAAAGTATCTCATGTGACCATTATCGTACAATATGACTCAAACCATCTCATGTGACCATTATGGTACCATGTGACGCCAAGCCATTTCATATGGTTGCTATGGAAAGTTTTGAATGCATACAAGAGCTTTATATTTTTCTTCTGTCTTAACATGAGATGCCTCAAAAAGTTTAAAATTTAAATAAAGTTTAAATTTAAAATAGACAAACTTCTTCATGTCTACCGACTGAAACTAAACTTATGAAAGCAATACTTCTTATATTATCAGCTACGCTATTCAAGTACTAGGAAATAGTGTTAAGATGATTTGTAGAAATTGTAGAATAAGTTTTTTTAAGAAGGCTTTACTACAGTGAATACCAACTAGTAACAATTCTCAAGGATATGTCGCTAAAGGAAATGTACATGAACTACTGACATCTATATCAACAATTTCATGTCTTGGAAACTAAATCATGTTGCTTTACTAATTATAACATGGCGAAACGCTGTGAAGACATCTGAAAGTATGAAATAGAAAAAAGCTGTGTTCAACTAATGAAACAGAAAACCATGTAAACACAAAACTGTTCAATGTAACTTCATGTACTTACATTGAACAATAACCCTATATTTTTAATTTCAGTCCATGGCAGCAGTATTTCGTGCAGGATTTATTTATATACTTTTATCATACGCTATTATCGTTATCATTGAGTTCTGTGAATACGAATCTAACGGTCTAACCATATTTAATAAACCATACTGGTAGAGGACAGTGAGACATTTTTGTTCATTAACAGTAACAATGAGGTTCTGTACTACAAGGTCAGAAAAGAAGGTTTCCGGGACCATCAGGAGTACAATTGATTGCAATGCAGAATGTGCCAAGAATCATTTACTCTGGCATATAGAAATGATAAGGTTCTGGGATTATAATGAACAAAACATTGAGTAAGGTGAACCCCCAAGAAAAATACTAACTCGATTTGCCATAGTAAATACGATGCAACTGACTTGATTGCGCTAAAGATGGCAACTCTTTCTACAACGGAACTCTTGCTGCTAAAAAGGAAATTGCTATTATTAAAAAAGAAACGATTTGTAGCCATAATGTTCAAACAATAAAAAACCAACAACACCTCAAACTAAGCCGTTGCATCATATTGCATGTATTATATTGACTTGCACTTTTATTGTGTGTCGCAATATGTGTCTTGAACTATATAAATTGTGAAAGCTGTTAGAATCGCGCTCGCTTAGAATTTGTATAGCCAATTGAAAGCATTTCGTCGACGATTCCGGTGTGCATGCACAGCTTTGACAATTCTGTGAATTTCGGCCGAATAATTCTGTGTTTTTTGTTCATTTCGTGATTTCGGTCAGAATCAACGAAAAAATCGGCACTTGTGGCCGTACCTTAAGACTTTATTCAACATTCATAAGCCTGAGCATAAGTCTTTTCTTGTGCCAATAAAACAACACGATTTTTCTTTTCCCTACGTTCACATACACACTCAGAGAAATAGTTCACATAAATGATATTTGTAATGGGATGCTATAAACGTTTCTGAAAAATGTGGTTACTACTTTGCTCTGTTCACAGAAACTATTGCACATGTATCAGCATACCTTCACTTGATTGTAAGTGAAAACTGCAACATATATTCATTAATTTTAAAAAACATTCATATTCTTCACAGAAGCGCATTACTAACAACAAAAGTAAGCAACTCACCAAGTCCTTCTCTTCCATATTACTAGCGATAATCAGTGACTGAATCATGAACTTGTGCTTCGTCTTTTCATTCGGATCAAACTCAAACGGTTGTAACATGACTACAAATAATTTGAGTTGAATTTTAAAAAATTTAAAATTCAAATAACATTTAAAATTAATTTGAAATTTAAAATACTTTGAGTCTAGTTTTACTAGTTTAAGCGCAGCTGCAAAGAAGTATAAACAAATCTCAGAGGAAATAAGTGGCAAATAACGTGGTACCTGATATGGACATTGTTTCTCCCTTAGCTAGAGTACCACTGTTCGGTCGCACGCAATATCTCTTTGGTGCAGTTGTCTTTATTTTAAATGCTACTTTGTAATCTGAAGGATTTGTCAACGAAAGCGTAGATTTGACTACTTCTGTGAATGGACCTGTAACAAATGTTATGCTTATGAACACCCCAGAGCACAACAGATTTTATTAAATCAATAAAAAAATGTGTTGTTTTTTAAATGAACGTTTAAAAGCATCACTCAGTGGCATCAATTCAGATTTAAAGAATGAGCCTCAATATAAAGAAAGTTATTGAAAATAATATTTAAAGTGAATGATAAAATGCGAGGCTTTGACATAATAACATTGAATAGCAGAATTTTGACATTTAAGTTAACAGACAGGCTGCTTGTTGCACTAAGACGTAACGTCATTTTAACAACAAAATGGTTTTGATACAAATCTTCTATCAACTGAGAAACATACTCTGACAGATATCCGCTTAGTACAAGTACAAAAATGGTAAAAGAGAGAATGAGTACGAATGAACGGCTCTGACTACCATCATCATGGAAATTAGAACAAAGGTATACCATAAATAGAGTACATAGTGCACAAGAGTTAACGGACTGAATTAACGAAATCAGAAACCTATGACAATGCAAGCTATAACGATCCTCTACGATATTCCTAACTCTTGCAAAACTATTACTTTCGCCACCATCAGAGTCATTGATGTCACCTTCATAATCTGGGTATTCAACTAATTCTGAATACGAGTTGCCTATAATGGCATCAAAAAAAACTATTCTGTTTCTAACATGAAAGGTGCTTGCGGATACTAAATTACAACAAAAAGTTTGATCGCCAGAAAAAAAGTTTGTTTTTGACTTGAAATTTCCTGATCAAGGATTATAATTTGCTTCGCGAATATAGGCTTATTTTTCAGATAATTATTCGAACAACAGTATTAACGCCTTAATACTAATGATCGTTGGTTATGTTGTCACAAATCATTAATATTCAGTTACTATGCAACCAAAGTAAATTTTTCAAAAATGCGAATGTTACAGCAGTTGATTATAGAATTTGCATCTCACGTATGACAGTGAGAGAGTTAAATATCCATTGTTTACTCACTGTTGAAGACCTTAAGCACATTTAAAAAGCAACATTTTGTGGTACAATCCATCCCCAAGCCAATGTACTACTACCTAGTCATGCAGGCAACGGTTTGATAATTTATAAAAGAAGCAGCAGTATTTTGCGTTTATAACAGTTTATTGTGTCATTATAAACTTATGTAAAAATTTAAGCAGACTCGAAGTGTTTGTCATAAACTAGTGTTGCAAGACGTTTTATATTAAGCCTTTTATTGGCCTGTCAATTCATGGGATAACATCACGTGTCAAAACAATAACCAAAATGTTTGAGAACGTCATCAAAATAAAGAGATTCCAAACTACGGCGTTTTCGTGATGGCTGCGATTAACTGTTCGCTTTTTAGCTTTTAAAAGCTTGCAATCACATTTCCACATATTTTGTACCTACAACACAGCAGAGTAAGACATGGTGAATCTTTTGATACCAAATAACTGTAATGTGAATTTTGTTGCAAGTAAACTTTTAAGAAGGATAGATTATAGTCGAGTGCATGCTGAAAACATCAGATGATAGATTCTTAAATAACGAATGATTGTGAAATCAGAACACACAAACTTCATTTTTAATCTCCATCCGGACCTTGTTCTAGTTTTGGCTCCTTGTCTAGTCTTATTCAAACAGAGTAATGGCCAAGAGTTATATGATGCTTACAGAGAATTATGGTGACGCTGACTCTCAGTGAAATCCAATCTGTCTGATCAATTAGAGTAAAGTATTATGTCAGTCAGTATGCCTAAGTTCTTATCTATCATAACTTAAGTACTGGATCAGTATTAGTTTTGTTTTATTGAAAAAGTACAGAACAGTGAGAGATAGAAAAAAGTAACAGAAATGAGGGTCCACCTATGCAGTAGCATAGCTAGTCATGGTGCTGGGCCCTGCTTAGCAGTTAATAAATTTATTTAAATGAAAAATACACAAATATTGGAGTGAATCAAGGTGTTGCTTGAGACTTGATTTTAATTGATTAAAACTGCTTATTAGTCGGAGGTTAGTTGACAAAGTGTTTCATACTGTCGGCAACTGAAACATGACCTATCCATGACCCAATGCATAGGAGGAAGTGGTAGTCAAGGAATGATGTGTGTTATACGTAACGAACGAAGTGGTTTGAAAAGTATGGAAGGCTAAGAGAGAAATATGAAATTTCCACGGTACATTATTGTAAATAACATGTTCCCTAGGTAACAGACACTTTTGTTTAACTATGTTAAATCTTTTATCAACTACATACTGTAGCATACTTTTCCCATAGCTGTTGTGTATAAACAAAATGTATTAAAATTTTGTAGTTTTGATAGATTCGTAAATTTAACCTTTTGAAAATGGCCTCCATTTTGAAGTGATAATTGTGATCCCACAGGTAATGCATGTTTTCATATGTTCAAAAGCACACATTTAAAAACTTCTGTGTACTAGCCAGTACCATGCGCTTGATGTAAATAGCAAGAAGCCTACACCCAATACTATTGTCAGAAAACTACAGACAAATTTGCATCAAAATGTCTCTTGGACAACAAACATGATTTTTAACATATATGTTATCCATGAAACATTTTGATGTACGCTGGTTAACTATTGGTCAAATATTTAACAAGCCAGAAAGCATTTACAGAAACAAATTTTAGATAAAACTTAACTCAAATCAGTAAGATCCCAGGCTTTAGAACTGAAAACAGCCAGTGTGACACAAAGTCAAGGTGTGATATGACAAGTTAAAAGCTCGAGTATTTTGATGTTAAGAAAAGGAGAGTTCAATTTGAGTCACACTGCAACTGATTTTTATGGTAATTTTTGACAGATGCTTCTAAAACTTTTTACGCTTGAATACAATGAGAAACCACACCAATTATGACCAACATCAATGTTTCGATGTGAAATCAACAATTATTACAAAACTTGTACTAATAATATTGTAATTGATTACCAGTCTACACTTATTTGACCTGCTAATGTTACATTCTATAAAGATTCAATTATAGCCATAGCAGTGCTTCAATACACATGAAGATATAGCAAGAGCAATAGCTAATGACAGAGCAATGGTCCCAAACTGTTGGTATTTAAAGGTCTTCATTTTTTGGCTTAGAAGATAAGGCTCGTGGAAAACGTTGGTAACTCAATTTCTGATACATGACCATTTATAAATGTCAGCATTACCCTAGCCAAGAAAAATACGTGCCCGTTTGGATGGGCAAGGTCATCAGGTGGAAACAAGCTTTAGGAAAAGATTTTAGTAACGTTCAATACACTTTTGTATTTTTTAATAAATGAACCAAATGACTATATGGTACTCATGCAGCAAGTAAATAGTATTATCCGCCAGCTTTAGTTTGATTGAGATACTGGATTGTCTCGGACAGAGTTGAAGAATTGTCTCATTTTGGGTGCGATTTCGCTAGTTTGATTGACAAGTTCGTCATAGCTCCCTAATTCTACACATACTTCTCTAATATTACGTAATCATTTACTGACATTCTTCTACTATAATCATTGGAACTTCGCATAGGACTTGAGTTTGTGGGTTATTCATGGCTGTTCGTATTATTCAATTCGATGAAAAGTGTATATTGGGATGGCGCAAAACAGCATACCTGTAAACACGAGCGCTTCCGGAGGCTCAATCTGTAATATTTGGTTGGTTTTCGGCATGATTATAGGCTATCAAAGCTATAATGTAAATTGGATGTTTGATTTGCTATCACCTTTCTTCGTAGGTAAAAAAGACAAATAGGTTTAGCCTGGCGGAAATGGGTGGCAATTTGCGCAGAAGTAAAACCTTAAAAAACGTATTAAAACTATTTTTGTTTTTTAAAATTTAAAAAAAAAAAAATTTTGTATATATTTTAAATTTTTATATAATATTTGCACAATTTTTCAAACAAATAGTTTTAGTCTTCTATATAATCAATGTCGGGGCGTTAGTGATGTCTAAACAATTCAGTCCGAATTTTCTTCATAAAAGATGTCACTGAGGCAATCTAAGCGAGCAAAGGTTGATTATGCAGTGTTAGAACGGACTAGTGAAGACGCTGTCAATAATACTAGTTTTGTTAAGAGAAACAATAGCAATATTTTCAACCGAAGTAGCGTGACTCACTTTGATGGTACAAAGTTGTTCGACAAACTTGACTGTTTTGTGAAACCACGATTAAGTGAGGTAGGAAACAGCGGTATGGCATTTGTTGTTTGGTTATGCTGTGAAACTCACGGATAAATTATGTTGTGTTGCCTTTTGTGTCAAAAATGCTAATTAAATTTTGTTTTGTTTTATTACAGATAGTGATTCTATCCATTCTGGTGATGTTCGTTGGCGGCATTTACTTTTATCATGACACTTTGAATTTTCATCTTCTCCGAACTTATGCTTGGGCTGGCAGTGATCAGGCCCAACAGCTGGTTGGTCAGCGCTATGCCTTAGGTTGGTTAATTCTGGTTTTGTTCCTCTCTTTGGTAGGGAGAACACTTAAGATAATAGCTACATAGCTTGTCTGTTGTGAACAATGCTAGTGATATTGTTTTTTCGAAATTGGCTTGGATAAATTAGGGTTTTTTTGAATAATTGGATAAATTTAAACTCGATTTTGTGAGAATAAATACTTTAGGTTTTAATAATTATTGGTTTACATGGTTGAAGTTCTTGAATCTACAATTGATCCTGTAGTATGATCCTGTCTAATTGCCATTATTTAGGTAAAGGAGTCCAAAAGCATGCTGGGAAAGCTATGGAATACTTCAAGTAAGATATTTTAAACTGTGTGATTAGTTTGATTAGCGGATTCAAATCATTAGTGGAAATAGCGCCTCATGCTTTACTAGCATTTGATATTCTTACTTATCTTTGTTACAGAATGGCAGCTGATCAAGGCCACCCTCAAGCTTCTCATAACCTAGCCTTAGGGCATGTGACAAAATACACTAATCTAGAGCCTGGGTTAGTATAACAGTCATAGTTGATCTTTACTCGTGCACAGTTTTATCATTTTTATCAAGTCTTGTCCAGCAATCTCCATATGATATCACAAGCTTCCCATAAGATATCTTCCTTTTAAAGATTTTTGGCTACTAGAGAAAGAACGATTAGCCAACGTGCAATTGTTTAAGGCCAATTTTATTAGCCCTAGTTGCTTACAGGCTGCTTCGTTAAATCATAAAGACAACAGCGAATATTATTCTTTCAAACTGATCCTGTTTTGCAATTAGAAAATGATTACAAATCTCGCAGAGGTCTTAACTTTGGCGATTTGATTGTAAGACAGCTCAGCTTCAACTTGTTGTTGCACCAGATATTGAAATGATTTTATTAATAATTTGATAATAATTAAAATGTAATAAGTAGACTTGGATGCTATTAGACTGCAGAAAAAAAGTCAATTGCATTGATAAAAGGCATTGTTTAGACAGATATTTTATTATATTTATATTATTACT
This sequence comes from Watersipora subatra, assembly GCF_963576615.1. Taxonomy (NCBI): domain Eukaryota; kingdom Metazoa; phylum Bryozoa; class Gymnolaemata; order Cheilostomatida; family Watersiporidae; genus Watersipora; species Watersipora subatra. The sequence goes on from NC_088709.1 coordinate 63,801,758, forward strand.
AGCTTAGCTTTCTGGCATTGCCCGGGTTTTGAAAAATCAGCTTATAAACAATGAGAAGTAATGAGAGTTGCCTGCCACTTGCTATCAGCCTGGCACATTGCCAATGGATAATTTCAGTCAGCTAACTAATAATAGCTAGGGCTTCTGATGACGGTACGTCATGACGCAACTACCATGACTGTGTCATGGTATTTGCGTCATGGAATAGGAATACAATTATTCTTAGATGTGGAAAGGTGGTCTAGTGGTGCAGATGTTAATGCGCTTAGCTGGGCATCCGAGTTCGATTCTTCTGTGGTCTAATCTTTTTCCTAACGCCCTTAGCTTGGCTTTGAATTGATCCAGTTCCTATTAACGTAAAGATTGAGACAAATTATTGACATTAGCACCATGACAGTGCAGTGTGCCATGAAAATTCGTAATAAGTAACTTGACAACTATTTCAAACTGTAGCAAGGCAGCAGATTGGTTGATGTGGTAGAGTATTGAACTACCAATCTAAAAGTTGCGAGTTCTAATCCTGTTGATGGCAATTTTTTCCTAGCTTTCAAGTGCAGTTTTGAACGGATGGTCATAGGTCTTATTATAGCAAATATTTTAAGGTTTTCTTTCTTTGTCATATCATAACTGCAACTTACAGTAAATACAAACTTTAGGTTAGTTTAGGTTAGTTTGATATTTGCCAAAACATTAGAATGTTTATTAAATGCTCCTTCTATTAACTGTAGTGACGGGGCAACATCAACTGCTTTTGTAGCCAGCACCTTAGGTTTAGTTGCCATAAAAAGGGAGTTGTTATCTCTTTTAATATGCTAGCCTGTCAACAGTACTTCATCTCACCTTGGCAATATGCCAAATGGCTTTTATGGGGTCTTGATCATTATGTTGCCCCTATTTGATTGATGGTCTAACTTCATTGGTAGAATCAAATTCAAAGCTGAGCCATGTTCGGAGTGGCTGGTATGACCTCTCCTCGTTGCTTTGGCAGCAGTCTGTCGTTTATTAGCGTGTTTTCCGTAGAAATATAAATATGTCATATATATATAATAACTGATAAAAACTGGACACCACTACCACTGACCCTGTTACACATCGTTCAAGCTGGTATAAACCTATACAAGAGAACCCGCTCATAAGCACCCTTTTACATACCTGAATTGCTAATCTTGTCATTAGCTCAGCAGTTAAATGTATGCACTAAGATAATTATGATAAGCAGTTAAATGCGTATGAAAGGTCACAAGGTCACAATTGCTTAGATATCTGGTAACTGGAAGTCTACCCCTATATGTGCAGCATAATCTGTAGTGAGAAGGATTGCATATGTTCATGTATCTTTGTATTCTATTTACCGTAAATTATTTAATTGAACGCCACCTTCATTTGACCGCCATTTCGACATTCTTTGATCTTTATGAACCCATAATTAATAAGTGATCAGTAGAAAAGTGTCTACAAAATCGTACTAATAATGACTCAGTTACATCATTATTAGTATGATTTTAAGGACACTTTTCTACTGAACACTTGCTATCGTGGATTTGTAAAGATCAAAGAATGTAGAAATGGTGGTCAAATAGAGGGGGTGTTGAAATAGAGGTGGCGTTCATTTATTATAAGTTTAAGTTACTAGCTCTGTTACTCAAACCAATTGGGTGAAGAAACTTAGTCTAATGGCAACTTAATTACCTGCCACTGTTTATAAACTATTTTAAATCTTGAATGAATGTGTAGCATAAGAAGTGAAAAAATATTTTGCAACAATCTGTTTTGGCTATGCCTCGAGTTTTCAAGTATTCGATTTATGCACTGACCAGACACACACAAAAATAAACAAATCTTTTCAATTGAAATTTAGAGTAGTAAGTGCTGAATATGTTGATCAAATTTTCTGTGCAAACACTTTTCTATTATGCATGCAATGTCAGGCATTCAGCTACTATATATAAATATATACATAAATATATATATAAATATAGATATATATATATTTATATATATATATATATAAATATATACATATATACATAAATATATATATAAATATAGATATATATATATAAATATATATATATATAAATACATATATAGATATATAGACAAAGTGGACGCTGCACAGTTCGTTACAGAGTGCTCAATGATAAATCAGAGCTAAATTATAAAATATTTATAAGTGGAACTTCACTCTATAAGTTAAACATTTTATTACTAATAGTTTCATGTGGTACACTCAGTATCACACTCTTCAGATAAAATGTCTAAAATGAATTTCATACTCCAGTATTTAAATATTTATTTCAGCAGTATATTTATATATATATATATAGATATATATATATATATAAATATACTGCTGAAATAAATATTTATGATCATACCATAGCTTAGATGATATACATACTAGTAATCATAAATACCAGTATCATGGTATATCTTAGATAATATATATACTAGTATTCATAGGTACCAGTTTCATGGTATATCTCAGATGATATACATACTAGTAATTATAGGTACCAGTATCATGGTATATCTCAGATAATATACATACTAGTAATTATAGGTACCAGTATCATGCAATAGCCTATGGCTATCGGCAGATACAAGTAAATAATCATGTTGCATTTTAGATCATGTTCATACTAATAATCATACTAGCTATTATCTATGGAAAGGTTTTATCTATGGAGAGGTTTAGCTATTTATTTCTTATTATTATCATTATTTGCTGTTTCAACTGCTGAATAATATACTCACATTTTTACCAAGTCTGCTTTTCACGCATCTCCAAGCCGTGTCGCCTGCCATTGGTTTTCACACAACTCTATTCAGTGTCACTTATTGTTTGTTCTCTTGCAATTCTATTAGAAGTCGTCTCCTATTTGTTTTCATGCAACTCCATTCAGTGTCACTTATTGTTTGTTCTCTTGCAATTCTATTCGAAGTCGTCTCCTATTTGTTTTCATGCAACTCCATTCTATGTAGCCTGTCATGAGTTTTCACACAATACCATTCAGTGTCACCTCCTGTTAGTTTTTACACAAATCCATGCCACCTGTCATTGGTTTTCACACTCCTCCATTCTGCATTAAGTTGTCAGTTGTCACACAATTCCATTCAGTCTCGCCTGCTGTTGGTTGTCTCACATTCTGTGTCACCTGCTGTTGGTTTTCTCACAACTCCATTTTGTGTCACCTGCTGTAGCCTTTCGCACAACTCTATTCAGTGACACTTGCTACTGGTGTCACATGACAATCAGTGTCACCTGCTGTTGCTTTTCACACAATTCCATGCGGTGTCACCTGCCAATGGTTTTCATATCATCCCATTCAGTGTTACCCGCTGTTGTCTTTCACCCAACATATTCAGTGTCACTTGATGTATGTTCTTTTGTTTCAGTGAGGCGCGTAGACTCTTGAATCATGCTGCGGCTCATGGTGTGGCTGAAGCTCATATTCTCCTTGATCTGTACTGTGACAAAAAGCAGGCTTGTAATGATTAGATTTAACATTTTTAGAACTATTACTTGATTGGAGATAAAGTAATAAAGTATTTGTAATGGTTATTATTACAAACAGGTTTTTTAGCCCTTTATTGTTTTATAAACCTGAATACTTGTAGTTAAGTTTAATAAATTTTTTCTGCTCAAGTTGTCAGGACAATGAGAAAAATTTCTCTTTTAACATTTTATAAAATTTACAATTATTTCTGTCCATGCTGTCACTGCAATCAACCAAACATTTTCTTACCTTATTATTTTGATTATTAGTCGTTTATTATTTTCTTACTTTTGAAAACAAATGTGCTTGTTATGATAGTGCAATATCTTTGTCAATTTTACATTTGCAATAAATTTTTTAACTAGAAACAACTGAAGAATTTGTTATGAAATTAGCACGTATTTGCTTCTGTCTAGGGAGTATTGATTGGCAATTATTGTATCTCACTTGTCTAAATGTTACAGTCAATGCGTAGAATCAGTCAATTTGTAAATTGTCTGAAATTTTCAGTCCGTTTACAAATTGCTTGATTCACTCCATCATTTTACAGAATGACTAAAATTTTCAGGCATTTACAAATTGATTGAAAAAAACAGTCAATTTACTTGACAGATTGCCTGAAACATTGATATGAAGTAAGACAAGCCATTTACGTCAAAGAGAGCATAAACTATCACAAACATGTATATACATTCGCATACTGTATTGTTCAGTTTGCTACTATTTAGTATTTATCAAAGAATTATTTTAATGAATACAACTTGTGTAATATTTGATTGAGGACACAAAGATTATCTACAGTTAAACAAACGTTAATATCAAATAACTGAACTAGATGCTTGAATGCTAAGATGCGTGGATAAGTTCCAAAGGGTAGCTGTTCACCACAACTACTGGTGTGTTAACTTTAATGATGCTAGTAGATTCAATCAGCAGTGTATGGCAGCGTAAAGTACTTAAAGAGGCAGCCATTCACAAAAACATCTGATGTTGGTATAAATCTATGAAACAACAAAATTTTACAAATAATTTATTTAATAAGTACCAACAGTTGATCTGGAATATTCGATAATTAGCTATATGAACAAATTCCTAGTACTTATCTCCAAAATAGCCAGCTCGGGTCAGTATGGAGTTATCCGCTCATACCGAACTGAAGGATTCTTGGTATCTTGGAGCGTCGCACATCAAGGTCTACACAAAAATTTAAATTATACTTGCATTTGAAATGGCTAAAGCAGCTTCTACTAATACACGGGGTCCATTTCAATAACAATCATACTGTCATTGACAATAATAACTTACTAAATAATTAATTACTAGCTTCAGTTTTTATTTTGACACTTCAAACTTCCATGAAATCAACTGTTACATTTCTTTCCATCTCTGAAACATTTACGTTTGTTTGATTTGCACTGCTTGCCACTCTGTTCACTATCAGAAAGATGTCAAATGCCGCAATTCACAGTACTTGGTTAAGTGGTCTTGGTATACCGTAATCCAGCGATAGCAACTTTTAACTACGGACAGCATATTTATGAGATATACCTGACCTCTGGAACCAAAATCCTTTGACACAACTGGCTTCACAGCTACACCTTTCGAAGTAGCACACTGACGTTTTTTTTGACATTCAATGCATAAGAATTTGTACAGCTCAAGTGGCTGCCATGAAGTGATGTTTGCATACTTATCCATAGCTCTGGTCATTTTGTCACGGCCACAATGTGTAGTTGAAATATCAGCAAATCTTCTAGTTGAATGCTTTCATTCTTGTGATGCTCGAAAGAGAGCGTTCAAGCATCAGTTTTAAATATTTGATATTAACATCTGTTTAACTGTAACTATTTTTCATATTCTTAATATTACACATCATATGTTGTACTTATTAAAATAATTATTTCAGGCAGTTTGTCAAATATAGGGACTGATTTCTTAGTCAAACTATGAAATACCTGAAAATTTCAGTCATTATGTAGAATGACCATAAAATAAAGCAATTTTAAATTAACTGAAAATTTTAGGCATTTTACAAATTGACTGATTTTACACATTGCCTGTAACGTGTACATGTACCTCATCAGCCTTTTGCCAACTTCATTGGAGTTGCGATCTCATGTCGCCGGACTAGTTTAGATTGCGTGTACTGCGGCATTACCAATGTTTTGCACGGTGTTGAGGATTTTCCGATGCGCGCAATACATTTACGTGTCTATGATTAACGCGGTGGTAGAGTTGTTTTTGTGTTCGCACACAAAGGAGGAAACTTGACTTGACGTGGCATAACGACCTTTTCTTCGTTCAACAATATATTCTATAATCGGTTATCGTCAGCTAGCGTCACCTTATAACGTAGAAAAAGTATTTGAACTTTCGGTAGTGTGTAGCTTATGTAATTAACGTTGACAAATAGGTATCTATACTCATTTAAACTTGCCTCTTTCAATAGATTATTTGTACATAATTTTTTTGTAGTCCTCACGTACAACCATCAACACTTGTTTTTGCTTTTTTTATTAGTTTGGTTTTTTCATGCGTAGTTTGTACTAATCAAGCTTTTATAGGTAGTTTTCGCTGTTTGAAAACATAATCTCTACTGTAGTGTGGTGCATATAACATATCCATGAAGTTTAGCTACCTAGGTAGGCTATATATACCTTTGTTTTCGACTAATTGTTTGTTAAATTGGGCTATTATTGTAACTGTTTTATTTACAAGTTTTCATTCAGCAGCCAAACTATAGTGAAATATTTCAATAAATTTTTCTCTGAAAATGCCATCACTGTACTGGGCGGGGCTATTTAACCAATGTGGCCCGGACGTTTGTCAACAATTACACGTCATACGTTTATTAGTTAGTTTTTTAGCATTTAATTCGTCATTTGAATTTTACCCTTTCTGAACTTGAGCCCTCGCTGACAGTTATGAGGCTCGGCAACTAGTTGATCAGCATTTTAAGTAATTTTTATGGCGCCTTATAGTGCCTCGCGTTGCGTGTTCACAACTCAGTTGTGAACACGCAACGCGACTTTGTAAAAGTAAGGTGCAATATATTGGTATTACGGTAGCATAACTGTAGATCTGGTTATATTAACAATGGTACATCAATAGGCACCCGTTAGCTAATAGAAATTGAACTATGTATGTACTGTAAAACTAGAGCTAATGGCGAATTATAGTGTGCCGAGTTTGCAACTCGAGTTGTACAACTCGAGTTATATTTACCAACTCGAGTTTGTAAATATAACCTGAGTTGTACAACTCGAGTTACACAACTCGAGTTCATCAAAAATTCAAGCCGAGTTCTTTCAACAGCAACTCAAGTTCAACAACTCGGCTTGAGAACATGGAACGAGAAGCACAGTAAGGCGCCATACTAAACAACTCATCATTTCATTTTCTCTAGCTATATTTTCTATATGGAATTTTTTTTGTGCATCATTAAACGTTGTTGAAATAATTTCTATGTTCATTTTCGGTGTTCATTCAGTTTTTTGTCTGACTTTAGAAAGATAACTCTTTTTTTCATTTGAAAAAGAAGTTGCCCGGCTCCCACATAGATTGTTTTTTAGTTTGTATTTTACATTCTACAATTGTTTTTGTCTAGTTATATTTATAGAAATAAATATGTGCAAATATCGCCAGTATATATAATTTAAATGTGTCTATATATTTAAATTATTATTATTAAATGTCCTGTAAATAAGACACCCCAATTACTCACCTTGCTTTTTTACAATCTCGTGTTAGATTTGCGTATAACACAACTCGAGTTCATCAAAAACCCAGGCCGAGTTGTACAACTCGGCAACTCGAGTTGTACAACTCGAGTTGCGAACACGCAACGCGAGGCACTGTAAGGCGCCATAAATTTTAGTCATTTTTTATTTTTTCGATAGGAAAAATCTGGAAGGTAATAGCTACATTTGCTTGTTTTTACATGATTGCAATAATGCGTGAATTATATAAAAGTAATTTTATTTAGCTATAATTCTCCATTTCGCAATGTTTAAGAACTATAGGGTCTCTATACTTGGCACCTCATATTGCGGTAAACTGTCATCGTGGTGTAAAAATAATGTGTCATATTCCGTAGCACATATTTTAATCAATGAACCCCAAATATTTTTGCTTTGCAATGTGGTCTATGAGTGTAGCCTCTGCATATCTCTACATTTCAAAGGATGTAGGTAATGCATTGCATATCATTCTGTCCTTTGCAAAGTAGTCTACATAGTTGCACTAATATAGGGAAATTCTGCATGGTAGGTTGCCTGGTAAGCGCTAATGTTGATATCGTATAGTCAAAAAATCGTATGGAGGTGTATAGAAACCATTGTAATTATATAAAGCAAACATTCCCTAGTAATAATCATCGAAATTTCATACAAGTATTGTACATATTAAAAATTAGAAACAAAATGGTATGTTGACCTTAGTAACTATAGTTACCTACAGTAACTTTACTGTATTTATCGGTTATGATCTGCATTAAAATGTAACGTTGCAACATGCTATGTGCAGTACGTACCAGAGAGTTCCTACCTTCAAGACATGTATGTATAACATAAACATTGAATTCACTTTAAATAAGGTTAGCTTACTAAACACTTACTTAAAGCTAAGTTTCAGTATGTTTTTAACTATTTTACGGAATTTCAATTTTTTATCACTAAAATTTTATCTCATATCGCTTTCTAGCTTTGTTTTCACTATAACTTTTAGCTGGCCTGATTAAAACCTTTTTTCAACCTAATTTGTCAAGAAAGCCTGAGCAATGTTATTCTCAAAAATGTTCTGTTTAATACATAATGAAGTCAATTTTTTGTTAGCGTGTTAGTGAAGTTCTCTGATCACTGACCTGCTGTTCGAAGGGATTGCAACTCCAACTTTGCTACTGGGTTTAAAGAGAAAATATTACTGTTTTACACACGAGAAATGTTGAACTGAAAGAAATCGATCATGTCTCATTCAAACATTTTGAAAATATTTTTGGCAAACAGCATGCCGGTGTCTTTGCTATTTTGACAAATGTAGTAAGCACACCGACTGCTAAATTTGAACTCGGGCAAACATTTTGTTATATTTGTATGATGAAATAAGACTTGTATGGTGTAGTGAAAAAATCATCATGTTCCACTTCGTAAGGTGGAAAAATCGTATAAAAAGGTAATTGTATCGTGAGGGTGCACTGCAGTTTAAAATACAGCTAATTCATGTCTGCTGTGTTCATTTTTTTTGCAGCTAGTCTGTTCAGCTCGCAGCCATATGTTGTTCGGTGCATGAACAGTATTAGTTATAAGTAATTTAGTTGGGATAAAAGCTATATCCATATATGTCAACATTTACACTGGTTAGGGAATGTTGTTGATGGCTAGGCGATTGTTGAGAAACCTTAGCTGGCACAAGCTTGCAATATATGCTTCTTTCGTCAACAGCTAATTTGCATTGTAAACAGGCTATTCTATGTTAATGTTGTAGATATATATTATTTCTACGGTGTAATTAAAATTTTAGCAGCCAATATTAAGCATGAATATATGACTCTAGCCAAATGACTTGGCTATTCTTTTTATGTAGTGTTATACAATATGTTATAGTGTTAATTATAAATATAAATTATAATAGTGTTAGTATAATATAGCGTAAAAGTGGTAACAATAGCGAAGTCTGTGAATTTTGTGAAAAAATATTACTGGGTTGACAACTCCACGACCAAGTTCTTTCTTAGCCATATGGCCTTCTATTTATTTATTTGAAAGTGCAAAATTTTAATGGCTTGGATAACGTATCGTTCCATTTCTGTTTCTATTGTCTCAGGCTTTGAAAAACTTAATTCACTTTTCAAGTTGTTGTTACACACTTGTTACTCCAGTTTGTCGGCTCATGTTCGTTTATTTTTGTAGATTAACAGCTCAATATGGGTTTATCTATCTCATCCTTATTCGCCAGAATCTTTGGCAAAAAGGCCATGAGGATTCTTATGGGTAACTAACTTATTTCCGATTATTGGCATATGCTTGGAATGTTAATTCTTCCTCCCAGTATCTCATTTATAGTTTTTTTTTCAAACCGAAATTATATAAGGTTTTAACCAAATATTTTAGATAGGTCGTTAAAATATTCTCAAATTTGTCTAAATTTGGACAATATTCAGAGAAGCTTTGGTTTGCCTTCCAGGAAGTTAGAAAAACCAAAAATTAATATAACAGATAGGTTGCGCTGACAAGTTAAATAATTTCAATTTAATATCTTTAAATTTTAAATGATTGTTTGAATTAAATTGAAATTGTTAAATTAAAATTAATTAATTCATTTAAATTTAATTAATTGAAATTGACTAAATTAAAATGATTAAATTTAAACTGACAATATTTTATGTTATCTTCGCCTAGCTACATGCCTTTCGTTCCAGCGAAGGCCATTACACCCAAATTGCTCGATTTGCATTAGATATATCATACCTTGTACGGCATTTAACATTGCTAGTATCATATCATAGCTATAGTATAGAACTAGAGCTAGAGTATTAAAATCTATTTACAAATTATTTATTTCAAACTTGCATGACATTCACTCACTCTTTTCTACATGAGGTGATGTGATAATAGGCATGGATAAGTCCTGATACATCAGCAAAACTCTTAGTAATCTTCTTTACTTACCAATTCACCCTTATCACTTCGGTGCTCAAGTTTTGGGTTCGACTTCCTTGCTTTTCAACTTTTGTCTTATAATAATAGCTTCACATTCCTCGGGTGGTTTTTGCCTTAGCAGACCTTAGGTTGTACTGGGTAGCTGTTTGATTATATCCAGCCCTCATTAAATTCGGTCTCATTGTTAAAAGTGAAGATATCAACAAACATTTATCTTTTTTATAACAATATCATCACGCACCTGTTTTTTAATTCGCGTTTTTGACTTTTTATATCTATGATTCACAGTTGTCTTGTTTGTGTGTTTCAACCTTCAAATGATATTTAGTTAGTTAAGTTAGTAACAGCCAAAGTATTCTCTCATGTTTGAATTTGCTCCAACCTTTTGTAGTTGTTCTCACTTAAAGGTCATTATGACTTGAGTTTAGGTTTTTGGAAACTCTGGCTGGTAGTTTTTAATAGAAAGTCGGCGATTATGTTATGAAATCTCAAAATTTTCTCTCAATTTTAGTTGGTCTAGATGCAGCTGGAAAGACAACAATCCTATACAAAATGAAGCTGGGAGAGATAGTTACCACCATCCCAACAATTGGTTTCAACGTCGAAACAGTAGAGTATAAAAATATAAGCTTCACAGTCTGGGATGTCGGCGGTCAGGACAAGATTCGACCGCTCTGGAGACACTACTTCCAAAATACACAGGTGAGACTTATTCACTTTGTCTCTTAATTCTTTCACAGTGTCGAGTCTCGGCTTTAGAGCATTCTTTGGTACTAGAGAACATTTTTGGTTTTTTCCTAAACAAATTGCAGCAAAATATTTTGTGTGGTGTGATCATGGTAACTCTAGTTAAAGGTTTATCCTTCATCTTGACTTGCATTTTGCTGTCATTTCAGTCTCTCGCCTAGTATGTTGCGTTCAAAGGATTATTTTGGATCATAAAATGCAGTGGTGTAGTTAGTAAAAAGGGAGTAGGTTTCACCTATATTTTGGTGATTCTATCTGTCGATTGAAAAAACCTTTCTCTTCTGTAGCATACGTCGGCAGCTTGTATTGTGTAATTAATTTTAGCCTCAGAATTTTCATGCTTTGAAATAAATTGAATAATTCTACATATCAAGGTTACTCTAACAAGGTTAGGTAACTGGTTCTGGTTGATTTTTGTTTCATGGATGTTTTTGTGGACTGTCTGGCTATTATCCAAGATTATTTTCCGTTCGGTTATCAGATAATATCTGCTGTTTTCACAGCTGCAAACATTGTTTTTTAGATAGTAGAAAGCTAAAAATTTATGATGCTATGATTTATTTGTTAAAAAACTAGTGTAACGCCTGTTCACATTATTTCCCTAGAATAGTTGAAGGTCGAAATCAGTCGTTACATATTTCTTTGTATTGCTTTGTATTGCTGTAGTGCAATACAAGATTGTATTGCTTGAATTGCAATACTCGTTGAATTCATACATACTTTGTCTGTCAGCAAATTAATACCATCCACTGTTGGCACATTCTTCCAGTTCTGTAATGCATAGCTGCCCTAGTTTATGACACAGCCACGTCTTAGTTGTTTATTGCTCCAGGGTCTGATATTTGTCGTGGACAGTAATGACAGAGAGAGAATAGAGGAGGCCAAGTCTGAATTGGAACGAATGGTAGGTATAAGTCCTCACTCAACATGCTCCGTCATAACTATACAAACTCTCCTCCTTTATTCTGGCTCAGCTAGTAGGGGGCTCTATGCTCTTCAGTTGCTGCAACAGTTTGCATGTTCTCTCTAGTATCACCTAAAATGAGAGACTTCATGATATCCTTTTAATTGTCGTTCCCTCGGAGATGATAGCATATTTGAATGTTTACAAGGTTATATCTTTGTGCTCTGAGTTTGGATGCTTTTGGTGACTAAAAATTTAGAAATGTAATTACAGTATAACCTATACATGCTATCATCTCTGCTCACGATACGTATAATCTCAGCAAAGAGTTGTATCTGCACCTAAAGTAATTCGTACATACTATGTATGATGTTTGAGATTCTTCGACACTACGCAGTTTAAAGTGGTTAGTATAAATTACAAATACAGAATTGAGCATACTTTATATTACTATAAATGAAGAAGGGTCTGTTCTGATCACTTCCTGCACCAGCAGGTAAAGAAGAAACAGTAATATAACTATGAGTTATGAACACAGAGACTCATGTTCACTATAAACTTTAGCTCAACAGCATCACAGTGTTCACAGTTCAGTACAAGAGCTTGATATAGGTCATGACCTCATACCATGGTCTGGAATTCACTACTAACAAACCTCACCAGAGTGGAATGTGCGAAAGACACACATTTTATTGTTTACAGCTGTGTATCGTCACATGTCGACATATGGAAGTGAGTAGCGCTTTTATTGTCTTTTTCTGATGTATGTGGTAACTCTATTGTTTGCGTATATAGCTAAATGAGGATGACCTGAGGGACTCTACACTGCTAATATTTGCCAACAAACAGGATCTGCCCAATGCCCTCTCAACTAGTGAACTAACGGACAAGCTCGGTTTAAATAACCTTAGAAACAGAAAGGTGAGTGATTTGTAAACACAGGTCATTCGCATTATGTGTTGAATGTATTACAGAGAAAGGTGGGGGGGGGGTTAAAATTTCATGTCATGTTTTGTTCATTAGCATCAAAACTATCTCGTTGTCAAACAGCTCAATTCAAGGTCACGCACAGCATTCTCACTCTTTGAATATATACCCTTTGTAAAAGTTGGGTTTTTCCTCCAAATATTGATTCCTTTCGTGTTTCCATCCTCTCAGAAGACTTTAAGGGAGTTGCTTAACTTAAATATGGCTGTCTTACTAGAGATACACTGAAAGTGCTGATTGAGCCTGTAGTGCAATGATCTCTTACTGCTTGTGTCTCATACCCTAGTACACTTATATTTCGCTAGTATTTAGTTTCGTGAGTAGCATACAGAGTAAAATTTCACTGCACCTTAATTTCGCAGCTCTGGTGAGTGCGAAAATATAGTGATGTGAAAATAAATGCAGTGGAACAAACATAACTAGATTCCTCAGGTTCAGTTCACTGCAGGCCTGTATTCACTGGTTGCAAGTTGGGGCGGCTAATGTTAGGCGACTAGTTATGAACACCTGGGGGTGTTGAGGGGGCGGTGTAAGCCCCCCAACTGGTTTTTCTTATGTAGGGCCTCAGCCGAGCTTCTCGTGTGAAGTTTTAAAACATTTTATCGGAAAGTATCAAGATTTTTCTATCTTTTGAGATTAGTTTTGTTTTAGGTGATGTGACTGACGAGACGTTTTAAAATTAAAATAGGCAAAATTTGATCGCAGTTAAAACGTTCAGAAAAAGACCTTTTTCTTTTGAGCGTTTTAACAAAGATCAATTTTGCCGATTTTATTTTAAGTTCACACGGTGGTTTCAACGCTTTCAATGGGACATGACCACGCGGATGTGTGGTAAAACTTGATATTTTGCAAACCTTTATAAAGGTCGTTAACAAGAATATTTTGCCACTGATGATGATAATAATGACGCCTAAGAACTACTAAAAGTTGATGTTTGTCTCTATGGCTTTGAATAAAGTGATATTCTACAGCAATAAAAACCGTCTCCATAGTCGTCGGGCAAATAACTTTTCGAATAAATGATGTTGAGGTCGAGTTATCTGAAGTAATTTATCATTGCGTGGGAACGGACCAAACAAATCCATTCCAGTTAACCTTGTGTTTGAGATGAAATGTTACATTTTATCCGAGGGCGAGTTATCCGAGTTTGACTGTACTTAGCCGCGGAAAGTTCCTAAAAATTTGGGACGGCTCAGCCGGCAAGCTGCTCCAGGGAATACAGGCCTGGCTCACCGATAAGAAAAAAATTTCAATTTGGGACTAGTTTGTAATTGCGAACCGCAGGTAGAATGGTGTGGGTGAGGTCGATAATGCAATTTGATCGCTTGCTGCCATTTGTTTCTTGGACTATCTATGAACAAAGCTATTTAATTTCGCGGTTTCGTTCGTTCGTTATGATAGTTTAGTTTCGCACTTTAAATTTTCGCGAGAGGATGACTCCGCGAAAATTAGATGAGGCGAATACATAAGTGTCCTAGGGCACATCACTTCTTCGGTGCATCATAGATTGTTCATTAGCAGTATTTCAATCGTGTATGACACGGCGGAAGGGCGTAGGTCAATATGCATTCGACAATGACTTGGCCTGGTAAAAAATGTATGAACTTTTTAGATTAATAACAAGATTAGATGAATTAGCTTGTTGTTTCTCAAAGGCTGCAAGAGTGAAGGTCATTCGCACATGCTGTGTTGGCTACATGATCTGGTTAAATCCTCTTCTTTTCGTCGCAATGCTAGACAAGCAAGCTAGTTTAGACTGTTGTTATTCTTTTCAGTCTTGCTTTATCTAATATGTCGATCAGAGGCTATATTGTTATACACAAACTGGTTCATAATTTATAAAGTGTAGATGACTTATAGCGTATAAGTTACAGCGTATGTAGATACTGATTGAAGGCGGGTTAGCTCACAATTTATCACTTTCCACATTCAGGGCGGTGACAAACGCAATTGGTGAATGTGATATTGTTCAATTGGATTCTCCTGCGGGTAATTTTCTATCCTTTAAAATTAGCGCATACAACGTAACTTTAAGTAGCTTCAAGATATGCATAGGGCTAAGGAAAGGTTTGTAACATAGACTAATTTAGTAGCAAATATCTTTTCATGGATACCTCTTTGGTGTACGAATAGGAAATTGAAAAGCACCCTGATTATTTGAAATTTACCAATTCCTTTCGCCGAAGGGTTGGTCTTCAAATACATGTAGTTGATCATTACCCTTACAATGATGGAAAGCTTCATAGTTTTATAGCCTTGAAAATTTCTAAAATGTGTGGAACTATGAAGACAGATACTACCGCTGTCTGATGGCTAACACTTTGGTTTCGTGCTACAGTATTCTAACAAATCTATTAACTGTGTATCATACCAATATTGGGGACAAATGATCTTGCAATCTGAAATGTGAAATAATCTTGCGAATTCATGTTTAGAAAGTATTATTTTCACGGGGTGATCTATTCTAGAATTCCAATTCAAAAGTGTTTTTAGCTGAAATAGTCGATGTATGTGAGACCCATAAATTATTTTTACATTTGCTAAAGTTTATGCATCATTGCAAAGGTGCTACGATAAAAATAGACATCGTGTGACGCCTTTCAAGTTAGCCTCAGCTGATTGGGTGTTGTCAATTTTTGTTAACTGTTTCCAATTGTCTTTGCAAATGTTTGGTTAATATTTAGTGACAGTTACTAGTAAATTGAGATATATGTAGATAAGTAATAGCCATGGTACTACAGTCTTGACAGAAGTGTGGTTCTTTTGCAGTGGTTTATACAAGCAACATGCGCGACGCAAGGCACTGGATTGTACGAAGGCTTGGACTGGCTGTCTGCCACTCTTTCACAGTAACCCTAGTTTCTCTAGTTGCAGTCATTCTCAGTCTTTAATAACAGATCACGTTTCTTCGACAGCATTCCGAATTTGATAGGCAGCGAACATTCTATCAGTCTAAATATTTGTGCTGCAGCGAAGGAGTGCTCGAGAGGTCACGGGAGGCATTGCGTGACACCATGCCAAATAGATTTTATTTATTATGGTACGAAAGGAAACAATACTATCTTTTCATTATCCTGCTGTTTAGTTGGTATGAAGTAAATGTAACATGTGAGTATTGCATTTTGTCATTTTTGCTGATTATCTGTTTACTAATTAATGCTTGTTATATTATAATCTTCATGTATGGCCTCATATATCCGCAACAAAAATATCAATAAATGTGGCCCCATGCAAATTGTATCAACCCTCCAGGTGATTTACATATTTTGTCTCTAGTCTAAAAGATTACATTTGGTAGCGTCTCTACACTGCTCAAAGTCTGTGTCTGCTAATGGTATGTAATATGATTGTAATATTGCATGTAATGTATTAAACTTAGCATAGACAAGTCAGGCATGGAGAGTCAGGCATAGAGTTGTTCAATCTTCATATCACATAGGGTAGACAATTCTCATTTTATGCCTTTCCCATTTGAAAGTCAACATGCTTGCGCGTTTACATGTAGAGTATTTGCAATAGCCTTTTTTTTGGCTCAACAAAACAGACTTTAGTGATTCAGTTTAAATTTCAATTCATTGTAGGGATTTGTGTGAAAAGGAAAGTTATGACCTTTTAAGTTTAAGCTGTCTCCAAAGTACAGTCATAAGTTTACATGGCTTCACTCAATAAAAAACTTGAAATCAGTTAATTATTAGCATTAGTAAAGTAGCTTTATTAACAACCTGTGGTCAGTAGTAGTAACCGCAACCAATTTTGCTATAAACTATCCATCAAGAAGAGAAACAGTTCTAATTATCAGTTGGTAGTGCTTGCATGCATCTATGACTATATTCATATTAGACAAATGCCCTGCATGGCATAGGCAATAGAATAGTTGTCTAATGAATTTGAGTAACTTACCTAGAAAGCTAGATCTTTATTAAAATAACACCTGCGTTTTGAGCAAGCTTAACCATCGTTACACATATCAGTCAGCATTGCTAGCTAATAACACCAAGCAAGCGCTTGTATATTCAGAATTTTGTGTAGAAAAGAGTGTTATATAGTAACAGATTCTGGCTAAAACCATTACCCGTCTTGTCATTCTGTAATTCATCTGTCACGGCTCACCGTCAGTCATCGGTTCGTTGTCATATCGATCGGTATCATTTTTTTTGCTCAAAAATTTGTTTTGTAATTGATATCAAAATTCTGTTTCTATGACTTGTAGAAGCACATTCTGAGCTTCAATTTAACACCAAGAACAAGCATTTTGGTGTAGCAGCTGATTCACAAAATCTGAATGGGTGGAGCTCTAACATTTTTTATTGATGGACATGTATCAAAAACTTCTGCATCAAACACAATGATTTGTGGGTGGTTAATGAGTACCTAGCTTCCGAACAGTGTGCATAATTTCAGCTCTCTATGTCCATTTTGAGCAAAAATAGGTTTTAAAAGGTACAAGATGACCTTATTCAAGTGTGAGTTTCTCAACCAATGTAATGACTATTTGCCTGATGAATTCATTGGATTCTACAGCTTAATGCTACACGAATATTCCACAGCTTAATGCTACAGGCAGCTAATGATCTACAGCTCTTTCTAATACATAGGCGTTACTCAGTAACGGAGATCGGTAGCGCATTTTCACCCACATAGCGACATATATCGTCCAAGGATCCATTAATCTTCCGTAGCTCAATGGTTTAGCATATCGTCTGGGGAATAATATGTTCCAAGATCAAATCTTCCGCTATACAGATTCTTCATAGCAATATTTGCATAGCTATAGCTAGACAAACCGAAGAACATGAATTTTGCGATTTATATATGTAAATTTTGGACAGTTTTAAAAATTGATTTATGCTGCACAGTTTTAAAAATTGATTTATACTGCAGTTTTAAAAATTGATCTATACTGCAGTTTTAAAAATTGATCTATACTGCAGTTTTAAAAATTGATCTATACTGCAGTTTTAAAAATTGATTTATGCTGCACAGTTTTAAAAATTGATCCACTCTGGACATTTTAAAAATGGATCTATTCTGGACAGTTTTAAATTTGATCTCTTTCTGTAGTTCAAATAGTCATCATATCTCTTGTGACTAATTTTATAAAACAATTTTTTCTATATAGTAATTAGAGTTGATGTTTTTATGTAGTTTAAATATGATCATTATGTTTAAATTTCAAAAAGCTATGTCTTCTGTATACTGCCAAAACTCAATATTATAGAATTAGTCAAGTGTTTCTTATACCATCTATTCTTTTGTTAAATAAATGACCAAGACAATTCTTA
The DNA here is from genome assembly GCF_963576615.1 of Watersipora subatra. Taxonomy (NCBI): domain Eukaryota; kingdom Metazoa; phylum Bryozoa; class Gymnolaemata; order Cheilostomatida; family Watersiporidae; genus Watersipora; species Watersipora subatra. Next base: position 63,819,834 of record NC_088709.1, read on the forward strand.
ATGCTTTGTTAATTATTCTTGAAATGTTTTAGCAGAAAAGCCTTCCATTGTAAAGTATTGTTCGCGCATAGCGTTCAGTTCCCCTTTACGCTTCATTTCTCAAGCTGGCCAGTCAGTGTCAATCATGAACATTTGGCAGCCATTATCGTTGGTGCTGTCACTGATATTGGTCACATCTACAGCGGGTTGTATGCATGGGTGCAACTGCACTATTAGTATATTAAAATGTGCTGCTGACTCTCTTGTCTTTAATAAAACAACCATCTTTGTGAATTATCAGGTCCTTCCCAATCTCACTACTATACCAGCTGAGAGCATTCAGGTAAGTTTGTTTAAAACTTAAACCTTTTTGAAATTGGAGTTAAACAAAAAAACTTTCAGCAATTCTAGTGTATAAAGTTCATAATAGATCTGCGTGTACTACGCTCGTGCATCACCTGATTCTAGATTTCCTTTGGTAGTTAAAAGAATACTCCTATTATCGGCTATAGGAATGTTTACCAACTTTTTAACTAAAAGCTTAAAAATTTCCTGTTAGCAAATTTTTATAGTAGTCTGGTGAAAGTGTTGTCAAGATATCATAAGTGATTGTACAGTTCTTGTAACAAAGTACATAGAATAGCTTTTCCTCCTAATACATGAACATCAGTAAAGAGGGAGGAGGCAACTTCCTATATCATACTCAGTATGCAGTCATCGCTTGTAGAGAGTAATATTATTGTAGTTACTAGCTGTATGGTATGAACATACATTAGATAGTCTATTAATTTCCTTAAATGTCTTGTCGGAAGTCTTTTTTGCATTTATTTGTTGTATACTCTGCTGTATACTTGGGATAAGTTTTATTAGTTGTAACGTCTATAAATTCTCTTCCAGGTTTACATCTATTGTTTTATATTCACTGGTATTTTATTTGCTCATGGACAGTCATAAATCTATGACAATAAATTGTTCATTAGTACATAGAGCTACGAAGCAAAGTATTAATAATTGTTTACTATTTTATTTTTAACAGCATTCAAAGGAGTGGACAACTCATCATTCAGAGTTTTACCAGTTTGCGGAAACTATATTTTCAACAAAAACATTTTAACAATTGACTACATTTATTTTGTAGGTGACTAATAAAAGCTCAGACTTGGATATGCTTATTATAAATAACCACCTGCTGCTGGCAAGTACCTGCTGCAAGTACTCTCTATAATTAATAGAAAGTATTTTATCATGAATATCTTTAAATAACTCATTTAAACTTCAATTTGTAATGCTGTTTGCTGCTTTTATATATTTGCTGCTTAATTTTTAAAAATAACTAAGATTTGAAGACATAAATTTATTTTAATAAATTTTTAAAAAACTTTTGTAAAAAAAATTAAAAAAAAACTTTTGTAAGTTAAACATTTAGCTAATATATTGTCAAATAGCTGATCAACAGGAAGACACTGTTAACGTGAATTTTACCAATATTTTATATTGGTAAAATTCTTGGGATAATATACTAATAGGAGTCAGTAAACTAACAGCAATTAGATTGTAATTCTGAACACAGTTTTTCTGAGATTCATTGCAAAGGTCTTATATTGCACTTATTGTTGATTACATGTTGAGTTTTAAATTTCAATTTTTGTACAGTTTTAAGAAATAAAAGTAAAATTATTAGATTTAGTACAATAATATTTGTTAAAGAATAACCACTTACACGTCACATATGCAAAAACTAGCTAGAGTTGAAAAATCTTTTATACCAAAGACTGAAATACTAAACTATTAACAAATATAAAAAATAAATAAATACTTTTAGATCTAATGAAAAATGTTGATCTGCACAAATGAATAACAATGTGAACAAAAGTAAATAAGCAAAGGTCAATACAAAGAAAAGTTAAAAAAAGTAAATACACAAAAAATTTGTTACATTAAAATAAATTGAAATTGAAATAAGTAAACAAATAAATAAAATCAAATATATAGGCAAAGGTAAATTATATCAAACAAATAAAAAAGGTAAGAGAGATCAGAGAAATATACCAACAAAATTGTAAAAACGAAATACGTGAGTAGATGTTGCTATGTTAAACCCCTATCTCTTGAGTTCCATTCTATTATATTAAACCTATCTTCTGTTTGTAAAACATATCTCTTGAGTTCCATTCTGTTATATTAAACCTATCATCGGTTTGTAGAACATATCTCTTGAGTTCCATTCTGTTATATTAAACCTATCATCTGTTTGTAGAACATGTCTCTTGAGTTCCATTCTGTTATATTAAACCTATCATCTGTTTGTAGAACATATCTCTTGAGTTTCATTCTGTTATATTAAACCTATCATCTGTTTGTAGAACATGTCTCTTGAGTTCCATTCTGTTATATTAAACCTATCATCTGTTTGTAGAACATATCTCTTGAGTTTCATTCTGTTATATTAAACCTATCATCTGTTTGTAGAACATACCTCTTGAGTTTCATTCTGTTATACTAAACCTATCATCTGTTTGTAGAACATGTCTCTTGAGTTCCATTCCAGTATACTTGAGGTGAAAAGAATCTTGATAACTGAAAACCCGATGCTTAAGAGAGTCATGTATAATCCAAGAGGAAACAACACCAAGACACTCACGATGCTTAGTCAGAAGTTGGCTATTTTCAGCAATCCAAACTTAAGTACTATAGACATCAGATACTGGTAGGTAAAAGTGTTATTTATTTTTAAAGCTGACTGAGTCATGTGAGTTTGAATTTGTTCTGAGCAGATTTTTCTAAAACCTATAAAAAAATAAATAACTTATCCAAAAAAACAACAGTCAGTTTAAAAGCCAAAATTGTAAGGGAAACTACGGTTGTTTCCACAAATACATTGGTAAGTTTCTTGTACCTCCACCTTTTAGCTTGCATACGTAATAATATCAAGAGATGATTAAGGGAACCATTCTTTAAATATCATATATGTAACTTTGTAGTAGCTTGATTACTAAATGAGTAATTTATATATATATATATATATATATATATATGTATATATATATATATATATATACATATATATACATATATATATACATATATATATATATATAAAATTGTTTCCTCACCCCGGATACCCAGTATGGGTGGTAAATTTTGCTCTAACCCGGGTCTCCTACCAGAGACCTGGGAGTTTGAGCACTCGCCTCAAGATCTTAGCTGTTCCCAATAGCGCACTTTTCTGCAACTCACCTGAGTTGATTGTTGTTGGTATTTGGGCAAGCCACATTTTATGCGCCGGGGTTATTGCACCCAGTGCCCCAATGACTACTGGGATTACAGTTGTTCTTACATTCCAGCATTTTTCAATCTCTTCTCCAAGAGGGAGATATTTCTCTACCTTTTCTTTTTCTTTGTGGCTATATTGTAGTCATTGGGTACTGCTATATCTATTATAGTAGCCCTCTTGTTCTCCTTGTCTACCACCACTATATCTGGTTGGTTTGCTAGGACATGCTTGTCAGTTTGGATGTAGAAGTCCCAGAGGATCTTAGCACGGTCATTTTCATTCACCTTACCAGGAGCTTCCCAACAGTGTTGTGGTTTATTAAGGCCATACTCATCCCATAGACTTCTATACACAATACCTGCGACATGATTATGCCGCTCAGTGTATGCGTTCCCTGCTAGCTGCCTGCATCCACTGATGATGTGTTGGATGGTCTCAGGTGCATCTTTGCACAGTCTGCATCTAGGATCGTCTCTAGTGTGATAGATTTTCGTTTGGAGTTGCCTTGTTGGGAGCACTTGCTCCTGAGCTGCCATGATTAGCGACTCTGTATTGGCCGTTAGGTTTCCTTTGTTCAGCCACATATATGTCTGGTGAAGATCGCCAACCTTAGATATTTGTTGGTGGTGAGCACCATGAAGAGGTTTCGTGTGCCAGTCGATTTCCTCATCATCTGGGCATAGGTCCGTTGTAAGAGCAGCCGATTGAAATTTAGCTAGCAACTTATCTGAGATGGCCATGGAGGCTGCATATGCTTTGATGCTTTGCTCCTCCTCTTTTACTGTCTGCTGTACACTTTTGAGTCCTCTACCCCCATCTTTCCTATCAAGATACAATCTAGTAGTATCAGATTTTGGGTGGAGTGCTCCATGCATGGTCAGCAGTTTGCGAGTTACTATATCTGTTTCTTTGATGGCTTCATCATTCCACTTTATTATGCCTGCTGGATATCTTATTACTGGCAGAGCGTAGGTATTTATTGCCATGATTTGGTTTTTGGCATTGAGCTGGCTCCGTAAGACCTGCCCAAGGCGTTTCTTGTATTCGGTAATGGCTTTGTGACGTACCTCGGCTTCGTGGTTGATGTTGCTTTGCATAACCCCCAAGTACTTGTACCCTTATTCTATACCTTTGATGGTACCATTTGGCATTCTTAGGCCATCTGTGAGCATAGAATGGCCTTTCTTAAGAATTAGCCTTCCACATTTCTCAATACCGAAGGTCATTCCGATGTCTTTGCTGTATACCTGAGTGAGGTGTATTAGCGAATCAATGTCCCTTTCTTTGTTAGCGTACAGCTTGATGTCATCCATGTAGAAGAGATGGTTTATCTTGGTGCCACTCTTAAACTGGTACCCATATTGAGTCTCCTCCAGCATATTGCTTAGAGGGTTTAGACATATGCAGAAGAGCAGTGGTGATAAGGAGTCACCTTGATAGATGCCTCGCTTAATTTGTACACTCGCCAGCTTTTTGCCATTAGCCTCCAGTTCTGTCTTTCATTTGGTCATTGACATCTTGATGAATGCCACAAGAGCAGGGTGAACATTGTACATACTGAGGCACTCAAGTATCCAACTATGGGGAATTGAGTCGTAGGCCTTTTTGTAGTCAATCCAAGCCATGGCAAGATTGGTTTGCCTTCTCCTGCTGTCTTGACAGACCATCCGATCCACCAGTAACTGATGTTTAGCTCCTCGGGTGTTGCGCCTAATTCCTTTCTGAGCACTGGTCATATAGTGACTCATGTGCTCTTCCAGTTTGTCTGCAACTATTCCTGAGAGCAGTTTCCAAGTGGTGGGCAAGCACGTTATTGGTCGATAGTTTTTGGGAATTGGCCCCTGCATTGGATCTTTTATCAGAAGTACAGTTCGTCCTTTGGTCAGCCATTCTGGATGGTCACCTTGTTCTATTAGGCATTTCATCTGCTTAGCCATTCTAGTGTGAATTGATGTCAATTTCTTTAACCAGAAGGCTTGAATCATGTCATGGCCAGGTGCTGCCCAGTTCTTCATACGCTGCACTTTGCACTTGATGTCCTTTTTGCTGATGGTGAGTCCTTGCTGAGCCACAGTGTGTTGATGGTTCTCTTTAAGCCTCTTCAGCCAATTTGCAGTGGTGTTATGAGTAGTCTCTTTCTCCCAGATGTCCTCCCAGAACTTTGAAGTGCTAGATCAGGGAGGCTTAGACATTGGCCTCTGCAGTTCACCTTTGAACTGGGAATACACTCTAGATGGATTATTGATGAACAGTTTGTTCATTCTCTTGTTATTCCGCTCTTTGGTGTACCGCTTCAGTCGTGCCGAGAGTGCTACTAGCTGCTGTTTGGCAGATTCTAGAGCTTCTATTGTGGCTTCCCTTTTTGGACGCTCCAAACTGTGGTTAGATCTCTCACTGAGCCTACTAACTTTCTTGCGCAAGTCTTTGATCTTATTTTGTAGCCTCAGCTGCCAGGATGGAATGGCTTAAAGCCTTGTTGGCATTGGCTTAATATCCATCTCCTCAAAGATGACGGTTGCTGTACTGTAGATTAAGGCATTAGTCTCACTGATTGATCCAATTGAGATCGACTCCAGTGCCATGTTAATGTCTTCTAACAGCTTCTTAGGTATGGCCTTGCTAACTCTTCGTAGTGGTACCCTGCTTCCATAATCATTAGCAGCTGACATCTTGTTGATGATATTTTCCGCAAGCTCTCTCACCCTTGGGTGAAGGTCCAAGTGCATGTTTTCTTCAACCCGTGAGTCAACACATGATCGTGTATGCGTGACAGTGTGTGTTGTTGTAACCTCCTCGTTGGTTGAGGTTACTTGGGTGAACTGTTCCCTAATTTCATCTACCTCTCTCTCTCTCTCTCTCTCTCTCTATATATATATATATATATATATATATATATATATATATATATATATATATATATATATATATATATATATATATATATACATGTATATATATATCTCTAAGTTTGTCGTCCATTGTTGTTATCGTCTGTCGTCTGTCATTTGGTGTCTGTCCAGCTACAGCAATTAAAATCTAGCAATAAAAAATCCGTATCGCAGAAGATTTCATCTGAAACTTTCCACTCACAAGGCAACAAGCTAACACTAGATACAATGGACTTATCGGGCGATTTGAGTAATTATCTGGGTTAAATTATGCATAGCAGCAACTCTGCACTACGTGCAACATTATCAAAGCTTGCTTTCACAGTTCTTATTAGTAAATTTAGCAAAATGGATACTAGCTTACTCAAATTAGCCACTGGCAACTACATTGCTTGCCACTGTTTACAAGCTGTTTTTAATACCTGTGCAACACGGGGAATTTGGCTGGTCTATATATAAATCTCAGCGTCCATCTGTCCAGTTATAGCACTAAGAATCAGCTGCACACTAGATTTAAACTCAGAAATTTCAGTTCCGCAAACAGGCATTTGCATTACACTATGCTGTCCAACTGGCTCCACTATAGAGAAATTGTGCGCATACTTGTTACATTGCCAATCTTTCATGGCTTCACGCTTAATACTTCACCTAGCAGTATGAGTGAAGCCATCCCAGAAAAGATATACCGTATGTGACCATATATTAAGAGAAATGTCTAAACTATTGCACTCATATCTCAATCATTGTATTAGCTGTAGTAAACACTGCAACCATGGGGATGTTTTAGAATGGGTGGCGTTTTAGCCTGTGTGCTACCTCTTTCCAAGGTTGGGTGGTGTACAATTTATTTTTTTTAAATACATGTATCTGGTATGTTTTGTATTTATTGCATCGATTAGATATATAGGCTAAAAAGTTTTGCTTTGAACTTGTGTGGTCCAGTGGACGCCTCCGGCTCAGCAGCTGGTAAAATATAAAAAGTGTTTTAGGCCACCAGAACCAAACACTCAAGACCTTCCAATGTATGCTAATAAAGTTTTATAGGATGGGTTTAGGAGTTATCTATAGTGTAAATACTGTGTCAGTTGTATATTGCTGCAAGTGGTGTATGTAAGATACTAGGGGTGTATAAAGAAAGGGGTGTATGGGGAAAGGGGGAAAGGGGAAAAGGGGTATGGGTATGGGAATAGGGGAAAGGGGTGTATAGAGGATAACATCAAGGATATAAATATAGATGAATATGGGTGCCTATGCCGTACCCTACTTTAAAATAAATATTTTTCTGATATTTTGTCATTCGTCGAAGAATCCAATGGCGCTGTTTCCTTTTGGAGGGCTGGTGCATTAGTGAGATATCATGGCTGCTAAACTTCAATATTAAATTTTAATTCCAATGTGGTTCAGTTCAGGTCTTCATTCACTCAGCTGAAAGCGTTCTTGTGCTTAGCATTCCGCCGTACTTTCTGTGTGCAGTTGGGTGTATCTTCCTGCGGAGGTATAGGGATAGCGCTTGGTCTTAACCTTAACTGACTGTCTTCTCGTGATTTGATAATGGCTGAAGATAACTTTGGTTCACTTTACTTGGTCTCTTAAAAGCGTGGCAAATGGTTTTGCAATTTAATGTTGACTTGCGTGTAGCCACACATCTTAACACTCAATGAACTCATCTCCATGACACTCTAGACTGATTAATTTTTTAAATTTAAAAATAGATGTGAGATGACAACTTCATAAACTATTTCATGTTTAATTCAAGTAAAAACCAGTTTTAGATTTGTCCTTCCAGATCTTCTGATTATCATTGGTGAGTTTAGTTAGTGCTAATTACACTGTCTAAACAATATTATTTATTATTATTAAATATTATTTATTTATTAATTTATATTTCATGAAACTCAAAAAATGAAAGACGATCAAAAATAAAAAACTTTGGAAATTTGAAAGCATCTTTAAAAATTAACTTACGCACAATATTAGTCAATTTTATCAGAAAATATCTGTATATTTCTATCATTTGCATTTTTTTATGTTTGCGGTAATCTGACGTAACGGTTCTGGTGGTCTCTTTGCAGCTGTAGACATCATAAGCCCACTTTTGCTTGGTTTAAGCTTTCTAACTGCTATCAAGTTTTGTCGATTTTAATCTAGAAACATCCTGACAGTCAGATCCCTTCAATCATCAAAAACACTCGCAAATGTTAGAAAAATACAGATACTTTCTCATAAAAGCTACTAAAATTCTGTGCAAGATCATCCGCGTTGACATTAAGCTGAATGTGGTTTATGTTTACAGGAATATGCCTGAAGTAACTCTCATTGACTTATCAAACAACAGTCTTGAGCATATTCCATCTGGAACATTCCGCAATAAAACTGCCAAACTGAAATCGGTAAGCATACCTTATTCTGCGACATAATCATTGTTGAAAATAAAAGTTTTTACAGCTGATATGGTAAGAATGGTGATTGATGAAGTCTATCATTAGTGACCCATACCGTACCATGAATTGCCTAAATCATATTTTGTGTTAAAAGGATGCTATAAAAATAATGTTCAATATAAGATATAGCAAGGATTTTTATAATTAAATAGAGTTCATGATGTAATAAACTATACAGCTTGTAAAAGTTATTCTAACATAACTCATCCTAAAACACAAAACAATTTAATCTTTTATATTACTTAAATAGTTAATATTAACAGTACAGTGCAATGTACTGCTACTTAGTTAAAAATTGATTGCTGTGTACAAAACTGAATCTATTCATCGCATGCATGTACAAATTTTTGAAATAATCAACTAAAAATTACCGTATTACCATAAAATCAACAAAATGTTTTTCATCACATGCCAAAAAGACTAAATATAACAAAACAGCGTTTTTGGAAAGATATATTTTGGGGTGATACACTACTATTAGTTGACAGTAAACTTTTCATGTGCTCATGTAATGGAGGTCTAGAGGGCTAGAAACAAGTAAATGGAGACGATAAAAAGACCAGTATTACCTTATTATTACCTTATTACATAGATGAAAAAATTCAGTCTTTTTCAATATATTATTTAGTGAAATTTAATGTGATGCTAATAGCGTTGCCGTGGTTATAAACTTGTTCTCTATCATGGCGATCAAATGAACAAACACATGCTATAGAAGGCCATATTAATACTAAAGTTAAAAATCTCATTCAAGAGTCACATTCATAAATATATCAAGGAGTATTTGCACTTTTTACATTTATACTGACAATTCCTGCAATATGTTTCTTTTATGTATTTCCTTTTGAAATGACCGAGTGGTCTAAAATGCTGGACCTGCAGACAGTGGGTTAGACCTAGTGCTGCACGATAACACGATATAATTCGATATGACGATATATTTCAGTGGATGATTTTATATTTGGTCAGTTTTTGAATCGATATGAATATCGAGGCCGATATTTTATCGAAATATCGGCTTGTTTTATTTTGCAAAAATGGAGTTGTCTATTATATTTAGTGTAATGAGGTGACAACTCCTGTTTTTCAACTGATATTTACCAATATCCTCTCATATCGTTCATGTTAAAGCCTAACACTATATATCAAAAGAAGACAACTCCAATGTTTGATATTTTTCGATATTCGATATATTTTGAGACCAAATAATCTAATGTACATGCAAAAATATCGTGCAGCACTAGTTAGACCTCAATTCTCAAAAAGGCCACTGGTGGTGACAGGAATGAAATCTAACGTTACATTGCTCTCTGTAGCTAGGCGTGTCTACAGTCATCAAGGTTCCCTTGTCATAAGACTCAGACATGTCCAGTCAAGATCATAGAGCTATTGTTTGTGTAATAATACTTTTAAAATGCACACACAGTTTCTGCTTGCAGTAAGCTAAGCGGACATCCTACTCGTTCATTGAGAGATTACTTACATCCACACATGTTTTTTTTACTTGATTAGAAATAATAGTTAGTTAATATGCCAGTGTAAGATTATTAAAAGGAAAGGCGGTCTATCACCAGCTTTAACTAAACACCAAATATGATGGTGTGGTTTTAGGAAACCAGAAGTTGTCTACTCTGCATTCTGACAACTCCTGTTTACATGGACTGCTTTTGAATTGCATTATTTCAGAGAAGATCTGTGATTATTGCTATGTAAAATTACTATGTTAGGAAAATGGTCAAATTTTAAAAAGCCTTATAGGTATTTTCAGAAAGTAGCAAAATTTTGCAAGGTTTGACAGGTTTATCTGAAAATAGCAACATTTTTTTATCGCTAATAAATTGTTTAAAAACATGGTAAAATATTTTAAAACCGTATAGGGTTTTTCTGAACATAATAAAACTTTGCAAAACCTGACAGATTAAAAAAACATTTACATTTTAAACCCTAATATATTGTTTGAACAATAATAAAATTTTCACAAACCTGACACATTTTTTCAGATAATACTAAAATATTGCAAAACTCCACTTAGTGGGCACTGAAAAGAAGCTAAAATACTATTAGATTGCATCATAGTATTGTGGTGGAAGTCAGCTGGTTCAAGAAATGAGCTGGTGCTAGAGCCAGCCAGTTTTGTACAGCAGCGAGATGTTTGAGTCAGTGCTAGCTCGGTGCTTTGACCTAAAAATAATGAGAGGAACCAACTGCAAGCAGGGTATATAAAGGCCAGCTATTTTTTTATCCGATGAGTTGCAGAGAGTCATTTTGCTCGTGCCATAGTATTGTAAATATTAGGCTGGCAGTCTAATGTGCCACGAAAAAACGTCATGCGTAATAGGTACATGTATGTGCAGGTTTGTTCTCAGATGTGGAAAGGTGGTCGAGTGGGGCAGTTGTAGTACGGTTGCTTTTGAATCAAAATATCAAGGTTTGATTCCCATGTGAGACAATATTTTTTGTCTCACATGGTAATCAAACCTAGATACTTTGATTATCTAGACAGGTAATCGCACACCCAGTGATGTCATTTCGGCACGTATGTTTCTTCTGTGTGTTCTAACTGTGATCAAGTTTTGTCATTCTTAGTGTGGATTTGGACAGACAGATGAACGAACATGGTCCTTATAGTAAAGGCCAGTAAATATTACTTTATTGTTTATAATTAATTTACAGAAAAAAAAGTTTATTATCACCTCAGCTGGAATGTCAGCTGCGTAGAAGTAAAGCATCAAGGCGTAAACGTTATAGAAGATAGATGTTACGGTGACCAGCTAGCCTCTGGCCAGTCAGTTATCATTCTTGAGTGCAAATTTGTTGATGTGGTAGGTAAATATTTAGGATCTTTGAGACTCAACTGGCATAAATATGTACTTTAGGCAAATTATAATTAGGTAAGTCTGAGAACCAACAGTTGTGTTACCCCACACTACTTTTCTGCATTTGTTACAACTTTGTTGTTAGGTTTACTTGCGGAAAAACAAGCTAATTACACTGCACTACTGTTCCATGTTTGATTCCTTCAACCCTTTTATTGACACTTCAAGCAAAAGAATTAATCTCTGGATACATGGCAACAGTATTACATGTGACTGTCATCATATCTATTTGAGGAACACCAATTGGTTCTCAATCAGGTAAATTTACAAATTTTCTCAAATATTTAGTTAAACTCCAATAAGCCATTTTGCTTTTAAAAAACCATTGTTTTCGTCAAGAATTCAATATTTTATTATATGTTGTTTTTCATTTTTTATATACATTAAAGAAGCATTAAACAAGCTTAAATGATAGCTTTTGAAGTTCAGGAGATTAAAACATGCAACGTGTGTGGTCCTGCGGTGCATATTCTCAGAAAATGTTTTGAACTGGCTTAACTATATTTAAGAAATGACATCAGAATGTTGCCATGAGTGTTCATTGAGAGTTGTACAGGAAACACAGCATAATAATAATTATTTAAAAACACATTAAGAAAATCATAAGAATAAGTCAACCAATACTAATATTGTACCGCGGGTTTTTTATTTACTGAAGTCACTGTAGACTTAGCCTGGGCATGGCTCTCGTGGGGGATTGGGAGAGAGAGCCTGGGACACATAGCAAAAAATGTAAGATAACTTCTGCAAAACTAGCGCCATATGTTACATATGACGCTCAGACTGATACTAATGGAAGCGTGTCGTTAATTTGAGATCTAACGATGTATTAGATGCGGCGCGTTTAAAAACCTATCGTCACGGTCATGGTCATGTGACTTGATCTAGTAAAAGGCCCTATGTTTTTGATAGGCTGGGTGATTACGTAGTACTCCGTTTGATAATAAAACAATAAGAACCATAGGTAACTATTCTCTTGCGTTTTCACGTTAGCAGTTTCATTTTATATCTTGATAAAAAATGGAGCGATTCCAAATTACTATCAAAGCTAGGCATAGTCACATTGAGATCAGAACAGTTTCAAGCCTCACAACATATTATCGCAGGTTTTGACCAATTTATAGTTCTTCCTACTGGCCTCGGAAAGAGTATTTGCTTTCAGATGGCACCGTTTTGCAGTGGTAGGTCCAAGTTGTTCATAATAACTGTCGCGAGTAATCATAATACTCGCGAGTAAAATAAAACTGAAATTACTTTTTACTAGATAAACTTTTCTTTACTAGCAGCTTGCAATTCATTTTTGTTGTTCTATTGCTATTCGTTTGCTATGTTTGTATTGTTATTGTGATTTTTTATTTATTTAATTGATTTAATTTTTTATTATACTTAAATCAAAACATAATGAATTGAATATATGAAATAATGTAACTCCCGTGATTGATTTATTATGCAGCCAACATTTCATACTTACTAACCAGCGTTTGCTTGCTGCCAATTCAGATTAAAAATAATACATAATACTCGCGTAAATCATAAATAAGACTGTCACATGATACTCCTTCGGAAATAATGATTGTGATATTAGCGACTGCAAAAGTCGACTTTTAGAGTTGTCTTCCCCGCGTGTTGCTACGTGTCTCAGGCTCTCTCTCCCAATCCCCCACGAGAGCCATGCCCAGGCTACTATAGACTTATCTTGCACTGCGGCAGCAGGCCAAGTACTAACTGAATATAAATACTAACTAGTGTTACTATTTATATTATATGGTTGCATAAATTTTAATTGAGCCTCAGATCAATAATTGTTTATGCCGTGACATAGACTGAGCTTTGTAATCCTTATTTGTAGAGAATATATAAACTGTTCTGGCAAATCTGCAAACCTCCTTAATTTTAATGCTGAAGCGTGTCAAAATCCAACATATGTCAAGGGCTGTCCAAACAAATGTCCCACTGGTGAGACTTACAGTGCAAACCTATTTTGAAAAATATTCACAATAGTTACAGAAGCAAATTTGAGCAAATAGTACAGTTCTAACCATTTGTAAGATTAGAAAAGTAGTCTTTACTATAATAAGAACCATGTCTGTCTGTTTGTCCGTAACTACCCTAAGATGGTTAGGAACAAAATGATCAGCGTTTTTCTATCATTTGTGATTGTGTTTGGTGTTTGAGGTGATCTGATTGCCAGGATTTTTCAAGATTAAAATTGACAAAACTTGATCGGGGTTAGAATGTCTTATCATGTATACTCAAATTGACGTTTGATTTAGTTCTACTGTAACATTTCCAGAATGTGACTGTCTCGGACATTTTACCGGTGAAGTTTGCTCTGAACCTACATCTTGTGCTGCTATGCACTGTAGCTATTATCATAATTGCATCAGCCACCCATCAACTGGCAAACCAACGTGTGTCGGTAAGTGCATTTTAAAGCCATATTTACATCTTATCTGTATTTCTCAAAGTTTGTGTGTGCATTCGTATATTCGTCTGTGATTGTGATTGTCCAGCTATAGCTATTATTTTAGCATTGCGCCCATGCGTTACAATGCTTCTGTTAATAAATATTCTGTAATAAATATGTTCATAAATATTCTGGGACCTAAGTATGTGCCTAAAATAAGATATTTTCTTTATTGCATTCTCATTATTGCATTCTGTATTGCCTTACATGTAAACACTGTATATGTCTTGCCGTGGAGCAATTTCTGTTTCCTGCCAGTATTATTTTATTTTGCTACTTGTAATCACCCTCTCTACATAACTGTTTCGTTATTTACATCTGACAATCTCACCTACAGATGGGGAGTTTCTTTCTCATGAAATATAATTATAGATTATATTTATTTTCGCCTGCAAATAGAGGGGCAAATCATATTATATTTTATATTAATATTATTTCAATAAAGATTAACTAAGTATGTGCAAATCGATACTTCTTCATCTTTTTTTCGTTAGAATTAATTTGTTCCGTCTCACGGTATTGACAATAATTTATCTCAAACTTAAAATTTGGCGATTTGTGTACCGATTATATACGTAAATATGCGTAGATATGCCTCACTGAACTTGCCATGACGAGTTCCGGTATCCGTTATAATGAAAACGATTCGCAAACAGACAAATGATAAAGGTTTTGTTAAAAGTTTGAAGTTTACTAAAATACATACTAAAACTTCCTTCAAGTATGTGTTTAGTAAACTAAATTCATTTAGGTTAGATTCAGCATTTATGTTACACGTCTGTCGCGAAGGTAAGAACTCTCCACGCAGTATATTGTAATGTTATTTTAGCTTGCAGATCCTAACCACAAAATTCACTAAGGTCATTGTAGGTACCTATAGTTACTAAGGTTAACATAGTGTTTTGGTATAATTTTTAATGATGATTTTTACCAGGAGGTGATTGCATTAGATGATGACTATGGGTTTCTATATCACGCTATGTCCATCTATAGCCTACGATATTTTCGCTTGCCAACACTGGCATGCAAAAATTGACATGCCAGTTTTGGCATGCCAACACTGAAACAAACTGAAATCATATGAATGTATACCAAATAATTTTTGATTGTAATCGTAGTGAAATAAACTATACTTAGCCATTACTTGCTAATTATTTCACAGTTAAACACCTTTACATATTTATTTTTCTTTCTAATTTATTTCAATGAAACACTTCTTTAAACTTATGAAATTTTAAACTCATAGTTGTTTAAAAACCTTTACAGTTGTTTTATTTATTTTTAATTCAGTTGTCCTGCACAAAACCTTTTTCTCATGGTATGAAGTTTGAAAGTTATAGTTGTTTGACAAAGTTTGAAAACCTTTACAGTCGTTTTTATTTTCTCTCTTAATTCATTTTAACTACACAAAACACTTCGCTCATGATATGTAGTTTGAAAGTTAGAATGGCAAATGTTGCTATATGTTAAATACAAATCAATTTTCTGTGCAAAGACTTTTTGATTACACGGGCAACGCCGGGGAGCACAGCTAGTCTATATATATATTTTTCAAAGTATGTGTGTAACGGTTTCCCTCCAGCTATAGCTATTATTAGAATAGCATAGCTAGACGATGCTTACGCTATGTCATGGCTTACTGTCATTAGAAGCCTAGCCCTTAACTAGCTTACTGGAATTTTCCATTGGCAAAGTGTCAGGCTAATAGTGGTGAGTGAGCAAGTGATAGGAGATGCTGATTGAGAAGATTATTGAGGTCTGGCATCACATAGTGACACCATAGTGAACAAACTCAAGAAATCTTGTTGACAGTATGCCAAGGCGGCAAGGCGGGGTAGCGCTGTCATCAGAAATAAAGGCTGGCCAACAAAGCACTAGACCTCAATTTCAAACCCAACAGCCCTTTTCAGGGCCACCTTCACTTGTACAAAAAGTTCTGTTTGTAAGTTTTCCTCAATTGAGCAATGTTCGCTGCTAAACCAATTCTAGCAATTTCACTATAGCGACAAGTTTTCCATCATTAGAAATATATTTTTCAATTATAAAAAAGCAGTTGAAATGCACCAGAATTCAAATGCATCTTTGAATTGCTCACAAATTTCTGCGCAAAATGGTGTATAACATTACTTAGTTCTTTGATTGTAAGCACAAAAATTACCAATGCATGTGACGCTTGTCATATTGTGCAGGAGGTTGCCATAATTTTGTACAGCACTGTATATATGTGTGTATATACTTGTGTATTTATATACACATACTAGTTGAATTCCCGGCGTTGCACAGGTATTAAAAACAGCTTATAAACAATGAGAGGTAATGTAATTGTCTGCCGCTTGTCTTTAGCCTAGCACATTGTCAATGACTAATTTGAGTAAGCTAGTATCCGTATTGCTAAACTTACTAATAAGAACCGTGAGAGCAAGCTTTAGTGACGTTGTGAGTAACACAGAGTCGCTATGCTATTTTAACCCAGATAATGACTCATGTCACCCAATGAATCCATTGCATCTCGTGTAGCTTAATAGGTTAGGTTACCGAGTGATGAATGAGAGATTCTGAGATCAAATCTTTAGTGATACAGATTTTTCATTGCTAGATATTCATTGCTATAGCTGGACATTCTGAATGACAGACGATAAACTTTGAGATATATATATACATGTATATATATATATATATATGTACCGTAATCAGTACAATGATTAAGGTACACGTATAGGAATAATGTAAAACAATATAAAAAATCACATTTTAGCTATGATGCATGTTAAAATCAGTTACATTATTTATAGTGAGGTTATTATTATTAAAATCATTAAAATTAAATTTAAATTATATGAAAACTCAAACGATTTTTTCCCAGTTTTCATGTACAAATGGTAGTGAAAAAATTAAAATCAGACTGCACTCTAGTAAACACCCAGAGGGTGAGGTCTTCACCAAGATCGTTCATTTCTTCCATATACAAGTATAGAAAATACCTATAAGCTAAAATACTTATAAGCTGTGTAATTTAAAGTAATTTATTTTAGAGGATTTGCTCTACAGCCGTGTAAGATATGGCAACCGCAAGAGAGAATCCTGTTCATCATCACCGGACTGTCAATATCACCTCAAGGACTCGGTTTGTAACACTTATTCAGAGAACTGTGAATGTCCTCCGAACACTGTTGCTCATGACAACAAATGCGTTCCTATGTGGGGTGAGTTTTATGTTGAGATTCTCAGGGAAAGGTACAAAGTAGATGACTTGGAACTTAGCCAATAAGATCCTTCTAAAAATCCTCAGGAGTTTAATAATAATGATGATAACGTTTTTATTAAATTCTATTTCAAACAGCTCAGTGGAAAGAGCTGAAAGTCAGTCTAATTATTGCATTTTCAGCTTTATCCAAGAGTTTTATGCCAACTGCTACACACTTTTCCCAACTGTTACTAAATTCTGCATGTTTTAGTTCCTTGCAAGGCTGAGATGCAATGTATATTGTTCACTTTTACTGCACAATGCGATGGCCGACCCCTAAATGACCTTGGAGATGCCATGTATCATAATAGAATGCCACTGCTCTCTGAGTCCGACTGCTTGTGTTATCTGTATGCCAAGAGCGAGAATGAGAGAGAAAGCTGCACAGGATACAGTAAGTACATAATCAGTATGTACTTACTGCATGTACTTACTAGTAAGTACATGCAGTAAGTACATAATCAGTATGTACTTACTGCATGTACTTACTAGTAAGTACATGCAGTAGGTACATAATCAGTATGTACTTACTGCATGTACTTACTAGTAAGCACATGCAGTAAGTACATGTATGTATTTTCATTATTTTTATATACAACATATATAAGGTAAGAAATTTGTAGAAAATGAGGGTCCATATGCGCAATAGCAGAGCTAATCATGGCGCCGAACCCAAGTCAGCAGACAAAGCAGCTCAAAGTCAATAGACCTAAGCTATCCCAGTAATCCAAGCAGATGTTGCTTCAAAGTCACTTTAAATTTGTGAGCATTGGCAATCAAGCGTAGACTGCCAGGCAATAGGTTCCAAGCCCGTGCCATCTGATAAGAGACCTGTGTGTATGAGACGTGTGTAAGACATGAGCAGTATGTACTTACTGCATGTACATACTAGTAAGTACATTCAGTAAGTACATAAGCAGTATGGACTTACTGAATGTACTTACTAGTATGTCTTACTAGTGTTAGATAATTTTAATCTTAATATACACAAAGTAATTTCTAATAAAGTAATATAGTTATAATGAATACAACCAATAAATTTTAAATCAATAATCAATAAAAACAAGTTGTTTCCTCACCTTAGAAAACACGTGGTTGTAATGGAAGGCTTTATCACACATACATAGGTTCAGAGGTATAAATGGCGATAAAAATATTTGGAGTAATTAATTAATTAAATCTAATAATTCACATTAATTAAATTAAATAAATTAATCTAAATAAAACTGAATGAAGATTAAAGCAGATTGGTTTATATATTACTCTTGTTTGCGTCATTTTACACTTATTTTTAAATTTTACCATGTTTTAATTTTTGCTCATGTGACTAGAAAATTTTGAGAAACATTAACTGCTGTATATAGCAAATGGCTTCTAGTTTATTCTTCAATACATGCTCCAATTCTATATCACAGTATCTGAATGCCTGGCATTGCTTTGGTAATAGCGAGGTTTTGGCATGTAAAATTTATTTTTAATCGACTAAGTTTTTGTACCCAATGAACCTGAGTAACTTGAGCTAGAACTGCAATAAAAGCCATTATTTCAATTTAAGCGAGCATTACGAAAAAAACATAGCATCATAATTTTTAAACATGCTAGCTGAAGGGTGAGTATTTTAACCAATTGGCAAGAGCATTAGTATGTTCACAATTATTCATCACTACAGCTAGTTGCACAGGTAGTCTAGTGGTCTAGCATGCATGTCTGCTGACTCAAAGGTTCCGAGGTCAAATCTATCGCAAACCAGATTTTACATTCCTAAAAATTTATCTCTAAACTGAACACATGAATGACAGCGCAACAGACAAATGAAACACACTGAAATATATATATAGATGTTTAAAAATGCATGTATTGAATTGGTCAAAAAACTGAGGTAAACTGTCTGTAATTCCGTTGCTATAATGTGTATGTAGGACTACGAGAAAGTTCGAAACCATCAGCTTACATAGCTAAAAATGGATTGGGAATCTTGGACCAGGAATATCTGCTGCCGTTAGTCCTTGGAGTACTGTCTATACTTGGTAACATGACTCTCTGCATGATACGAAGAACGAGAAGGAAAGCTAAGGCGAAGAGAAAGGAGGACCATAAACGCTATAGTGAGTCTTTTTCTTTAGCTACAACTATGGAAGACATGATAAGAAGGAAATATTTAGGATTGTGGCATGTCATAGAGCTACATAAACATATTTATCAGTTTGCATTTCAAAAAGCTGTTTGCAATTAGGCAGTCCACTTAGCAGTCTATGATCTGATGTTTTTAAATCTCTTGCATGATTTAGAATCCATTGAGCTGATTTTGGTTTAGCAACAATCGTAGGTAGATAATTAGGTTATTAACGCTAGTAATATATGAAAACGCTAATAATTATGGGTAGAGTATCATACCATAGCTTAGATAATATACATAACAGTAATCATAGGTAGAGTTTGATGTTATACCTTAGATGATATACATACTAGTAATCATAGGTAGAGTATCATGTTATAACTTAGATGATATACATACTAGTAATCATAGGTAGAGTATCATGGTATAACTTAGATGATATACATACTAGTAATCATAAGTAGAGTATCATGGTGTAACTTAGATGATATACATACTAGTAATCATAGGTAGAGTATCATGTTATAACTTAGATGATATACATACGAGAAATCATAGGTAGAGTATCATGCTATAACTTAGATGATATACATGCTAGTAATCATAGGTAGAGTATCATGTTATACCTTAGATGATATACATACTAGTAATCATAGGTACAGTATCATGTTACACCTTAGATGATATACACACCAGTAATTTTAGGTAGAGTTTCATGTTATACCTTAGATAATATACATACCAGTAATTATAGGTAGAGTATCATGTTATACCTTAGATGATATACATACTGGAAATCATAGGTAGAGTATCATGTTATACCTTAGATGATATACATACTAGTAATCATAGGTAGAGTATCATATTATACCTTAGATGATATACATACTAGTAATCATAGGTAGAGTATCATGTTATACCTTAAATGATATATATACTAGTAATCATTGGTGTAGTACCCTATAATGCTGTATGGCTCAGCAACGCACAAATAGATTATTTTGATTGCAACAAAAATGCTAGCTCAGTAGCCAGCTTAGACACATCGACCTAGGGAAACCGCATGTGATATTTTTGCATATTTCTTCAAGAAGAAGAAATGAGAAAAGAACACTTACATGATCTAGCTAGCTCGCTACCAGTAACCATCCCCAATGTTGAGGAGACAAACAACAGTAAAGCTAGCAAGATTAGCAAGAGACGTGACAGCTTCAAAAGTGTCATTTCCACAAAGAAGAGACCAAAGAGCTTGATTAATAAAACTCAACTTGGTATGGAGAACTAGTAATGATAGCTATACTACTATTACTTTTACCACTCTTTTCACTGATAGTCCTACGAAAACAATAACTTCCATTACCTGTACTGTTAATAGTACAATTGATATGACTACTACCACTAATACTGTTATTACTACTATTGTTACTACCGTTATTACTACTACAACTACTATTACTGCTACTATCACTACTACTACTACTATTAATACTACGGTTATTACTGTCACTACTGATATTACTACCACTGCTACCACTACTAGTACTACTACTGCTACTACTACCACCACCACTACTACTACTACCACCACTACTACTACTACCACTACTACTACTACCACCACTACTGCTACTACTATTACTACTACTACTGTCACTAATGCTACTACTACTGCTACTACGACTACTAGTACGGGCTATACTACTACTACTGTTGCTACTCCTATCACTACTAGTATGACTACTACCTCTACCTCTGCTACGATTATGATTAATACCATTACTACGACTGTCACTAGTCTAATCACTTTATTACTATTATTAATATACTAATACTATTACATCACTACAACTACAACTGTTATTACCACTATTAGCCAACCTTATGTTTCTTTACCAAATGTCACAAGCCTATCTGCTCAACAAATAGGCCCTCCTGAAAATGAACTTACAATAACTTGTTGAAAATTCACCATGCTAGCGTTTGCATAAACAGTAAAACTCTTTACATACCATGATATGTCGTACCTTGGCCTCTATACACTGACAGTGAACCATTTGTATTTGCAACATCTGAATTTTAGGCGATAGCCAATAATAGTTTACAATAGTGAATAAACTATAGCACACTGTCTTGCTCATGATTGGTTAAAAAACGTTTACTGTTGATTTATCATGCATATTGTGACAAAGTGAAAACCACACGACCTTTACTGACTTTTGCACAAAATCAGCATTAGGTAGTTGTTCGCTTCCTTTGTTTACAACAGTTTACTCTGTAAGAAGAGTTGCTTTCTCCTGCAGCAACTGATGTGTTATAAAAGCTGAAGAACTATTGTAAATGCGCCATTAAGGCCTTTGCTGTATATGATGTGTTATAAGAGCTGAAGAACTACTGTAGTTGCACCATTAAGGCCTTTGCTGTATATGATGTGTTATGAGAGCTGAAGAACTACTGTAACTGCACCATTAAGGCCTTTGCTGTATATGATGTGTTATAAATGCTGAAGAACTATTGTAACTGCGCCATTAAGGCCTTTGCTGTATATGATGTGTTATAAGAGCTAAAGAACTACTGTAACTGCACCATTAACGCCTCTGCTGTATATGATGTGTTATAAGAGCTGAAGAACTACTGTAACTGCACCATTAAGGCCTTTGCTGTATATGATGTGTTATAAATGCTGAAGAACTATTGTAACTGCGCCATTTGGGCTTTGCTGTATATGATGTGTAATAAGAGCTAAAGAACTACTGTAACTGCACCATTAAGGCCTCTGCTGTATATGATGCGTTATAAGAGCTGAAGAACTACTGTAACTGCACCATTAAGGTCTTTGCTGTATATGATGTGTTATAAGAGCTGAAGAACTACTGTAACTGCACCATTAAGGTCTTTGCTGTATATAGCCCTGCTGTGAAACTAGGCTGATGCTGTAGTCTGATATGAGCCTCTTTCAGCCAGGCTTTAACAATGTTGCTCTTTTGTAGAAGAGACAAATTGAAAGTTTGAATTAAGACCTATGAACTAACGAAGCCTGGTCCAAAAGAAGCCATCCGACATGCTAAAGAGATTTGAATACTCTGCAGAATTATTTGAAGTTTTTGGCATTAGATTAATATTATTGATTTATATAAGTGACCTATATAGAGATTTATATCGGTTAATGACCTGATTAACAAATTACATATTAGCTAATAATTAAAATTGTTGAATATCACATATTGTATTTCTTTAATAGTTTACAGACAAAACAGTAATTTGCAGCTGACAATAACGGTAGTGGAAAGGCAACTTTCAATGATAGGATGCATCTACAAAAAAGTATGCAAAATATTAATAGATATTTACAATTTAAAATCATTTTTAGTTAGTAATAAAACCACTACTGTATGAACTACAAAGAAATAAAAACTCTTTGGTATCGTCAAGATAGTTACATGCAAAGCAGTTGTTATTCCCTAACTTCCCACCTGCTAAAGAATGTCAATGAGATTTTTGTTAGCACTACATTTGGCAGATCTATAAGATGACTTGGCTAACACCTGTTTACCTACAGGTTATCTATCGGCACTGACAGAAATTATCATTTATAGACTAATACGGATAAAATCAAGTTTTAAACAATGTAAGATTGTTGTATGTTTTTTTCTCAACTCATTTAGCAAAAGCTTCAAATTACAATTGAGAAAAAGCCCTCCATGATGTTTAGAGCTTACAAAAGGGTTGCACTTTACCGATGTGTTTCAGCATGCCTGCTATACAGACACAGCCAACCAAAGTTTTTATGGTCAAACTTCAGAGAGAAGGTGAGGTCAAAAACGAAGAAAAGATTATGACATCTGCTAATATGAGGCCAAAATAATTTATTCAGACATTTTTAAATAACTTCCATCAACATTTTGTTTATATTCTATACAGATTTATGCTCTTTTCATACTTTGTGGAAAGGTTCTTTGAGCTTATCATTAATCAAAAATTCTAAGCCAGCCAATCAAAAGTTACTTTAAACTATTTGAAACCATAGCGACAAGCAGCACACCAAATGGTTTCCTTTTATATAAACAATTTACTCTGTGTTAAAGCTACATGATAAAGCCGTGGGCTGAAGCTATAGCTAGGGACTAAAACTATAAGCTAAAGCTATAAACTAAATTAAAGCTATATGCGAAAACTGTAAGCGAAATATATATGTGAAAGCTATAAGTTATACATTATAGCTATGCTAGCTGGTTCATAGTTTCAACACAATCATGCTAGAGTATTATAAAGCCTACCCAAGTTTCAGAAGAAACTACATCCATTTTAGAGTGTTGGTCGACTTCCTTAGGCCATAGAAGTGAACGCAATACAATCACATTCGCCTTTTTCCCTTCGCTGAAAATATACACGATAGGTGTTAGCAGGCAGTCATAGGTGTTAACAACAGGTAGTCATAGATGTTAAAAAGTAGTCATAGGTGTCAACAAGTAGTTATAAGTGTTAGCAAGTAGTCGTAGATAATAACAGGTAGTCATAGATGTTAAAAGGTAGTTATAGGTGATAACAGTTGGTTATAAGTGTTGACAGTGAGTCATAGGTGCTAACAGGTATTCATAGGTATTGACGGGTAGTTATATTTGTTAACAAGGAATCATAGATGATAACAGGTAGTTAGAGATATTAACAGGTAGTTATAGGTGTTAACAGGTTGTTATAGGTCAGCTTGTTCGCATAGGCGATGTGAGCATGTAACTTTTACAGTCCAATATCTTGAAGAAATCACCAATAAAATTGCTATGTGTTTGTTATATCCATATAGGTACTCATAATGTATAAACTGTTTTATGGGTGAATTTTAGAGTTTACTAGCTAATGGTGATGTACATTTCCACTCAAGTCAGCCAATGTGCTGCCTAATGAACAGGTCAAGCTGTAAAAGTTATAAGTAAGAACAGTCTAGTTGGTGAATACCTATCACAGGTTGCTATTGATTAGTTGGGGAATACCTATCACAGGTTTCTATTGGTTAGTTGGTGAACACCTATCGCAGGTTGCTATTGGTTAGTTGGTGAATACCTATCGCAGGTTGCTATTGGTTAGTTGGTGAATACCTATTGCACGTTGCTATTGGTTAGTTGGGGAATACCTATTGCACGTTGCTATTGGTTAGTTGGTGAATACCTATCACAAGTTGCTATTGGTTAGTTGGTAAATACCTATCACAGGTTGCTATTGGTTAGTTGGTGAATACCTATCACAAGTTGCTATTGGTTAGTTGGTGAATACCTATCGCAGGTTGCTATTGGTTAGTTGGTGACAGCCACTCCCTTCAACTGAATATAAGGCGCATTTACAACTGTTGTTGAGAGTTGCTGTTGTAAAATTGATCATACCGATGTCTAGTGTCGGTAAAACTTGTAATCTAATAGTGATTTTCTACTAGATTACAAGGTCAGGGCTTACTAAAGATTTATGCAGATACATACAAAATCAAATATACTTGCTAATATACATATTAGCAAACAGCTAAAATTACCAAAGATAAACAGATGAAAAATGTAAAAATATCCCCTTACCATGCATCTATCAAACAGTTACCAGTGTGTGCAAGAAAAAATAACTCTAGGAACAGATTTTTATGTAAAGTTATAGTTTTTATGTAACCTAACCACTTGCTTCTTTAATTAGGTATTACTACAATTGACTAACTGAAAACTATATAAATGATATATATGATTTGAAACTGTTATCCTGTTTCATGATGAATTACAATATCTTATAAAGTTTTATAATGTAATATTAAATATTATAACATGTTATAAAGTGTTACAGTATAATATTATAATATGTTATACAGTGTTACACTGTAATATTAATATTATAATATGTTATACAGTGTAACTGTAACACTAAAATATTGAATATTATAAAGTAACATAAAGCACTATGGTATGTAATGAAGTGTGTCAAATGAGGTCAGACTTAGGTCAAAGGTCATAGGTCAAGGGGTGTTTGACGAGTTAGAATCAAGTCTTAAGCATGCTAACTTCTTAGAGCAGTTCTAAAGTTGGAACCACTCTAAGCATGCAAGAATGGGTACAAAAGCGTATCTATATGTTTTTATCAAAGCATATGGATATACCGTAAAACCTCTGATTGAACGCCACCGCTATTTGAACACCACCTCCAATTGACCTAGACCCTAAAGAGAAAGGACTGAAAAACAGAGTGCCATGGCATTCAATTAGAGATTTTACGGTATTTATAAAGTAGTTACTGTGTATCAATTAGTACATTTGTCTACATAAAGCGGTAAGCAAAGCTAGTTGCTTCCCTATGTAGTAGTTGCATATGCTTACCAGTGGAAAGTGACTTCCTTGTTGATACGGATAGCTTGAGTTTTCCTGTCTCATGATCACCATCAGTCTCATTCAGCATTCCTATGGAACAGAGTCTAAGTTACTCTTAAATATTGCTATTAAATAGCTTTTACAATTTCTGCATTTGTCAATTTTATTAGGATTTTGATGGAGTTGTATTCTCTCGGTCTAATCAATCTTGCAAAGGGAGACAACACTTAATTTGACACTCGTGTCTCTCAGCAACTCTATTAAATGCAGCTCTATTAAAATTACCGAGTTTTTTTATTTTCAATCCAATCAGGCTGCCAAAAAACTTTTATCAATTTAAATAGATATGTTATTTTTTAACATTGTAGACTGGCTAGCATGCTTGCTGCCTATATGTAGGCCTATAATTATATCATAGTTTACAATGCACATGGCTATATAAATTCTTGTTTTATTACTGAGCTGCAAACAAAACAATGATTTAAAGAATTAATTCAATTTGGCTTATATTTTTTATTTGAACACATAAAACACATAATACAGAAAACAAAGGGTTTTGGTGAGAAGTTGTTCAGTAATTATGTGGTAATAAAACCTAAGTGCAACACATGGAAAGTATACTGACATAGTCAGGCAGAATAGACTAATGTCACTAGTGTTAATTGTTCTGCTAAGATAGTACCTTAGTATTACAGTTACTTCTTCTTGTAGTAATCCTGCTACTACTACTGCTACAACTACTATTACTAGTACTAATACTACTACTACCATTACTACTAGTACTACTGCTACTACTGCCACCACTATTGCCACTACTAATACTACTACTACTACTACTACTGCTACAACTACTATTACTACTGCTAATACTACTACTACTTTTATTACTACTAGTACTACTACTACTAATACTCCTATTAGTACTACTACTAATACTACTAATACTACTACTACTGCTACTACTGCTACTACTATTACTAATACTACTACTACTGTGACTATCAGTAATAGTACTATCACTGACCTTTTTGCTAAGTTATTACTAAGTACTATTACTAATACTCACTGTTCTTCTAGGCTAGTGATACTACTGCCAATTGTTCGGATGAGCTAGTACTAGCAGTTACACTACTGGATGTTCTGCTACACTAAATAGAGCTATACAAGTTAGTTCAAGATGATTTTATGAAGTTGATTTTACTTTAATTTTCAACTCAGCTAGCAGAGTCTGGACAAACCGAAAATGATCTACAAAGGCATGACCTTCACGTATAATTACTTATTATATTAATTTTAATTTGTAATGACCTCACCTTCTGATGCATCCAAACCAGGCGGAAAATTTTTTCCATCCTCAGTTGCTGAAAGCAAAAATTATAAATTGGAAAAATTTTATGTAGATATTTTGAAAATCATGATAGTTGGTACAACTGTATGTCATGTAAATTTTAGGCCATTACACATAAGGTCGTTCTTCTTTGTGAGTTTTGATGCTTAGCATTGGTTAGTGTAGCTGTAAACACTACAAGCAGCCTTGACCATCTATGTATATTATTATTGGTCGCCTGTCCATCGGCGTGTCTAACGATTGTCCGTTTGTTAGCTTTTTCTTTCATTATGTAATCTTTATTCTCTGATTGGCACAATTATTCTGAGGGTTTGGAAGGTAGCCAATCAGCTGAGTTGGTTACAGTGTCAGCTTAATAAGCTGAATGTCATGGGTACAAGCCCCATACCGGTCATCATTTTAGCCGTTTCATTAATTGCACGAAAATTGACACATTAAAATCAACTGCTACTGTAAAACAAAAATAAAAGGCTTTGACATCTATTATACTGCACTTCATCATTTCTGACACTTTAACATTGATTATAATATCACATTTTCTTATCCAGTTTATGAGGCGTGGTAGCTTCCACCTGTAAGAATACTTTTTACAACTATTATTTATGTCAATATTAATGGCCTATATTAATGTAAATAATATGACCTTGACGAAGAGCCAGGTTTGAAGCTCTCAACTTCACAAATTCGTTTCAATTGTACCACCAGCTGGCATTCAGTTCATTGAATTAAAGTGGTTATTTTTAAAATGAAATGTAGCACAAGACAAGTGCCTAAACCCCTTGGTAACTCCTACAAACTTATTTGGTTTAATATCTCTCTCGCAATTTGTTGATATGACTAAGTTTGGCTATGGTAGTGGCTTGATTGTTACTTTTGCCATTTATTCCATAGAGCTGTATGCAAATGTTGAAAGTGATTTATGGTATTCCATAGAACTGTATGCAGATGTTGAAGTGATTTCTAGTTTTTACTGAACCAGATTCCCTCTTTTGACAGAAAGGATATGGTAACCAGCAGACAAGAACAAGCCAAGACATGTCCATCTTGTTGTAGCGACTGGATAGATAGATTTGTTTATCCTCGTCCTCTATATCCTGCTACAGTGCATTACTAGTATAGTGTAGTTCTTATACAGATGCTGTTTTTGTTAGGGTGTCCAGTTCACCCTCCCAACTTGTATGGGTGTTGACAGTTTTATCACCGTCAATCCGACCCTAGATTAATATATGCCTACCTGAAAATGAATCTGACACCATTATATTATCAAATTCTGGAACAGGATATTTACACCAAGCATTGACTAGAACTTACCACTTTCGTACTCACTCTCCACACTCTTAGCTGTCATTCTTGACTTGGCAGAGTAAAGTGAATTCACTAAAAGCAAAAACATAACCTAATGTCTAATAAATTACTTTGTAGCGCAATAAAATGCAATATAATGCTGCATAATATAATACTATATAGCTTAATATAATTAAAAATGATATAATATAACCAAATTTACTATAGTAACATATACTATAGCCAAAATATACCGAAATATAATATATTAAAATATTTTACAATTTAATATATTTTAATATATTTTATTATAATCAAATATAATAAAATATTATATAATATAATATACTATAGTATATTATATTTTAAATATATATAATATTATATTATTTTATATATATAATATTATGTAATATGTTATACCACGTAATAAATATAATATAATCATATAAGTAAGAATACAGATGAAATAATCATATTCTTTTATTATATGCTCCCTAACTATTAGCAATGATAGGGAACTGTTTAACTGACAAAACTACCCGATTTTATCGGCTTTTTAAAATAATCTGCATCTTAAAAGACACTAAAGTAGCATTTATTAATGCTGTGTAACTCTGATGATAGAGATGATGAAGTGTGAGTTGATATTTGTTCTGTCCACTCAAGTAGTTAATAAATAAAATGACTTAAAAACTAAATACACAGAAGGCATTTACAGTAATCATGGTATAATTATAATATTGCACTTACATAATCATATATGAAATGTTTTACATTGGACTTGTAAAAACCGATTGTTATGATAGTCCGTGAAATCAAATAGTTTTGTATTAGTTAACTATTTTAATTTAAAGAATAAAATAAACTGTAACTTTATGTGGATTTTAATTTAAAAATAAAAATCAGCTCAAATTGATCTTTACTTTATATATTCAGAGTATAATAGATACATAGATACATAGATACATAGATACATAGATACATAGATACATAGAGCTACATAAAGCTACATAGAGATACATAGAGATACATAGTTACGCAGATTAATAGATACATAGATACATAAATACATAGATACATAGATACATCATAGTTAATAGATATATAGATACATATATACATAGAGCTACATAAAGCTACATAGAGATACATAGAGATACATAGAGATACATAGATACACAGATTAATAGATACCTAGATACATAAATACATAGATACATCATAGATTAATAGATACATAGATACATAGAGCTACATAGAGCTACATAGATATTACTTATGAACGGACCTCCTGAAGAAACACCGTCTAGAGCATATTCATCTGGCTCCAGACCTACAAACAAAAGCAAAAAAGGATATTCCTCTTACAGAAAAATCTATACTAAGACTTGTGTTCTGCAGATTAAGTATTCCAGCTTACCACACTTCCGCCAATCACATCACAATACCTTTGAACATATCGTCTTATCCAAACTTGCTTGCTTTTGCATTTATACTACATGTTTCAAAATCTTGCGTAAACAATGCCTAGATTATTTGTATTTGTTCTCTCCCACATATAACAAACATAGTTCTCTAATCTATGACACTAACATACTATGTCCACCATAGTATGTTTCAGTTTATGAACTTTCTGTTACTACAACCTACAATTCACTATCCAGACTCCTCCACAAGACTATTAAATTATCCACTTATAAAACACTTTTGTTCAACTCACTCAACAATTAATGAATTCTGTTTTTTTTTCTCAACATGTAATCAAAAGATTTTCTGAAGATCACCAATGCCAATAAAAGGTGGTACACGCAGCAGAAGATATACTTGTTTCTGACGTAATAAACACTAGAGGGCCTAACCTACTAATAACAGGAATTAGTAGGAATTATTAGTTAGAATTATTGCTGGAAAGGCCACTAGTTAGTAGTGACAGAAAAGTGATCCTGTGGGTGCTTTTTGGAAAATTTTTGTACAAACAATGGCTCTGTGCTCTGTTACCTTGTCTGGCCATGCCTGGGTGCAGTGGCAAGAGAACCTAAACGACTGGAGACATGCCTAGGTGCAGGTTTACCTAATTTAAGGTCAGATATCATTTTCATCATCACCAGTGATCTATTTGGGCATAGAACCCCAACCTGTTGTTTGCAGATCAGGCGCCCTAGACCACTAGATCACTGTAACTGTACCAATTAGTTGGCACTCTGCCTGACTAATTAGAGATTGATGAGTAAAAAACTAGATTAGTTGGTAGAGGAACTATCTTGTGGTCCTCTGCGTTTATTTTTAGTCATTTGTTAGTTAAATGTTGACTTGCAACAAGATTCACACTACAGTTATTTGGTATCAAAAGATTCACCATGTTTTACTCTGTTGTGTTGTAGGTGCCAAATATGTGGAAATGTGAATACAAGCTCTTCAAAACTCAAAAACGAACAGTTAATCGCAGCCACACGAGACCGCCGTAGTTTGGATTCTCCTTCCAAAATGGCTCAAATCTGACGTAGCTGTGGTAGACGGTTTCTGTTTACACTTTCATGCAACCTTATTCGCCGAAATATTTTCACAAATATACTTCACGCATTCAATAAAACCATGTCCATTGTTCTTACGCGTCTGTTTTATCGTCATTGTAAATGCTGTCACTTTTAGCAGTGATATCTTATAACTTACTGCAAAAATTCATTTAATTTTTTAACCTTATCTTGAAGGAGTACATATCATTGTCTGATAATCATGACGAGCCTGTTGGTCACCTGGGATAATTGAAAAGTACTGCAAAAATTATTTGCGAAGTATTGGGTCACATGATCAGATTACGGCGTGCCGATTAGATCCAGCCGAAACAAAACTGTAAAGTAGCGAGCATCTATTTTCATACGGATTCTTCGGTAAAACCCGAAGTGTTTGTCATAAACTAGTGCTATGATAAGTTTATATTGAGCTTTTTATTGGCCTTTCAATCTACGTGAGAACATCACGTGACAAGACAATAACCAAACCACCATGACTACGTCAAAAAAATAAATAGATTCCAATCTACGACGGCTTTTCGTTTTTGAGCTTTTAAGAGCTTGTAATCACTTTTCCACACATTTGGCACCTACAACACAACAGAGTAAGACATGATGAATCTTTTGATATCAAATAACTGTAATGTGAATTTTGTTGCAAGTCAACCTTTAAGAGATTTCTGATTGCTGATTCGGAGTTATCTACCTTTTGAGCTTTAGCGACATTCTATCTTATGTTCTATTTTAGTTTTATATTTTTATTACCTCCCGTTTTGTTGTCAGCTACATCTTCCGTTACGGTGTCCATGCTGTTTTCTGTTATATCATTCGTTGTTGCTTCTGTAACAATGTTTGGAGTTATGGCATCTTCTACCACAGCGATGGTGTTGTCCCCAGCCGTAGCGTTTGTATTACTTTCTATTGAAGGCAGTTCAATTTTAGTTGATGCGTCATTTTTCTCTGTTGAGATGCTGTTGACGTTTTTTGATTCTTTACCAGTGACCTGTGCTGGTTGACGCATTTCCGTTCCGTCTTCTGTTTAGAAGAAGAAACATGCAATAAATATAACAAGCAACAAAAACAGTACGCTCTTAGCTTTGTAAGAATGCTGTCATTTTTGCGACTTTACCAACATTAGGTAAATTTTTTCTTAATAAAGAAAATATATGAATACTAAAATGACTATACGGTATATTATATTATATTATTATATATTATATTATAGTATTCTTATTAATTTAATTAGTTCTTTTCTTGCATTGATTGTAGCTTTACAAACAGTTAGCAAAATATTCCAAAATAAAAACACATTCAAGTTTTTGCCTTAAATTTTGTAGGCTTTTTGAGAAAAATAAATAACTTTTGTATATATTTATTAAACGTTGACTTGCAATAAAAATCACATTACAGCTAGTTGGTATCAAAAGGTTCAGCATGTCACACTCTGCTATGTTGAAGGTGCAAAATGTGTGGAAATGTGATTACAAGGTCTTAAAAGCTCAAAAATGAACAGCTAATCGCAGCCATCACAAAAACACCGTAGGTTAGAATCCCTTTACTTTGAAGACTTACTCAACTCGACTTGTTTTTTTTTACACGTGAAGTTATCACCTGAAATGAAAAATCAATAAAAGACTCTATAAAAAATGTCTCGTAGTACTAGTTTATGACAAACACTTCGGGTTCTACCAAAAAGCCCATTCAAAATAGATGCTTGCTACTTTACAGTTTTGTTTCAGCTTGGTCTAATCATCGAGTCGTAATCTGATCATGTGACCGATACTTCCTGCAAAACGGCGCAAAAATTTTTTTCAGCAATTTTCATGCTCGTCATGTTTATTAGAAGATGATATGCACTCCTTCGAGGTAAGGTTAACAAATTAAGCGTATTTTTTCGGTAGGTTTTGAAGTATCAATGCTCAAAGTGACAGCATTACAATGCTGATGAAACAGATGTGTAGAACAATAGACATGGTTTTATTGAATGCGTGAAGTATATTTGTGAAAATATTTCGACGAATGTGGTTGCAATGAAAATGTAAACGGAAGCCATCGTGTTCAAATATGCCTCATTTGAACAGTTTTGAAAAGGGATTTCAACCTACGGCGTTTTTGTGATGGCTGCGATTAACTGTTCGTTTTTGAGTTTTTAAGAGCTTTTAATCACATTTTCACATATTTTGCACCTACAACACAGCATAGTAAAACATGGTGAATCTTTTGACACCAAATAACTGTAATGTGAATTTTGTTGCAAGTCAACCTTTAAGCAATTTGATTTGCAACTAGTTTTAGGGGAGTTGTCATACCTTCAAAATATTCCAGTTGCATCGTTAGGGAACCATCAAGCGTTTGATATTGTTTGATAGGCATAGTTTTAGCAGCATTTTTGTTTTCAATAGACATTGAGTCGCGCTCCTTTTCCTGAAGGGGCTCTTCACTCCTTGACATATCTGTTGCAGCTTTAAACGGTGCGCTACTTTGTTCAGACACATTTTTTTCTATTTCAATGTCCCTAGATATGACTAAGTCTACAGATTTTTCTTCGCTCTGTTCTCGGTTCTCTAGACCATTTGTGGAACTGCGTGGTTTAGTTTCTGTTATATTTAATAAATCGTCTTCATCTGTAACCGGATCAAATGAAATTCTTATCTCGGACATGTTATCATTTGGCCCTAAAGCGCTAACAAAGGAATCATTGCTAGGTTTTTGCACGTAACTTCGTCCGATACGTAAAAGAAGATTATTTGGAGAATTGCTTAAATGGTGGACACCCAATTCGGTGACTTGTTCCATCTCTGTCTGTCTATGAAGCGACATGTTTCGTTCCATTTGATTAGAAACGATTGATTCTAACGATTTAGTCGATGATAAATCAATTCCGGATGCATTTTTGGAATCTGGTCTAAAGACAACAGCTTTTTCTTCGGCATCTGTTTCACTTTTGTCTTCAGGTACAATTTCTTTCGACTCTTTGCACATATCAGAAATTTCTGCCCCTAGACCAGCTTTGTAATCTGTGTGCAGTTGACTTTGAATTGACCTTCGTCGCTCTTTGGCAGCAGCCTCTTCACAACGCCTGCTGCTTAGTTCAGTTTGAATGTCAGCTATATTTTTACTCGCTGTTACAATCATCTTTGAAAGCTCTGTCCACAGATTAACGCTGTGACTATAGGATATGCACATTGAATCGATTTGCTCCAATTCTGCTTCAAGCAATACCTTATGTTCTGTTTCTTTTTTTAGCAGTGCTTGTAGAAGCAATCGGTTGGTTCTTAATAATGTCTCATGGAGAAGAGCTTTAACTTCATTCCAGGTAGCGCTTTCTGTTTCAGTCATTAGAAATGTCTTAATATCCATGTTATTGGGAAACAGAAAAGATATAGTCTCTTCTAAAAATTCCTTGGACATTGGTTCATTAGCAGAATTAAGTTTGGCTAATCTTTCCTCAATCTTTTGACGGGCAAGCTGATTATTATCTTCAGCTTTTGTAATCTCTGCTAGCTCTTTGTAAAGAGATGCTAAACTTCTATTGCGTAAATCGATTTTTTGCCTAAGTTCTTTGGCAAGTGCTTCAGAACTTTTTGGTTCGTAGTCAAAACTTTTCAGTTCGTTGTCAGAAATTTTTAGTGCGTGGTCTGAAAGCTTCGAGCTGTGTGCTTTTTTGTCTACTTCCTCTTCTATAGTTGATCGACGGTTTTTTAAAGCACATTCTATATTTGCATGCTGCTTTTTGACATCTGCGAAATTGGCTTTAAGCGTTGTCTCAAACTCGCTAAGGGATGAATTCCTTCTTTTTTGAATCTCATCTCTGAGATTATCGTAGTTAGTTCCTGTTACATTAAACTGTTCCCTTGAGGCCATCTTGTTCATATTCGGTTTAGAGTCGCATCTACATTCACACGGGTTTTTTGGTGTACTCAGACAAGAATTCTCAGAATGTGCAAAAGGGTAGAAAGCGTTTTGGCTACTTGATGAAAATTTGTATAAGTTGGGAGTACTTTCAGGATACTGTAGGGAAGTATTTGACTTCTTGGCAGCATACATCATTGCAAGGAATGATGGGATAGATCGCTCATTGCTATGTCTTCGTTTGATACCACCAGAATAGTCGAGTCTTGTTGTTCGTTGAACTGTATTCATTGGTGAGCTGTTCATTGCTGGCTCATCTACAAATAAAGTGACAAATTTTCATCTTTTCTGTCTGTTTTTCAAGTGCAAACTCACAACAACTTTCGAATCAAGGCTTACAAAGTGTGTGTATTATAACAGAAGCAAAAAAAGTTTTGTAAAATATTTATAAATAAAAATAAATAAAAAAATTGCCCGATAGTTACAATAAAACTCAGAAAACTTAAATCTGTCACATAATTTTATTTGTTAATTTCCGAGCATGAGAAAATCAACTATTTGTGAAAATATAGAGTGAGTGCAGAATTAGCTAGTAATAAATTGTTCACTAAACTGTCAGCTTGCATTTGTGATCATTACCAAAACTATTCGTTGAAGATTCTAGTTTTAGTTACTTTAGCTGCTTTTCTCAACCAAAACTTTCAATATTATAATCTTCAGTGGCTCTCATGATTTTGTGCTAACATTCATACAAGCATGAATATAGTCTACTTAATATAAAAAGCTGAACTCGGCAGCTTTATTATGGTAAAACTTAATTAATTTCAAACAAGTTTTAGGCCTAGCATTGCCAAGATTCCTTTTCATATTTAATTTACGCCTGCACCATTCGTGTACAGTAGTGATCACATCTATCGGATTGCCTGGTAATTTCATAATAATATTTTTCATTTATGGCATAAACTTCCTTTCCCTATAATCTCAGATCATACATATTATACATATTTGAAAAGCAAACTCACTAGACATTCTGTCTACCACTAAAGGTACACTCTAGTAACACAATCTGTTTAATGGGCACCCATTATATCTTATCAGGTCAGTCTAGTCTTATGGTGCCCTACCAAATAGAAGGATGCTAGAACTACTCTAAGGGAACTTAAAAACACCACCAACTTACTTTTATAGAGCTATGTTCTAAAATTATGTAAAATTAAGTTGTGTTTACTACAAATTTAATAGAACATTTGTTTTGAATTTTTTTGCCGCTTTATGCCGAAAATGGCATATTGTACCAAAATCAAACTAATAAAGCAAATATCAGTTAGTTTTACATAAAATTCTTATCCACTAAATTTTGAGCTTTCCATTGATGTGCATATTGTCATAATTCACAAAATACTGACAGAACAATATATGAGTTAACAACAAAAAATGTGTTTATTTCAAGTGATCCCATAATTGCGATCACCACTGTAGATTTTCATTACACATTGCTATACTGCTGCCATGGCAACAATTCATGAATGCATTCATTGATGACAATTGTCTTTGACGCATTCATGGATCAAAGACAATGGCAAATTCTTGGAGAGTTCGCCATTGTCTTTGATCGCGAATTCTGGAGTTTCTCATTATGTGAGCGTATGAGAGGCTGATTCTCAGAAACCAGATGGAGTTTGAAACCAAATATTTTTGGCAACCTGGTGAAAGAATTGGAGCATATGTGTATGAAGTTTGAAAGAAATTGACAAAAAAAGTGTGGAAAGGCATGCCAGACTAACAGACAGACACACAATGACAAAGTAGGATTTATCGATGGAGGTTCTTTTTTGTAAATTTGACATACTTTTTAATTGATATTTAAATAAAATGTATTTAAAAGCTACTTAAAGTTTAGAAGAAAAAGAATAATATTTTAGAATTTAAAACCACAATCAAGTTTTTAGTATATCTTCTGCATTGCTATTTGGCATTAAATAGTAGTATAAAATGATAAATTTTGTTTTTAAGAAGATGAAATGAATTAATCACTTTCTTTAATAAAAAATACTGAAGGTTTTGTAAATATATCATATTTATATTATATAACATATTATATTATATATTACATAACATTGAAGTCTTTGTGTTATTTTAAGGCAGAATCTATTCTATGATGGACATGTTTATCAAATCACATTTTCTCAATTATCTTGCCTGTGGAACAACTTACCGCTGAGAGACAACACCGAGGAGTTGTTTGCCTTTCCTTCTGAACTTGATGGTTTCTGTAAAGTTGAGAATTGCAACAGCTATGCAATTTCTTAAACAAGAATTCAATTTGACAAATAATAGATTAACATCAGCTAAATCTACTTTATAGTTTTAATGTAAATCTTTTTACATCGATGTTAAAAACACATAGAAAAAATAGTTATAAAGGACAACGTATAGAATAATGCCAATGAAAACTACAGTAATGACAACAACGTTGATGATAACATAAATACAGATAAAATTAATACAAAAACTTTGAGAAGGAAAATAAAAAGAGAAGACATATGACTATCGCTCTTCATTGCTTCTGCTCACCAAAATTATAATCTTCACCTTCATTATTTGTAACATTTTTACAAATAGCAATTTTAGACCCTAATAGTATTTACTAACCGGAGTGTGAATCAATTGTAGCCCTTCCACCCCTTCTCCATTTTCACTTCTTTTTAGACCTGGAGTTGTCCAACCATTGAAACCTAGGTTGGCTTTCATTGGATTAGTTGAAGATCTGTCAACAACAATTGGTTTGGATAGTTTTCAACTTTCTACCAAGATTATGGTATACATGTATATGATAAATAGCCAGAGAATTTACTCATGGCAATTCATAGAGCTACTCCGATTTTGGAGTTTTTCAGAGTTATTTATTGATCAGCAATGTACACCGCTGTCTATGGTTTATAATTTCCTAAGCTTTTTGCATAAGCTTAGGAATCCATAGAGCTATAAACTGTTTACTAACTCTTGAACTTCTTGTATATAGTCTAGTAATCTAAAAAGTTATCAATAATTTATTAATTATTGAATCTCTTTTATAGTCTAGTAATCCATAGAGCTATAAACTTTTTACTAATCTTTAAAGGTTGACTTGCAACAAAATTCACATTACAGTTATTTGTTATCAAAAAATTAACCATGTCTTACTCTGTTGTGTTGTAAATGCCAAATATGTGGAAATGTGATTACAAGCTCTTAAAAGCTCAAAAACGAACAGTTAATCGCAGCCACACGAGACCGCCGTAGTTTGGATTCGCTTTCCAAAACAGCTCAAATGGGACATAGTTGTTACAGGATGGTTTCTGTTTACACTTTCATGCAACCTCATTCGTCGAAATATTTTCACAAATATACTTCACGCATTCAATAAAACCATGTCTATTGTTCTTACGCGTCTATTGTATCGTCATTGTAATGTTATCACTTTTAGCAGTGATATCTTATAACTTACTGTAAAAATTCGTTTAATTTATCAGCCTTAGCTTGAAGGAGTAAATATCATTGTCTAATAATTATGACGAGCCTGTTGGTCATTTGTGATAATCGAAAAGTGCTGCAAAAATTATTTGCGAAGTATTGGGTCACATGATCAAATTACGACTTGCTGATTAGACCAAACCGAAACCAAACTGTAAAGTAGCGAGCATCTATATTTGATACGGGGTCTTCGGCAAAGCCCGAAGTGTTTGTCATAAATTAGTGCTACGATAAGTTTTATTTTGCCCTTTCAATTCACGTGAGAACATCACGTGACAAGACGATAACCAAACTTCATGACTACGTCAGAGAAATAAAGATATTCCAATCTACGGCAGCTTTTCGTTTTTGAGCTTTTAAGAGCTTTTAATCACATTTCCACATATGTGGCACCTACAACACAACAGAGTAAGACATGGTGAATCTTTTGATACCAAACAACTGTAATGTAAATTTTGTTGCAAGTCAACCTTTAAATATCTTACATAGCTGAGTAATCTATAGTAATCTAGATTTATTAATGGTTTACCAATTATGGTTTAGCATTTCGAAGAACTATTTTTGACATGTTAATCTATTGAGTAGTATGTAGTTGGGCAAATTATTGAACTTCTATCTATAAAGCTATACACTGTTTACTAATTCTTGAATCTTCTGTATAGTCTAGGAATCCATAGAGCTATACACTTTTTACTAATTCTTGAATCTTTTGTATTGTCTAGGAATCCATAGAGCTATCAACTTTTTTTAATCCTTGAATATCTCACATAGCTAAGTAATTTATAGAGCTTTCACTGGTTTACCAATTATGGTTTAGCATTTCATAGAATTATTTTTGACTTTTTAATCTATTGAACAGTAGGCCTATGTAGTTTGGCAATTCATTGAATTTTTTATGTTATCGCAATTTATAGAGTTGTTCATGTTTCAGCGAGCCATAGATGTTTTCATGGTTCAGTCATTTATACAGCTATCTATGCTTCATAATTTAGTAATCTATAGAGTTATTTATAGTTTAACAAGTATCGGTCTGTTCAATGATGAAGTTGGTTTAATGTGTTTAAATTAACCAGAATTTAATTCAATGCTTGATTGGCTATTCGCATATCGGTTTGGACCAACTCTGCACAAGTTTGACCTAGGCTACTTTTTCAAACTATCGTTAAATAACTTTTTTTAATCAGAATAAAACGCTTAAAGTTGCAATAATGTAAGGTAGAGTTGTCTGTTCATAAGGAACAATTGCATACTTGTTAGGAAAGAAGCATTTTCAAGAACAACCTTACCGTCACAAATTGCTTATGGGAGTTGTCTGCTTTCAACAATCACCCTAATGTTTATTAGAACATAGGTCGGTATTTTTAGTTGTACCTGCGTGCTTCAGCTCTACCAGGCTTCTTTTTAAATAGAAGATCATGGTGCTGAGGTTTCTGGGAAGCTTTAGTCGGATGTTTTGAATACTTGGAAGGCGGGAGACCTCTCTGATGCTTGTTGGGTAGTAAAACAACTTTTGGACCGCCAAGCTTTTGTTGACTAGTAATAGATTCTTTTGCTATTGCTTCCTTTGAAGCTGAGTAGGCTAAAAATTATAAGAACTTATCTTATTACCGAGCAAGAAGAACGTTATTATTATTAGTTATTATCTAAGAGAAGACAACTCCCGTTTCTAATTCCTAAGGTTTTATTGGCATCTGGCTAAATCCTCTTGACTACAATAACAGCCTAAAGCCACAAAAGGGGGTTGAGAAAAAGGATTGATTCGCACAGGATTAAAACCTGCAACCTTTGGCATAACCAAACAGTACACAACCACGCGCACCAATCATCCGCCTTACTGGGTATTATACGCGCTAGTACGTTTGGCAGCTCTGTGCACTGTGAGAGATCGTCATGAGTAATTACTATGCGCATAATTATCCATTGCAGTGGTTGGCGAGCCGGGGTACAATGCAGATTCATGTGTGAAGAAAACTTTTTACAATAAATATTAAATCAAATATTTATTGTAAATCTTTACAAAGTTT
Organism: Watersipora subatra; assembly: GCF_963576615.1. Taxonomy (NCBI): domain Eukaryota; kingdom Metazoa; phylum Bryozoa; class Gymnolaemata; order Cheilostomatida; family Watersiporidae; genus Watersipora; species Watersipora subatra. The sequence goes on from NC_088709.1 coordinate 63,859,982, forward strand.
CGAACAAGTAAGGAACTTGAGCTATTTTTATTTGTTGAATAATCTCTATTATAGATGTGAGCTTAATTATAGTGACCAGATATGCATAATTATAGCAGATGCAGCCAAAGTCCATGTGATAAGTACATGACAAAGGTTCAATCAACTGAGAATATTGATTAAAGGAGTTATCTTCTCTGCTTTGTGTGTTGACTCTAGATAATTTGGTCAACTCATATTTCAACTACTCTATACATGTTGAGTGTTTTGCAGATCACTTAACATTCCAAGACTAGAACTTTCTAGAATCTTCTAAAATAGCAACTGAAGGCTTTGCATGTATATTTCTGACGGTTGAATTTGATAATAAAAGCTGATATAATATTATTTTGAAAGGGATTTTCTCATTGCTTTTGACTATTAGTACCGGCAGTTAATTGCTACTGTCGCTCTCAAACTTAAATATTGTTATGATTTTATAGGGGAAGGTCAGTGAAGACCCTACTGCACATATAAAACATTCTAAAAACCTTGGCAAGGCTTAAATAAACTTCGTACAAGCAGCCAATGGCATTGCTGCAAAAGACATGCAGGTCCCTTAAACTCTTTCATTACTGACAACTAAAAATTAATTTTGCTTTATTTTTCTAAAATAATCATTAGCTTTCGCTGTCACAAAATATTGACAAGTTTTTAAAAGAAGTTGAAGAGGGAACCCAGATGCATGGAGATAACATACCATAGCTCTGTAATGCCCAAAAGTTGGTACTAAATAATATAAATGAGTAAACAATATAAAATGAATAATAAAATAGAGAATACAAAATTTAATTTATATTATTAAATTGCACAAACAAAATTTTTCGTATATATTGTATGATTACTGAAAGTTGAGATGTTGTTACTGCTTTGGAGCAGCTTTGGAACTGCAGCAGCTGTGTTTTAGCGTTATATTGAGGGGCAGGAGCTACTTATCAGAGTAGGTGCCTTGTGGGACTTGTCTACTACTTGACAGTCCAGCTTGCTAGCCACTAAAAAGCGCGATTTTATTACAAGCTAGTGTTGTTATCGCATTTTTTGAGCTCATTTCAGCCTATTAAACATCCTGTAACAAGCTACAAGCAATGTTAAATAGCTTATTTACCTTTCCGAAAAATCTGAGATTATTTTGAAGGCTGAGTTTAAAGAATAATGGGCTTTAAAAACCCATCTCTATAATTCTAGATCGGACTAAACATCCTCAACTTCCGCCGCTAAAAAGCTAGGTTACGTCACATATTTATGGGCGGGGCTTGTTGTGTCGATTGTGTCATTTGCGACACCGATGTTGAACCGCTGTACAAGAGCCTCCATAAACAAAAATGACTTTGAAAGTTAGTGGACCAATCTTTATTTTGATTACAAAATCGAAATCAGTGTGTCTGATTTACATAGAAAAAACAAGGAAAGCTGTTCGTGGCAGTTATTCTTTAAGCTACGTGAGATTGATGGATTCATTGGGCAATATGAGTGGTTATCTAGGTTAAAATACGCATAGCATTATGTTACGGCACAACATCACTAAAGCCTGCTCTCACGGCTCTTGTTATAGTAAGTACTCAAAGTATTATCTTACTCAAATTAGCCATTGGCAATGTCCCAGGGCCAGCAAGTTGTGGCACATGGCAAGCAGCAGGGCCCTTAATGGCAATTGGCAGGCAACTACATTACCTGCCACTGTTGTATCAGCTGTTTTTTAATACCCGTGCAACGCCGGGCATTCTACTAGTTTTTGCCATAATAAGACCTTTGTCCATCCACCTCTCCAAAGCCACAGCTGAGGGTTAAGAAAGAGATTGTATTATGCAGGATTTGAACCCACAACATTCTCCTTCATCAGCTGGTGCACTACCACCTGCACCATTCATTCCTCATTCAGGGGTATTGAACTATTGCACATATACTTATGCTCATTGCTTCATTGTCAGATCTGATGATCATTTGCAGTACACTAACCTGCCAGGGTACTAGTTTAAAATAAAAGGTCGTAGAAATTTTTTGAAGCATTTCTCTTTGCACTAGAATTTGTGCTAAAAGTCAAGTGTTGTTGTTATTAACAGCTGCGTATTGATAACATTTGGTAATAATGTTCTATAATATTTATAATATATTATAGCATATTAATAATTAATATATATTAATTATATATATTAATATATAATTATATAATTATAAGATATATATAATTAATTAATATTATATAATATTAATTATATTTTTATAATAATATAACATTTTTATATTATAATTATGTTATATTATATAATATTAATTGTATATAGTATTATACATATTAATATAGTACATGTATATTAATATATAATACTAAATATATAATATTTAGTAATAACAGTCTTGATCCATTTAATAATAATTACAATGGGTACAAATTCTTAAATTTGTTACCTTAGCAGAGCAATTTTCAACAACAGCGCTGAATGGCAATTGCTAAGAAGAAAGAATTAACTATTAAATATATGCGTTATGTATCAAAGAAAAATAATTGGCCTATAACATGATCTGTTATAAAAATTAATATCAATAGATATCTTATATGAAAAAGATGCAATTAACTACTAACGGTAGTTTCTGAGTGTCAAAAGTAAATAATTGACCAATCACAATGGCTTCAGAATATCAAAAAAAGGCTTGACCAGTAGCAGCAGCTTTTGAATGTCAGGCAAAACAAATTGACCAATTAGAGCAGCTTCTGAGTTTAAAGAAGAATAGATCAGTCTATAGCAGAAGCCTTTGAGTATTGAAAAAATTGATTGATAACATTAGCTCCTGAGTATCAAGGATAAATAATTGACCAATCATAGTAACTTTTGAATAGCAAAAAGAAGGAACTGACAACTAAGATTGTCTGATAGATATAGAATTCAAAATACATATGACAGTACCTGCTGATGAGAGAGCAGATTTTGCCACCTGGCGCCTATTGTTGTATGGATTACTAAGTCTCACAGATTCATTTTTTCTCATTTTGCAACTCGCTAAATATCTACAAACAGCCAGGGAACAGGTTAAAAGTGGTATTTAATGGTCACAAAACAATTATGGCTAGCCAATCAAACTGTGAAGCATGTTTAAACAGCCTATTAAACTACTAAAATTATCAGAAGCCAATCAAACGAAACTTAACATATACTGTATACACAAAAAATAAGTCCAATAGCAGTTTTAAACAAAGTACATCCTAAGTGCAAATCAGCTATAAGTAACCAATGAGGTCACAGAATAGTTATAGAAAGCCAATAAGGTCACAGAACAGTTCCAAACAAGCGATAAAGTTACAAAGCAATTTTGAAATGCGATATCAGTTACAATTTGCTTTTTTGGTTACAATCTTGGAATCACTCAGAGCACTGAAATTCCTTGTTGTTAAAAGAAGTAGACTAATTCTTTGTGACTACACACGTACATAATAATAAAGAGTTTAGTATTTTGTCATTCTTAGATCATTATTTTTTAACCACAAAGCAAAAATTCTTTTCTAAGCAATTTCTGTAGAAAGTTTTTTTCTGAATTTTTGCTGTCTATATATCCTAAAGAGTATTTTGGTTCAATCATAGTTTTAGTCAAGCTAGAACAAGTTAGTTACTGTAAAATTATTTTTTTTACAATAACAAAATAACACCACTTGACATGGATAGGTCATCATTGAGCTAAAACTTAGAAAAAAACCAATTTTATTAAAAGTTGTCAATGACCTTTTCGAATTGGCTGGGGGATCAGATGCTTTCATTTATTACATCTCACACACAAATTAGAAACTCTATTTGCTTTTTTCAATAAAGAGTCCTCTCTTTGGTGTAGTCACAAAGAACTATTTTGTGCTGTCATATAGGTAGAGGCAACAATTCAAGGTTAAGCACTCGCTTTTTCTACCCAGGAATAAAACCTACATTTTCTTCTGAGACTAAACCCCTAGGTCATGGCGGCATGCCAGGAGTAATGCATGATCCCGGTTTGAAATCAGCTGTGTTTCAACATTGAAAAAACTACTTGTATGCATTCTGACTTGATACTTAATGTCAAGTGTCAAGTCAAGCTGACACTTGACTGTATGTCAACCTGACACTTGACTGTATGCCAATCTGACTCTGTGTCAAAATGACCTAAAGTCAGGTTGACATACAGTCAAGCTGTTGCTTGTTAAGCCTGGTTTCCATATGACAGCGCAAGGCGCGCAACTGCGACACGTGCAAGGCGCGTAGGCCGGCTGTGATATGGAAACATCAACACACGACGATCGCACGATGTGCGAACGCTGATTGCAAGGATCCAACAGAATGAATCCTTGCGACGAGTGCGCACGATGATGTATCTTACAATACATCACTCGACCTTTTCAACCTATTCCAAAATTCAAACCGAGGGCTGTTATCCGAAGAAATCGGACTCCCGTATGAAAGAGTAAGACTGGTTTTCATATGACAGCGTAAAATCGCAATGAAGGACTGTTTTTCCGAAGAAATCAGTCTCTCCTACGAAAAAGTAAAGAAATTACCCACCCTGTCCAATGCAAGCATGGCACCTACGCGCGATATGGAAACACTGCATCGCAGCCCAAGAAATGCATTGCGTACGATCACTGGGCCGCGCACGATCATTGCGCTGTCGTATGGAAATCAGGCTTTAAACTCAACTGTGCGTTTTGTTTCAGAACTATGGGTACACTCATGAACTTCCAATTCGGATACATCGCTTTGGAATGTATAAGCGTTTGGTGACTATCTATGTGACAGTCTATGTGACAGTTCACGTCTCGCCATTGTATTTTCTAGACAATGGCGAGAAGAGGACTGTCACCAAAAAATATATCAAGCATTATTGAAGGCTTTTACTGATGAATGGCAAGAAACATGATTGATGTTCGATGGCCAAGAAAGACAAGCTCTGCAAATTTGTACAATAAAACCAAACAAAGACTATAGAGCAAAGAAATCACACAGAAAAAGCTACGTCTACATGGCCACACTATGCACCTACCTGGGGAAACACAAGTACGGCAAGCAATGAGTGAGTATGAGCGTTCGATGAAAATGTCCCGATAAGCCCGCAAGATCACACCGGGAAAAACGTCAAACAAGGCATTAAAAATTAGGAATAGACACCACCACATTTAAAACCATCACACAGAACAGAGGCCAGTAGTTGTTAGTAATACAACGCGCAGCTCTGACCGAAGAACTCAAGTTTTTTTGAAGTATAGGGTTGTGTAATTGTTATCATAGCAGCTAATGCTCTAACTTTTCGCAAGTTTTTAGTAATACCTTGACTGTTTTAGCTATTAGATAACGCTTTACTTACCAACTCTAAAGATACATACGTCCTGCATATGTTATTATAAGTAGTTGGTGCAAATCTTCTGCCATGTATGCACCACTAAATCTTCATCGTTGCTTTGGAGAACAACCTTGTGAATGTTTAAAAGTGTTTAAAAGATTGGGTTTTTAAATCTACTTAAAACTTGATTTAAATTATTTACACCCTTAAGTTATTCAACAATCATTTTTAAAGATCTCTACCTTAATGATTCAAAGAGCTTTGAAGAATTCATATTAATTTAGACATACTAATTTGAACAAATACATGTTGTGCTTTAAATATTCCCGTAAAATGACGTCAAACGGTGTATATTCATTCTTGCAGTTTCAAACCATTCTTTTGCAGTATATTAAATGATGCCAAAGAAAACTTGTTAAACTATTGATAAAAGTATGTACCAAGTATCTGCTCATTTTTAGCCCTAGAGTCTTATTAGTGGTTGGGCAGTAAAATGAAAGGAAAAAAATCTTCTTTTGTCATTCTATAGCTTTAAGCTGGGTCTACATTATCAGCTGAAAGTGATACGCTAGTAAAAGAGACATTTTACTAGAGACGTTTAAACATAGAGACATAATTGACATTTTACTAACATGAGATATTACTATTTTCCACATCGTGAGGTACTTAGGTAACAAGAAAAGATTGGTGAGTCATTCTAAACTTGTGGGCATTTATTGTCACTACGTCTTATTTGCCAAAAGTGCAGCATACCAAAACTGCTAGCTACTAGTGAAAGGATTGCAAGCAGTACCACACTACATGTTACATGGGGAAATGTTAAGGCAACTTGCCTAGAAGACTATGAACTGTGAACATACAAAAACTTTACTCTAGCAAATTTTTCAACTTTTTCTATAAAAACTGTACCTACCAAATAAAAAGCCTAGAAAAATAAAAATAAAAGGCCTAGCAAAATATTTTGGCCCACAATGTAATTGCCAGTGCAAAATATTGTCCTTAAGCAGGATTTGAACTCAATACCTCTCCTTTTTCATGGCGCATCCAATACCACTAGAACAGCAGTTCTTAACCAAGGTTTGATCAAACTCTAGGGGTTTAGCGAGTCAGTCTCATGGGTTCGGTAGAAGTCTCTCAAAAGCAACAGCAGAAGTCACACTGATTTAAAAGGTCATGTCCTTACGAAAAGATACGTAATTTGTTGTGAGTTCATGAATTGTGTTGGTTTTGCTCTTTGAATACAATGATATTAATGCACAGTTCATTTTGTGCACCAATAAAACGTGTATATCGATGTCTTGACTATAATAAGTGTTATTTTAGTTTTCAATAAAAAAGGGTTCGGTACACGCACATAAAATAAGGATAGCTTTTTTCTTACATTTCTTTTTAGCTGAGACCTAATTAATTTTTAAAAATTTTGCGACTTCGTATATGGGCCGACTTTTTACCATAACTAGAAAAGTATTGATCCAATTGCCACAAAAAAAAAATGAGAGTGATCAGTTTATTTTTTTCTACAACATGAACAAGTTATAACAGGTGTAAATAAAAGTAATATTTCCTATTTTTAAAATTTCGACATTAAAGAACATCTAAAACTTGCAGTGAAATATTTCTCTCTACTCTACTTTCCCTAAAAATATTAGTTACAACAAAATGATAGTCACCATTTGAATCAGCAAACTCAATTTTTACTACTTTTACTATTAAATGAGGACTCCGTCTCATTGAGATGAAATATTTGTAGCATCTTCGGCACATCTATCTTAAATATAAAAGTATTGAATTAAACAATCATATTTTCATATTTCCAGTTTTGAGCTGACTGCAGATTGGTCAATTGATCAGATAAAATCAGTCAGATGATATGCCGTTTTGTCTAAATTTTATGACAAAAATTATAAGTTGCTGGTTTATAGGTTGCCTACTCCTGGTTTAAAACATGCAATACCACTTTTTTAATGACGCATCAAGCGGCTTCTAAAGTGGTGTCCTGTATGGTACAAACAATTCTGCAAGTCATTAAAGTTAAGGAGTTAAGAAGCACTGCACTAGAGTAAGAAACAAACGTATCTAACGTTTTTATATTAAATAAATCACTAGACCTCTCATAAGACTCACATGTAAGGTAATGCATTCTCATGAATCTTATTTTAATGTAAAATGTGGAAACTTTACTTGTCTGACCAACTTCAGTTGGTACTTGCTACAAACGTCATTACATTTCCGGTGGTAATTATCAGCCTTTACAGAGAAAACTCAACACATTCTGAATATAGATAAAAAATCAAGCATATTCATTTGGACATAGCATTTGTTCAAGCCCTTCTTTCTAACAAAACATTCCTATTTCTCCAAAAAAACCATTACACCTTATATCAGACACCAACACCTTTCCAGTTTATATTATAGAACAAAGTTATGCAGAAATAGCTTTATTTTCGATACACATAATTTACTTTACTATATTGGTTTTGTTTGTTGTCTCATGGTCTGATTTGCTTTAAACCACAGTGATCAGTGTAAATAGAGTTAATACCTACATATCATCAGCACCTTCGGTGGTTGAATGAATGCTGAAAAGATTAATTAAGAAGTCTACTAGGACAAAAAAATGTTGACTCAATACGTTCAGCTTAATGTTTTTTTCCAAAATATTCAAGAGCTGTGCAGTATTTACTATAACAAGAGCTAAGTCAGTTTTTTTTATAACAAGTCAGTTTTTTCATCTGTCCAAATCTATGGTTGATGACTGAGCGAAAAGATTACATCGTACTGGAATTGAACTCACAGCTTTCAGCTTGTTAATCCAACATGCTAACAACTGCCCTAATTTATCTTTGTCATTAGTTGAGAATAGTTATTGGCTATGCTTTTGTTACAGACCTGGCAGCTCTCACAACACACTAAACTGTCAATGTGCTAATTGTCATAATGATAGCTAATGTTCTAAACGGGCACACAAGTTTTATGTAATACCAGAGGACAAACAAAGGTTTGTATATACCAAAGACTTCTTTCACTAGAGCTCTTTCTGCTTCAAATTTAAAACATGTCAATGTCTGAGATGGTCCTAGCGGAGAGAATGCTGCATAAAAAATCGGCGTCTAGCTTACATATGAATTCAACTTCATTTTTGAGCTAGAGGGCTTTGAGGTTGGTTTTACTGGGAATTACACCCAAACTTAGTGTTTGTGGCTCAGTAACCTCAAAGTATTGAGGCACAGCATCCTCCCTCCGTAATACAAGTAACGTTTATACTAATCACGCAATAGTGATTAATTAAACTAAGAGCGAAATGTTACATAAAAATCTGTTCCTAGAGTTATGTTCCCTTGCACATACTAGTCACTGTTTAATAGATGTATGAAAAGGAGGTTCTTTTACATTTGCCAATTTGGTAAAGCAGAAATTACCAATGTGGTAATTTCTGCTCTTTGCTAATACAGTGAAACATGGATAACTCGCCCTTGGATATAGCGAACACATGGTTAACTCGAATGGATTTGCTTGGTCCGTTCTCATGCAATGATAAATGGCTTTATATAACTCGACCTCGGCACCGCTAACTCGAACAGTTTTTTGCCGAATTCACAAACGGTTTCCGTTCAATTTATTTCGAAGGAGTTTCCACTAGTCGCGGAGCTGAGACTACTCTGCTTTCTTAACGAAAGCGCTTTTAGTACGCGTATAATGTACGTATAATTTTCCCCGTACCGTATAATGGAACCGAAAAAGAAATCGTATAAAAATGATTAATAGGGTCGCTAAGACGTTTGCTTAGTTACGGCCAAGCTATAAACGTTGGAAGGTATTAACGATAAAAATTTAATAAAGATAGACACAGCATGCAAAAAACATATTGTAACAGTGATTATATGCGGATACATAAAGGTAAAATGTCTCAAATAGGCTCGTGGCTTGGTGTCCGCTACAACAGACATCCGCTTTACGATGGCATCACGCAAGTAAAGAAAAGCGTAGAAACCTTCTGACAAACTTAAAGTACTCGAGGAAATCGACGCAGGACAAAAGCTATCAGCATTATCAAAAAGAGAAAATCTTCCAAAAAGTACAATGTCAACATGGATTAAACAAAAAGAAAGAATAAGATTGTTATGTGACCAAAATTCATCAAGGCTAAAGGTAGGGCCACACGAGACAAAATTTTCACGAAATCGGCGAAATTTGGACGAAACGATTCGTGCGAATTGACATTTGGAAGAATTCATCCATCGTTGGTTGCGCACGATGAACGAATCCTGAATTGGACGAAACGTCAGAAATTCCTACGAATCGTTGTTTGATTGGTCGGTTGAAAAGGTTAGTTGAATGTTGAAGGTCGTTTTCTTCTACGTCTGACGCAAATGATTGAAATGGAATCGGCTTCAATTTATTACCGCGTTCTGCTTGGCTAGTTGAAAGTTAGCTTCGTACGAATCCGTGGTGGGGAAACTCCGTGTGGCAGGTCAGAAATTTCGTACGAATGGAATTTCCCAGATTTGGTTGAAATTACACGATACGTGTGGCCCTACCTTAAGAGATCATTCAACGTCGCACGATGAATTGGATGGTGTATTATTGACTTGGTTCAGACAAGTGCGTAGTGAAGGCGTACCTATCGATGGGCCAATTTTGTTAGAAAAGGCTAATAAGTTTTTAAGGACTATAATAACTGTTTAAAATCTATTTCTACAATAAGTCACACTGTTGATCTTTGTCAAAACAATACCTTGTCACAGACTACACTCGATAAGTTTTTTAAATGAAACAACTGATCAGATGTAAAGCATGCTTTTTGCATTGGTCATAAATGTTTACTTATGTCCAGTTTTAAAAATTATCAGAAAGAATAGATATTTTTCTATTGGGCTGAGATTTGTTTGCAGTTTTAAGTGATGTGACTGACAAGACATTTTAAGATTAAAATTGGCAAAATTGATCTTGAGTAAAACACTCAGAAGAAAAAATGTCTTCTGAGCATTTTAACCACGATTAGGTTTTGCCAATTTTAATCTGAAAAAGTTCTGGCAGTCACATCACCTAAAACAACACACAAATCACAAGTGTATAAAAATATCTATACTTTCTGATAAATACTTTAAAACTCCACATCAGATGCCCTTTAACTTACAACAAACAACCTATACTTTAGTTTTATATATACATGTAGTTTGTATATGTATCTACTGATAAATACATTCTCTTGTGACTGTACTCTGATAACTTGAACGCTCTGATAACTCAAACACTTTCGCTCGGTCCCGTGAAGTTTGAGTTATCCATGTTTCACTGTATGTATATTACCAAGTATATTTGATTTCTCTATGTATGTGTATAAAGCTCCGATCTTGTAATATAGTATAAAAATGTTGCCCTGGAGGTAATATACATGTAATATAAACATTAATTCCAGAACTTGATAACATATTGCTCTGGATATGTTTTGATCCTTTGACATGCACCATGGAAGATCAGTACTTTACCAACTGCACCACTTAAACACATTTCAAAGTTGTAGGTTAATCTTTAGTATAATAGCTTTAATAACACCATTTGTCATGTTTTATATGTTTTACATAGAGAGTGATAGCTGGTTATCACTTTAAAAGTTGCTTCACCAACAGCTCTTCAGTCTAGCAGTTTTTTTCACGTAAAAAATCCATTTAGTGTGCTATTTTAGTGTTTGAAATAAATTAAAGTTTATGGATTTATGGAATAATCTACACATATATTATAAAATTCTGGCCTTTCGATCTTGCATGTTACCTTCATACTGAAGAGATAGTATAAGTGGTGATTAAAGAGCTCCATAAATACCTGCTCTATACACATTTTGATCACATGACAGGGAGGTTGGTCGACTAACACTCTACTAACTGCACTACTCGAACCACCTTCAGAGGTAGTGGTATAATATTTACTATAATAAGAGTGAATGTCCCGTGACACGCGAGGAAAGAGTTATAAGATGAGACTCACTACGGCTTATTTAATCTGTAAAAGTAGTTCTACTTCAAGTAGTGGCAGGATTAATTGGTAGCCTTAGAACTTTCCTTTTACATGTAAATGTGTCATGGACTATCTGGTTAGAAACTTAAAAATTCGTTTTCATATACATTAAAGACAATCGCCTTTAATGAACACATTTGTGGATTTTTGTCACGAAAGAAATCCCGTTCTTACTGCTAGCACATACTATAAGCTCATAGCTTATTCCTGTAACATCAAAATGACTCATCAATTACATGTGTGCCAGAAACCCAGCAACAAAATTTGAGCTAAATTTGAGTTAGTTAGAACTAGATTGCAATCTAGTTCAATTGAACGTGATTGAACGCAATTGGACCCAATTGAACGCGATTAGACGCGATTGGCAATTTTTGAATTAAAAACTAATTAGAAACTCATGAATCTATCTTTACATGTCTTGGAACAATTGTCCACAATGAACATGTTCAAAGATTTTTGTCATAAAACAATTTGCGTTGAAAACGAAAGAAGTCCGAGCATCGGCGAGCTTAATACTAAAGTAATAAATAAAGGGGCTTGATTTTCTTAACAATGAGTCGTAAATTGTAAATACAATTATAGATATGACTAAGCAAATTTTTATGTTGCAAGTATCATAAACCAAAATATTTCCAACATAAGAAAGATCTGGCAGTGTCTAGAATGTTATTTGATTTTTTTTCTTTGATCACTTGTGCACATTCATCACTCAACTCCGCCTGTTGCTTTTCCTGTGAGACATTTCGATGAAAAAAGTGAGTTGACACTCTAAAAATGGCTCCTTCAAGTCAAGAATAATTTGCTCTGTTTTACTTTCTTCGGGGCAAAAGAATTTGTATTGTCAAATTTTGTCAAATCAAACCAAAATTTGTGTATTGTTCTTCTACTGTATGGCTCTCATTTGTCACCCATGTCAGTAAAACTTTTCTAATGTAAATAATTTACTCTGTAAAAAACTGGCACAAAATTTGTAATTGCTTTGAGCTGGTTGATTGGTTGGAGAACAACTATTGACTATTGATTGACTACTGACTATTGACTATTGACTATTGAACTCATCTATATATATATTTCTCAAAGTCCGTGTGTTGGAATTCCGTCTGTTGGAAATCCGACTATAGCTATTATTAGAACAGCTGAGCTGGACAACAATACAGACTCAAAGTCATGGCTTACCGTCATTGAAAGCCTAACCTTATTAACTAGCTTAGTGGAGTTTTCCATTGGCAATATGCTAGGCTACTGACTTGAAAGGTACATTTGTTTGACAAAGTTTTAAAACCTTTACCATTGTTTTTATTTTTCACTTAATTTATTTCAACTACATGACACACTTTTCTCAGGATATATACTTTGAAAGTTATAATGGCAAATGTTGTTATATGTTAAATACAAATCAATTTTCTGTCCGAAGACTCTTCTATTACACGGGCAACATCGGGTGGCTCACCTAGTTGTGTAATAAATGTAAAAATGTAATAACTACAATACAAAATATATATTTATATATTTCTTACTTTATTGACAGCAATAGCATTGTTTAAAACAGAAATTTCTGTTTTAAACCAAGTTATTGCCGTCAATAAAGGTTGGAAATTATTGGAAAAATAGGATACCATTTATGGTTTCCAAATTATGCCATACAAGAATCAAAAAGCAAATAAAGGGCAAAAATTACCTCATAAAATCAGTATAAATGGCTATTAAATTTTATTTCAGTAGACCCTGGGAGATAGGATTGTGAGATGCCAAAATAATATACCTACATATATAAGACATTCACAGCAATCAAAGGTAAATAGAATCTTTAATGTTTACCATTTTTCTTGATCAATTGTTGTGTTGTTTTCACTATTTGAAAACTTTTAGCATAGCTTTTAAATTTGGCTATGAAAAAATATTTTTATTAACCTTGAAAACATTTAGGTAAAAACTTTTTAAAAATCTTTTACAAGTGGTGAAAGTGGTGAAGCCATCATAAAAGACAACCAGCCACAAAGAGCATGTTCTCCGAGTGCGCTGCCAGCCAGCTGTCATCCAACCGAGCAAGGAAAGGGAGGAGCCTATTGGTCTATAAGGCGACACTCAGATATGGACAGGCAGAGTAGACGGACTCATGTTCTATACTTGTGTTTGTACTCTGACTGTATTATTCACAAACATGTGCATCATATTATCGCTACTTTTATTGTAAATACACAGAGCTAGTGGCAATAAATAAAGTGCCAAGACTTCCAACAGGGCCGAGTCACAGAATGGCAGGAATATGATGGTTCCTTTACATGTTACGTTTTAAGGCTTATAGACAGTTTATAATGACAGTTCATAGATTGCAGTAGTTTTAAGGAATGGAAATACATCTGTTTAAAGGAGTCAGCGCTAAAATTGAATGCCATAGTGGTTTATGTTGAGTAAAATCCGAACAAATTCCGCGGTACTAGTTGAAACTTTGCCTTTCTAGTTATGCTAGCCTGCCTAGTTGTGCAATTTTTAAATGCCTTACATAACAAAAAAATAGTTGCTAAAACATGAAAAACACAATAAATAGTAAGTACATGCCCTATTGTTGTAGCCTATGGTGACAGTGTATGTGTGGCAGCCTGGGGTTTTAGCTCCACCCATTTTCTAAACCCTTATTATGTAGCAAGATATAAATTTTTGTCATGCAAAGCAATGATTTCATTTTCTATTCTTGCCTCCTATTGGTCATGTGTGAGAAGTTCTTTGTACTTGAACTAGGTTTTCTTTGCTGTTTATCTAAAAGTTATGTACTTTTAGCATTTTTCTGTTTCAAAAGAATTTAATTTTTTCACATCTCTTTCTCTCTCTTTCTCTCTTTTCCTTTCTTTTTCTCTTTCTCTCTTTCTCTCTCCCTCTTTCCCTCCCTCCTCCCTCCTGTAGCTCCCAAATGTCTAACTGTAGCTCTCCAACCTCTAACTGTAGCTTCCCAACCTCTAACTGTAACTCCACAACCTATAACTGTAACTCCACAACCTATAACTGTAGTTTCCCAACCTCTAACTGTAGCTCCACAACCTCTAACTGTAGCTCCACAACCTCTAACTGTAGCTCCACAACCTCTAACTGTAGTTTCCCAACATCTAACTGTAGCTCCCCAACCTCTAACTGTAGCTTGCCAACCTCTAACTGTAACTCCACAACCTATAACTGTAGTTTCCCAACCTCTAACTGTAGCTCCACAACCTCTAACTGTAGCTCCACAACCTCTAACTGTAGCTCCACAACCTCTAACTGTAGCTCCACAACCTCTAACTGTAGTTTCCCAACCTCTAACTGTAACTCCCCAACCTCTAACTGTAGCTCTCCAACCTCTAACTGTAGCTCCACAACCTCTAACTGTAACTCTCCAACCTCTAACTGTAGCTCCACAACCTCTAACTGTAGCTCCACAACCTCTAACTGTAGCTCCACAACCTCTAACTGTAGCTCCACAACCTCTAACTGTAGCTCTCCAACCTCTAACTGTAACTCCACAACCTATAACTGTAGTTTCCCAACCTCTAACTGTAGCTCCACAACCTCTAACTGTAGCTCCACAACCTATAACTGTAGTTTCCCAACCTCTAACTGTAGCTCCACAACCTCTAACTGTAACTCCACAACCTATAACTGTAGTTTCCCAACCTCTAACTGTAACTCCCCAACCTCTAACTGTAGCTCTCCAACCTCTAACTGTAGCTCCACAACCTCTAACTGTAACTCTCCAACCTCTAACTGTAGCTCCCCAACCACTAACTGTAGCTCCCCAACCTCTAACTGTAGCTCTCCAACCTCTAACTGTAGCTCTCCAACCACTAACTGTAGCTCTCCAACCTCTAACTGTAGCTCTCCAACCACTAACTGTAGCTCTCCAACCTCTAACTGTAACTCCCCAACCTCTAACTGTAGCTCTCCAACCTCTAACTGTAGCTCTCCAACTCTAACTGTAGCTTCGAACAGATGGCTGAACTAGTAACCTTGCAGTCCTGTACACTGTGAGAAATTGTTTAGTTGTAACTACCTGCACAATTGTTCATAATGCAGCAATGCGGTTGATTGAGGCAGATGGTAAAGTGTTGCTCCATCAAACTGAAAGATGCAAGTTCAAATCCATTTCAAAGTAATTTTTTTCTTAAGTTGATGCTTTCTAAAAATGAACTTGCACAAAGTATTAATAGACCTCATAAAAAATGGTATTTTTTTATCATTTGCCATTTTTTTATGTTTGAGGTGGTCTGACTGCCAAGATATTTCAAGACTAAAATTACCAAAACTTGATCGCAATTAAAATGTTCAGAAGAAAAATATTAATTTCTGAAATAGGCAGAATAGAGGAATTGTATATTAAAATTATATTATGTCTCGAATAGTAGATCATAGAACAAACAGTCAAGTTTGTAAAAAATTAATTTTATTATGTATTGACTCGTGGGGCAAAGAGAAACAGACATGGTTAATACACAGTAGATAAGCCTATGTTCTAGACAATTTACTTATATCTCTGATGTTCAAAAGTGTTGATAAAGACATGCTGGTGCTGAAGCTTTAACATGGAGAAACAATCTAGTAGCTTGACAAGGGTGTGCAGTAAAGTAAGAACGAGAATAGGAAAAACAAACTCGAAAAGGTGTAACCATGATGATGAGAGGAAATACCCCAAATCCAGCCATGAGTCGAATGACTCATCAGCGTACTACAGCGATGTATCGACGTGAGTCAACATTTGTTTTATGGCTGAGATAATTACGTCTAGATATCCTAGACAACAATATGACTACAAATAATGTAGTATGACTGTGCTTAAATGGCTTATGTTACTACTCATATCATCCAGGTTCTCTAACGTAATCTCATCGATTAATTTTTTTCTGATAGTTTATTGCTAGAAGATACATGTATATCTTCTAAGCTATGGTATAATACTCTACCTATGATTCCTGTCATGTATATCATCTTAGTTGTTACATGAAACTCTACCTATGGTTACTGGTATGTATGTCATCTACTAGTTACATGTATATCATCTAGGGCAGGGCTGGGCAAAGCGCGGCTCTAGAGCCGCATGCGGCGTTTTGCAAATTTTGTTGTGGCTCTTTCAACTCTGTGAAAATTCAAATTCTTTTGACGTATATAAAAATATCCTTATAATATACCGTACAAAACTACATGCATTGTGACATATTAGGCTTATCTAAAAATGCAATATTACTGCGTTATATACATAGACTACACATGCATCATGAGTCATAATTCATGACATCAGGTACATGTAGCTTTTCTGATGTAATAATGTTCATTGCTGGCCTAATGAGGACAAAAATAGAATTCTCCAGAAGGGTTCATCAGGAAGTCATTCCATCATGATTTCATAATGCTGACTTATATAAGAGGCTGAGCCTTAGTTGAACATGTCATTTGCAATTGAGCCAATTAATGCAGCGGGGGTAGCAATGGCATCTTCAAAAAAACGAACCATTCCCAGAGTTACAATGGACGCCTCACAAAGTAAACAAAATAGAAACGAATCTACAAGAGAATTCCAAGATGAGTGGACCCTGGAATATGCATTCATTTTTAGGCATGGCAAACCGCAATATCTATTGCGCCAGAAAACGATCTTCGCTAACAAGAAGACAAACATCAAACGACATCATGCGACGAAGCACAGCGAGTTTACTGCAAAATTTCCATTGGGATCTTTAGCTAGACATCACAAGCAAGATAAACTTCCAAAATCACAAACTTCTTCAGAAAATATGCTAGTTTCTTTCACAGCTACTGATACACACGCTATAGAAGCTTCTCTACGAGTTTCAAAGATTAGGATCTATGATCAATAGTATGTATATCATCTAAGCTATAACATGATACTCTACCTATGATTACTAGTATGTATATCATCTAAGGTATAACATGATACTCTACCTATGATTACTAGTATGTATATCATCTAAGGCATAACATGATACTCTACCTATGATTACTAGTATGTATATCATCTAAGGCATAACATGATACTCTACCTATGATTACTAGTATGTATATCATCTAAGGTATAACATGATACTCTACCTATGATTACTAGTATGTATATCATCTAAGTTATAATATGATACTCTACCTATGATCACTAGTATGTATATCATCTAAGTTATAACATGATTCTCTACCTATGATTACTAGTATATATATCATCTAAGTTTTAGTATGATGCTTTATGTATTTGGTCTTTTGCTGATATGTAAAAGAACACAATTCACAACATACAGGATGCTATATAACATAATTATAGTAATACAAAAACGAGTGTTTATAAGGTTTGCTAGTTTGTGTAGCACTTCAGTGGAGTATTGGACAACACAATTACCTAGCTGCAAGTGATCAGCAAGATACAAGAAGAAGCTGCTTATTCATTTTATAATTACAACTATTAAAGTAATAAATCATCGATTTTATTTCCAAAGGTGATTAAGCGATTTATTGTTCAGATTCCAAAGACATGTACTAATGTTTTATATGCATGTTTAGTGTTGGAAGATCTGGACAAGTGTCAGCATGTGTGTAATGATTTTCTTACTTTTTCTCAGGTATCGATGGGTTGACTATGACAACTGGTGGCCTGTGGTCCAGAGAAAACCTATACCTATCATCCGGTGAGCTCGTTTTTTAAAGTTTTTATTATGACATTACTGAGTTTGGTTTTTTCCAACTTCTGAAAGCCATAGAGTTCTTACCTTTGCACAATGTTTAGGTAGCAGTGTCACAGTATTTCTGACGTTTAAATAGCTTGATTAGTCTGGACGAATAAGAAACATTTTTTAGTTACGGTGAAAATGCACATTTCCAAACGGGAGATTTGCTATCAGCTTTTGTGGTGTTGTGTATCATTCTATTTCTAATGTTTCATGTTAGTTTTATTTAAAAGCAATTGCTGACAGTAAAAAATTGGGCCCTCTGCTGGTTGTTTAAAGACCGTGAAATACATACTTGGCAGAAAATATTTGCTTCCATATTTATTTTTCTTGAAACAAGGCTTTTGCAAAAAAATAATTTGTCTGATAAACCGGAAAATAAATTAATTAAGAACAGAATTGTTAAAAATCAAATTTATTTATTTAAAACTTTTTTACTTTAAGTATATTCGTTGCTAGCGCTAGATGAAATAAAATGTTTTAATTCTTTTTTGCTTTTGTGACTGCTTTTTGTGTGAATGTAAAAGTGTGCAGTTATACAAAATTTAGAATATTGGTTAGCATAACACCTTGCAAAATACCTGAGCAGGGAAATCCAATTTGTTTTTGTAATTTTCAGTTATCTTTTTTACAGCTGCTCAAGCTCAAACACAGATTTATGCGTTTTCTATTCTCTAAAAGCTAATGCAAATCAGTAATTTTTGATTAGGGATGCTCGCACCCCTTAGGGATGAAAGCTCCCCTTAGGGGTGTGAGCTTTTGTCCACCGGGGTGCAAAAATCAATAGTGAAAATGAAGAAAGTGTATTTGTCATTGCAAAAAAATCTCAGTTAAGTTTTTTCCTCACTAGTCAGCATGTATGATGTTTTATTAATATTACTTTAACAATTTTACTATTTCTTTGGTTTTTGTCTCATGGTCTAATTTGCTTTAAACGGAATACCAAAAATCAGCGTTTTATATACTACTGCATTTTTCAACAAGAAACGATTACAGATTATAATTTATTAACAGATTTTGTTCTGAGGTATCAATTGACACTTTTGTGATCAATTTCTGGTTATCGATAGAATGACCTTCTAATAATATGTTGTTTTTTTATATTTGGAGTGTGTCCGTTTTTGATTGTTTTGAGCCTATTTTTATACAAAACAGGCTGTGAGATTGTCCTCATCAGTCATAAGGGTTGATGATGCAATATGAATAGGGAGCCGCTGACGTAGATCAACTTGGTGTATGTCAGCACAGCGTTTACATAGTTGCTATGAATTAGCAAATAACTTAAAGGTTTACTTGCAACTTTATATTGAGTCTTTTATTGGTATTTCAATTCGCATGATATTAGCCTGGGCGTGGCTCTCTTGGGGGATGGGGGGGAGGGTTAGGGGAGAGAGAGAGCCATGCCTAGGCTAGCGTGATATCATCACGTGTCAAATCAATAGGTAATATACATGGTTTTATTGAATGCATGAAGTATATTTGTGAAAATGTTTCGACGAATGAAGTTGCATGAAAGTGTAAACAGAAGCGCATCGTGTTCGATTACGTCCCATTTGAGCCATTTTGGAAAGGAATTCCAATCTACGGCTGTTTCGGTGATGGCGGCGATTAACTGTTCATTTTTGAGCTTTTAAGAGCTTGTAATCACATTTCCACATATTTTGCACCTACAACACAACAGAATAAAACATGGTGTTCACCTTTTAATACCAAAAAACTGTAATGTGAATTTTGTGGCAAGTTAACCTTTAAGGAACTAGTGATAGTCATTAGGAGTTATCAGGTGCAAGTGAAAGATTAGTAGATAGTAACCATAACTATTAATTACTATAGTTAAGGTTGTCGTAGCCAGAAATGGTGTGAAATTGTCTTATGGCATTTTTTGTGCAGTACGTCACCTACAGTTATGTGTAGGGTTTGAGTCGCTTACCTGTTTTGAAAAGGGTGTTTTTATACCTGTTTGGTTATAAAGATATAAGATCATGACGTATAATGTTTTCAGGCAAATACACGCTACGAATTCTCCTATAAATGCTGCCATACAACCTCGAGAAGACCAAAGATGTTCCCATGAAGGACTATCTACAGAGTTCTGTAATAGTGCCAGCAAATATTTTCAAGCTGACCAAGCTAAAACTTACAACACAAGAGTTCCTGCGGATGTTTTTAAAATGGATGAAAACTGGAAGCTTAGCAAACAAGTCAATAAAGACGTTTCTAGATGTGATATTGGAGAATTGAGAGTAATCCAACGAGGGTGTCGAGAAAATAGGTCTGCTACAGAGAATCTTACGTTAGCTGGCGTACAACGACAATCAGATCAATGCAGGGCTTCCGATAAAAGATTCAATACAAAGCTTTCTAAAAATGACTATAGACAAATGAGAGCTGGCCAAAGAGAGAGTTTCAATAGAAGACTCAATACTGAGATTTCCAGAACTGATTGTGAAAAGTCTCGATCAAATTTTGGTGAGAGTTATAACAGAAGGTGGAATACGGAAGCTTCTATAATTCCACAGAGATTTGCTCCAGCAAACCAAAGTGAGGAGTGTGATAAAGGACTAACTAGGAATGATCCCGAAGCTGCTGTAAGAGAGACTCGAGTCATCCAAGGTGGTATGTCGAATAGAAGACTTATTACAGAAGACTCTATAACTGGTATCAAGCCACCTCAATTTGACCGAAATTCTATTAGGAGACAGAGTATGGAGGACAAATCAGTTAATCATATACGACCTGACTTTGTGGCACAGACTCATCTTTCTGGTATTGATGGTCACACTGGTGGTCACACTGGTGGTCACACTGGTGGTCACACTGGTGGTCACACTGCTTTACCTACCACAAAACAGTCACAACGCCAGAGAAGAGACTCGAGGCCTTGCTCGAAGTTCGGCTCCAAACAATATCTAGAACTAAATTCCGCCGCTGCTCATTTTGGGAAATGTAAGTTTAGTCACGCTAATTTTTATAACAAGTGTCATAGTTGCTTAGTATAAATAGCTTTTGGCCTTCACGAATGTTCTTTGTTTTGTATAGTACAGGCACCTAGCTAGCCTATGGCTTGGTCCGGTTACAAATAGGCACTTTGCTTGTATTGCCTTCAACTTTCTCAGAAGCTCATGCAGTAATCAGGGGTCATAGTGCACGCAGAATATATATTTAAGAACAAATATGTTAGAGCACAACAAGTGGATAAGCAAGTATCACTACTCTGCCATTTTCAGGGGCAAGAGTCTTTTATATAGCAAATCAATAGCTTAGGCTCCGCCTACTAGTCACGGCTCGGCTGGACTTAAGGCGTGGTCACACGAGCACCGAACCGACGTAGGATCGGTTCGGTTCGGAGGCTGGTTCGGTTCGTGGCACATGTCACACGGCCACCGAAGTAACTTCGCTTCTTAGATACCATACGTATAGAGACAAGACACGGTTTCATTAGTAGTTTTTATGTATTTGAGTTAAATATTTCTATTGTAAACAAAAAACTTTGAGGAACAATTATAATTACACAGCAGATTTATCAGAAGATCGTTCAGCTGCTCAAAATAAATCACTCGATACAAAGATTTTGCTAACCCTTCCCATCAACATAATTATATTTTTTATTAACATATGAATGTTTTTCTATGCTGAGTACATAACAAACAAAATCAGTCTTTATCATAGTACTGTGGTTTTACATAAATAAATCAGTCAACGATACTTCATCAGGATGAATATGACACATTACTTATATTCCACACGAAAAAAAATCACAACCATTCCCTTACATTTATGCAAAACTTAAGTGCAACATCTTACATTTATGCAACCCAATCACAAGTCCGGGTGAACCTTGTCGTAAATTGCTTCATGTTGTTTATTTAACGAAATAAAAGTATCGTCCCATATCTTTTTTAACTTTACTCACACGCACGTAAGAAGAAATGTGACGCGTGCTCGCTAGAATTCTAGAATTTTAACCAGCCAATAAGAGCAAGGGTTCGGCACGAAATTTCCAGCAGTACCGAAATAGTTCGTTTCGGTCAGAAATGTCCTCAGCCGAACTTTTTAGAGCTGAAAACGACGTCGTTTTGCGTCATTTAGTTCGGTTCGGTGCCCGTGTGACCACGGCTTTAGTCGGACCAGTACAATCCAGTTGTGGCAGTGGTTCAAAGCTTTTCATGTAGTATTTTTCTAAATCATCCTGTAATGCAAACTTAGCACTGTATAATAAGGTAGCCCTTGCATATCAGTGTAAATGCTGTCTAGTAATTGAATTTTTCAAGATTGAATCATATAGTTGTTGAACATAGTTTAAGATGCCATCTATACAAAAACACTTTGATGTACAATAGATGCTTCTACATGGTAAACTTATTTTTATGTAAATTCCATTCAATGTCAAGAATTTATTTACAGTTTTTGTATCATATTATATGAGAAATTTCGTATAATGTAAAGCGTGACATCGGTCGAAGTCCTGTAATTTGATTTGAATAACGAAAGTCCCATAGTTAGCCTTACAAATATTGTTTTTTCTCTTGGGAAAGCAAATGATGTATAGGAGTAGCTCTATTATATGCTAGTACACTGACAGTTGACAGTTATTACCCTAACAGGAAATAGAACAACACCTTATAAACAGTGGCAGGTAATGTAGTTACTATTGGCTAAGTTGACTAATTAACAAATATGGCAAATTGGCTAATTGGCTAATTTGAGTAACTTGAAGGTTGACTTGCAACAAAATTCACATTACAGTTATTTGATATGAAAAGATTCACCATGTCTTACTCTGTTGTGTTGTAGGTGCAAAATATGTGGAAATGTGATTACAAGCTCTTAAAAGCTCCAAAACGAACAGTTAATCGCAGCCACACGAGACCGCCGTAGTTTGGATTCTCTTTCCAAAACGGCTAACATGAGACGCAGTTGTTACAAGATGGTTTCTGTTTACACCTTCATGGAACTTTATTCGTCGAAATATTTTCACAAATATACTTCACGCATTCAATAAAACCATGTCTATTGTTCTTACGCGTCTGTTTTATCGTCATTGTAATGCTGTCACTTTTAGCACTGATATCTTATAATTTACCGTAAAAATTCATTTAATTTTTTAACCTTACCTCGAAGGAGTACGTATCATTGTCTGATAATCATGGCGAGCCTGTTAGTCACCTGTGATAATCGAAAAGTGCTGCAAAAATTGTTTGCGAAGTATTGGGTCACATGATCAGATTACGACTAGACGATTAGACCAAACCGAAACAAAACTGTAAAGTAGCGAGCATCTATATTTGATATGGGGTCTTCGGTAAAACCCGAAGTGTTTGCCATAAACTAGTGCTACGATAAGTTTTATATTGAGCTTTTTATTGGCCTTTCAATTCACGTGAGAACATCACGTGGCAAGACAATAACCAAATTGTAATGAATACGTCAGATAAATAAAAAGATTCCAATCTATGGCGGCTTTTCGTTTTTGAGCTTTTAAGAGCTTGTAATCGCATTTCCACATATTTGGCACCCACAACACAACAGAGTAATCTTTTTGATACCAAATGACTGCAATGTGAATTTTGTTGCAAGTCAACCTTTAAGCTAGTAACTTAAGCTAGTAACTTAGGCTTGTCTAAATCTTTACTATAAGAGCCATGAAGCCAGCTTGTAAACGTTATGTTACATTTCTCATTTCTCAATCATGATCTTCAAGCATGCTAGCAGTAACCAATTGTTTTCGCTAGTGCTTCGAGCCTGCGTATTATCACTGGTGGAATGGCTATGTACACAATTAATGGTAATTCATTGTTTCAGAAGTAGGTCGTGGTGGCTTAGAAGCTCAGAGTCTGCAGACAGACATTCGATCCACTGAGTTCAACTCCAGTGCACCACGGATTTTTTGTACCTATAATTTTACTTCATAGTATTAATATCAATGATGCGCTACTTACAATAATTATAGCTTAGAGGTTTATTTCTGTGTAGGAATTATAAAAACGCTCTCTAGTTTGCTTATAAGAGATTAGCTGAACATTTGGCGTTACACGAGTACTAAAAACACCTTGTAAAAAGTGGTAGGAAATGTAGTTGCTATTAACAAATTAGCTAATTTGAGTAGCTCAAGCTAAAAACTTACACTAGTAGGAACCTTTACTATAATAAGAGCCGTGAGGCCAGCTTGTAAATGCTATGCTACACATAATGATCTCTCCCGTAATCACGACTTGTGAGCGTTCTAAGGAGTAACCAATAGTATTTTCTGAAGCATTTTAATTTTCAGTATTTTAGCTGATGTAATGAATATGACCACAATTATTCCATTGTGTGCCAATGTAATAATAATGGTGGTCTAACCCTGCTCTATAACCTAAAGCAGAGCTAGAGGCCCTAGTAAAGGAGTCAGAATACTTCCAAGTGATATACATATGAAGTTTGAACTGTAAAAGTGCACTAGAGTGGTGATGAGAAGAGTAAAGAAGGTGGGTGATTCAGGTTCCAGTATGCCAAAAGGACAGGTGCTGCAAGACCTATAGTATATAAGCACCTATAAGTACTCGGGAGTACAGGAGGTAAAATAGGATCAAGATGAAAGGTATAAAGGAGAAGGTCAGGAAGGAATATTACAGAAAGATAAGAAAAAGGGCTTGAGTTAAAACTGAATGGTGGGAATATAATTAAAGCAATGAACACTTAGGCAGTATCAACAGTGCGTTACACTGCAGGGATAGTATATAGGACTGCTGATGAGTTGAAAGAGGTCAATAGAAAGACGAGAACACTGATGATGGTGACCCGTCTGCTCTACCCAAAAGCAGATGTAGACTACCTCTCCCTCCCTTTTGCAACCAGCCTTCACCATTAGTACATGCCCGCAGCACAATAGCTGCAGTTAACTCCATGGAAATACGGCAGTCTCAACTGCTAACACCTGTGCACAAACCAATAATCTCTCAGCAGCCCCCGCTGCTTCGCGATGGTTCCTGTCCACCCAGACCACCGCGCGCTGAAGATTTCTTGAGATTGAGATCTAAAGAAAAGAGCATGTCAACTCAGTAGCCCAGTTCACAGGTTCTTGGCTCCCTTTCACTACGCTTCTACCCAAAATACTAGACCTCTGTCATTTATATAGCCGGTCCTGTTAGCCAATCCATCGGTTTTCCACGAGAGCAAGTTTGTGTATTACTAACTATTCCCTGGAAAACTGGGCATGGCAACAATTAGTGACTTGTTTAGATGTTCATGTACATGTACAGTGATATCCCACACCAATTACTGGCTGTATATGTCTTTGATTTAATTTATTAGTATATTGTTAAGTTTTTGCTTTTAATAAAATAAAACAAACAAGCTCGTTCTTCATATTTTAGTTTTGCAAAAAAGGTTTTGCAAAGAGGCTAAGAGCTACTATAAATGTAACAACACGTTTCCATTCAGTCTTCGCTATTATAAAAAAACTCAGCGTACTTCAAAAATTGCCTGCTTTTTTAATATGAAGTTTGCAGTTTAAAATAGTAACAAAATATTAAAAAAATCGTTTTTATCGAATAGACTAAAATTAGTTACACTAATACCCTGACAGTACCATGCGCTGTGACAGATCGTCATGGGTAATAACTATGTGCACAATTATTCTTAGGTACTTTAAGTTGGTCGAGTGGTGCAGATGGTAGCATGCTGGACTAGGAAGCGAAGTGTTAGAGTTCAAATCCTATGCGTCGCAATCTTTTTTTCTAATGTTCCTCATGTGGCTTTGGACATTTGTCCAAGACTTCAAAACTATTGTAAAAAAAATTTTTTTTTAAATTCAAACAATTTTTTAGACAGTGTTCTGGAACAGAATATGGTAAAACCTTGAGCATTTCACATAATTCACATTTCTTACTAAGCAAGCTACAAACTAACAGCTAGTATTTGTTATTGTTCAAACGTATTTTATTTTAATAGGGGAATCAACTATGACATGTTCGCAAGATTACCCGTCAATCTACAGTGACATTAGCACGAAAAAACTCGCACAAGAATCATTAACAATGCTCAGTAAAAGTCAAGGCCAAACATCAATGTATGACAGCCAGGGTAAAATGCTTAAACATTCCAGTTTTAATTTTGGTATAGATGAAGATGGAAACCTCTTAGTGCAAGATCACGGGCAGGTCTTCGCGGTAATACAAGGTCAAAAAGTGCCTCTCAGAGATCAAATGTTTTGGCTACTCGACTGTAACGGAGTGCGTATTGGCAAACCTGGGCGATTTGTAGGGTTGGACCAAAACAATAACAGACTGTTCAGAGATATGTTACTCAACTATTCCATCCTGACACAATGCGGACAAATCACTCCGTTGAACCCAGAAGATGTTTGTTCAGGAGAGGGAAACCAATACTTCGTCACCTACAGTGGCCGAGATGTACGACTTGCTCTCCCAGAAGGAGGAGAAAAACTAATCATGTATGACCATTATACGACTCCAGATTTAGATGATGGTTGCGAGTAGACAACTTCAAAACTAATGAACTGACATAGAAATCATAAGATGTAAGACTAAAGCTATAAAATACCAAATTTAAGACTAAGCAAGCTTTTCATTTGTTATTCTGCACTGAATAAGAAATAAATGTTTGAAGGCCATGACACGAAATGTATGAAACAATCCCTCGGAGATCATGTTTGTTTAGCTGACGCTGAGCAGAAGCTGCACATGATATTGTTGCACAAAAGGTTACTCTGTGATGTTTGCTGGACATGGCTGAGCCCAGTGGCAAAAAATTTCAACCAGTGGCTAAGAGTAATTTAAGGGTGAATGTCATTCCTGTCACACCAGTAGACCTGTTTGAGAATTGGACACCAACCTGTTGTTTGCAGGTCAGGTATTTTAGGCCTCTAGGCCACAGTTGCAACACAATATAAAAAGTAAGCTACAATTGCCCATCTTGATGACAATTATAACATAACTGATGAAGTTAGATAAATGCTCATTTAGCATCAAAGCAAGGATTTTATTGTTTTTTAAGTTTGCCCACTTTTTACCTTTAATACTTGGAAACTCCTCCATAAAAAACACAGTACATCTTCAGACCTTAAATGAGTACAGTTGTCACAATCAATCATTCCAATTTTCCCTTTTTAAAATTTTCTCAACTTGTTACTAGATGTGCATTACAGTGAATTTAAATCAAATCTATAAGCAAAGGGAATAATTATATTATTTTTTATTGAAAGAAGTTGAATGTTTTTTAATTTTTAATAAGCAACTGTTTTAAGCTACTTGTTATGAGCAGTGACCCTCAAATAGTTTGACTTGTTCAATACAAAAATAATTTTTAGCTTGGATGGAATTAATTAGCGTCAACAAAAGCTATTCAAACAGCTGTTCACAAAGTAGTGCATAACTTCCATATTATACGTTCAATCAGCATTATCAAAACAGAAAAATGACCAGCAGAAATTTTTTTTACTGTTATAAGTATTCTAGCAGTTGTCTCACATAAAATAAGCAAAAACAAATGTCACCATTAGAACTTAGACTTCAAAAATTAAACAGTATATTCCAAGTTTACTCTGAACTTGACAATAAGCATATGATTTAATGCATATAAATTCATTATAATTTTGCTTCAAACCTATAAATAACAGTTTTATTCAAAATGATCATGCTAGTTTAGGAGATATTAGCTTTTGAATCAATAGTCGCTATATGTTGATAATTACTGAACAAAAACATGATTATTACTGAAACCAACAACTTTACACAAAAGCTTACAGTATGTGTTCAGTTGAAATAGAAATGAAATTTTCATGTTCGCAGTCTATAGCAGGTTTGTGTAAAATAGATTAGGGGTGTGTTAAACTTTCACAGCACAGTGGAATACTGATCATAGCGTGGTTGATATATCAGAATGCGTTTGAAGTTCAGAAGCAGCATCCTATCTAGGTGGCTCAGCCTATACAGGATATCTGCATTCACATGCTATTTTTTTACAATTCACAAAAATTCCCTCTTCCACCATTTGCAGTCTTATACGAAAACTGAGAATAGTTACTCACAGCTTGATCTAGGCAGCCGCAACCATTCATAGATTTGTTATATCTTAGATGAGGTCATCAGAAGCTCTCGGTTTTCGCTGCACTTAGTCTAGCAGGCCATAGTGGGCCATATAAGCGTGCCATAGTATGACACTTTTTAGCCATTTTGTTGTGCCAAGCCACACAAACTTCACTTAGCAAGTTGTAAAAAGTATGCAATGGCTTTATTTATGTGTATTGAAGTTTTAAATCAATGGTTAGCGCGGATTATTTAAGCTTTGATAAGTGGTAACAAATAAAATTCTTACCACCAATAAACACTACAACATTTTGACACTTTTATTGTGTTTGGACTATTGCTCAAAATAGAGTGCGATGCCTGCTTAGCTTGCTGTGCTTGTTTTTTAAAGTTTTTACTATTAGAAATAATTTACCTAATTGCATAAAGCATAAGTCTCTTCCAAACGGTATTTATTAAACATTGCTGGTCTCAAAGTTGTCTTGTTAGAGAAAGCTACACTTAATGGTTCCATGTGATCAGGTGTTGATTTCATTTGAAGTGTGTTCTGAGAACCCCAGTTAGTACTAGTCCTCCTACATCTGTACATCTGTACATCTGTACATCTGTACATCTGTATATCTATATATCTGTATACCTGTATATCCGTATATCTGTATATCTATATATCTGTATACCTGTATATCCGTATATCTGTATATCTATATATCTGTATATCTTTATATCTGTATATCTGTATATCTGTATACCTGTATATCTGTATATCTGTATACATGTATATCTGTATATCTTTAAATCTGTATATCAGTATATATCTATATATCTGTATATCTATATATCTGTATACTGTATATGTAAATCTGTATATCTGTATACCTGCTTACCTGTATATCTGTATATTTGTATATCTGTATATTTATATATCTATATATCCGTATATCCGTATACCCGTACATCCGCATATCTATATATCCGTATATCTGTATACCCGTATATCCGTATATCCGTATATCTATATATCCGTATATCTATATATCAGTATATCCGTATATTAGTATATCTGTATATCTATATATCTGTATATCTGTACATTCTGTACATCAGTACATCTGTACATCTGTATGCCCTAGCACACCTGTGCAGCCTGAAAGCATGCATAGTCTTGGTTTAAACAGAAGAACCCGGTGACTTCCCAATAGCCAATAAAACAAATATTTACTTACAACCATGCATAGATATATTTCACAAGCTACATACTAGCTAACCACCTAGTCAACTAGTTAGCTAAAAAAAGCGGATATTGAGAAATAATAGTCATGGCAGCAAAACAGTAATGACAGTCACAACAGCAAAAAAGTTGTGGCAGTTGTGACAGCAAAACAGTCACAACAGCAAACCAGTCACAACAGTCACGACAGCGAAACTGTCACAACTGTCACCACAGCGCTTCGACTACAAAAACAGTGTAACTGACAATGAGGTACTACAAATATAACGCTTTAGAAAGTACTTGAAATGTTATCTTAGGAGTTGTATCACTTTTTGCAGCTTCGAAGTATGTTTCAAAAAATCTTACAAGAATTTCACAATACAATCTTGGCATGATTGGCATGATTAACATAGCAAACTACGGAAAGTTATAGAAATAAAATGAGTAAGTATTTTGCTTTTGACCTAGTAGATATCGGTGTCAATACTTCACTTGACCTAGTAGATATCAGTGTGTCAATACTTAAACTTATACTTACACTTCACAGAAATTCCAATTATAAATAACAATTGTTCTTATGCAAAATTTGGTGATTCAAAAGTGCATGTAGCTAGTATAACTTGCAGGTTTATTTGATATTTTATTTTGTTACCAGTACTAACAGACATCTGCAGTTTAAGGAGTGGAAAGATGAGATAATTCAATCTAGAATTATCCACACCAATTCTGTATCCTGTTCTCTGACTGTCTATCAAATATAGCTTTATCAAGCTCTTGACTATCTCTTTATCTGACACTATATTTTCAATATATTAAACCTAACTGGCTATTGCTGACACCCGACTACTAATGTACGACACCTAATTAACTATTTCTGACTCCTGGTTAGCTATTTCTTGCTATTTGCTATTTTCCTTGCTAACTATGTATAACACCTGGCTTGTTTTATAACACCAGGCTAGCAGTTTCTGACAGCTGGCTAACTATTCCTGAGAGTTAACTATTTCTGACAGCTGACTATTTCTGACAGCTGACTATTTCTGACACCTGGTTAACTATTTCTGGCACATGGTGAGCAATATCTGACGCCTGACTATCTATTTCTGACACCTTTCTAATATCGCCAGCAAACGGCTTAGCAAAATAACTCAGCCTAGAGAACAAAAAATTTTAACTTTGTGAACTTACAAAAATCTAATATCACATTAACAAGCAAAAGTAAGAAAATATGCTAAAAATAAAATGAGGATAATTAAAATATTTTTTTATTGTTTAGTTTTTAGTTTTTAACAAAACTCAAAACTTCATCTTTAGTTCTGTTATTACCAAAATTTTACATATTTGTGTCAATATTTCTATCTTCTATCTGGATTATCTGGATTATCTGGATTATCTGGTAAAAAGTAAATACTTAGTATGAATCAGGAAAACTAATTATTCAAAACTCTTTGAAAAAGTATGAACTTTAAGGTGGATCAATATACCTCAGCATGCTGTGCTTCTGATGCCATCAAATTTTGTTTAAACTTTTGCAAAGGCTCTTTTTCTAATGCTCTAAAATCTAGATAAATCACAAGCAATGGATTTACTCCTTTCACATTCCCCTTTTATAAATAAAAAAACATGAGTTTATGGTTTTTTCCAAATGAATACAACAAACAAATAAACCAAACAAGATATAAATGGATGATCTTTATTCTCTGATTGGCCCAATTATTCTGAGGTGTTCTAAGCTGGTTAATTTGCTTATTTGGTAAAAGTGTCATTCAAATAAGGTGAGTGCCGTGGGTTCAAGTCCCATATTGGCCAAGCTTTTATTTGTCTAATTACAAACTCGTATTTTGCATCATTTAAAGAAATGTCTTTTTTGGGCTTTTTGAAGGCGGTGACCTCAAAAGATTTTTGATTTCAAAACCTGAAAAAGTATCCGAGAACACCAAATACAATTCTTTAAAAATATTGTCTACTTAGAAGTTATTTTAAATAAAAAACAGCCGCAAATGCCACAAAATATACACAGTTTATAGACATGGATGCCATTCGCAAAGCTATGTAGTTGTTTGCCATTAGTTTTATTTTACTGGAAAAAGATCGATAAATTTTTACAACCTCTAGCAGATTTTTCATTGATCTAATATTTATTTTTGTTAACTTTTAAATCTGTTTACTAAATTTGAGTCTTCACCCCGAGGCCTCCAATCATTTCGCTGGATTAATGATGTACAACTGGTTTAACCCTAAATCAGTTCTAACCATTCTAATTTTATCTGTTATCTGTGTCTGCTATTCTGTTACTATTAGTAGTTTTGGTTATTCAAATAAAGCAGAGGCTGCCTACTATCTCCATATTACAGCTTTTCCAATAAGCTTCTCACTGTTTTTATTTTACTTAGTCGTTAGTTAATGTTTTCCTCATCATCGCTAGTATTATTACTTAAATAAATATTAGCATTTGCAAAATTAATCTCAGCATTGTCATCGCTAAAATTTGTTTTCGATTACATGCATTCATTATGGTTAATAATGGCAGCATTTATTTCAATTAATTAGCAAATTATTTTAAATTATTTCGATTATAATTATTGTTATAATAATTGTTATAATAATTGTTATTATTATTGCTACTACTATTGTTAAGAGAAGTATTTTATTACAGGGTTAGCATACACAGTGTCAGAGTCCATTGATGTAAAATTAGTGAAAGAACTCGTAGCTCTAGCACGACTGGTCATTGCTAACAATAAATTGTGATAAAAAAAATTTTGCAACGCGAAACTACACTTAGGATGGGTTTTTTAACATTACTTATTGGCTCAACGCTTGCAGATAATTGTTTCTTTTTTTAAGTATAGAAGCAATAGGAAAATGTAGTGGTTAGAGTGCCGGACCAAAATTTGGAGTACCCATTTCCAACGCATCTTGAGGCAATTTTATTCCTATTGCTCTTGGAATAACCTCGAACAGACGGACGTACACTGTTTTTATTATAGTATAGTATTACTAACACTAAACCTGACATTGCTCAGGATTCTTTTCAGTTTCTGTCATATAGCCAGCGGTATGCGTGTAGATTTTCAATGCAAACTGCTATATTGCTTTCATGACCACAATCCATGAATGCGTTTGATAAGAACAATTGTCCCTAATGCATGCACATTTTGCAACATCACAGATTCACCTACATGAAGTGGGTGAATGCAGCAAGTGGGTGTTTAAGATGTTGGTTCATGGAAACCAGGCGGGTTGTAAAACCAAACATTGTTGGCAACCTGGTAGAAGGCACTGAGCATATGCATGTGAAGTTTGAATAAAATCGGACAAAAAGTGTAGCAATGCATAGTGTTTACACAGATTAACAGACAGACACACACAATGACAATGTTGGATTTATTAATATAATTTATATAAATTATTGTGAAGGAAACTGGCGGTTCTCTCCACTGCTTCACAAGAATCAAAGCCTCTCAATGTAAGACAAATATATTTGTCTGTGTATATGAATACACCGTAATTCTGTATGTGTGTGTGTCTGCATACTACAGAACAGCACGCAAGAGACTGCCAGCGATCTTAGCTCTCGTCGTTTTTCTGGCCTCCTTATATATGCATGGTCTCTAGCTGGCTCTCCTATTGGGTCTCGACTCTCTTCTCTCAGCCGACCAAGTCTTCATTGTCAGCCAGGACTTGGTCTGGCCATGGCATCGGCCTTGAAGTCGACTAAGGAGCCGGCCCTGGTCTCGGCGGCCTGCTGTCACACTAATATCCTCCTCATCACATTCTTCCTATTATTAGCATATAGATCACTATCATGCTCCTATTATTATGTAGAGAGCAGCAGTAGCTCAGTGGTTAGTGCGCTGGCATGTAATCAGTAGGTCAGTGGTTCGAAACACAGAAGGACCATTAGTGGTGTTAGGAAGGGCATTCAAACACAATTGCACCTGTGCCAAATCTGGTAGGGTTGTTGGTGACTAAACCGGCTCTCCCATCCGCGCTCAACTGTAGTTAGTAACTCTGCGGGAATGAAAAACAAAACCTGATAAAAGGCAGAGAAGCTCTTCTTGGAGCTAAGGCTAGCTAGAGACGGTGTTTCGGTAAAACACCCAACAGAAGATAATAGCAAACTACTGTTAAAACCTACCAAAGAAGGTCGTGATTATAAAAAATGAAAAAGAACTATGATGGCCTACTTAATGAGATATTTCTATCGTTATTCTACCAAAAAAGTCGTTAGTTTTATCGCTTCTAGTTGTTAAACTGTTTTATTATCAAAAATGGCCTCAAAGTTATTTGTCATATCACATCATATAACCACATTGATAAAACTTACTCTATTATTTCAGTGTAAAGTACTCGTGAACACCTCGACAAGTCCGCGCTCTGAAAATGATGTAGAATGTCGGACCCGACGAAAGAACGAGTAAGAGTGAAAGTGAAAGTTAGGAAAAAAAGAGTAAAAGACGACTCAAAGGAAGAAACAGAGTTTGAAACCACTCCGGAAAAGCCAGTTGCCCCACCGTGTTCACAAAACCAACTACCAGTTTGCGATCCAAACTTTTTATACTATAAAACACCACCAAGAAACTTTGGAGAAACAAAGAATAGAACTAGAAGCCCTTATAATCTCGAAAATGACATTGATGAAAACACAACGTAAGTTTTAATGATTACGTGTGAATTTGTAGTTGGCCATTGCTTCTTTGAACACTGCCTAAGAGATTATACTCTGGTTAATACTGCTTGGGACAATAAACCTTTCCCTAAACAACCTTTGTCTAGCGAGTATTTGTTCATCATATGTATATATAATATATACATATGCTATGATATATGTCATATGTATATATTATATATATGATATGATATATGTGGTATATATATGATATGTATAACATGATATACATGGTATATATGATATATATATGATGTATATGGTACATACATGTATATAATATGATATATATGGTACGATATGTATGGTATATATATGATATGATATATATGATATATATGGTATATATATGATATGATATATGTGGTATATATAGGATATATATAATATATATAGGACATATATATGATATATATATATATATATATATATATATATATACTATATATATGTGTGTGTATATGATAAATAGTATGTTATCAGTAAAAATCTCAGAGATAATATTTTAGTTACTGCATTTTGAAAGTTATAATATGAAGGGATGCAACCTAGAAATTTCATCCAGTTCA
Organism: Watersipora subatra; assembly: GCF_963576615.1. Lineage (NCBI taxonomy): Eukaryota > Metazoa > Bryozoa > Gymnolaemata > Cheilostomatida > Watersiporidae > Watersipora > Watersipora subatra. Next base: position 63,894,478 of record NC_088709.1, read on the forward strand.
TGAATTCTTACAGCCTTATCCATGTTGAAGCTCCTAGCAATGATATAGTCAATAATTGCATGTATTCCAGGTACAGGTGGGTTGCGTATGAAGAATGGACACCACCACATGTGGCATCACATCATCTGAAACACCGGTGAGTTCATTCTAGTTGAACTGCCGGGTTACAATTCTCAGCGCACCATCACTTAGAAACAGTTCCAAAAATCAATAGATTTATGCATAGACCTGCTATAAATAAGTCTTCTAGGTGTTTATAAAAGTGTTAATGTTGTGACTGTATGGTTGCCTTTATTCTTTGGAGTCATTCTATGATTTTTTTATCTAACTGGTCAGTTTTTGTTTGCAATGTTTAATTTAGTTACAGTTTCAAAGGTGCTGAGAGTCGGAGCGGAAATATTTTACATTACGTAGATCAATTCCTTTCACAATCATTCTCACATTTTGAATTTATCATACTAGGAACAAAATATTTCTACAAAAAAACAAAACAAACTCCTAATCGATTTGTATTAACTCTTTCAAAAGCAAAACAAAAAATAATCAAAAAGCATATCTTTATTTACTAAAAGCATGTTCAAATACGAGAACAAAACAAACAATATATTAATAGCTAATAAAATGCAGAATGATATAATAAAAGCTTGAAAAAGTGTAAACACATTCACTTGAAATGAAAGCCAAATTTTATGTGAAAAACGAAACTCTTCACAGTAGTAATTTTTTATACATGTGTTTCTGTTTTTGATTTTGCATACTAACTGCGGTTCTAAGCATTAGGTGATCTCAGCCAGCACAAGGGAGGATCAAGAAACCTTTATAAATTGAATTTTTGGTGATTTTAGAGTAAAAATTTAGCCCAAACAAGCTTTCATAACTTGAATTTCTTGTATGTAGAAGGTCCTCTATATTGGATTATCAAGTTTTATTGATACCCTGGCAGCGTTGTGCGCTGTGAGAGATTGCCAAATGAGCGAATAAAGCACAAAGAATAACTATGTGTACAATTATTACAAAATGTCTAATACGGCTGAACTGATGCAGATCATACCATGTCGAGCCAGTAAGCCAAATGTTGTGAGTGTAAATCCAGCACGACGCAATTATTTTTCACAGCCTCAAACTGCGACTTTGAAAACTTTTTTTTCACTGTTTTATTATAGTAAAAAAAACGATTGAAACACTTATGGTTAACAAACAGTGAAACTGTAAGGTTTGCGCTTAAAAGACATTGGTTTAAGGTCAAGGCTATGACCTTATCACACAAAAAGGAAAGTATTTAAATCTGCCAGCAAGAGCTGAAAGCATAGCGAACAGGCATAAAAGCACAAATTTTTTCCCATCAAAATAAATGTTCACATTAGCAAGTACTGTTTCTGGTTTTTAAGAGTTTGCTTGTTTTTTTGCAAAAGATTGTAGAAATTTTGATGGCATTCACTAGAGCCATAGATATCTTACATAACTTAGAATACATTGTTTGTTGCGCAAGACAAATGAGTTGAGCAATGTTGATAGTTGGGGGAGTGATTTGATATTGACAAGGCCGCAGTTTTATTCTTGTTTGTTTGTATTATTTTACTGTACATTGAGTTGCTCGGGTCAACTTGCTCATGAAACATTTTTTCAGATAGGAAGCAAGTGCAAAGAACGTAATAAAAACTTGGAAATAAAATATTTTCAAATTAGTTTATAAGCACTTATAAATTAATAAAATACAATAAACTGAGATTTATAAAAAATTTATAAAAAAAAATTAATTTCATAAAATAGGCGTAAAAAATTTGAGGTTTACAAAAGAGTTTATAAAAATAAAATAAGAGTTCATCAGAAAGTGTTTCATAAAAAATGTAGATTTGAAAAAAATTGTAAGAAAGTTGGAGATTAATAAAAATGGTTTATACAAAAATGCTCATAAAATTCAACATTTATAAGAAATAAATTAAAGGAAAATTAAAGATAAAAAGCAAGTTCCAAAAAATACAGTTTCTTAAAAAGAGATTTATGATTTAGAAGAAATCGATATCTAGCTAGAAATGTGGTAAGCTGCCTCCTTGGTTTATAAAATAATGGATTTGTTGCTTTTAGGTATTAAGCATTTTTTCTTTATAAAATTGCATGGTAGGAAAGTACATGCAACTGACATCCCTGCACTTGTTGGAATGATGCCATTGAAAATCCAGAGTAAAGGCGGCACGCCTACAAAAGATATTCCGACAAAACGACAGCCATGCACATTCCCGCCCCCGCCCTCCCTCTCACCCCCTCGTGGACAAGACACATCAATTACAATGAAACGTTATCATATTTCTAAGACAGTGAGCCAAGAGACTCTGGCCAGTGCATTTGAGACCCAGGAATCATCAAATGAATCGAGAATATGCTCACCAGCAGCCTCATCTGTTGACAACACCAGCAGGTGTAAGTAGCCCATACAGCTGCTAGATCAGTAGAACTTCAATCAAATTAATTCGAAATTTATTTATTTTGGGCAAAGAGCTAACAAGTATTAAAAATCAGACAAACATTTTTACAATATTCTTCTCTTCTCGTGTGATTGATTCTTGAGCTTACTGATATGTTGGTAGGTAATTTATATGTTTGCATCAAAAAGGTTTTACTTTATATTTGTTCATGCACTTTTAGAGCTTTTTAGACTAGTTTTTTACAAACGTATGTACATATAAGAGATCTCAGTCTATGCTATGTAAGATGACAAATTTAAAAATTGTTTCATCTCTACTTTGAATTAAAAAAAATAAGTTAATTAACCTCCAGCCAGGCCCAATACTCCGCTGCATGTAATTTGTTTTTCAGCATGCTGGTACAGTTTACCATTTTCTAAGACACGGACACCGTCCCTGTTCACAGCTTGCATATAAGGTTACAAACAATCACTATATACAGAGTGTGAACAGGTAGATGTCAGCAGGCTCATTTCTTATTGACATCTTTCAATAATCAATATATAAAGATTTGATTTATATGTCAATCAGTCTGAAACTAGACCTAACGTGGTTTAGCTGATTTTTAGAAATTGTGTATTCTTAGCTTGTGATCTTTTTATACTTAGGACTTGGAAAAGCTAAACCAGTGGTTCCCAACTGGTGGTCCATGGACCCCCTAAAGGTCCACAGGAGGTTTTGAGGGGGTTCACAGGCTGGTGCCAGTATTGGTTTTTCTAGCTAGTTATTTACAGCTATTTTTGTCTTGTAATGGTTGGATCAATGATATAAACCCTACAAGGATAGGCGACGGCTATCATATGGGCGAGTTTTAATGATCGAGCTCTGTTGGGGATGTGCCAGCCTGGGTTTTGGGGCTAATGCAATTCTCGTGGGTTGGTCACGTTGTCTTGTTAGGTTTTTGGGTCCAGATTTTCATCACCTATGTGCATCAATTGCCAGATAGTGCCTGATTTCCGGTTAGTAGTACAAAACAACAAAACCTGTAGCCAACAAACACGTAATTCTTTGTCTCCCTCTTCAATTTCAGCGATATACTAAGATCCATGGAAAATAAAACATTTCAATATACAGTGCATTGTTATAAACACCATATATTATGATGTTTAAAAAGGGGTCCGTGACTTTTAGATAAAGAGCTCAGGGGGTCCATGGCTCCAAGGTAGTTGGGAACCACTGAGCTAAACAATTTACATGTACATTTGTGTAGTAGTAGACACCATGGTAGAGAGCAACCGTGGCCTAGTGGTCTAGAGCACTCGACTGACAAACAAGAGGTTGGGGTTTGATTCCCACAAAAAGGATACCAGAGGGGACAAAAATGGCATCCAACATTAACTCTCTGCCATTACTCTCTGCCACTAGGCATGTCTCCAGTCGCCAAACCTCTCTTATCACTCGACTCATACATGTCCACCCAAGATTGCAGAGCCATTGTATGCGCAGCAATGTTCTTCAAAAACATGCACAGCCTCTGCATAGCACTAAGCTGAACAAATATCAGAATACATGAAATCTGATTGCAGCATAGAATCCGAAATATTGATTATGATATCGATATCATAATCAAACTTTCGGAGAAAACAAACACATGCATTACACACAGTAGTAGATACCAGTGAGCGGCATCAAATCGATATTTTACATAAGTTAACTTAAGGAAATATTTTTTGATTTTGGCTGTAAAACTGCCTGAGGGGAGCGTGTTAGCAACGCTTGCTGTGTAAGTACAGTTGTAGTTGGGTGAAAGTCAAACTTCTAGCTTTGATATTATTTTTGTTTGTTAGTACAATACCACAGAAACCATGGAGACAAAAATATGAACAGCAGTTTGCAATGAGTACAAGTAAGGAGTGTGTTATGGGTGTGCTTAGTTCCGGGCTATAGATTAAAAGTAAGAAGTTGTGTACTCTTGTGTATGTGTGCTAGTGTATTTTATTTCATCAATTAATAGAAATATAAAATTAAGCAAAATGAAGATATAGTTATAATACTGATTGAGTTAAACAAAATAAATGAAAGCTTAGTTCCTACTTATAAAGATGTAGTTGCATCAAAATTTAAGTTGATCTTAAAAGAAAGCATTTTTTTTTTCTATCAGTTGATATGTTGTTTGTTGTGTTACGCGATCGCATTGCCAAGATATTTGAAGATTAAAACCGAAAAAATCTGATCGCCGTAAAAACGCTCAGGCCACAAAAACGTGCCCAGCCTCGCCAAAAATGATGTCACGCGTTTGGCAACCTGTCTCTATCTCTCGTATTCACATCGGCTATTTGCGATAAAAGTCTAGTTTAACGCGGCTCTATTGGCATATATCTTATTTTGTATTTGCTCATGTTGGCTAGAATAAAACTTTAAATCCTGCTACAGATGCATTATTATGAATGTTTCAAAGGCCTCAAATAACGAAAATTGAAAATTTGTTCTGCTCACTTTCTCCAAATGTTGTGTAAACATTTGGGTACCGACTACCAATTCTACCGGTCTACGGTAATTCTGTCAAGTCACTTTATGTAGAACGCGGTCTTTGTATCAGCAGTTCTGCAGCTACCCATACAAACGATATACAGCCTCCCATAAGCCCCGCCCACATTATGTCGCCTATTACATATTGCCTACGTACTAGTTTCTTACTAGTAGCAATGATATACAGCTGTATACATTGCTGTATATCATTGCTAGTAGTATTCTTACCGAATACTAAATTAGTGAAATAAGCAAGCCACCTCTTTGAAAAGAATATGGACAGGGATAGAGTTTTAAGGATGAGAAGTCTGCTGCAAACTGGATTTGAACTCACATTCTCCAGTTCTGCGGACACCCATATACCATATCCGATTCACTACAATATTCTGCAAATCATGTTTTGCATTATCTTCAACAATATTATTTTATTATATAATTTTTACAAGCAAAAATATTTTCATCTCGGCATAAAGCTTTTATTAAAAATATTCATCAAGTCGTGGCCACTCACATAGTATTAGCTGATACAATAAGACAAATTCATCTACTGCAACAAACTCAAACAAAACATCATCCAGCACGCATTCAAGTCTCGCTTTCTCCTTTATGGCAGTTTCCACACTGACAAAGCTTCTTCGGCTGGTGGGACGACATAAACATTCTGTAATCAGTAAAACAAGTAAATGTAAACAAAGTAGATGCAATAAATATGTCATTCATACATGTAGATATGTCATTCTAAAGCGTATCTATTGACAGCTTCCAAATTGGGAGTTGAATAGATTGCGAGTGTAATTTTAAAAACGAATAAACATTTAATAAAGGCACAAGTACGCCAAGCCAACGATTCGAAGCTTTGGTTCTGGAAATTAAAGATTTGCAATGATCAATCGATTTTACCCACTTCCTACGAGTGAAAATAATTTGTAATCATGACTCTAATTTACCAAAGAAAATTCGAAAAAAATATTATAGCTAGGTAAAACGGCAGATAAGCTATGAAACGATGATTGGAGATAGCAAAGAATTATCATTTTATTAATTAGTATATGTATTTATGACTATAAAAAATATTACATTTACTAAAGTATAGAAGACTCTAAATTAATTTACCTCTATTCTGTCTTCTTCTGCAGCAAAACGCTGCTGACGCCTGTCAGCTTTGGCCATAGGCTGTCTACTTTAATATTTTACTTAAAGTTGCTCAGAAAACTCTGAGTAGCGGTCGCTCGAACTTGAAGCCATTTTAAAACTATGTATAACTTAGTAATTGTTGAAACGCGTTGAATCAGTAACGATGAGAATGAATTCTCTATGATGAGAATCTTCGAGATCACAGACAACGCGTTTTACGAGTGATAACATTTATTACGGCCTATATAAAAATTTCGCACGCATGATTGGCTAACGAATCGACCTCATATTTATCGCTCGTGGTTTCGTTTCAGATAACAAGCTTGTGACGTCACGAAATAGGCACCCGCTGGAACGTGAGCTTTTTAAAAGAGGGCCTCATTCAAACGCATGTATCTCTGGACAGGGTTGGTCTACAAAGACAAAAATGGCATCAAATTGTAGCTGATGTTTTAGCCTTTTATGGGTCCTAATTTCATTTTTGACGCAACTACATCTTTAAGGCATGATGATGCCCAGATTCGCAGTAGCACTGCAGCTAGTCGAGGTGCTGGGTCCATTGGTTAGGCTGTGTTGACAACTCCCACTATCAGTATGTATTCATGTTAGTTCATTGATTTCTGTTTCCAAGGGAGATATACTTTGACAGTTTTGTAAAACTATTGCTTTCCCGTTATGCAGTTAAGTGTCATTTATCAGTTTATTCATACATCTAAATAAAAACATAATAAAGTGCAATAAATGTGCACTTTATTATGCTTATTACTATTATCATTATTATTGTTATTATTATTATTATTAATTTCAGCATAACAACACCACTGTAAAATTCGCATTTAAATATCTGTATATACAAACATATTTTAATTTAATAAAACTGTTAAAGTCAATTTTTAAATTGCAAAGTTACAAAAATAAAAAGCCGAAGGTTAATTTATTATTTAAAAAATGTATTTGTAGAGCTTCAAAAAGGTTGATATTTCCAGAACGATTTGAAATAAATAGTATTTTCATGCATTTTTTATGAGTTTGTTGACACATCATAAAATGTTTTATTAATGTGTCATTAGAAAAATAAATTAGATTAGATTAAAATAAATATTAAACTATTTGTAATTAACAAACTAGTGTGTTTTGCAGGTAAATCATTTATGATTATTTAATAGAATAAATATAATTAACAAAGTTTAAAGTGAGTTAGTGATGTAAAACATCAGTCATTCACTTTAAACTTTTAAATTTAAATCTAACATGTACAAACTCATTACAGGGTTTGAATCTGCTCCTTTGGTTGCAGTAGTTGATATTTAAAACAATATTACAACAAAACTGTTGTACATTGAAAAGTATTGATGTAACAAAAATATTGAATTAGCAGTATATTGGTCTTTTGAAACATTGTTTGAGGATATAGGAAGAAAAAGTAACTCCAGAGAAGTGTGGACTACTCTTAAAAAATATGCATTTTACATTTTTGCATTAATTTTTGCTTTTGTTGTTTTTTGGGGACAGTGTTTACGGTGATTACCAAAATAATATGGCTTAATATTTTATTATTGCAGGCCTCGCCAAGGTTCAAGAGTTCGTTAGCAAACAAAGAGAAGACGATCTATTCATGAGGTAATCAGGGTTTGCTTTTTCACATTAATAGTTTTACCAAATCAGCTATTTAATAAAAAATTAAAGAAGATGATAACGATGTAAAGAATGTTTACAAAATACATCATGGTTGAGTGGTTGAGTTGTATTGTTTTTGTCGGTATAGACTTTCCATTTTGGAATATTGTCTGTACTGGTTATATATTGATATGCCAATGAAATCACTAGCTAAAAAACTATTTCCGATTATTTTTTGCTTTTTACTAAAAGGGTTGCTGCAATGGCGGCACAAATGTTCCAACGTGCAAAAAGTGCACTTACTGATATCTAAGCAATCCCTCCATGATAGAGTATGATATCTGCTTAGTTTACTGCAAGCAGAAGCTGTGCATGTTTTAAGAGCTACTGTTACACAAACAATGGCTCTGTGATCATGGCTTAACATGTTTGAGTCCAATAGCGAAGGAACCTCCATGGCTGGAGACATGACCAGCTGTAAAGAGTAAAGATGCCGTTCCTGTAATCACCAGAGACTTTTTTTGGGAACTGAACCCCAACCTGTTGGTTGAAGGTCCAGTTCTCTAGACCACAAGGCCACTTATTAATAACAGAACTATCGGTGAAGTGTAGAGATTCTTAAAACATGAACCAGTAGACTGTGGTTAAAGCCAGTGTCATTAGAAACAGCTGAATGTATACGACTCATGAGCTAGCCTAGTCTCGCACTCAAGGATTTCCGCCACACCCACCAACCTCCCCCCACACAAAAAAACACAACGCAAACAATTGGGTAGACTCACTAATCACAGTCTTCCGCATGAATATTAGAAAATACCAACAGGTGTCAATTCTATCGGCCAAACACAACCTACTAATGGATGAGCAACCTATTAATGTATCCGAATATCTCATATAAAATAGGCCAACTAAGTTACATAATGGTTAATGCTCATTTTTTTTCTGAAACTATACCTGCCCGCGATTTTTGGCCAAGAATAACCAAGGTTCATCATACACCAAAATGTCTCTCACGGGTTCCGGAGGTAGACCGTACTGTAAATTAAGTTCAGGCGTCAGTGCAAAATATTAGACCCTCTTCAAGGCAGCAGTTTAAACATGTGCCAGTTAATTTATTTGACAGCAGCAATGCTTTAGAGGCAGCCTAAACGAATGCATAAAGCACTTATGCTTTATAATATGCCAGAGTGAAAGATTATTTAAAATGTTTTCATCCGATAAAAAAGCGATAAGTTGCCCAGTTTTTATTATGGTGTGTATAGAGCGAATTTATACACTGAACAAATAGACAAATTGTTGCTTTTGTTGTTTAGCCGTCATGGTGTTCAGTTTAATAGTACACAAAACTCTTGGTGGTGTGAGGAAAGATATTCACCCTCATGTGTTACATCAGTCAAAATTCAGTCGTACCCACTCAGAAAAAACCCTAAAAGATAGCTTTCTCTCATTTGTAACAGACTACAAACCGTCCATGAGTATAGAGTAAACATACATCTTGATTATTTTTACAGGAGGTTTCCGGGAGGGCCGGTTTCCGGTTTGTCCCCATTAGACAGTGAAAACTCATCTGCAACCCTAAAGGCAACAAGTCAAAAAGCCACATATCAAGGGGTGAGAAAGCAAGACAGTTTTTAAATATTTAAAAAAAGTATAGATACTTTATCTTTTGTTATTCTCATATGCGCTGTGAGCTCAGCCATCATGTTTGTTAGACTCGGTGTGTTTTTCACAAAAAATAAATGCTTCCAGCAGGGTTTGAACCGGCATCTTGCCCATGTACTTATCAAATCATTAAACTACTGAAACTAATCTGCTCTGTGGTTACTAGCCACATGGCTTGCTTAAATAAAATTTGAAGATTAAATTCATAAACACGGTGAATGAGATGATAAACTAACGTTTCGCGCTGTAAAATTCATAAAACTGTAGATACTTCACCTTTCATTCGTCTTATATTTGCTGTAAGCTCAGTTATCATACGTATTTGACTTCAAGAGCATTTTTTTCATGGGCATAAAAGGCGTGTAAAAAGGGCTTTTGCACAAAATGTAAATGCTTTTAGCAGGGTTTAAACCTGTGTTTTTTCCTGCTTTGATCAAACTACTAAACTTTTTGATCAAGTGAACATATCTTTCAGAGCTTTGCGGTTACTAGCTACAATTCTTGCTTAATTAGAATTTAAAGTTCACAATCATTGGCGTGGTGTCTGAGATGATGAGTGTTTTGTACTGTAGTCTTTGTAAAAACTGTTTTAAAAATTAATATAAACAGGGTTTAACCAAAACTCATTGTACTGTACTATTGAGTACTTCAAAAAATTCTAGGAGCTTTAGATAAATAAATATTATTGATTAAATATTTGTTGTATGAAGTAGACATTTGCGGAGTTCTCTGTCTTTTTGTGCTAAATTCTTTGTGCTTGAATTTGAAAAATGTTTAATAAAAAACATCTTTTTGTTATTTAATGACCAAACTATAACATTTAGGAATAAAAAAATATTTATCAGTGCATAACTAAAAGGTTATGGTTCAATAAGAGAGTCCAGCATTATGATTTTGGTTCCTAGTTTTAAATATTTAGATGTAATAGAATGAGTTCCATAAACATAACCAATGTAAAACAGCAACATGGCTATAGGTAAATATTCAAAGCTTTTCAAAGGAAATTGTTGGGAAAATGTATTATTTGGATTACAAAAGGTTTTCTGGCCAGTTCTCTTATTTAGAAATCACCTGACCCTTCCTACATTTTTTAAATTATAAAATTAATCGAATATTTTTTCAAAGCATTAAAGATTGATATATATAAGCATGTACTAAAACTTTGTTATTGAATGCAACAGCACTATCAACCAGCCCTTCCACGTTCAGGAGATTTATCCTTCAGACAGCATGACAGCATCTCAGAGGAAAGTAAAAGAACATGTGAAGAACTAAGAGAAGATATGCTAAATGCTGAAGCAGAGATAGAAAGTGAGATCTGTAAGGTTATTGGACACATTGACAACAGGGTAAGTAATACTATCAGATATATAGCTGGACCTGCTCTATGCTTTCATTCATTTGAATGCTAGCCAATAAGTATTGGGTATGGTAATCAATTGTTTAACTAGAAACAGTAATTATAACAGTAATTAAACAGTTCAATTATAACAGATATCAACGATGCTTGGCTAGCCTGTTTATGCTTTCCAATATCTAAAAGACCCAAATTATATTAACAAAATGCAAATTTTTAACAGTTCTTTTACCAAAAACTATAAACTAAGTAAAACGATTAGGAGGATAATATTACATAAATAATCAGATATCAAAGAGATTATGGAAATATAAAATAAATAAAACAAACATAAAATAGCATTTATATATATCTAAATGTTTGTTTGTCTGTCATCTCTATGTCTAGTTATAGAAATAAAGTTATAGGGACAAAAAACTGCTTCGCAGTGGAATTCAACTTGGACCCACCTGTGTTGCAGGCAGGCACGCAGGTGGGAGGCACTACGCCACATCACCACCTTACCATACTATAGAATAGTTAGCCCTAATACTAGCATGCTTGAAGATCATGCTTGCATGAGTGATCATGGCGTGTAGCAATTATAAGTACAATTATTCAAAGTGGTGGCATGTTGGCTGCATTGCCTAGTGGTAGTACGCTTGTTATGGATGTACGAATTCAATGCCTGTGAGATGTAACCTTTTTCCATAACACCCAAACAGAACGATGGTCACGGCTCTTATTATAGTAAAGATTTAAACCAGCTTAAGTTACTCAAATTCATTCAGTAAAGAAACTTAGCCAATGGCAACTACAACTCTGTACTTGACTGGTAACTTGAATTTTAAACGAATGTTATTGCCATATAGTCATATAAGCAAAGGTAAAACTCATTGTCATATAGTCATATAAGCAGAGGTCTAACGCACTGTCATATAGTCATATAAGCAAAGATATAACTCATTGTCATATAGTCATATAAGCAAAGGTCTAACGCACTGTCATATAGTCATGTAAGCAAAGGTCTAACGCACTGTCATATAGTCATGTAAGCAAAGGTCTAACGCACTGTCATATAGTCATGTAAGCAAAGGTATAACTCATTGCCGCAAAGTCATATAAGCAAAGATATAACTCATTGTCACGTAGTCAATAGTCATATAAGCAAAGATATAACTCATTGTCCTGTAGTCATATAATCAAAGATATAACTCATTCTCATATAGTCATATAAGCAAAGGTATGACAGGTAGTTCTGACAACACTGAGAAGCAGGTGATTCTTTGTTGCAGCATGAGGCTGAATCCAAACTGGTGCTCCAATTTAAGTGTATAAAAGAAGGGAACAACTCCAAAGAAAAAGTTGAGATGACACAAGGGAGTATCTTTGGTAAGTTCGAAGAAGGTAGTCATATAAGCAATGTACAGCAATGCAAGGTTTGCTTTTAGGTCATAATTAAATTAGAGAGAATTGAATTCAAACAAGAAAACCTTATGGTGCTGTTATTAATTTCTGTAAAATGTTTTCGATGTTAACTCATTTTTTTTACAATTGCTGCAAAGATAGACAGCTGTTAGGCTACAAGTTATTTAATATTTAGTGGCAAATCTTTTCCTTAATCTAAAGTTCTCTGTTTGTTTATTAATAGAGTAACTCTAGTAAAACCTTGATAGTCAAACCTTGACTTCCGCTCACATCTACATGCAACTTACACTCACCTGTTAAAATTTAGAGATTCAAGACTGATATTTCTAAATTGCTATCATTTATATTTTAGCAAATGAAGAGCGCTGTAGAGAAGCTAACTGTTCAAAACCTAAATTTATCATAGGTAAGTCATGCAGTATTAAGGTTCACCACAGGTAAGTCATGCAGTATTAAGGTTCACCACAGATAAGTCATGCAGTATTAAGGTTCACCACAGGTAAGTCGTGCAGTATTAAGGCTCACCACAGGTGAGTCATGCAATATTAAGGTTAACCGCTGGTAAGTCATGCAGTATTAAGGTTCACCACAGGTAAGTCATGCAGTATTAAGGTTCACCACAGGTAAGTCGTGCAGTATTAAGGTTCACTACAGGTAAGTCATGTAGTATTAAGGTTTACCACAGGTAAGTCATGCAGTATTAAGGTTCACCACAGGTAAATCATGAAGTATTAAGGTTCACCACAAGTAAGTCATGCAGTATTAAAGTTCACCATAGGTAAGTCATGCAGTATTAAGGTTCACCACAGTTAAGTCATGCAGTATTAAGATTCACCATGAGTAAGTCACGCAGTATAAAAAATTACGATAGGTCTGTCAAATACCATATCAATATCATAAGTGTGTCAAGTACCATACCAATACCATAAGTGTGTTAAGGTCATTTTATCAAGTGATCAGATGTTTAGGAGCTCCGTAACTATTAGGCACATTTTCTCCTCGAATATAAGTGATAGATCAGTATCACTGATGTACTGACTGAAATGATAGATGAGTGTTTTATACTGTAGTCTTTACAAAACTGTAGACACTTCATCTTTTTTTAAATTATATTTGCTGAGAGCTTGAAGCTGACTTACAATAGTACAATTTTTTATAAATACCCGGTTTTTGCAACCGGGCAGGGTGTATGCAGTGGCTTATAATATGTACAGCAGATAAACTTAGTAAAGAGTAACTTACCACCAGTTAACAGATGTCAAATAAGCATGACAACTTAAAAGCTATACTTTAGTGGCTGTGCAGTTGTACTATTTTGTAGCTTCAAAGACAGAAAATATGGATGCAGATCTGAATGCAGCACTCCAAAGCAAAAAAGGCCTTTACATGGGCCGACGTGAGTGCATAGATACACCTACACGAGGAGAAAGTGATGGAGCAGACACCTTGTCAAGGCATTCAGCTGACAAATCAGATCTGGTAGAAACCAGTAAGCTTATACCAATAAGTTTGCATGTATGGATAGAGTTATACGGATAATGCTATACGGATGAGATTATATGGATAAGGTTGTACGGATAAGGTTATACGAATAAGGTAACACCGATAGTTATACAGATAACATCGCAGATGTGGTTATACGAATAAGGTTATCAAGTAAGGTTATATGAATAAGGTTATACGAATAAAGTTGCACGGATAAAGCTATACAAATAAAGTTATACCGATAAAGTTATACCAATAACGTTATGCAGATAAGGTTATACGGATAAGGTTATATGGATAAGGGTATGTGGATAAGGTTATGCAAATAAGGTTATAAGTTTTTATCTATTTGTGCTGGTTGGAAAGCCTGTCTTCCATACTATTATTTTTTGTCTAAGCAGTCGCTTATCCATCTTAGCCAATTAAAGTATCATATTTGTTACTAGTTTCACTCAACTTTAGTTGTTTTAAGTAGAGAGACTTTCAGCTCAAGAAAATTGTTGACTATTGAGAAAAGAAACTTGTGCTTCTGATTGGCTGTTGGATGGTTTTGAAAGCCACATGAATATGACTACGCTATTTTGTTGTTCAAAGATGTCACTACTATATATTGCACGCTATTTGATAATAATTTGAAAGGCAGGCTTTACAACCAGCACAAACAGGTGTTTTCATTCTCTAATTACTATTTTAGTAACTCTTGCCTTCAATTTATTTGTTATTTCTAAAAGTGACAGTCAATACTTTTAGCATCTCTGACACGACGCCAGCCTTCCAAGCAACACGTGGTGCTGCCAACTGAAATGACTTATGAAATCTATTTAGAGCGTGACCTAAATGATGCCAAACTTTCCTATTCTCCAGCTATTGCGGGTCGACCTACGGGTGAGTACACATACTTACCGATAAGTAGGTACACACATACCACATGGGCATTCACGGCTTTTAGATGAGAAATATATTGGAAATATGATTTCCCAGTGAGTACATGACATATGAGCATATGACCTTTTTTGTGGGTACGTGACTTGGTGTCTGCATGTCTTCCTGGTGTGTATATGACTTCTCTGTGTGTACACAATTTCTTGGTGTATACAAGACTTTCTGGTCTATGCGTGACTTCTTGGTGCAAACATGACTTTTTGGTGCGTGCATGACTTCTTGATGTTTTTATAACTTTCTGGTGTATGCATGATTGTTTTGGTGTGTACATCACTTTTTGGTGAGGGCATGCCTTGTGGGTGTGAACATAAATTCCAGTTGCATATATTTTTTCTTGGTATGTACATGAATTCTTGATGTGTACAAGAATTCTTGGCGCCTACATGATTACAGGGAGCCTTCATGAACTCTTGGGGTGCATATGATTTCTTAGTGCATATATGACTTCTTGGTGCATTTATAAATCTATAGTTTGCACTTGACATTTTGGAATGGGCATGACTTCTGCGTGTACATAGCTTCTTGATGTGTGAATGTATTCTCGGCGTGTACATGTGATAGAGATAAATTGAATTTTTAAAATTTAATTGATTTCAAAAACTTGATTCACTCGTACAAACGTTAGTTCTATTCAGGGTTGATGCTGTATTGAATGGTTATGTAATGACTTCTGCAGAAATTGCCAAGGATACTGTCTCTTCCCACCAGCCAGTACAGCCATCTGTGCGCGACTATGAGTTACAGATGGGAAAAGAAGGGGTTTCTCATGTATCAACGCACTCCTTTGAAACATCTAAACATCTACAAACAAGTGAAAGAACAAGTGGGTTCACTAACAAAGTTGGGGAAAACCTTGAGTTTACTAACAGGGTGGCATGAACCTTAAAGGTTGAATTGCAACAAAATTTACATTACAGTTATTTAGTATCAAAAGATTCACCATGTCTTACTCTTTTGTGTTGTAGGTGCCAAATATGTGGGAATGTGATTACAAGCTCTTAAAAGCTAAAAAACGAATAGTTAATCGCAGCCATCACGAGACCGCCGTAGTTTTGATTCTCTTTCTAAAACGGCTCAAATGTGACGTAGTTGTGGGAGATGGTTATGCTGACACTTTCATGCAGCCTTATTCGTCGAAATATTTTCACAAATATACTTCACGCATTCAATAAAACCATGTCTATTTTTCTTACGCGCCTATTTTATCATCGTTGTAATGCTGTCACTTTTAGCAGTGATATCTCATAACTTACCTTAAAAATTCATTTAATTTTTTAACCTTACCTCGAAGGAGTCCATATCATTGTCTGATAATCAAGACGAGCCTGTTGGTCACCTGTGATAATCGAAAAGTGCTGTAAAAATTATTTGCGAAGTATTGGGTCACATGATCAGATTATGACTAGATTAGATCAAGTCGAAATAAAACTGTAAAGTAGCGAGCATCTATATTTGATACGGGGTCTTCGGTAAAACCTGAAGTGTTTGTCACAAACTAGTGCAACGATAGGTTTTATATTGAGCTTTTTATTGGCCTTTCAATTCCTGTGAGAACATCACGTGACAAGACAATAACCAAACTGTAATGATTACGTCAGAGAAATAAAGAGATTCCAATCTACGGCGGCTTTTCGTTTTTGAGCTTTTAAGAGCTTGTAATCACATTTCCACATCTTTGGCACCTACAACACAACAGAGTAAGACATGGTGAATCTTTTGATACCAAATAGCTGTAATGTGAATTTTGTTGCAAGTCAACCTTTAAGTTCACTAACAGGGTTGGAATGAACCCTAGTTCACTAACAAGGTTGGAGTGATGTTTGGTTTACTCAGTAGTATAAGCTGAAGTCGCTCAACCTGTGTGGTCGGCGTGGTGTTGTACCAAAAGCAAGATTGGAAGAAAAAGTAATTAGATTCAATTGGAAAATCAGTTAAAAAAACTGAAGCCCAAAATTGCACAAGCGAGTGTCTTTGTTCATAATAAGTTTAGTTACCCATGCACAATCCATATTAGCATTTGATTAAACAACACAAATACATGTATTTGCAGTATTACCTTGGTATACAAGCTCAGGGGTTTCAGGATTCAAGCTTATGTCAAAACATTCGTATCTCAAATCAATTTTTTTTTATAAAATAGGCTTATTAAATAGCTAAATACAAATCAATCCGTTTGGCCCTCTGACAAACAACGCCTAAAAACAGGATATTACAATGGCAAACACAGTTTTTATTGTTCTAACTTTATTTTATTGCTCTAATACACGCACAAAGTAAGAAATATCTCTCTAATGGTTATGATCTGCAATAAAGTGTAACGTAACTGTCTCATATGCTTGTATCACAAACTTGTCTCGCATCTCAAGGCAAAAATTTGCCTGAAGCTTGCCTCGTATGTCAAATTTCCCATATATTTGGACACTCAGTTTATTTTATAGTTTTAGTGTTTTATTTTTAGAATGCATTTAATCAGTGTCAACAAATTAACCACTAGATAGGTCATTGTTACTCTGTGAGCGTAGGGGGTGAATTAGAACAAAGATTAACATGCTTTTTTAATGTGATATCTTGCTTCTAGGAGTTTCTTTATCAGAGGGTCGGACGGATTGCATTGTATTTTGTTATTTTATATAGGAAAAATTGATTTGAGATACAAATGAAGTGACAAACGAGTTTCAATCCTCTAATACATTAAGCTCATATCTCAAAGTAAACTAACAAAAATTTTTTCGCAGCCATTAGACAGAAAATATTTGAGTTCAGGGCTCATCCATGCGGTATCACTTTACAAAACTTTAACTGCAATGGGTGAGACGTGGTCACTTGGGATCAGTCACCATGTAGTTGTGCAAGATCTTTCTACTAGCTACTCGGATCTGCTACACTAAACAATTATTGCTGATTTTCTGGACATGCATGAGTAGCAGTGGTTTTAGTCTGATCGGTTTGGGTTCGAATGGTTACACTCTAACATGGTTGTAGTTTGATGAGCTTTAATTTTGTTATTTTAATTTGTTTGTGGTGGCTTAACGAACATTTAAATTATCAAATTATTAAACTCAAACAATTGGAAAACCTAATGAAAGAAAAGCTATAAACGGAAGAAAAACAAAAGAAGCGTGCGGTCTCTTTGCATTGCTGTGAATATGATAAAACTTGAGATTGAAAACTTTTTGCCAAATAATCTAATACTTTTTGTAATGTAAAACTTGGATTAGATTTATACAATTAAATTACCTTTGTACTCAAATAATTATATAAGTCGTTCATAACAATATGCTTTACCTATGACATTATACCAAATTCACTTAGTTACGCAGAAGACAAAAGTGAGCTTTTGGTAATCTCATTCATTTGTGCTTCAATGCTCTTGCTAAACGTATTCTCTTTTGTACAGTCCTGACTTCTTTTCCACTAACAAAAATACCAGTTCTTCCAACAGCTCTTTTTCTAAAACACTTAACTCTCAGATAACACAACTTTTATCAATGGTTAAACTGTTGTCAAAACTGTAAGTGAACTAATGGTAGAAAGATAAACCTACTTAAATAAAAAGTTGCAGAACAGAAGGTCAATATCTCGAGTTCTTAATCTACAGTATATGTATATTTCTCAAAGTTTGGGGTAGGTAAGTGGGTAGGTGTGTGGGTAGGTGTGTGGGTAGGTATGTGGGTAGGTGTGTAGGTAGGTGTGTGGGTAGGTGTGTGGGTAGGTGTGTGGGTATGTGTGTGGGTAGGTGTGTGGCTAGGTGTGTGGGTAGGTATGTGGGTATGTGTGTGGGTAGGTGTGTGAGTAGGTGTGTGTGTAGGTGTGTGGGTAGGTGTGTGGGTATGTGTGTGGGTAGGTGTGTGGGTAGGTGTGTGGGTAGGTATGTGGGTGGGTGTGTGGGTAGGTGTGTGAGTAGGTGTGTGTGTAGTTCCAGCTAAAGCTATTAAAATCTAGCAATGAATTGCCATAAAGCACAAGATTTGACCTCGGAACCTCCCCTTCACAAGAGAGAAGCTAACCCAATAGGCTATACGAGGTTGTAATGGATACATTGGGCAATATGAGTCACTACTTGGGTTAAAATACGCATATCGACTCTGCGTTACGCGCAGTGTCACTAAAGCTTGCTCTCACGGTTCTTATTAGTAAGTTTAGCAATACGGATACTAGCCTACTTAAATTAGCCAGTAGCAACTATATTACCTGCGACTGTTTTGAGCTGCTTCTTAATACCCGTGCAACGACAGGCAATTGGTTAGTAATAATATATAAACATAATAATTTATAATAAGAGCAGTTATTATAATTTAAGCGAACGTTAAGAAAAAATATTGTGTTATGCGCACTAGATGAAGGGCGAGTATTTTAACCAATCGGCATTAAAGGTTGGCAGGTGTAATTAGTATGATGTACTATTCCAGTGATGCTATACAATGTGACCTCATGACCTAGTAGTTAGTACGCTTGTCTGCAGACCTGCTGGTTCCGAGTTCAAATCCCGTACGAAGTGCATTTCTCATTCAAAAACGTTACGATTACTGGGCGAACATAAGACAAACACTGAGATTCATATACAGTATAGTATACCTAATAAACTAGATGAATGTCTAGCGTTGCCTGGGTAATAAAACAACTTTTACACAAATTAATTTTTTTAACATATCCGATGTTTATAATTCCAACTTTTTAAATTTCAAACCATGAGAAGAGTGTTTTGTTAAGTGCAAATTTAGAAAAAATATTAAACAGCTGTAAGTGTGTTTGACCAATAATAACCAAGTAATGGCTGGATGAAGTCTGTTCTACTACAACGATTACAATGAAAATATATTTGATACTTATACAATTAATACAAACTGACAAAACAAAATAAAAATCATAAATGTGTTGATTTAATAATAACAATGAATATATAGAAAGGTGTGTATAAAAAAGGTTACAGTTGCAGCAGAAACTATTCATCAAAAATTTGAATACAGCTATACTGGTACAAACGCAAAAATGATATATCAGAAGCATCTGAAGATATCACTAAGGGGTGTAGCGCGCAAGAGTACCTTGTCTGGCTGAACGGAGAGCAAGTGTAGAGACAATTCTTATTTAAGATAACGCAACATACAACTGTCCATGTGGAAAGTTTTTAGTTTTAGCAATTGATCTTACGAATAGTTGCCAGTAAAAACAAAATAAAGGCCTGTAAATTGAAACAGCATATTTAAACATGACAAACTAAAAAAATAGGTAATGAATATAAGGCTTTCAAAAAACTTTCAAAAGAAAAACAAACGCAAAAGGTAATATTAACAATACTAACAATAACTAGTAACTAATAATAAAAAGTACATACTTGGCTTGTAACCCGCAATCACGGCTAGAAGTAGAAGTGGTAGTACAACTCCGATATGCCAAACTGATGCAATGTAGGAAACCAATCACAAACTAATAGATTTTAGATATGAATAAATAAGATTTGTAATTAAGATTTGTAAGGTGGCTTAGCGTAATGATTAGATGTTCCTGTCCGTAGTTCTGAGTTCGAATCTAGTGCGATGCAGATTTTTTCATTCCCACATGTAGATTTTCATCGCTATAACTGAATATAGGTGTGACAGGTCAACAAAAGAAAAACCCAAATATATATATATATATATATATACATGTATATACAGTATATACAGTATATACAGTATATACAGTATATACAGTATATACAGTATATACAGTATATACAGTATATACAGTATATACAGTATATACAGTATATACAGTATATACAGTATATACAGTATATACAGTATATACAGTATATACAGTATATACAGTATATACAGTATATACAGTATATACAGTATATACAGTATATACAGTATATACAGTATATACATATATATATATATATATATATATATATCTTTATATATATATATATATATATATACAGTATATACATATATATATATACACATATATTTATATATATATTTAAGATACCCCGTATGGGTGGTAAATTCTGCTCTAACTACTCGGGTCTCCTACCAGAGACCTGGGAGTTTGAACACTCGCCTCAAGATCTTAGCTGTTCCCAATAGCGCACTTATATATATATATTTATATATTGCACTATATATATATGCAATATATATATAGTGCAATATATATATAGTGCAATATATATATATAGTGCAATATATATATATAGTGCAATATATATATATAGTGCAATATATATATATATAGTGCAATATATAAATGTATATATATAGTGCAATATATATAGTGCAATATATATATATATATATATATATATATATATATATATATATGAAGTTTATTAAAAACTACAGGTTAAAATCATTACTACTATTAGTTTCATGCAATCGTGTTGCAATCTTCAGGTAGAATGACTAAAATGTATAATGTACAAGCTATAAAATTACTTAATAAAGCTGAGGGCTTAATACTATTGTGTGATATATATATATTATAGTATACAGCAAATTATGTAGTCAAATTATGTTATTGAGCTAATTAGATGTTTTCTGGCATGCCGGCATGTGGATATTAGCTCACTTCTAGTGTTAAGGCTGGCTAACTTCGGTTCGAATATGATGAAGTACTTTTCCCATAGACATAACTGGCAAGATTGTGTTGATGTGTTGTAAGATCGCGCTCTTTTGATGATCTTCCAGGTTATATTATAGCGAATGTTCTTGTCTTTTAAGTCCCATATGTATTTACTCAATTCTGTTTGTAGCCTTTTAGTAGGATATTTAAAGGATGTATTGTGGTTGGCTAGTCTTGTTTTAAAAGTTGTTTCGGTGAGGCCTACATACGTTTGTTTCTCTTGCCCATCGCGTTCTTCAGACTCTACGGTTGCCTGATATACTATGCATTTTGAAAGGCATTCTCCATTTAGAGGGCAATTTTCCCGATTTTTGCAATTGCATTTTCTGTCGGTGTTGGTTGGTTGTGATAGTGCTTGTTTATTGTGCCCGCTAATTATGTGGTTGATATTAGAAGCACAGCTATAATTTAGTTTTACGGAGTTTTTGTTGAAGATTTTGTGTAATTTGTGTTCTGGTGGAAATTCACTCTCCAGGATCTGGAAAAATTGTTTACCGATCTTGGTGTTAACAGCTTTGTTGTATGGAGGGTTGTACCATATAATATGGTACAACCCTCCATACAACAAAGCTGTTAACACCAAGATCGGTAAACAATTTTATATATATATATATATGTATATATATATAAACAATATATATATATATATATATATATACATGCGGATAGAAGATTAAATTAGAATTATACTAATGGTGCGAACTTGAAATGTTTACAACTCTACTGTTGCTGACTTGACAGATTCTACTGGACAAGACAATAAAAGTGCTGCTACCTTCGGTGAAGAAAAACTAAAGGTAGCACAAGCAAAGGATGAGAGGGAAAAATTTACAAAGCTATCTTCTTCGGCAGTTTCAGACGATATACCGGAATGTGAGTCACTGTTGCTTACAGTTTCAAATTCATCTTAAAGTATAAAAGATCCCAGCTGAATACTTCTTATAGAAAGTTAAAGTTACCATTTGATTACAAGTTTTAATATATCTCAGTGCACTCGTCTGCACCTATCTACAAAATTAAATCTCTTTTGTTTTACTTATTGTAGAAATAGAGTACACAACTCTTTACTTGGCACAGTCAAATTTAAAGCAGTTGTCCAATCATTAATTCAAAAATATATTTGATACATGTATATATGTTAAACAGGTATCACTAACATTTTCAACTGCTGTAAATGAATTCGAAAGTAGCTAAAACTAGTCTTAGCTCCTAAAAAGTAGACATATAATTATTATAGTTCTAATTACTGTGATTAGTCTAAATGATCATTCAGTTTCTAGACCTAAGACTAGTGATTTACAGTTGCACATAGCTACTATCTAGATAGGCCTGTACTTCAAGTATGTTCTAGAATATTCCTTTAAAATGGCAAGTATTAAATTTGGTAGAATATTTAATTATGTAATATAATTGAAAATTATAGTGTATGATGTAATAAATAATGTAGAATATACATGTATAATATTGTGGTATTGTATGTAATTTGCTTATTTTGCAGGTAGATAATAAAATTCATAAGAAAACTTACACATGTGGTACATCATATGCTTTTTAGTAAACTATTAGAAGACTACAAACCTTGCGTGTGGAGATAATTCACGTGATAACAACTCATAGTATTTTTAAAATTGATTTGATACTGAAACTGCTAACAACATGCATTGTGGAAAATCCTTACTTTTTGTCATACGTTTCTTTTAGAAACGTATTATCTGCTTATTTTATTTGTAAATGTAGGTGATAGTATAACATGGCAAAACACTCACAATCAGAGAATTGTTATTGAACGAGGACTGGTGCGTGAAATGTGTTTGTTTTTGGCCACCATTGAATTTTTTTGTTACTATTTGTCAGGAACTAGAAACTTCCCACTAATTACAAATTTAAGTTAATTTTGTACCTACAGGTGAGCGACATGCTTTTATTACACAAAAAAGAGATAGTCGAAACAAAGAATACAAGAAAATGTATGAAGATTCAAGCAGAAGCCAGTTTCCAAAGCAAAGTGACACTACTGCTGATGGACGTTGGCCAGACCCACCCTCTGATGATAATCAGTATGCTCTGAGATGCTCCGAACGTCTTGTTGGACAGGATGAACAAGGCAATGAGATAGTACAAGATGACTTGAGACAGATATTTGTTCTTATAGACAGCCAAAGAACGCCCCTTCTTGACCAGAGATTTGTTCTTCTTGACAGAGAAGGCCGACGAATGACTAAGTTTGGAAGATTTGTTGGGTTCAACCGAGACCGAGACAGACTATTCAGAGACCAGCTACTTAACTACTTTCTGCTGACTGTAAGCGGAGAAGTCATTCATTTGACCGCCAGAGAACAAAAGCGTCTCAGCATTGACAATAGCGGAAGCAGATATTTTGTGAGCAATAGTGGTGAAAAGGTTGCGCTCGACTTTACACAGGGAGGAGAAAAGTTAGTAATACGTGACAAGCCATTGCATGAGTGTGAAAGCTTAGGAATAGTCATCGGTCAAGATGAAGACAGTAATCAAGTGCTTCAAGACCAGTTCGGACAACTGTACATGATTATTGGTGGTAGGCGGCAGTCATTGTCCAATCAAAGGCTATTACTTTTAGACGCGAACAATAAGCCAATTAGCAAGCTTGGAACATTTATTGGCTTTGATCAAAGCCAAAACAGAATATTTCAAGATGAATCAAACCACTACTTTCTTTTGTCCAAAGATGGGAAAATTGTACAGTTGAACACCGAAGAGCGGCATGAAAAAAATTATAAAAGCAAGTATGTTGTGAATATTAGTAGCAGCGGACAAAAACTTCATTTAAACCAACAAGAGAGTGATGAAGGCAATCAGCTGAGCCGCAAGGAGATTGTCATTGGACAAGACAAAGATGGTAACCCCGTAGTTCAGAATAATCTCAAAGAAGTCTTTGTCATCATAGAGACACGGAGATGGCCCCTACTCAACCAGAGGTTTTTGCTGTCTGACAGCAATGGAAAACCAATGAGTGAATTTGGGAAATTTTGTGGATTTGATCAATTTCAAAACAGGGTTTTTAGAGATAAGCCTGGAAATTACTATCTTTTAACAAAAGAAAGTGAACCTATTCTTTTGAATACTCAAAATACAGAAGAACTTAGTGATGATGATGAAGGGAACAAGTACCTTGTTAGTAAAAGTACTCGAACAATCCAGTTAGATCTTACAGACAACTGTGTAGAAACTGTCATTGGACAAGATGAAGATGGACACGAGGTGGTGCAAGACTCAATGAGACAAGTCTTCGTCATAGTTGAGAATAAAAGGACACCACTACTTGACCAAAGAATCCTATTGTTTGATGTAGAAGGTAAGCCACTAAGTAAAATGGGGAGATTTATAGGGTTTGATCAAAATCAAAATCGTCTATTTAAAGATCAGTTGTTGAATTACTTTCTGGTTACTAAGGAAGGGCTAGTTTTTCCATTAAGCACAGAAAAACAAGAAACACCTTGCGAGGATGCATATGAGAACCGACGCTTCATTAGCAACAGTGGGCGACAAATTCGTTTGGAGCGTCCTCATGGCGGAGAAAAGCTGGTAATTTATGATGACGAGAGTGGCCATCAGATCGATGATTGCGAAATAGTCATTGGAGTAGATGAAGATGGAAATCAAGTAGTTCAAGATGATCTGAGGCAGATATTTGTCTACGTAGAAGATAAAAAAACAGCTCTCCTTGGCCAAAGATTCATGTTGCTGGACTGTGAAGAAAAGCCAATAAGTAAGTTGGGAAAATTTGTCGGCTTTGATCAAAATCAGAATCGTGTTTTCAAGGACATGAGTGAAATGTATTTTCTTTTGAAAAAAGATGGAGAGCCTATTCAACTAGGCAGCAAAATAGAACAAAAGCTTTGCGACAATGCAGAGAGTGGCAAATACTTGGTCAACAACAGCAGCAGAGAAATACGATTAGACATTTCACAAGAAAATCTAAATAATCAAGCCAATAGTTTTGGTATCATTATTGGAGAAGACGAAAATGGTAATCAAATTGTTCAAGATGATTACAGGCAAATTTTTGTGATCACTGAAAATAAAAAAGTACAATTATTGAATCAACGCTTTCTTCTTCTCGACCAAAGTGGACAGCCAATTAGTAAATTAGGAAGGTTCATTGGGTTTGATCAGTCTCAAAATCGTGTTTTCAAAGAAGAGCAGGGTGTTTACTTCCTTATTACAAAGGATGGTCAGACTCTGCAACTAAGGATCAAAGGACAACAAAAAATGAATGAGCATCAAGATGGAAATAGGTATTTAGTCAACACAAGTGATCAAGAGATTAGTTTAGATATTCCTCAGAGTGAACAAAATGATCAGCTAGACACAGTGGTTATAGGAGTAGATGAAGATGGAAACCAAGTTGTACAAGATGGTTGGAGACAAATCTTTGTCGTAACAGAAAATAAAAAAGTACAGTTGTTGAATCAGCGTTGTCTACTTTTTGACAGGAAAGAAAAACCGGTCAGTAAACTAGGGAGGTTTATTGGGTTTGATCAAAACCAGAATCGTGTTTTCAAAGAAGAGCAGGGAGATTATTTTCTTATCACCAAGGATGGCCAGCCTATCCAGCTGAAAACTCAAGGACAGCAGCAGCTTTATGATCATCAAGACAGGAACAGGTATTTAGTCAGCGCCAGTGATCAGGAGATTAGTTTGGATGTTCCCCAAAGTGACCGGAATAGTCAGGCAGATGAAGTCGTTGTAGGATTAGATGAAGATGGTAACCAAATTGTCCAAGATGGTTGGAAGCAAATTTTTATCATCAAAGAAAATAAAAAAATGCAATTATTAAATGAGCGGTGCCTACTTTTCAACGATGAAGGGAAACCAATCAGTAAGCTAGGAAGATTTTTTGGGTTTGATCAGAATCAGAATCGCGTTTTCAAAGAAGAGCAGGGAGGTTATTTTCTTCTTACTAAAAATGGCCAACCAATCCAGCTAAGTACTAAAGGACAGCAACAATTTTATGACCATCAAGACAGAAACAGATATTTAGTCAGCACCAGTGATCAGGAGATCAGTTTAAATATTCCTCAGAATGATGAGAGTGATCAGCTCGATGAAGTGGTGATAGGATTGGATGAAGATG
Organism: Watersipora subatra; assembly: GCF_963576615.1. Taxonomy (NCBI): domain Eukaryota; kingdom Metazoa; phylum Bryozoa; class Gymnolaemata; order Cheilostomatida; family Watersiporidae; genus Watersipora; species Watersipora subatra. The sequence continues at coordinate 63,920,738 of NC_088709.1, forward strand.
GGAACCAGATTGTTCAAGATGACTGTGGACAAATCTTTGTCATCATAGAAAATAAAAGGACTCAGCTGTTAGATCAAAAGTATCTGCTGGTGAACGATGAAAAAACCCCTATTAGTAAACTTGGAAGATTTGTTGGGTTTGATCAAAATCACAACCGAGTTTTTAAAGACGAGAAGGGAGTCTACTTTCTTGTAACATCAGAACGGCAGCCTATTCAATTGGATGCCAATGAGCAAGAAAGACTTGGTCAAGATGACGATGGAAACAGATACTTTGTCAGTAACAGCAACAGACACATTCAAATAGACCTTCCTCCAGGAAAACGATGTGATGAAGTGGAGCGCCTCGAAAAGATCATCGGAGTAGACGAAGATGGTAACATGGTTGGTCAAGATAGCCTGAGACAAGTTTTTGTTATAATAGGAAATCAAAGAATGCCCCTTCTTGATAAAAGATTATTTTTATCCAACGGTGAAGGAACTCAAATTAGTAAGCTCGGAAGATTTGTTGGTTTTGATCAAAATCAAAATAGAGTTTTTAAAGATGAAATAGGAAGATATTTTCTTTTGGACAAATATGGGCAGTGTACTCAGTTGAACGCTGAAGAAAGACAAAGACAATCTGAAGACTTTGATGGAAACAAATATTTGGTAAGTAACAGTGGCCAAAATGTACTGTTACTAGACCCAAATGATGGTAAATCCACACTACGATCTAGTGTCATTAAAGCTGACAGCCAGAGCCACCTCAGCAGCGACTCTCCTGTACTTTTGGGCGTATACCCTAGTGGCAGATTCTATGAGAGCCAAGTGGGAGAAATTTTCATGCTAACTGAGGAAGGTGAAAAAATTGAATTGGATGAAGTTGATGTAAATCAAGATGGTGGCCAGCCCATTAACACCACATCACAGCCGATGATAAACAAAAGCAATGCTGACTACTACAAGATTCAGGGTCGAGTATTCAAAGTGAGATCATGTGGTAACATACCAGAACAGGCTACCGTGGCAAGACCTCTTGGAAGGCTTAAGCTTTATGAAGAGAATGAAGGCAAAAGGTATCTTCTATCTGATGGTGGAGTCAGATGGTCTTTACATCAATTGCAGTCTGACAACCAAAACATTGCGATACATGATGATGTAATGATTGGAGCTGTGACAGAAGGGTAAGAAAGATAATAAAGAATTACATAATTCTTTCTCATTATTAAGTCTATTTTATTTAAAATATATTTTATTTAAAAATATTCTATTTTTATTTATTTATTTCCATTTAAAATCAAATACATGTATGTTTGTTGGTTTCCCATTCAAACTACATGCTAGTCATCGTTTTGCAGAAGTTCTGCTGATGAACGACCTGTCAGAGATGATTTGAGAGAGGTAAGTGCCATCAACTTATCTGTAGTCTCAACAGCTAAAATTTTAAAATAGCGGCGATGTAGAGCATAGTGAGAAAACTAGAGTACTTTTAGGGTCCTTTCGGAATTCTTGTGAGTAAGTGCTCATTTTGGTAAGCTAAAACGTAGGGTAGGCTAATATTCTTGTAAGCTTCGTAACTTGATAAGTAAGCTTGGTATGCTAAGCTAGTATTTTAGGAAGCTAGAAATCAAGTAGGACAACGTCTCTTATTGAACAGAGGTACATACTAAGCAATAATTTAGGTTTACTTGATTGACTCTCTGGAATAGCGTTTCATCTTATAAATTACTTCAACAAAATGCTTTTAGCATTGAACAAATGTGTTTGTAATAAGTATTATAGCTCACAAACATTAGCTATTTACGACGACCATGAGCCACGGTCTTTAATAATGCAATGGAAAGCATATGTTTAGTATTCACTTAATGATGCACCAGGGTTACCATGTTTCAAATGGATTTGGAGTTACCTCTGCCGATAAATTTGCACCTCACCATTTTAACGACTCGGAGTTCCACTTCATCAATTTTTTCAAAACTAGCAATGCACTCGCAAAGAACTTGTTAAAGTAGACTCGCTTTTGGATCATGGTCACTTTTTAATTCACGCTTTGTATACTTGTTGCACTAACTCAGCCAGGATATCACATCACTAGTGATGTTCTCTCAAAACAGAACTTGTTAAAGTAGACTCACTTTCAGATAAAGGTCACTTTTCAATTCAAGCTTTGTATACTTGTTGCACCAAGTCAGCCAAGACACCTGCTCAGAAATTTATTTATAATTAATAATATTAATACCCCTCCATATTACAAAACAGCAACCGAAGTTACTATTCGCTATACAGTTATTACTTCGGAGGTCTCATGAATGACAATTGCTTTTAATAAAAAAAACTTTTTTTAATTGAATAGTCAAGCTTAGGAAGAGGTTAGACCAGTGCAGTGGGAATGTGTACAATCGGTATGTTCATTTATTTAATAAATAAGGTAATAAAATAAATAAAAAAGTAATTATCTTATTGCTGTCATATGAGCGACCTGTCGTTGGCAATAGTAGTTAGAATACACCCGCGTGGTTGTGCGACGAAATACACTGAATTTTTTTACCTCCACTGGGGATGGCTTGATTTTGTACTATCAATTTGAATCCATCTGCAATGAGTGTTTCTGTGACATCGATTAGTAGTCTCACTGCGGATGCTTTCGAACAAAGTTTGCGAAGCGAACGAAGTTTGCGGCGCGGAGTCCGTTCAAGTTTTACCAATTCTATAATTCAGAGTAGAAGAAACCCCGAATCTATTTGAAGCATGGAAACCCAGTAATAATGCATTTTAACCATTGTAAAAACTAAAAAAAAACTAAAATTCACATTTACGACATTGTTACTCATGTTGAATTTATAATTTTAGTAAATTATATATAATATAATTATATATAATTATATTATGTACAATTTACGATATTTATAATTTATATATAATATAATTATAAATATATTATAATAATTATTATAATATATTAATATATTATATTAATATATATAATTATAATATATAAATTATATATTTATGATATATAATTTATATATTTTATAATTTATATAAAATTTATTTACGGTTATTCACTAATTATATATAATTAGTGAACAAACATAAATTATATATGTACTAAACTGACTATATTTTGTTCTAATATCAAACATGTAAACCTGTGAATTTGTAAAGATTTAAATTTAATTTGTCAGCTGTAAATTTTTCTTTGAATGATTATGTAAGCTAAATTTTGAATAAAGTATTTTTTAATGAATGAAGATAACAATCTGTACAGATATGATCACACTACATACATTTATTGCTTATTTCAAGTCATATAGGGGCCTACATATCTTCAATTATTAAAAAATAAATCATCCAGAACATAAACTACATAGTCATTCAAAAAATATTTTTATAACTTTATGGTTTACATATTTTAAACCAGGACAAAATAAGAATTAATTTAATATATAATTTATGACTATTGAATAAATTTACAATTAGTAACAATGTTGTAAATGAAAAATTTAGTCTTTCAAAGAAGAGGTGAAGTTAGTTTCTCACACCTCTGAATTTATAAAACACAGTGTATTTGTTATCAGATTCATTCCCTGTTCATCCATACAGCAATTGCGCAATCAGTTACGTGCCGTTCAAAGCGACGTAATACTAAAAATTATATACTAAATTGTACTGAGAATAATTAACATTTTTTCACGAAATTTCCCTACTGCCAATGAACACCATAAATTATTCTGGGAGAAATTAACTTTTACTTAAAATTAGGTTGTTTGTCCCAAACCATTTAAACATTAAAAGTAGATTTGCCGCCGTTGAAACTTATGAATGCTCAAGGATGTTTCAAGGTTGCCATCAAATGACAAGCTGAATTTCAACTCATGCACAAGTACTGACTTACTATAATAGCACCTCATCCTATATATAAGCAGATGTTTTACGATTTTCGGCAGCAAAGTCTAGGAATTCTGTAAAAATAATGAAATAAACAGTTCTTTCTTAACTAAATCTAAGTTCTCGGCAGAACAATTTTTTGTCATTTGCCATTCTGGAGCAGGTCATCAACGATGACTGCAAACTATTATCACTATAATTATGTAGCCAAACATCGACTGAGCTAGTATGAATTCTCAACGCTATGACAGTTGCTATGGGCAACTAATTAATACTGCAATGGTTTCTTCTAAGTGAAAATTATCTAGAACTTTGTTTAAGAAAACGTAATATTTGCCAAAGAGATTACAGCGAAAAATGTTTTGCATGTATTGCTAGTGCAACTAGTCATGAGCAAAGGTATGGAGCCGCCTCTAAAGTATTTACTATTTCAAACTTCAAGCTGTTGTTATTCAGCTTAGAATAAAGCTACAGCAAATATATTAGTATCATTTTAATACTGAGTGTGTCCTCTATTTGATCATTTTAATTGGTTATCTGCTAAACTAATAATTAAAACAATCTATTGTTTAACGCATGCATTCATGCAATCTACTAAATAATGTTCAAAGGTGAACAATTCTTTGAATAAGTTGATGGCCCTGAAAAAACCGTTGGACGTATAAATATTCTCTGTAAGAAACTGGATGGATTTCTGAAGCCTGGTAGTCTCAGTACTTCATTGGCCAGGCTTTGTTTTCTATGACAAGATGACAGCGATTGGGCATTGGATGCAACCAATTTTTTGGCGGTTCCATACTTTTGCACATGACTGTAGCTTTCAGGAATATTTTCCTGTTTATGACATGCTGCTGCCGATCTATTTGAATAGTATTATATTATTGTTACAATAGCCAAAAGGTCTGCGATGTTTAACACTTTTGTCAATCTGTTCAATTTTATATATATATATAATTGTATAAATTATCGCACAGGAAGTATGTAGAAAAAAATGTTTTGGTCGCGTGTATTTTAATACACTATTGCAAAAAGGCAGTCTGAAAGAGGGAAATCTACGTTTAATATAAGTTAAAAGACATATAAACTTAAATGATAAATATAAGAAGTTATTAGAGGAGAATTGGGAAATAAAAAGTATATTAAATATACTTTTTATTTCCCGATTCTTCTCTAATAATAAAATTTTTATTATTAGCAATATTTTAAAAAACTACGCAGGTATTCAAGCAAGCTGCTAGGTTTTTATTAAACACCCGCATTCTTTTCAAGAATTCAATTTCATATTGCCGAGACAACCAATGCATTGAATATATATTATGTAATGGCTGTAGTCACGACTTGAAACCATCAAAGTTGGTCGGTGTGCGAATACATTGACCAACCACTGTCATGTCATTTTGATATTATTGTCTTCTGTCAGTTGTTTTACATTTTCACTAGCGATTACAAAATATAAACACTATAATAAAAATAATGATGATAAGGTAATGAGATTGGGCGGCAGCATACTTGGGCCAATTATATGATAGATGACCCATGTATTTTATGGAGTATATTTCTACACAACTGAACTTTTGCTCAAAACCAAAATTATATTTATTTTAAGCTTTTCTGTAAAAAAAGAGTAACCTCAAGGCAAATGAATAATAAACACACAACAAATTGGCGGTATAATATTTACCAAGTAATTATGCTGCAGAAGCTTTTGATATAAGTTCATGTAATGGTTTAAGATGAAGGTTTTACTTACCTTCCTTTTCCAAAGTATTTTAAAAGGGTGGCTCTGGTGTCAAGGACACAATAAATTGACAGCTTATTGGCTGGTAGAATATAAGTAATGAAGATTCAACTCTAAACTTTATGGAGACTGGCTCATGTATCCTTCTGGCTCACCTATCCCAACTTTCTCCCACAATGTAAAGCTTGCGGAACTCTCATTGTACATTTGTTTCAAGTTAGCCTTTTGATCAATGTTTAAAGTTCATTCTTGTTTTGCATTACTTTTTGCCAATAAAATATAATGTAGCGTGTTTGTTTTTTCAAAAATAGAACCTAAAAGATCAGCATCTCAACACTCCTCACTCTACTGCTAGAAGGCGCAACACATTAAATACAAACAAAGGAAAATTGTCGAAACTAAACTCGCAGCCCAACAGCACGACACGTGAGTTATAGTACAATTCCAGTACTTTATTCTGCTATTATATATGACTAGTGAATACCCGTGCAATAAAAGAGTCTTTGCACAGACAATTTATTTTTATTTAACATAATATATCAACAGTTACCACTCTAACTTTCAAACTTTATATCATGAAAAAAGTGTTTTGTACAGTTCAAATAAATTAAAGAAAAAAAAACAACCATGAAGATTTTTGAAGTTTTTCAAACATTTGTAGCATTTAAATTTTATATAATGAAAAAGTGTTGTGTTGAAATATGTTAAGAGAAAATATTAAGCAACTGTGAAGGTGTTTAAATGTAAATGTGATATAATTAGCAAGTAATGGCTAAACAGAGTCTGTTTTGCTACAATTGCAATAGAAGACGATTTAGTAATGAGTACAATGAAAAATTATTTGGTATACAATTGTAGGATTCTAATTCGCTTCAGCATTGTAGCGAAAATATCGTATCTATAGAGGGTTATGAAAACCCAAAATTAAATTATGCAAACACCTCCCAGTAAAAATGATATATATTATATATCCTTGAAAAGCTTAGGCTTGAATATCTTGCTCGAAGAATAATGTAAAAAAAATATTTTGAAAAAGGTTAATAATTTGGTACCAAGGGACATTTTAAAAATCTTGAATCATTTGTACCAAGTTAAAGGTTTTACTAAAAAGTCTTATTTAAACTCAAACATAAACAATAGGGTAAATGTAAAAAAATATTATTATGATATTTAAAAGACATGATGTATTCTTGCAAAAATAGATATGAATACATTTCTAAATTCATCTATTGGCCGTAATCATTTTACCTCAAAAATCGTCTCATTTTTGTTGTCATTACAGCTAGCCTTGAAAATATGTGTCAAACTAGCTGTTTTAGACCGATTTATATTTTAGATGTCGATAAAACAAAAAACAAGAAATGCAAGAAAACTGTTCGAGATAATGCAGTGAAACGAAGAGAATGTAAGTAACCTTTGCATGCTAAATTTAATGAGAAAACCTGAACTTGGCATTTATGGAGTCATTTGAGTGTTCTTTAGATAGTAACCTTCTTGTTATATATAGAGTACTAAACCACAATACATTGCAATAACAGCTTTAAAAGAGAGGTATTGGCTAAAGTGTTGATGATTAGTGATTTTTAACAAAAAAACCAATGCCTAAAGAACAAATTAACATTTTTTTTAAATGTAAGTTAAAAATAACATTAGGATATTCTTCTTTAAACAGCTTAGCTTAGTTAACATCAGCTAATCAGCCATCAAAATCACCTTTCAATTTGTAGCTCATAGCAAATAGGTGGTATTATGTTGGACCTTGCTTACTATACCTGCTTACTGGCTGTATATGGTGAGCTCATAGAGTTATCTCTCCCCGGGGGAGATAACTCTATGGGTGAGCCTATAACAGAGACAAATTCTCCTCAATATCAGAAGGAGAAAGACTAGTGAAAGATTGTAAAAGCACACTTATGCAGCTATCAAGTTCCCAGCTATGACATCATTATTTAGTATTTTTCTTTGTTTTTGTAGTATTGTCTATGATTTACGTATATTTGTTGCGTTTGTACAGCTTTTCCATGATGCATACTTAATGGTTATAATTTTTGCTAATAGTTAAACTAACCGAAAGGAATAGATAGCTCATTAATCAAGAGCCTTCGTAAAAAAAACTAAAGCTCCGGCATTTAGGGCACGAGTAGCATATTTGAAGCATTCTATCACTTCATTTGGAACAATTGAACAAAAGTGTGGACAGGACAACTCCTGAATAGGATACATGATATCTGCACGAAAGCGCATAGAAGAATGTAAGGGAGGAATTTATGAAAAACGATCTGATTTCTATGGCGGATTAGAGTGCTCCGGGTGTGCATAAACCGAGTTATATTTACAAACTCAAGTTTGTAAATATAACTCGGTTTATCAATTCAGTTTGCAAACCCGGGACACTCTAATCCGCCATAAGTTCTAATTTTACAGTACATACATACATAGTTTAATTTCTATTAGTTAGTGGGTGCCTGTCAGTGTACCATTCTTAATATAACCAGATCTACGGTTATGCTACCGTAATACCAATATATTGCACCTTATTTTTACAAACTCGCGTTTGTAGATATAACTCGGCTTATCAACTTGGGTTGCAAACCCGCGGTACTGTAAGGCTCCATAGATTCTTTGGCTAAATAAACTCAAAACATGTAGCTTTATTACTACCACAACTATAGGAAATACTTTTAAAGCAAGTTTTTACACCTCGCTGTTTGCTGAATATTGCTACACACAGAAGATATGACGCATACAAAAATACCTCAAGAATATCATGAGCATTTGCAAAAGGACATCTTCAAATCTTAATATTCCATCAGCAAGGATGTATTCAAGTCAAGCTTTTTGGAATTTTGGTGCTTATTTTCTAAAATGTACTTTACTTGCTTCACAAACTTGTTGCTCATGCCATTCAACAGTAAATAAACCATGTGGTTGGTTATTTCTACAAACTACTGCAATCCTTTTATGGAATGTTGTTCAAAGCATTGAGATGTCGCAGTTGCAAGAATTCTTTACCAATTTGTTCAACCCAAGTTGGGAATGAATTATAAAGTACTAGCGTCACCACTTGCGTGTTAGTTGCAGCGCCTGAAGACTTACTGTCTTGATCAGAGTGAATTACAATTATATATGACATAGGCCTAAGTAGGTACCTTTCTAGAACTGATACTCAGTATTTGCCTAACTCTCAGGAAGCGGTAACGCTCACCTATCTAGCTGACCAGAATTCAGAAAACCCTTCTAGGGTGCTGCACTGTACATGTATTAAATTACAAGAACATGGCACTGATTTTTCATACACTTAGTGAAATGGTAGCAAGCATTCAATTTGCATCAACTTAATTTCTGTTACAGTAGTATAGCTAGGGTTTTCCTTCTTTCAGCTAACAAAATGTTCCAAGATTGCATTAACGAAAAATGGTATGGGGTGACAACCAAATCTGCTTTTCATAGCCTAAAGAGCAATGATACTAACCAGTTTTCCTTTACATATGGATAGGGCATGATACACTAGTTCTTATGTGCACGAAAATAGCCAGTATACGCTAAAATTCCAAAAAAAAATCTGCTATGGTTCATGCTGTAACAATACTTCACCATCGCTACATGGAAGACACGCATCAACTATTTAAAAATATACTATTGTGAAGTTAAGGCCTCACATAAGTTTAAAGACAAAAAACTAACGATAGCATAATTCAACATATATGACACCACTTGTTCGGCCCTGGCTAACTTATATAAACTTCTAGCATAATAGTGTTAGAATTTGTTGTTTCAGCAAACATGTCACGAGCAAGGCCAAAGACTGTAGAACTGCCCCCATCACCCCCAGGTTAGTAAATCAACTGTTCTAAAAAGGGTAGACTTGGCAGTGAAGCATTTATAGTAATAGCAAAGCAATTATAATATCAACCAAGACTATGCGAAAATTTCCAGGTAACCGTTTGATTTTCCGCTATGTTCACAATGAACATTGGCTGGGGTTAATTTGAAAAATGAATGAGATTTGTTGGAGGTCTAAGGAAACGCATGTGAAGAACTGACAGCTAAAATGTGTGTTTTGAAAATGTCAAGATAGCCGATGAAAAATTGATTTTTGATGACCAATAGCATTCCATTTTTTCAAATGAATTGTCTTAGTTTACTTATCAGCCAGACTTACTGCCTAAGATACTGATGGATTAAAAATCTCTCCATTAAAATTAGATTAATAGCAGTTTTCAGTGATGTTCTAGTCATTCCTGTATCAAACAGTTCACATTGACACCTAAAGCAAGCCGCATAAATTTATGGTTTAATTGCAATCCCAAATCGTACTGTGGTTGCAGAGCCAATAAATATGAGCAATTCATTATGGACCGAAGCAGAAGCACGAAAAGCACAAGCAAGACATATACAGAAGATGTGGAGGGAGAAATCACGAACGCTTGACTGCAGCCAGTTTAGACGATCATGATAAAATGTCATACCAGCTCAATGCAGAAACTTGAGGTGCCTAAAGCTGTGGCACAAATGCCTCAGCACAACTTATTAATACTGTCTTGTTTTGTACAATGATAACAATATTACATAAAACTTTTTGGTTGTCAGCTAAAATCAGTAGTCTGAATTTGCTAAAGTTGACAAATGATACTTTTGCCAAAGCAATTCACAAATATACTCCCTCTACTGTTGACTTGATGACCAAAGTTTTGACGATTTGACAGGCACAAAATCATAACAAGGAGTGTCGATGTTTTTAGTTTATTGTCAAAAGATGTTATAAAAGTGAGGCACATGTTTAGTCAAAAAGACCAAAACCCATGTCATCATCGGACTCCTCTGATTCTTCTTTCACCTCCTCTTTCTTCTCTGTAAATAACAAGTCATGGTTCTGTTAAAAATCCAAATCACAAAGCAACTGGTTTTTCATCACCTCCTACATATAATTATTTAAAACCAAATTTTAGAAAATAGTTTTGGCAATAAAAAATGAAACGAAAAAATTATAAAAATTGTTATCAAGAAAATTGATAATTCAACTTGTTGAAATTATTGTTAAGTCGTGGTCAAACGCAACAGAAACTAATCTTTTGAGGCGCGCGAGTCTTGGATTAAGTAAAGTTTTTAACGAGTGGCTGATTGGAGTCTAAACAGAACTTCGCAAATAAACAGAACTCAAGAAATAGCATCATTCCAGCTATTTTTGTTCCGTTCCGTAATTTTATATTTATACGATTAGATTTTATGGCTAGCTTGTAAGCTCGCAGATTGGGGAGAAAAATTTGTTTACTGCAATGACTAGTAAACGAAATAAACTGCTTTCGCTAATATGTTACCCAAACAAATACAGGTTTCAGTGATGCCTGGCTAAATCCAAATTGAGCATAACTTAAGTCGTTACATGACTGCTTCACATGTAAGTTACATACAGGTTGTTCATTTCAACCGCAGTTTCCAAAAACAAAAAGTTTAATTCAGTCGTCGTGTAGCCACCCCTTTAGTTACGCCATATATGATATCACCACCTTCACTTGTGGACTAAAATAAGGTGGAGCCTATACCCTCATTTGTGTGCCAATACGGCAACATAACAATAAAAATCTCTTTATTAAGTACTTCAAGCAAGTATTACATATCAGGTTCTATAGTTGTGGAACAAATTAAAACAAATACAGTATATCTGCATTGCAATTTATTTTTTAATAAATGATGACGATTATGACAAGTGATTCTGACATCTCAGATTACATGAACTGCGTATGACAATGTTCAACTGTATTAGTTAAAAAAATATAACTAATGTAGTTGAACCTTAACATATGAATAAAATCTGCTTCAAAATTTGTTTTATATCGAAACCATCGGTGTTAGAGCAAATATTATAACAAATTGTATGTGGCATCATTTCGCTCAGAACCCAAAGACATTGATAAACACTTCAGGTAATTACAACTATTTAGATGCATTCTATTACTGATAGCATTCTGTCTTTAAACTGGTTGCATGAGTTTGTGGGTTACATGTAGCTGTTTATGTTCATTACACCTGCTTTTACATACGCTTCATGTCAGTATTGCATTAGAGCCCCAAAAACCTTTAGCTACCCCAGGGAGTCGGCAACCTGCGGCTTTAGCCGCATATGGCGTTTTTATTCCCTTAATGCGGCTCCCCCGACTTTGAATTTTTTTCTTTTTCATCATATACCAAGTAATTCATAAAAATACAAGTTTTATCACTATATTTTTATAATATAACGTAAAAAAATTGTAATTATGGTGATAAATCAAACATTGTCGCTTGTTATGTGTCATTATTTATGGGCCAATAAAACCGCCAAAAATTACACCAGCCAACACAACATTTCTTGATTTTTTTTTACTCCAAGTGAGCAAACTATGGCGAATACTGTGAAAAAAATAAAACAGAGGAAAATAGATCATATTATCCTAGATGGGCTGATTTGTTTGCTTTCACTGCTGGCTCACCAGTCTGCTTAATATGTAAGAATTTGCAAAAAAAATCTTATTGTAAACTTTTGCAAACGTTTTGTTCAGAGAAAGTAATCTTAAAAACAACGTACTATTTTCAAGTTACATTCAAGTTATTATTAGTTATTTCATTGTTCTTTGCAAAAGTGTATTTTTGTTTTCTCAGCAGTTAGATCATTATACATGCCACACCTTTTCGTTATATGGTGTAAACATGGTATAAAAGCCTTAAAAGCTAAACAAAAACATTACATGTAGTTTAATTTCAAATATAAAATATCAAAGGGGATTTGCGGTTCCCACCGCGTTCTTTCTTGCTGGAAACGGGTTCTAACGACTCTTTGAGCAGATAATGTTGCAGACCCCTGAGTTAGCCTAAACAGACTTGCATATATTTCAATCAAAGCAACAAATGCATGACAAGAGTGATCAGCGAAGACCAGTGTCCAAGGGTGTTACCATAAAACTAACTCGTACATAACCTGGTGATAAGACATACCTTCAGCAGCTGGAGCTTCACCAGCAGCAGGTGCAGCACCTCCTGCAGCAGCACCGCCAGCTCCTGAGCCAACATTTGAGACGAGATCTTTAATGTCCATACCATCTAGAGCCTTGGCAAAAAGTCCTGGCCAGTAGGCTTCAACTTCTACTTTGGCTGCATGCAAGATGGTGTTGATTTTCTCGGCCTATGGTAGTACAGTAGTTTTCTCATACGAACTAACTGAGTATAAATACAACACGTTGAAATATTAAAGCAAAACTCTTCAGATCACTACTAAAAATTATAGTGTAAATAGTTAAGGGTGAATATCGCAACTCATAAATAAATACAGTAATAATACAAACGAAACTTCGCGTAGCATGTGCGCATCAGTTTATCCGTGTGTCAATAATCTAAGCTAACGATTAGAAGCTAGCGTAACAATCTAATAGCTAGTGGCGTCAGGGTAATACTGCTATGATCATGAAATATATGCTTACTGTGATAGTGACGCCATCATCTGCCAACATAAGAGCAGCATAGGTGCAAGCAAGTTCATCAGGAGTAGACATAGTGAAGCCTTCGCGAATGATGTTTGAGCAGAGAGATGTACGTCGTCGATTTCGACCTTAGCTCCAAGGAGGACAGCACAACTTCAGCCTTGCAGATCGGAAAAGGATACTTTACGCTTCCGAATTGATAAAATCCGATATATTTTGCTCCGCGTTTCTGTTTTTGTCAAACGTATCATTTTACAAAAACAAAACGTTAGCAAAACATATTTGTAAATATTTATATTAAAAAAAGTAATTAAAAAATTGAATTAACAGTGCATTAAGTTTTTTGTTATTTTCGCGGGCTCTTTGCGGGTGTGGATATAACTCGTAATTGTTATGTCCAATAATGTGGTTATGAATCGGCCAAATTTCAATAAGCATTTTTGTTGCAAACGATGCTGCAAAAGTGATACAGCAGCAAAACTTTTAAATGGCCATGCACAGCTAGTTGAATGTTGTGTACACCTAGTGTTTTTAGTCCTGAGAAAATGCTCCATTTTGTTATTTAAAAAAATACTAATATCACAAAAGCATCTAATGCGCATAATATTTAATTAACCACCACTAACTCCATCTCGGTCCCTGTTTGTTCAGCTGTCTGTGTTGCCTGTTGACAAACATTATTAGTCTAAAATTCTTTTGATAGCTCATTCAAAATTTTATTCAAGTTATGACGAAACCAAGAAGGATTCACACTATAACACCAGATTTGGAGAAACCATTCTACCTTTACCATTATTTTATTTATACTGCTTCAAGTAAAAAAACAATCGAGTACAGCGGACCATCACGATGGAATAGTCTTCCAATAGACTTACGCAAAAGCTCTGCATTTGCTAGTTTTAGAGTTAATATGAAAAGCCATTTGTTAAACCTAGATTGCTAGAGGGAAGACCTGCTGTTTAAGTTTGCCAATTCCTGTGGGCCCAGCTCCTCGACTAGCTGCCGTGCTACTGCGCATGCGGACCTCATCACACCTTATCAATAGGAACTAAGCTTCATTATTTTGTTCGACCTAATCAATATTATTACTATACTATTAGTTTTGCTTAATGTTGTATTTCTACTAATTGATGAAATAAAACACACAAGCACGCACACATGCAAGCACACACACACACACTTACTAATAAGATGTTTGTTATGTTGTTTGGTATGTTTACATTTGCTCTTGTGAGCTTCTGTGTGAGCATATGGCATTATTTTACCTCAATCAGAGTGATCAACTCAACAGTTCATTGAGCAATTCTATCAAACTGATCATCCCAACTACATTATCAAAACAAATTGGCTATCCTACGCTACACGATCAGTTTTCTTTTATTCTATATAAAAAATAAGCTACAGTTTAAAACTTGAGAATAAAACTACTAACTTATTCCATTTTAGATGATGATGGGACCTAGATACTTAATTAAATACAGTACTGAATTTTTCAGCAGTTTATTATTATGTAAACTTTGACACTTAGCAGTCGGGTAAGAAAAATGGCTTTACACAACAGTATTAGGAAATATTAACAAACTAAAGTGCATAACTTATAAAACCAAAGATGTTTTAGCATTTCTTTTTGGCAGTGAATGCTGAATGACAGTTATTGCACCTCCACATGCATTCCCTACCGATGGTATGTAAAACGGAAAACACTGGACTATAACTGGTCTCTTTGGTATGCGTAGATTTTAGCTTCACACAGTTCCTTTAGCCTCTACTAGTTATTCATATGCAATTACTACTATTACCCTGACAGTCCTGCTCACCTTGAGAGATCGTCATGGGCTTAATGGTTGTATGTGATCGTAATGATCATATGTGATTGTATGTAATTGTGATAATTGTATGTGATAGGGATGATTGTATGCGATCGTGATAATCGTATGTGATCGGGATGATCGTATGTGATCGGGATGATCGTATGTGATCGTGATGATCGTATGTGATCTGGTGATCGGGATGATTGTATTTGATCGCATGTGATCGTAATGATCGTATGTGATCGGGATGATCGTATGTGATCGTAATGATTGTAATGACTGTATGTGATTGTAATGATCGTATGTGATCGCAATGAATATCTGCATGATTATTCTAAAGTGTGATAAGGTGGTCGATAGGTGCTGGTGTTAGAGTGTCGATCTACTAAGGTGAATGTTGGGCATTTGAATCCAATGCAATAACGAATACGAGGCAATATTTTTTTCTCAATTTCCAACCAATCGGATAGACCGACGGACACGGCTCTTATTATAGTAAGCAAATGAAATGTTCTGTTTTGCTCTAGATAAGGAATGACCAAATAGGAGTAGTGAGATTTAAACTTTGCTAAAAAGTTAAAGGTTCACTGCGGAAAGACATTGCCAACTTGTGGCACTGTCAACTTGTGACACTGCCAACTTGTGACTCTGCCAAATTCCGATACTGCCAACTTGTGACACTGCCAACTTGTGGCAGTATCAACTTGTGACACTGCCAACTTGTGACACCGCCAACTTGTGACACTATCAACTTGTCACACTGTCAACTTGTCACACTGCCAATTTGTGACTCTGCCGAATTGTGACACTGCCAACTTGTGACACTGCCAACTTGTGGCAGTATCAACTTGTGACACTGCCAACTTGTGACACCGCCAACTTGTGACACTATCAACTTGTCACACTGTCAACTTGTCACACTGCCAATTTGTGACTCTGCCGAATTGTGACACTGCCAACTTGTGACACTGCCAACTTGTGGCAGTATCAACTTGTGACACTGCCAACTTGTGACACTGCCAACTTGTGACACTGTCAACTTGTGACACTGCAAAACTTGTGACACTGCCAATTTGTGACTCTGCCGAATTGTGACACTGCCAACTTGTGACACTGCCAACTTGTGGCAGTATCAACTTGTGACACCGCCAACTTGTGACACTATCAACTTGTCACACTGTCAACTTGTCACACTGCCAACTTGTGACACTGCCAACTTGTGGCAGTATCAACTTGTGACACTGCCAACTTGTGACACTGCCAACTTGTGACACTGTCAACTTGTGACACTGCAAAACTTGTGACACTGCCAATTTGTGACTCTGCCGAATTGTGACACTGCCAACTTGTGACACTGCCAACTTGTGGCAGTATCAACTTGTGACACTGCCAACTTGTGGCAGTGTCACAAGTTCAACTTTTTCAATCATTTCAGTTGTTTTAATGCACTTAGTTATCTAATTGTGGTAGCTCAAAACTGGTGGTTCTGTAGCAATAAATTTGCCTGTGAACTGTTGAATGAGTTCACTTTCATATTACTTGCCATCGCTGACATTACAAAAAACAACTGTAGATTATGGCTAGAAAAAAACTACTTTAATAGGAGCCGTGTTCATCTGTTCATCAGTCTGTCCCTTCTAAGCCATGGTTGGAGGCTGAGAAAAAAATGCATCACACGAGATTAGAAATCACAACTTTCAGCTTGGTAGACACCAATCTACCGCTGCACCAATGGTGTAATAATTGAATGTATAGTTATTACACGTGATGATCTCTCACAGCACACCTGACTGCCAATATTGTACTATAAAGACAAACAGTTCAAAATAAAATCTGCCAAGTAAAATGTGAAGGCCCATTGAATACTTTAAAAAAAAATCCAGAACTGGGTCGGGTCCTGTTAGTTGGCCCTGACTGTTATAGATATTTTGATGCGTGGGTTTTAGCTTCAAACTAACTTGTCAACACATTACAACACTCGTCATTCCTTATTTTCATTACCTCTTCCACCCTCCTCCTCTACTGGTGTCATCAGCATGGAGTTCATTGCCAACTTGGCTAAGGAAAATTAGTAGTCATGATGATTTTAGAGCTGCTTTTAAAGCAGTACTTGCTGGACTCTCTGGGATAAATCTGTTTTGATTTCTTTTGCTTAGACAACCTTGTTTTCTTCATTAACAATCTTATCTTATCTGTTAACTCAGGCTCTGTGCCTCGAACAGCCATGCTACTGCGCATATGGGCCCTTGTTGCACTTTAATTTTACTATCATTTTGTTATGTTACGATTTAATGTAAATAAAAACAAACAAACATATTTTATTTAGTCAATTCATTCCTATTTTAAGAGCATTGCTGCTTTTTTCTACACAGACTGCTGTGGCTTTTCGTGGTTACAAGCACTGTACATGCAGCTAAAACAAACCATTGACTATTATTGCTCTACTTTTATAAGACTTTCTAATATATTACTTTTAAAACCGACAAATGATTTGTATAAAAAATTACAACAATGAAACTAAAACAATAAATATATTTGTAATCAACACACTGCAGCACAATCTGATAAATTCATACTATGAGATTATACATATAACAAGTTTCCAGGTATGAATATAGATTTACCGAAAACAGATATTGCATTTTATTATCAGTTTATCTTTTGCTGTATTATTTATGATATATACATTTATTTTAATCTAGCTCCAAAATCTGTCGCAGATGATTTATTTTTGTTGCAAAAAAGAGCATTTTAGCTAATTGCAAATCTACATCATGGTCCAGTGCATCTTATTCCAACTAATGCTCTTTCCTAATCTTTGCATCTTCTTACTTTATCTATGCCTAATGTTTATTTTACTTCCATTCAAGGTTTCAAGATTGTTCATGGTTTGTGTCCTCATTTTTTACATGACAATTACAGGTTCTCAACTCATTTCAACTTACGTGATATGAACAAATTGCATACAATCACTAACAATCATTATGAAAATATCCCTGCCAGGTGCTTTAATAGTCTTCCACCTAATATCCGTTCTTTTAGCAGAGAAAGGCATTTTAAATGCTATTTGTCGAACTATTCATTCGATTTTAGTGGCTAACTGCTGCAATTTTTTCTTTTTTTTGTGTTTTATCATTGTTGTATGGCATAACTTGAAAAATATTTTTATTTGAAATGAAATTCTTGCCAATAAAGTAATATATATAATACATATATATATATATATATATATATATATATATATATATATATATGTATATATATATATGTATATATATAATGTATATATGCAGATTTACAGAAAACCAATAGCACTTAATAGTAACTTGGTCTCTGTGGAACACTGTTTTAATTAGTAAAATAATAAAAAAAGCTGGTTGATGTGAATTCTTGTGTTGGTATAATAGAAACTAACACAAGAATTCAAGTCAACCAGTTTTTGTTGCTATTTATGTGAGAAACAACTCCATTTACACTTGTTTTTCCGTGACAATGTGGAGTATTTAACATCTGGATTGAATATTATGGCATCTTTGTCAAACTTGTTTTGACATGAATAATTTTAGTCATTACTCAGTCAAGTTATAGTTTTATAAAAACCAATAAAATAATAAAAAGCACACCGAATTTCAACTTTTTGTGTGCTGTATTATTATTACTATATTGTATTATTGAAACAAAACAGTTTTATTATGTTGAAGATGGCATGATACTTGACAAATGAAATTGGCCACAACCTATAAGAAAGTTGGAGGCAACAAAAACGGAAATACATGCAATTACCTGCTATCAGCTGTCAGTTGTCATGAAAAGTGCGTTTAATTATAACTTGTTACAAGATTATATGCTTGCCTGCTGCTGCTTTATTTGTGTGACCTTCAAAATGTTTATACTCTGTACTCATGTTGCTAGTGTAAGTTTTAGATACAATTTGATTGTAGACCTGGTTATTCTTGCTATCCATCTTTAGCAAAGGTCAGTGTAGAAGATAGCATAACTGCTACTAAGTGGTTATGTCCAGTTCTTCTTAGTCTTTTACGCATTTGTATAATGTGTGTTTATGTCTGTTGATATTTGAGACCTACATGTAGCTAGTGAAATTGAGCTTTGGGACAATTGGAGTTGTTTACTCTCCGTCGACTGATATGCTGAACTGATAGACATACTTTGGTAAAACATTTAAGTCTAATTTTATACATACATGCATCATACATAAATACATACATCTTATACATACCTAGAAGTAAGTCCTCCTGATCCTAGATCGTGTTATCAACTTTCCATCGACTGTGAAAGTAATTAAGATAGCACAACTCTTTTTTAACTGAATATCATTATCAAGCTCTAAACTTTTAGAACTCGATGAAAAAAGTAAAAATCAAATATTGTCAACATTTTTTTTCACATGCTCTTCAAGAAGAGATGTTTTAGAGATATCTGAAGAAACATAATGATTGCAGTACACCAAGTCTGATAGTGTGTGTATATTTGTTATGAATAAAGACAAATGCAGTCATACCTTTACATACAAGTGCTTCAACATACGAGTGCCTCATCATACGAGTGCTTCAACATAACGAGTGCTCCAACATACAAGAAAATCAAGATACATGCAGAATTTCACTCAAGTTTCTTTCTTGAGATACGAGAGCATATAAGCCAGTTCTCTATGGCCATTATATATCCAAGTACGCGAGATGCCGTTGTCAAGAACAGCATAGCTCGGTCTTTCTCCGCGATAACTGAAGAAACATAATGATTGCAGTAGACTGAGTCAGATAGAGTGAGTATATTTGTTATTAATAGAACAACAGCTAGTTTTAGTATAAAACTCTTGTTGAAAAGAAGAAGCTTTCTAGTTTTATCTCATTTTGGTACTTCATTACCAAAAACGGTCAATCAGTATGTTATTAGAGACTATTGTTCTGTCAGTTGCCATTCTTATTTCTGAATCAGTTGATCATACCCTCAGTCTTTCAGGGATATTTCAATAAGATGTGCTGTTTCAGGGGTAACTGAAGAAACATAGTGGTTGATACACCCTGAACCTGATAAAGTGTGTATATTTTTTATAAATAAATAAAAAACAAATGGTTTTAGAGTAAATCTTTTGTAGCTGAAGAGAAGTTTTTTAGTTTTGCCTGTTTTTTTTATTACTAAGAATTTCGATCATTAGGATCTACGATTAGGATAATTCGATCGTTGTGTCATTAGGAGCTAATGTTTTGGTGGCAGCCACTGTATATGTCAAAGTCGATTAGAAGTGCCTTCGGCATTTCAGAAACATCTTAAGAGTTAAATAGCCCAATAGAATTGAAACTTTGATTATACTAAAAACTTATACCACGCAAAGCAACCAAAAGTTCACAACCCTATGTAAACCATGAGTAAAAAATTACAAAAAGCCAGTACAAGCCGATTACAAAAAAAACTAGTGTCCTGTTAGCAACAATCTTTCATTTCTTGGCTGGTTGGAAATGCTCTCGGTATTTTGGCTAAATGTCTAATCAATTTTAAACTTTGGATATATATCCAAAATATATACACCCAGAGTGGTCAAAATTTTGTAATCACACATAAACTGGAAATACAGAAAACAAGGCTATGAAGCTGAGTTGACTATGCCGTAGGATCTGGTGAGAAAAATTTCTCCAAATTAGTTTGGGCTCAGACTTCACAAAGTGCCAAGCTGCCAAAGTATTAAAACAGGCTGTTACAGTTATCATCTAGTTCAAAGCAGTCTGTCTATGCTGGCTGGCAGTTGAAGGTATTGTCTTTGTCTAGTTCCTTGGTTAAAACATTGCTTTGTGTTATATTTTCTGATATTCTATGTGACAAACACAGCATAAATTATATTCTCTTTCCTTATTTGGATTCGACCGTATCATCTTATGCTAAGCATAACTTGTTTGTAGCATTTTATCACTCCAATGTGTGTAGATTAACGATATTAGGAGTTATCATCTCTTAAAAACTCGAAGCGTTTTATGACACTATTGAAAACCTTGGATCGCTCTAGAATAGCTTATCATAAAGCTCAACAGTTGAAATGATAATACAGTATAGAGAAAGAAGGAACAGGATTCAGTGTCTACATGAGTACCAAGTTATTGGTGTGATTGTATAGCTATATATATATATATTTCTCACAGTATGTCCATGTGTATTTCGTATGTCTGTCTGCATTCCGGCTATAGCTATTATTACAATAACTGCAGCTGGACAAAAATGCTGACGCAATGTCATGGAGTACCGTCATTAGAAGCCTAGCAGCTTACTGCAATTTTCCATTGGCAATGTGCCAGACTAATAGCTTGAAAGGTACAGTTGTTTGACAAAGTTTTAAAACCTTTACAGTTGTTTTCATTTTTCTCTTAATTTATTTCACCTACACAAAACACTTCTCTCATGATATGTAGTTTGAAAGTTAGAATAGTAAATGTTGTTATATGTTAAATACAAATCAATTTTCTGTCCAGACTTTTTTATTACCCGGGCAACGCCGGGTAGCACAGCGAGTAACTATATATATTAAGAAAGTGTATTCTTATAAAAAGCTATTCTGATAAAAATAAATGATAAAATATTAAAAAAGCATAATTTTGATTCAAAACTTTACGAATAAGATAGATTCAGTGTTAAAAAATTACAATATTCATTCATAATAGTTCGTAAGCAGCAAAGCAACTCAGTTGTTCGAAACTTTGAGTGAGAAGATTTAGAAACCTAATGTATTTTACCATCGAAAAAAGATTTGAATTTTATTCAGGGATTATATATTAAAGAAGTAATGTGATACATGCTATATAATAGTACAACTTCTATAACATGATATAACTTTAACACCATGTTATAACTGTAGAAGTTTGCGATGATCAAATAAAAACGCATGAACATCTAGACGTGCCAAGACATGTCTAGCCGCACCTCGTCGTGACTAAACATGTCTAGGCGTGTTTAGACATGTCTAGGCGCGTCTACACATGTCTAGGCGTGTCTAGACATCGGAATCAATAACCTCCTTTATCATGTCCCGCAACTCCTTAAATCTACCCCATATGTGCAAAACATGTGCCTTTGAGTTCTCATATGATTCGGCCAGTTTGCTTATCAAATTCTTAATGGTTTGATTTCTGATTTTGTACTGATATATCTCACGCTCCAGTCTTGTACACTCAGCGTATAGATCCCTCGTAGCTGCATCTGCAATTAAAACAAATGATGAAGTAATTGTATGCGTTTTACGTAATAGGCACAGCTAAAGAGGTCATCACCCTTTTGTCTGCACAAGTTTGTAATTAAACATTGGCATCGCTATGTTGTATTGATGTAGCCCAGGTTCGGCACAAACAGTTAGGAGTTTTCATGGTTTTTCCTTCAACACACCCAATTTGCGCAATCCAATGCTAAACATTAATCTCTTTGTGATTACATTCCTTCAGTGAGGTTACGTAAGTAGTTGCTCGTACGGAAAGTTCAAAACTCTCCATCTTCTGGTTTGAAGTAGTTTTGTTAATTGTTGATAAACAGTCTTATTATGCTTGCAGGCCAGAGTGAAATATGTATGTATATACAATTAGTTACTAACAAAGTTGGATGTGGTCAAAAAACCTGGTATATCACGCTTTTATATACTTCTACATTTTCTGTTATGCTGAACCGTTTTGGTAAGAGGTCATCCCTTTGAGATGATCCCAGTATAAATTTGGAACTAACATATCAAGTAAAAGTTGAAGTACTACACAGCATTCGTAAATCTATAACCAAGGTTAAAAAGCACATTTTGTAAGACAACGTGTCACAGAGTAAAATAAGTGCATTTAACTCACTTCTACTTTTTGGATATCTTTAAAAGTTTTTATAATCAGTGTTTATTTAAATCAAATGTTGCCATGAGTTTTGTTACGGAAAACTTTTTAGTTCGATCAAATTTATGGCAAAAGTTTTTTGAAGAAATGACAAAGGCAAAACCCAAACGACCAACACTAAATATAGATGTAAGAATCTACAGCAAAGCAAGTTAATGGAAAAAGCTCTATTACTAATATTTTATGTGATACAGCTTATATGCTAACATAAAGAAATTTCCTCTTTTCTGGAATAATTTCAAGAGGAAACTCCCAACTCTAAAATATCTTGAGTAACTGTACAATTTCAATTGGCGTTTCAAAAGCTTTTATCCACTAATTATTTCAATTCTAACTTCAGATCTGCCTATTGTAGACATGATGTATGGTCTAACCTTACTCCATAACTCCTGATCAAACCTAGCCAAAAATAGTTTTCATACCTTAGATGACATATATACTAGTAATCGTAGGTAGAGAGAGTATCATGTCATATATTAAAATATATATATGCTAGTAATCATAGGTAGAGTATCATGTTATACCTTGTATGATATACATACTAGTAATCATAAGTAGAGTATCATGTTGTACCTTAGATGATATACACACCAGTAATCATAGGTAGAGTATCATGTTATACCTTAGATGATATATATACAATTAATCATAGGTAGAGTATCGTGTTATAACTTAGATGATGTACATACCAGTAATCATAAGTAGAGTATCATGTTATACTTTAGATGATATGCATACTAGTAGTCATAAGTAGAGTATCATGTTATACTTTAGATGATATATATATACAATTAATCATAGGTAGAGTATCGTGTTATAACTTAGATGATATACATACCAGTAGTCATAAGTAGAGTATCATGTTATACTTTAGATGATACGCATACTAGTAATCCTTATAGAAACTTGTGATTTGAAATAATCTTACAGAAGTTTATGGATCACAATGCTTTGGACCAGTGTTGTATTGACACCGACAAGCCTTTAACATTCATCAATTTGAAAGAAAGACTTACACAAGTATGTAATAACTTACTATTCTGAGCTTTTAGCCTCGCATCCAAATTAGCAGAAAAACTACTTCCATCAGCGACTGACCCAGTTGAGCCGGTATTGAGTGGCTGTCGATTCACTGACATGGCAAGGGTGTAGTTCGTATTGCTCGTTTTGCGACTCATCGCCAGCGTACTTCTCTTCTCGACCGACTTCCACTGTCTGAGTGCGTTTTTGATCACCCTTCGGAACTCTTTATAGCGATTGTAAAAGAGTAGGTTTTTAGAATTGTTGTAGTCTTCCCGCAGTTTATCCACGATCTCATAAAGTCTGTCATATTCATCCGTGATAAAGTCGTAATTTTGGTAAAGTTTAGCAATAGATGACTTGAGGTCTTTCTCCATTACGGTGACTGACCTGCTGCTTCTTGATGCAGTAAATGTTGGAGAGTCCTAGAAGAGATCAATGAAGTAAATGATTACCGCTAGCTGAACTCTAAATGGTATTTTGGTCATAATTAGCACCACCCCATGACCTAGTGTTGTCATAAACCTTGGCTATAACTCATAATTGTAGCTAGATGCGCAGTTTTATAGCAGAGATTGTATGCATACTAACAATAATAGATAATGTTTTGCTGTAGCTTAGATGATATACATAACAGTAATTATAGGTAGAATATCATGTTATAACATAGATGATACACATACTAGTAGTCATAGGTAGAGTATCATGTTATACCTTAGATGATATACATACTAGTAATCATATGTAGAGTACCATGTTATACCTTAGATGATACACATACTAGTAATCATAGGTAGAGTATCATGCTACACCTTACATAGTATACATACTAGTAGTCATAGGTAGAGTATCATGTTATACCTTAAATAATATACATACTAGTAATCATAGGTAATATATCATGTTATAACTTAGATGATATACATACTAGCAAATATAGGTAAAGTATCATGTTATACCTCAGATGATATACATACTAGTAATCATAGGTAATATATCATGTTATAACTTAGATGATATACATACTAGCAAATATAGGTAAAGTATCATGTTATACCTCAGATGATATACATACTAGTAATCATAGGTAATATATCATGTAATAACTCAGATGATATACATGTACATACTAGTAAATATAGGTAAAGTATCATGTTATACCTTAGATGATATACATACCAGTAATCATAGGTAGAGTATCATGTTATACCTTAGGTGACATAGATACCAGTAACCATAGGTAGAGTATCATGGTATGACTTAGATGATATACATACTAGTAATCATAGGTAGAGTATCATACTATAACTTAGATGATATACATACTAGTAATCATAGGTAGAGTATCATGCCATAACTTAGATGTAATAATAAGTAGTGTTTTGCTGTAGATTAGGTTATATACATACTAGTAATTTTAGGTAGAGTATTATAGTATAGCTTAGAGCATCTCAAAGACTTACAAATGTAATTAAAAAACTACAAATTCTTAAAGTTTTCATAGAGCTGAATTATAATTTTTTTATGGCCCTATGGTTAAACCAATGTGTCTATGTGTCTATGCACATCAAAGGAAATAAGAATTTATCATAGCTTGCAAGACTACAGTCCTAATTGCATATTATCATTCACAACGTAGTTTATTCACCGCAAACTGCAACTGTGGAACTTCCTCCAGCTGGACTAAATCTCTCTCTCTTTAACTAAACCAATATTCACAACTTGTGTAGTGAATGAAGCGCTTGACCTAGAAACTGCACCTGGTAAGTGTATACAGCTTATGCTCTCATTTACTGTCTTGCTATAATAATCGACATTCGTAGTTTTTATTATTCTTTAATGCTAGGTATAAGGATAGTTAGCTAAATTAGGACGAACTATGCTTACACCGAGCTATAGCTGCCAAGGGTGAGGGAGGGTATGCAAACGTTGTAATCAATTCAGTACTGTCCATGTCTATCTCTGCATCTTTCATTATAAACCCCTGCGGGTGTTAATTAGTGGAGAATCACAACATTCTTTGAAGACCTGTGTATGTAGTTAGAGTAATGAGCTAAGCAGGTAAAACTGGCGCATGGGAGTCATTCATATATTTCCTGTTTGTTATTTGAAGTTGTCTCCCATGTAGAATGAAATATTTGATTGTTTTGAGTTTATATTCATGGTTATACAGTAAAACCTCTCTATTTACTATCAAGTCTATTTATTTATTATCAAGTCTATTTACTAATTTTTACACAAGATGTAAAAATTTATTCCGTATTTTTACTCAAGAAATTCTCAACATTCGATGTTCGAGATTTTTTAAAAGTGCAAAATAAATAAAAAGAGTGGTAATATAAAAATATTCTAGAGTAAATAACTTTATAGTGAATAATGATAGAGATTTTAAATAAAAATTAAAAAATATACATATTATAAACATGTATAAGCTAGGTTAATTTAAAGTTTACTTTGTTTAAATTTAATATCTGAAGTTTTCTCTAATAATTAATGTTTATAACAAAAGGTCAAAATATTGTTATGAGAATTTAAAATACAAAATTGAAATAGAAAACAAAAACATTAGCCAATCCCATATTCTAAGAAATGGTAAATATGATTGACCTTTTACAAATTTATCAATGTATAGAGCAACTTCACTAGGGCAATATATGTATTATATTATAATTATAATATGCCCGGTATGCATTTTATGGAAATGCTATGAAGCTTGTCTTTAAAAGTCTGAATACAAATCTATATCTATCCCTCTAGGTGATTAGTTGATTCAAATAGATTACAGAAACATAGATTATCAATTTCTCAAACTTGTCATTTCCTGTGCTCTACTAACTGGGAAAGTGTAAATTTGACTTGCCCTTGTAAGATGGTATCAGTGACAGATTTCGTGAATTCAAACACTTTGATCATCTAATTTAAATATGATAATAATACACTCTACAATGAAATCCCTCGAATGAACAATTTTTTCAGTTTAGAAATGTTTGAGTCTACATCTTCCACAATTGTATCACTTTTATACAATTTTTTAGACACTATTCTCTCACTTGATGAAAAAAAAATCTGCTTGAAATGTCATGCCTGCAAAATTTCCATTGCTCAATAAAGTATTTTTCGTTGAATTTTGCCAACTAAATTTTGAAGCTAATCCTTTGCTCTCCAGAAAAGTAGCTATGCTCTAAAAAGATGACAAGTTCTAGCAGGTGCCAAAAGAAATGTAGACAGCCCTCACGTTGTTTAAAACAAACGGAACCACTGAGAGTGACAACATTGCTGAGTGCTTTTTGCAAAAAAGTGACAGCTGAGCCTCAGGAAACATGCGCCCTATAACCTGCGGCACCTGCCATGACACTGTTACTACTGGACTGATTTTTATCTTTTCACCACCCAGTTCAGTGGGTAACATTGCTTCTGAATCAGGGGTAACAGGAAATGGTGCAAAATAGAAGAAGGATGAACAGAGGAGCCTTTATGATAATATGTATTATTTCATAGTAATGGAAGTCCACTGGGATATTGAAATTCAACGGTAGTTGATATGCTATAAAATAACACCATTGCAAGCGAATCGCTTTGTCCTAAGCAGTCTCATGGTGTTTTTCAAGGCAACTGTCATCAACAGCAATACAAAGTTTATTTCAATTTAATCGATTTAGTTATATAAGTTGGTCAGAAGTGGGGATTAAAGCGTACACTTCTTGAAAAACGCAGTTTTTGATTTCAAATAATTGTGAGGTATAACCCAAGCTGTTTTTAAACAATACCTACTTATCCTGTAATTCAGGATAATTTAATGAAAGCAGACATTTCTGAGCATTTTGTAGTAATATACGGGAGATAAGCCAATTACGGACGTTGCAACATACGGAGATGTTAAATGGCCAATTAGGCTTGATTCAGTGAAGTAAATCTATTTAAACGCTTTTGTGAAAAAGGGGTCCACATGGAGAAAAGTTACAACTCAAATTACATGAAATGCGCTAACTAGGCTCTGATCAGGAATGTAAACCTTTTAGATTGTTTCAGCTCAACTCAATTACAAATTACACGTATAAAAACGTTACAGCTCACATTAGGTAAAACATTTTATTTAGTGCCCATTTGATAGAAGTAAACCATTTGATTGTTTTTCGTAATTAACATATCAAGAGAAAAGCTACGACTCATACTGGATGAAACCTACTAACTATCCAATATTGCATTTTCAATTGTCCAATTTAAAGGGCAATGATACACCTACTCTGTTTTCATCCGTCCAGATTTATGTTTTAGTTTTTTCGTACATCATGGAAAACACTTCAAAGATGAGATAGTCTGCCAAATAATGTCAATAAAGACTTTTTGCAGCATTTTGTCACATATCTCCCTTGGATGGAAATAAAATACTACGGGAATTAGGTCACATACTATGCTATGTATTGTATTCGCCTCAGGTCTGTCCTTGACCTTTACAAAAGTGCCAAAATAGAGAATCAAGAACACTCTATTGCTAACCTTTGATGCGAAGCTAATTTTGAAAGAATGCATACATAGGTTTATGGTATAGAGCACAGGCCAAACTCCAATAATCAATATACATGTAAAAGAAAAATATTAATTTTCTAAAATGACCTAACAAGCTATACTGTAGTCTTGCAGCAGATATCATACTTTTTACTTTTTAATTATCCAATGAATATTTAGATGAGGTGTTCTGTCTCGATTGTAGTAAAAAGCAGTAAAATCGAGTATACAACTGAAGGATACAACTGTTTTCTTCTTTTGTTCTAGAAAGTTCCTTCAGCTACTCACCATAACCGGTTACCTACTCTAACCGAAAATGCAAGCAGTGGCGGTTCAACAGCTAAAGATAAGTGAAGCAATTGTCATTTTCATATATTGTCTGCCAAATAAAATAATAGAACTCACCTGATCAAGGTTGTCGATAGAGCGCCTGCTGCCGGGTGTCACTTGCCCTATAGAGTAACCATTGCTGTGCTCGCTTACTCTATCTTCTTTGACTAGCTTCTTCTGCGCTACTTCGCGGACAACCGAGTGCTCATTCTCTCCTCTCGTACCTTTATTACCGTATAACATCACGGGCTATGAGGCGGATAATTTCCGTAAATAAACACGACGATAAAAAACAGCTTACAGCGGATAAAAGCTATATTATATGATAGAATATGACCCGAGCCGAGTTATTACTTTTCTATCTTAACTGGTTTTTGGTTAAAGCAAAGTGCTTTGCAATTCGTGTTGCGATTTGATCGACAGCAATATTCTGATGCTGTGAGGCTAGATGTCGGGTGATGAAATGCTAACGCTGACTTGCTGCCTTTGCAAATGTATGTTGAGATATTATTTACAAACAGAGGTCTAGGTATTATAAAGAGTAGGCTAAGGAATTAATTATCATTTCAGATTCTCACCAGGCATTACATCCGTATTCAGCCTAGAGATCATTTAGCCTAACTTCTTAAGCTTAAGAATACGTGTTAGGTCGGTCATTTATACCAACAAAAAAAGCCAAACCAATTGAGAGGAACCTAGGCTTTCACCATTAGCTTACAATTAGGCGGGCAGATTGGCAATTAGGATGCTTCTATAAAGGAAGGTTATTCAAACTTGACAACACTCCACCTACACCCAGCAGAACTCATAACCATTTCATGATTCTTAACTTAGCTTGTAGTTAGGGGTGTTAGAGATAATTCAGAAATAGTAAAATGAAAAAGGAGAAATTTAGTCTACGCTTTATGATGGATGATTAGTCCCAGCATAACAATGCGAAGCAACAACGTAATCTCCTACTGAAAAACAAATCATGCAAAAGTGAAAGCTAATCCATGCTAACTTAGGCACTTACATGTACCCTAGAGGGATGGCATGGCATGACTCAATGTCCAACAATATTTATTGTGTAATACGGTACGTGGACATGCATTTGTGGAGCCCTAAGTATATTCATAAACTTGGAGTTGTCCTCTACTTGCTACCTTCTGTAATTTGTTACCGACATGAGAATTACTCTATTGATGACATGAAAACGAATCCAATAGAAGATCTTCAGCATACACGTTTGTTATTAGTTATTGGAGCCTAAAAACCTAGAAATACTTATAAAGATCTTAGGCCATTGCCTTAGCTCAGGAGTCAGCAACCCGCGGATCTCATTCCCTCGCTGCGGCTCCCTTGGACTTTGGATTTCTTTTCCTTTTTTCACCATATGTCAAGTAATTAATAAAAATATAGAAGTTTTATCACTAGATTTTGTAATATAATTTAAAAAACTGTAATTATGGTGATAAATCAAACATTATCGCTTGTTATGCGTCATTATTTTTGCGCCAATAAAACCGCCAAAATTATATCAGCCAGCGCGACACTTCTTGATGTTTTCACCCAAGGTAGGTATGTGTGTAGTCAAACTATGGCGGATACTGAGAAGAATTAAACATGAAGTTGCAATTTTTCTTGAAAGTAACCTTAAAAACAACGTAATATTTTCACGTTACGTTCAAGTTATTATTAGCTAATTTATTTTCTTTGCAAAAGTGTAATTTTGTTTTCTCAGCAGTTAAATCATTATAAATGCCGCACCTTTTTGTTTTACGGTGTCACTTGGTATAAAAGCAGTAAAAACTAAACAAAAACGTTACGGGTAGTGTTCATCTATTTTTCAATTTAGTATATCAAAGGGGGTTTGTGGCTCCCACTGCATTCTTTCCTGCGGAAAACGGATCCAAGTGGCTCGAGTGGAAAAGGTTGCAGACCCCTGCCTTAGCTGAAGCATCGTAATACATTCACATATTCACTGTCGATGGGCCCTATCCGAAAGCAAAAACTAAACAACTTTACTATCAGATTTACTATAATAAGACCTATGCCCATTCATCCAAAGCTGGGGTTAGAGATTACCGTAAAAGAATGCTTTCTACAGGATGTGAACTCATCACATTCAGTAGAAAGTAGACCATCACAAAGTAGACCAACACTAACATCTGCACCAATCCATGACCTCCGATCTCTTAAAAATAATTGTCCTATACTTTTTCTCTGTGCCTTATCGGCACATTTAAGGAGCACAGTCTAGTCTCCCTCACGGTACACTAGACTCCATGGTACTAGTAGTTTATTAAAAGACATACAGACTAAAGTATTTACCTTCAGAATCAAAGAGATGAATGTAGCTCACCAAGGAAATGGTAGCATTGTGTTGAGCGAGAGTAGGCGGCCAGCAGGCAATGCTATCACAGATCATGGAACATGATTTTGGATCTGTAAGATACATATTTCGCAGATGCTGTAGGATGTACGTGAATCTAGCTCCATCAAAGATTGCCATAAATACATGTATAATAGCAGCCTTGAGCCTGGTTCCCATATACGCCGCAAAGCACCAGCGACAGCACCCCCGGCTATCAGCTGTGAAATGTGAACCTACACGCCGAGTACCGACGAGTACCACCGGTAGTTGCCGGCGGGTAATGTAAGAGTTTAGCGCTGTTCAAATTTTGCGAAGAGCCACAGGCAAAGCCTTCCCGTCGTAAGCGTTTTGCTGTGCAAGATTATCACGGGGACTCGCAATCGATATGGGAACCAGGCTTTAGTCTCACAACCCATCTAACAATCTAGTTTTATCAGAGATTATTTTCGTGAGTTTAGAGTGAAAATGTTTCCATAAATTTTGGAAGGGTGCGCGCATAGAATCAAAATACCACTCAATCATGTAATCGAACGAGTGAGGATCTGAAAGTACTTCAAAGTATTGATTGCCGAGAGTCTGAGGAGAAGAAAACATGAATTATACACTGATCACTGAACACTATAAACTCCTGCTTATAATGATAGTGCTGACTCACCTAATCTGGTTATTACAATCATTCAGAAAATTGCCTTGTTGGTAGGTTTAGGGTTCACTCTTAGGTTAAACGTTCTAAAGTCATTCTGGGGTGAGTTTGAAAGTCATTCTGGTGTGAGTTTGAAGGTCATATTGATGTAAATCGTGAGGTCATGCTGATTTGAGTTCATATGATTACATTGTTTACATTGCCAAAGGAGGCCTCAAAGTGACTACAAATACATGTAAAGCCTAAAAACACTAACAAACTTCTGTTACTGTCTTGTATGCTCGTACGAAAGACAGACCTGTGTAAATATGTTGTTGCATTTTCAATTGTTGATATGCTGATGAACTTGGTAGGATGGTAACTTTTTGGTTGGTAAAGCAAAAAGAAAAAGTCACTGTAAATAGACTGTTCTCCTTGACAAATACTTCAAATCATTTCTCATTTGAGAAAGTGAAACCATCATAGCTAGTATCATAAATTTAAAGCTCATTTACAAGAGCTTAGATGATATATATATATATATATATATATATATATATATATATATATATATATATATATATATATATATATATATATATATATATATATATATATATATATATATATATATATATATATAAGCTCATCACTTTTGTGATTTGAGCACTCTGGTGCCAGCACATTGACTTTCTTAAAGTCTGTGAGGCAACCTAGTTGTTTCATGGCAGGAAGTCAACTCTCATTGGTAATGGGATTTGTGTCCCTTGCCAAAGCTCTGAGCTGCACTGATGAGGCTTCAATAGCCGAAACAGTACTGTCTGTAGCATGAGTATATATATATATATATATATATATATATATATATATATATATATATATACATGCTATATCTATTATATATATATATAATAGATATAGCAGTACCCAATGACTACAATATAGACAGCAAGGAAAAAGAAAAGGTAGAGAAATATCTCCCTCTTGGAGAAGAGATTGAAAAATGCTGGGATGTAAGAACAACTGTAATCCCAGTAGTCATTGGGGCACTGGGCGCAATAACACTGGCGCATAAAATGTGGCTTGCCCAAATACCAACAGCAATCAACTCAGGTGAGTTGCAGAAAAGTGCCCTACTGGGAACAGCTAAGATCTTGAGGCTAGTGTTTAAACTCCCAGGTCTCTGGTAGGAGACCAGAGTTAGAGCAGAAACTACTACCACCCATACGGGTTAACCGGGGTGAGGAAACAACTTTTTTATATACCGTCAAACATGGATAACTCGAACTTCACGGGACCGAGCAAAAGTGTTCGAATTATCAGAGCGTTCAAGTTATCAGAGCACTGTCACAAGTCCATGTATTTACTTATTTATTAGTGGATACAAGTACATATACAAACTATAATATAAAGCAAAAGCACAAATGGCTTGTTTCAAATTAAATGCTTCCAATGTAAAGTTTAAAACGTTTTTATCAAAAAGTATAGAGATTTTTCTATCCCTTGAGATTGGTTTGTTGTTTGAGGTGATGTTATTGCCGGACGTTTTTTAGATTGACATTGGCAAAACTTGATCGTTGTTGAAATGCCCAAAAGAAAAGACATCTTTTTCTTTTGAGCGTTTTACCCACGATCAATTTGACCGATTTTTCTTGAAGTTTATGCAAAGATTACCTCACTTTACCTTGCTTCCGAAGGGCGATCGCGAAGTGGATGTATGGTATAAATCAAATTTCACCAAACTTTTAGAAAAGTCGTTGACAAAAATATTTTGCCGATGGTGGTAATAACGACGCCTATGAATTACGAAAAGTTGAGGTTTACCTCTATGGCTTGGAATAAAGTGATTTTCTAAAGCGATAAAAACCATTTCGGTAGCCTTTGGGCAAAAAACAGTTCGAGTTAAAAGTGTTGAGTTCGAGTTATCTATAGCAATTTATCATTACGTGGGAACGGACCAAAAAAACCATTCGAATTAACCATGTGTTCGAGCTATCCGTGGACGAGTTATCCATGTTTGACTGTATATATATAGATGTCCCAGCACTAGTATTATAAAGGTACCTACTAAAACAACAATAACGATTCATTAATATGTGTTCACAAATTAAGAGTCGTCAGTGCTTTGTCATAGACGAACTCAGCCAAAGATATCACTGACTACAAAATTCTGGAAACATGCTAATCTAGCTTTACTATTGTCAGATAAGCAACTTTATTATGCTGGGAACCAAATAATAATAACAATAGATCTGAAGGCTGTTGCATACAAAAGCTTAATTCATTCTTTCAATATGAAGACACTCTGTACATAGCTTGCACATTAAAGATATTCCAGAACTGAATCTAGACACAATTAGAATAATGGGATACAAACATTATAGGCTTTTTTAAGTTTACATTTAAAATTTTCATAATCCTACAGTGTTAACAAGGTATAGTATAAATAAACATTTTTAATGAAGTACTCTATTTGTAAGTGATATGCTCACTATGGCTGTTTTTCAAAAATTAAGTAATGTATTGTTATCAGCAGACCAGGAATTTGGACATATTTTGATGACTTTTCTCACTTCCCAATTTGACTTTAGAAATTTACACGGTGTGTCATTAGCAACTAATATCCTGTCAACAGGCATTTTCCATTTCTCAACAAATTTGAAATGTCTTGGTTTTTTGGCTATATCTTGAGAGTTGGTAGTCGAATTGATTTAAAATTTGGAATTATACTAAAAACATATAAAGCCCGGAGAGGTAAACATATGAGGCAGAATGTTTGAACTGATGGACAACAAACTTGAGATGCAGGCAAGGGTCATTGTGAATAATTAGTGGCTCACAAAGAAGGGGCTGAATGAGATCAAAACAAGGAAAACCGGATAGCCAATTATAGTGGAGTACCGGGAAGAAGAACGTGATGAGGCGATAATAGAATAGTTCTCAAGCTCTGTTAAGGCTATTGCCGACATTTATAAAAGAATTAGGAAATTTGGAATTGGGAAGGAAGGAGGTAGACAGAGCAAAGTTTTCAGCAAGGTTTACTGATTGGATGGTTCTACTGAGAAGTTTTCAGCAAGGGATACTGATTGAATGGCTCTACTGAAAAGTTTTCAGCAAGGGTTACTGATTGGATGGCTCTACTGAAAAGTTTTCAGCAAGGGTTACTGATTGGATGGCTCTACTGAGAGTTGGTGTGAAGAATTACCCATTGGTGCAGCAGACAGTCCTGCAAGGGCCGTCTAGCATCCTTAGGCAGGTCCTATCTATCTCAGCCTAGCGGAACTAGATCTACGACAGGAGGTAGCGTCAAAAGCGTACAAAAAGGAATGCTAATTGCAACAGGCTGACGATTAACGGAGGATATATCTCCAGAATCTAGAAAAGCATGGCTACATGCAAACACTGCAAAAGAACTTCACAGCAAAAATAAAATGTATTGCATAAAGTAAAATCTGGCAATTTTTATGAGGATTATGACTGGTGATATATAAATAGCCTGAGGTTATAAAATTCTTGAGTTGTCTGTAAAATGATGAAATTCTTGCATAGAGATGCTCAGCAATAAACATGGTTGCATACAATAAGATTTATGGCGTACTTATTAATTTATGTACAGTTATATACAGCTGGTAAAGGCTAAAAGATCTCCTCTTTATAAGCAAGTAGGAACGGTAGTAAAATAGTACATATTATTGTTTCTACCGAGCACCAGAGCGCAAGACCATTCACGGTAATGGCTGTACGTACATATGTATGAGATATGTATGCATGTGTTTCTATATGTATGTCTATATGTACTTTTATATAAAACGAGGTATAGAACCTGAAGTCATCACAATTAAGCTGGTTTTATATATGTATATATCATATACATATATTGTGATGAATATCACATGTATATGTCTGACAATATGTTTATATGTACATAAACATATATATAAATAACTGCATATATAAATACATGTATATACAAAATATATATATATGTAATATATATATACATCTATATATAAATATATATACATATATAAATATATATAATATATATATAAATATATATATAAACATATATATAATATATAAATATATATGTAATATAATATGTGTAAATATTATATTAATATATATAATAATATAATATTAATATATATATTACATATATATATTTATATGTAATATAATATGGGTAAATAAAAAATAAATAAATAATAATGTAAATATATATAAATATATATACATACATATATAAGTACATATATAGATATACTGTATACACTATAATAGAGGCAGTATTTACAGTCTCTTGAGTAAAAGTGCTCAATAATAAAATAAAGCAATGTAAAATTAAGTAAGATGAATGTTTAACCTATATATACACGACGCTTTTAGTGTGAGCAATTTTATCTGATGACTATTGCTTTGCAATATAAAACTACAAATAATAAAATTGTTTTAAACTGAACTTAAGCTTTCGTCTTACTTAATTTTTGATAAATTAATTTTATATTCTATATATATATATTCTGTTATAAGCCGATATTTTATCGAAATATCGGCTTGTTTTATTTTGCAAAAATGGAGTTGTCTATTATCTTTAGTGTAATGAGGTGACAACTCCTGATTTTCAACTGATATTTACCAATATCCTCTCATAATTATCGTTCATGTTAAAGCCTAACACTATGCAGTCAAACATAGATAACTCGTCCACGGATAGCTCGAACACATGGTTAACTCGAATGGTCTTCTTGGTCCGGTCACACGTAATGATAAATTGCTATAGATAACTCGACCTCAACTCTGTTAACTCGAACAGTTTTTTGCCCAACGGCTATCGAGACGGTTGTTATCGCTTTAGAAAATCACTTTATTCCAAGTCATAGAGGTAAACCTCAACTTTTCGTAAATCATAGGCGTCGTTATTACCACCGTCGGCAAAATATTTTTGTCGACTACTTTTCTAAAGGTTTGGTGAATTTTGATTTATACCAAACATCCGGTTAGCGATCGCCTTTCAGAAGCATGGAAAAGTGAGGTGACCTTCGCATAAACTTCAAGAAAAATCGGCAAAATTGATCTCGGTTAAAACGCTCAAAAGAAAAAGATGTCTTTTCTTCTGAGCATTTCAACAACGATCAAGTTTTGCCAATTTTAATCTAAAAAATGTCCTGGCAATAATATCACCTCAAACAACAAAACAATCTCAAGTGATAGAAAAATCTCCTATACTTTTTGATAAAAAAGTTTTAAACTTTACATTAGAAGCATTTAATTTGAAACAAGCCATTTATGCTTTTGATTTCTATTATAGTTTGTATATGTGCATGTATCTACTAATAAATAAATAAATGGACCTATGACAGTGCTCTGATAACTTGAACGCTCTGATAACTTGAACAGTTTCGCTCGGTCCCGTGAAGTTCGAGTTATCCATGTTTGACTGTATATATATATATATATATATATATACAGTCAAACATGGATAACTATTTATATAATATATATATATATATATATATATATATGTGTGTGAGTAGAGTGTGTGTTATGCAGGTGTTATTGAACCCGATACTCTAATTACTACTAAAATTACATGCCAGCACTTATCAATCTCCTCTCCGACTGGGAGATATCAGATTATTGCCTCATCACATACCGCTAAAGCATCGGCAAAATGAAGAGGAATTCGGTTCAGTTCCTCCTAAACTACAAAATGTTGTTAAAAAGTAAAAGCAGCCAACTCCATCTTTAACAATAATTTTCACAAACTGTACTTCGAATCAATGATATGCAGCTCCGCATGTGGGGGCTGTATATCATTGCACGAACACTGCATGCCTTTCTTGCAAGATCCATGATAATTACCGTGTAGTTCATTGCTCTCTTCAATCGTGTCATTTATTTTATTTATGCTGTTTGGTATCTAATAAACACTCAATTTTGCAATTACCAACACGATATGATTTAAGTATGTTATACACAAGCCATAGTTGTAATACAACTCAGGTATTTTGAGGAGTTCTGGTTAATAGTTTTGAGGAGTTCTGGTAAATAATCTGTTCCAGGAACGTTATACGGATATATACGTATAACGTACAACGTTATATATAACGTTGTACGTTATAAGGAAAATACATTATAAGAACAGTAAAATACATGTAAATTGCGTAATCCATTCCAGGATGTTTCTAAACTCACCGCTTAGGTCATGTAAAAAAAGAAAAATTTTACTAAACTCTTAATTTGTGGGCTGTACCGTAACTGCAGAATTATTGGTTTGCATCAACAACTTTCTCGTTTTTATGATCGATCTCACTGGTTTTATAGATTGCGGCAAATTTACAAGTTGATAGGGACTGCACATTTTTGACGATCATTAAGAACGATTTGCTTATTTTTTAAACAACAAAGTCTAATCTACAAAGTGAAGCTAATAACAAAGATTTTGTACGTCTATAATAAGTCAAAACAACAAAATCTTTTTGTCATAAAAAGTAGTTCTACTGGTTCGTCGTCTATCACTATCTGAGGGTCAAGATCAAGATACTTTTCGACAATACTCTAACTCATGACAATAAAACTGGTAGACCGACGCTGTAACACTTGCACCAACCGATCCCTTTGTAT
Organism: Watersipora subatra; assembly: GCF_963576615.1. Classification (NCBI taxonomy): domain Eukaryota; kingdom Metazoa; phylum Bryozoa; class Gymnolaemata; order Cheilostomatida; family Watersiporidae; genus Watersipora; species Watersipora subatra. The sequence continues at coordinate 63,958,936 of NC_088709.1, forward strand.
TTATAAATAATTGCGCAGCTATCTTATTCGCCTTTTTGTCGACAAATTTAACGATCTAGTACGACGAACTAGAATGTTGTGAACATTATATATAATAGATATAACGCGAAACGCACGGCATTTTTTCTTCCACAAGTGCGGCAAAATAAACTAGCATTCAAATGCTAGTTAAAAACTCACCCGACTTGACGCTTTACATTATATGGAATTTTTTACGTAGTAGGAAGCAAAAACTTCACATAAATTTTTTACAGTATTTGGAATTTACGTTATAGAAGGTATACTCTAATAGGAGCGTCTACTGTATATCTTTTTGTGATAACAGATAAAGCTGCGAAGGGTAGCAACAGTTATGTAGCTGAAACAGCTGTTATACGTGCCGACATGCCCAGGGTTGATACTCTCCCCCAAAAGGCCCATTAGGCTCGCCCAAAATCACATTTTAGAGGTTTTCAGACCATGGGGCACTGTCAGTGAATTTGCTACTTTAGGGTGGGGAGTTGCCACAGCGAAGCCAGTGAAAGGGCCCATGTTTCCCATAGCTTGCGCCACACTGTTTAATGGTGATTTGGAGGTCAAAAACAAGCTAAATTCACCGGCAGGAAATTATTTTTATAGCTTCTGAATCACATTGGATGTTTAGCGGGGCGTGGAACCTGGGCACCTCCTAGGGAGGGCCGTGTTTACGGGGTGTATTTTAAATTGACCAACCAGGTGATTGGTGGTGCATTATCCAAGTCTGGGCCTAGCCAGGTGGGTGTTTCTTTCAGAGTATCAACCCTGGGCTGACATGCTCTACGTTTGCTGATATATGTATAATCTGCATACAACTGATATATTTGTTAATATGTTTAACATTTGCTTACGTGTGTAACACAAGCTTACAGCTGACATGAGTAAACACATGACTCAATTCCTGCCACGTGTGAAGGTAGCTTACATGTGACACAACTGCTGCCAAGTGTAACATTAGCTGATTTGTGACACACCTGCTGCCATGTGACACATTTTCCGACACATGACACACTTGCTGATATGTGACACATTTGTTGACATGTGACATACTTGCTGACATGTGGCACATTTGCTGACACGTTCGCTGACATGTGACTTATTAGTTGACATGTGACACACTTGGTGACATGGGTCATATTAGGTACTATAGAAAATATGCCCAGTTATTATTCATAAAGTCACTAAATAAATATCAGTTTGGTCAGCAAGTAATTCTGTGCCAAATAATTCATCTGTAAAAGACTTTTGACAAAATATTGTACAAATCTGCTGATTAAAGACCATAAAAATATCCTGTACAAGAAGACTATGTACAAAACCATCCTCAAACAGATGCAAAAGCGTGCTAAAGTTAATATCATAGTATAGATATAGAAGTGTATATATATATCAGCAGATATGGTCATCAATTACTACTTCATGAGATACTAACTTATACAGTGATGAGCAAATCAGAGTGAGTCAGTCAGCAGCAATCTGGACAGCAGTAATTGGTTACTCGTCCAAAATGAACAGTGAACAGACGAGAGTGTAGATAAAGGAACAGCTGACTTGAGGAGATGACAATAATATGAAAGCAGTTACAAGAGGAAGGCGAAGAAGACAATACGGGTAGCCTAATTTTAGAAACCGTAGACCGATGCCATCAGCTGCATTTTAACCAGTGATTTTGAACATGAGTTGCATTGTACGCATATGGAGTTGCCTTATCTAGTAATACAATTATTTAAACTAGTTTTATGTTTTGTATCAATGTGTGCCAAGGGCAACATTCATCAGATCATCATCTAATCGACTATCACCGGTTTGCTTAGGAGAAAATGTCAGCGGTCTCGAAACATTCTTCTGTTTGACAAGAATTGAGTGGCTGCTTGGCTTACTAGAATCCAAAGGGATAGATTTTGGTACCCTGGTGACCACTTCCGCCATAGGACTAGCTGGATTGTTGGTCACAGGTTGAGTAGGAATATAGACTGGAGTCGTATTGACAACGATATTAAGCTGATCAGGGGAGTTTGGGCTAGGCTCTACTCCCCGACCTTTGCTACTACTGATACTAGAATATCTTGGAGATTGAGAGCTGGAGGTGGCAGTTGTGTTAGGCTGACCTTGTCTGTAGGATACATCAGACGGAGGCTGTTTACGTTGTGTAGCTGCATGACCACCTGGTGTGGGCAAAAGGGCAGGACGCTTGGGATCTAATGGAAAAGACTTGACTCGGTTATTAATGCTTGCAGCAGAAACGTCCTCCAACTTACCAGGCAATGACCTGTTCAACACAGGAGAGGCTCGCTGCCAATCGCTGCTAGCCACAGGTGACTTTTGCTGGAGTGAAAGCTTTGGAGATGTTGGACTGGCCTGACTACGTCGGGGAATCTTTGGTAGAGACTTGAGGTTGCTATTGCCATATGTGGCATTAATGATGTCTTTAGCTGATTGTCGAGCCGCTGCATCTGTAGATATCGGAGACTTCATAGCTCGCTTTTTCTTGTCCTTTTCCGTTGAGGCCTTTTTTAGCTTATCTTTAGGTGACAGACGATCCTCATAAGTTTTAATAGTCAAAGCTGGTGTCGGTTCCTGTTGGGATTGCACTTTTGTTTTGCTCTTAGGAGCTGCCACAACTTTCACGGTCTTTCGAATAGGAGATGTCGGAATCTGATCAACTGACCGACTCTGATTCAATTTCATTTCAACTGAGTCAGAACGCTTGAGCTTTTTGTCTCGTGGCATACTATCAGCAGAGGCTGACTGTTTTACAAGCTTCTTTTCTTCCGTTGGTTTTTTGGCTCGTGACTTAATCGTAACTGAAGTTAGCCCTTTGACCTCTGCATGTTTTGTTTGCTGTGGGGACTCAAACAGGTCATCGACAGTCATCACTTTCATCTTTGCAGCCTGTTTACTTTTCTTACCATCATCTGTACTATGTAGAAGCTGTGCTAATTGCGTATCCATCGAAGATGATTTGGCCATGGAAACCTTGGTTGTAACAGGTTGAAGCGCGGATGAGCAAGCATTTAAATCTGACAAACTGATGATTGGTTGAGAGATTACGGGACTACTGTTTTGAGCTTGTTGTTCTGAAACTTCTGATTTTACCTTTGACGTGAGTTCTCGGACGATCTCTTCATTGTCACTTTTCTTGCGTTTTCTTCCCAAAACAGTGGCACTGGAAGTTGGAGGTGGTGTGCTCACTGAGCTGTTGGATGGCCTTCGTTTCTGGCGTATCTTTTTCGGTTTTTTGTCGCCTGTTGAATCATACCTATCTAACAAATCTGATAAAGAAGATGCTTGATATCGAGGAGAAGTTGATGTTTGACTGGCCTCAAAAGATAGAGAGTGAGCCGATGTTTTAATGTCTACAACTAAGCCATCTTTTTCATCAAGAAGACTAGACAAGGTTGGGGTGCTGGTAAGTTGAAGTTTGTCGCTTGCCTGCACTGGAATGGAAGTGAGAGACTTGCTGGGAGATGTGGGTAAAGAATTAGGAGGATTAAGAGCAGAAAAACACGACCGCTTATAGCCAGAGAAGCGACGGAGACATAGTGAGTACTTGTTTGTTTCTATATTCTTAGAATAACTAGTTGAGGATGTGTTAACAGAGCCATACGGTAAATAATGTCCTCGAGAAGTATAAACGTCACAAATCTTTTGCATAATTTCGCCGTGATCAGCCTTGACCTTCTTACTCGGAGGAGGCTGGTTTTCTTCCTGGTGCCCAATCTGTTTGAGTATAGACCGCATCGTAATAGGAATAGAGAACGACCTGTAACAAACCACCATCTATTGATTCACAGTATATCTCCATCAGAATTCGTACTACAGTGATGGCATAATAATGGGACCCTCTGGTAATTTCATAATAATCTTTTCCTTTATGGTATAAACTCCCTTTCCCTATAATCTCAGACCATACATATTATACATAATTAAAAAGCAAATTTTCTAGACATTTTTTCTACCACTAAAGCTGCACTCTAGTAACACAATCTGTTTAATGGACACCCATTATATCTTATCAGGTCAGTCTAGGCTTATGGTGCCCTACCAAATAGAAGGATGCTAGAAATCCTCTAAAGGAACTTAGAAACACCACCAATTAGAGTTATGAAACTAAACTTAAACTAAAATTAAACTTTTAGAGTTATGTTCTAAAGTTTTGTCAAACTAAATTGCGTTTTCCACAAATGTAAACATTATTTGTTTTGGTTTTTTGTACCACTTTACGCCAAAAAAGCCATATTGTGCCAAAATAAAACCAATGAAGCGAATATCAATTTTACAAAATATTCTTATCCAGTACATTTTGAGCTTTCCATTGATGTGCATATTGTCATAATTCAAATAATATAGACGGAACAATATATGAACTAACAACAAAAAATATGTTTATTCTAAGTGGTCCCATAATTACGATCACCCATGCACCTCTCATCTTCATGAAAATATGGTACTAAAATGTGGCATGAAAATTCTACGGCGCATCTCTGAAACCCTGCAAATGTACAGTTTTCGTGTAACGGACATCGCAACAGATACTGTTGTTATTTGACTTGCTCACGAGCAAGCCAGAAGGGTATGAGTCACCGTACATGTTATGTGAGAACAAGCTGTTTAAAACTACTCCTGGAGTGAGATGCCATCTAGTTCAGTTCACATCTGAATGGGTGCACCACTAGTGAATGACCCATTTTTGTCAACGAGTAAATGTCATTTTCACTAGTATTGATGATAGAAATATTTAATTCCTCGAAACACAATGAATCATTAAAGATATTGATGGCATGGAAGTTCAGAAACAGTTATATCGCAAATAGCTCATGGCTGACTGAAAATACATTTAAAATGAGGGTTTCGCAAGATCTTTCAATTAGTGGGCTAACCAGAGGTCTGATAGCACAGCTAACAACAGTAGTAACTAAGATCGTTTTACTATCCACTCAAGAAATCGCAATAATACCTTTCGGGAACTGCTCTTTTTGAGTATCATTAATATTCAATATTTTTTGAGAATGTTATCTTAAAAACTCCTTGAGGAGTTGCAGGCACTAATTGCTTACCACAATTGAGCGCTTGGTCTCTCAAGACAGCGACTATCACATTATCATTCTACTGGAAGATACACCGAAACATATCAAGTTTTTGGAAATCACATTTTAAATAACAATACAATGAAATGCTTTTTCTCACCAAGCCACTTTGGTCTTCAACTAAGCTTATCACTGTTTGCTTGTAAACCCTTTAAATGATATACGGTTTAACTAGAAGTGGGAAATGTGAAGATTTATAGCAAAACACGATCATCACGCAAATAGCAAAGGAAAAAAAGTAAATCAAGCCCATTTTTAGAAGAAACAAAAAAAATCTAGTTTAGTCACTTGTTGAATCACAGGGCTACTGTTCAGTGAACCATATTGTGAGTGTTTCTATCTAAACATCTATTAACATGGAACACAAGCTAACAAACAGCATATTTTTCAGCCAGCTAGATTTCATAAACACCTTAAAACTTGTCTATAGTCTATTAAGCCCTCATAGCGACGCATAGAATTATTGCCGAGCTAATATTATGATTCAACTAGTATTACGATTCAACTAGTATTACGATTCAACTAGTATTACGATTCAACTAATATTACGATTCAACTAGTATTACGATTCAACTAGTATTACGATTCAACTAGTATTACAATTCAACTAGTATTACAATTCAACTAGTATTGCGATTCAACTAGTATTACAATTAAACTAGTATTATGATTCAACTAATATTACGATTCAACTAGTATTACAATTAACCTAGTATTACGATTCAACTAGTATTACAATTAAACTAGTATTATGATTCAACTAGTATTATGATTCAACTAATATTACGATTCCACTAGTATTACGATTAAACTAGTAATACGATTAAACTAGTATTACGATTCAACTAGTATTAGGATTGAAACAAGTATTACGATTGAAACAAGTATTACGATTCAACTAATATTACGATTAAACTAGTATTACGATTCAACTAGTATCACGATTCAACTAGTATTACGATCCAACAAGTATTACAATTCAACTAATATTGTAACAACAAATTATCAAACAAACAACAAAGTATCAACAAATTCAGCCTGTCTTACAATACGACTGAAGCAATTGCAGTAATCCATCTTTTTTTGGGATTAACCAAGACTGGTGCTCCTGGAAAATGCGAATATCTGCAAAATGGAAATTAATAAACTCACATCTAATAGTCATTTTATATCGATCGTAAGTATGTTCCTTTTCATCTTGGGTTCATAAAACAATTTTGAGCTTCAAGAATGTTCAAGAGGCGTGATAAAAAGTGCCACGAGCACTTTGCACTTTTGTTTCACAAAATGTAACAAAAAAACAATGAACCCTGGCGACTGCTATGACAATGATGCTCGGTTGATGCTGGCTGTACTACTTAGCTACCACCTGCGGAGTAACTCTCTTCTTTTGTAGAAACACAAAAAACAGAGAAAAGGGCATAGACACAAATAATATCAGTAACCAACCTTTGAATGATCTTGGAAGCGTGGTTGTTGCTGCAGACATCACCAGAGTTGCAATGAATTGAACATCTGGGAGCCATCACTTCGCTGATATCAAAATCAACTGCGTATGAGAAAAACAGTTAGGGTAGAAGATGGGGCAAAAACGGCGATGCGAGGAGTAGACTGCTGTAATGGCTATGAAAGTTATCACAATCAATAATACATTGACAGTATATCAACTAGCATGTTGGTTTCGCAGCAATTTGGCCAGCTCTCTCAGTTAATAAATAAAACAAACATTGATATAACTGACATAGAGGAATGACGGAGTTGTCAAAAATAATAAGAGCACCTGTAGCCACGCTGTCAGCAAAAGGATGCTTGAATGTGACGGTCAGCAGTTGACTTGAGACGACCTTCAGCTCCATGTTGACTGGTTTAGTCTCGACTGTAAACATTATGTACCGAATTATTTGCTGCCAAAGATAGACAATGAACTAGCCACCTAGCAAATTAGCAGCGCATGACAGTGTCTATTCACTATGTAATAATAGTATTATTAGAAGTACCCTAAATAGTGCTGTTGGCCACATAGTTGAAAGCTTTTAAAAGACTGATGAACAGACTATTCTCTAGTTTAAACATGTTAAGAGATTGATGAACAGTCTATTCTCTAGTTTAAACGTTTTAAGAGACTGATGAACAGTCCATTCTCTAGTTTAAAGAGACTGATGAACAGTCTATACTCTAGTTTAAACGTTTCAAGAGACTGATGAACAGTCTATACTTTAGTTTAAAGAGACCGATGAATGGTCTATACTATAGTTTACAGGTTTTACGATTAAGAGACTGAAGAAGTCTATTCTTTAATTTAAAGGTTTTAAGAGACTGTTTAACAGTCTATTCTATAGTTTAAAGGTTTTAATAGACTGATGAACAGTCTATTCTCTAGTTAAAAGGTTTAAACTGGTGATGAACAGTTTATTCTCTAACTCAAAGGTGGTAAAACACAGATCAACGTGAATAACAAGGTTACAAACACACCTTCAAGTCCGCTGCCAGACCGCACACAACTAAGGATCATTGTGTTGAGCATCAGCTGGTGTCTGAGTAAGCTAACAACTGGTGGGATGAAAGTTGGGTGGGTGAAGGGAAGACGTGTGACTAAGCCTCCCAGAGTACGTTCACTTCCGGTTTTCAGCTCATTTATGTAATAGCTTTGTACTTGGCCCGGCAGCACCTGCCAACAGATATCCACAGACTTGAAATCAGAATAAAAGATAATTTGAGGAACTTTTTAAATGAATACTGCAAAAATAGCCCCCTTCTTCACCATTGACGTTATCTATTGCATAATGCGCTAATCTGTCATTAACACATGTGACACAACAATATTGCAGACAACAAACTGATATATACATGGGTCATCAGTTTTAGATAAACCCAAGAGCTATTATACACTACAACTTTGATGTTTCTGTAAATTTAACACCACATGCACCTTACAACCAATCAAAATCAACTAACAGTTTATAACCTGGAGATAGTGATGATATACAGTATGATACAAACATCTACACACGGATACTTATAATAACCTATTAAAATCAACTAATAACTTATAAACTGCGAATTGGAATGATATACAGTATGACATGACCCTCTGCGCACAAGGAAAAATGAAAAAGTCGTTGAAAACCCAGCAATGCCCTTCCCTTCTTCTATGGCAGTTTGTGGTAACAATACAAACAAGAGGAAGAATAATCTTATGACAAATAGAGATTGTGTCTACGAGGATTAGGTGGCAGAGAGATTATTATATTATAATTACTGCATTCAACATGTACATTAAATCGGTTATACCATAAATTTTGGTGTACAAGTCGATGCGGCTTATACCCTAAAACCTGTATTTGAGCACCACCTTTATTTGAGCACCACCTGTATTTGAGCACCACCTTTATTTGAGCGCCACTATGGTAAAAGGGTTGAAAAATAGAGCACCGCCCTTTAATTGAATGCCACTTCTATTGACGGCTACTATTTGACATTCTTGATCGTTACGAACCTATAATAGCAAGTGATGAGTAGAAAAGTGCCCACAAAACTGTACTAATGACACGATCTCATCAATAACAATTAATACATTTGTTGCTTTTGTTCATTTCGAAGTCAGTTTTTCTAACTCGTTAAACTTTGAATGCAGCAGAAATAATTAGTAACTGTATCAGGCTAATAGTAATTCCTTTTTTAACGAGGTCTTGATGCTTCGATGCATGTGAAAAAGATTTGCGTCCTTTTGATGGAATCTGCGCGACTATGTATTATGAGGCAAAAATTATGAGCCTATTTTGATTAAACGTGATTTCTCTTTATTCACGCGATAAATGTATAGTTTCCACGCAAAAGTTTTGCTCAGCGATAAAATTGTTCAAAAGCTAACATTGACTAACTCAGCTGTGAAGAAGAAGAGTTGAGGTCAGAAGACACTGTGAAAGGTATTCAACAGCCAGAAGAGTGTGGAATGATTCCAAACCAAAACAACAATCAGAACACAGCTGGCCGAGTAAATGATGCAAATATTTGTGTCTTAAAAATAGTAATTTTGGTTTTAAAATCTTAATTTTTGTTTCTGAATGTATTATAAATACAGTATATGTCACTTGTTTTAAAATATATATTTGTAGCATTTGAGAGATCGTTATACAATTTATAAATTTGCAGGTTCCTAACATTATTTAATAGCATCGATGCGGTAATATGAACTCGGCTTATGATTCTCTCAGGTCTTCTTCTATTGCACATAAAAAGCCTGTTTTATCTGCAAACAGTAGCAAGCATAGCAACATGAGTTTTTATACAACTACAATTAAATGTAGTTGTAAAATGAAAATATGCCTTCAAATTTAGAATGAAATAAAAAACTTGAAAGCACCAACAAATCGCAACGCAGGCCATACCACTCATCATTCGCTTGAACTAAGCATTTTAATCGCGATCAAGTTTCATCGATTTTAATCTGGAAACATCCTGGCAGCCAGATCAGCTGAAACACCAAAAACAATCACAAATGATAGAAAAATACCGATACTTTCTGATAGAATCTACTAAAATTTTGTGCAAGTTCAGTTTTAACTACAAGGATATTCACCTTTCCATTGAAAGTACCCTGATATGAAACTGTCTTATAAAGATACTACATGAAAAGAAATCTAATAGTAACTGTACGAGCTGTCAACAACCTGCTGTGCATTCAAGGAACCGCTGTCAGCCTAACATAGTACAGCAGCCCCCCCCCCCCCGTATGTAAACAGTGAACAACGGTGAACTTACAACGGTGAACCTGTTTGTGCGAGGGGGGATAAACACTCCACTCGACTGCACAATGGCGTCTAACATTGGCATCATGGTTAAGGAGCCGCTGAAGTTACATGAACCTGTGACAGTGAAACAAGAGGGTGACAGACCTGAGATCAACTAGTATTTCTATTATTCTATAAACAAATTAAAATGAAAAGTATAAAAAGACATCAAGTATGGTAAAAAATAGGGAATATTGAAGAAATGTAAACTAATTTTCCAACACCAACAAAATATGCAGCCTTTGCATGTAAAATAGATGTGTGTAAATGTATTCGTAGGTATTCACAGGGCTATTTGCATAGCCACTAAACATAGCACAAACGAATACACGAGGCTAAAACCATCACTCGAAATAACATTTCAAGTGCTTCTTTATAGCGCCCAATAACTGCAGTGCCTAAGATATCTGTAGAGCAAACACAACTTCAGTGTCAGCTAAGAGAGAACACAACTTCAATGTCAGCTAAAAGAATTGCATATTTTTGTATATTGCTTTCTGTATCTGCACACCGAGTGACCTTTTTAGGTCAGCTGCACAAAACATACAACAATGTATATACTATTATATATTATACTATGTATATATACACCATATATATATACTATTACACTATGTATATATACCATATAATATTCTATACCACAATGCCTAAAACCCTAACAAAAGGAAATAATACTAAAACATTTATTGAAGCTAGTAATAGTAAAGTGGAGGACTAGGTATCTTCTGTTTACAACAGCTTAGCTCTGTATTGCGTTACTCTCCACGTGTTAGATATCAACAAATTTACATATCATATATATTGAAAGTCAAAAACAATCCTAAGTTATAGAAAAATAATAATAATTTACTAAAATTTTGGGCAAGTTCATGTTTGACAACTAGAATTAGGAAACGAACTTGGTTCAACTAGTTTGTAGTTTGTCTGAGAAGAAGTTTAGTTTGCATAACATACAAACTAAGGCTGTAGACCTCAATCTGTAGTTAAGATCTACAGCCTTGTGACTGCAGCATGAAACTGACAGTAGCCAACAACGATAAGTATTCTATCTAATACTCTACTAATTTATACTGCTCCATTCTATGCTGAGCACTGTGGTTTTAATTCTAATTATGATAAATTTCAATAATTATATATACTCAAGCACGCACGGAAACACGCAGTGTCACAAATCACATTAAAACAACCGTAATAATAAAGTTTTCAGCTCTTTATCAATAACAAGAGATAAAACATACCTTGCAGTCTCTCAATCTGTTTGATGGTTTGCTGAGTGAGAGCTATAGGCTTCTTCAGTTTCAACACGTAGGAGGCAGGCATCATCACGCTGTTGATGTTGGTACTTACTACAAACTGTGTCACCCTGTCAAATATCAAATGCACTTGTCATTGCTCCCTAAACCAGGTTGTGAGAGCAATGTTTGGTAGATATTGTATAGCAACATCTACATGTCTGCACTTTGTCCTAATTGAGGTAGCCAGAGCGCCTGTCTAATCCTGTCATCTTCTATATACCCTAAGACACTTATGTATTCGCCTCATCTAACTTTCGCGTTTTCGTGGAGTCATCCTCTCGCAAAAATTTCATGTGCGAAACTAAACTCTCATAACGAACGAGCAGAAATGCGAAATTAAATAGCTTTGTTCATTGGTAGTCCAAGAAACAAATGGCAGCAAGCGACCAAATTGCATTATCGATCTCGCCCACACCATTCTACCTGCGGTTTACAATTACAAACCGCAGGTTTGTAATTGTAATTCTTCGTTTCAATAGTCCCAAATTGAAATTTTTTCATCGGTGAATTGAACTTAAGGAATCCAATTATGTTTGTTCCACTCATAGATATATAAACCTAGATTGGCCAATAGGGAAAAAACCTGTCAGACTTAAATAGCATGACGTAACGTCATTGTATTGTACCTCATGCTTGGCTGCACTGTTGTTAACAATGGAACTAATGAAGATAATATGACTAAATCACATTTATTTTCACATAAAAACCTTCTTGGATACATAATCCAGTAAACTAAAGCAATTCTATGGTAATATCTGATAACCACCATAGATTAAAAGTATAAAAGCTATGAAGTGTTGCACACAAATCATGAGCCATCAGGGCTTTATTTGCCACCCTCTCTTTTCCCCTTCTCCAAAGAAGAAGTGAGAAGGGGAAAAGAGAGAAGGGGGAAAGGAGAGGGGGCAAATAGCCCACCCAGCCGAAGAGCCAGACCCTGGCTAGGTAAAAGACTAATATCATGTTGAACTAAACATGACTAAATATGATGAGCCTGTGAAGTTTTGATCTGATCAGGGAAATGGAATCAATGGCTTTCTTAGCTAGAGCTGGAACGAGACCAAGGAATTCAGGGTCGGACCAGACTCAGGGTGAGCAATGAGGGCTAAGATCGGGTCAGACCAGGTCAGCACGGCGCGATTTTTTATTCATTTAAGGTTAAGAGATAGTTCCATTACAGCCTAATGCTGTGACATCAATAAACTAAGATAAAAGAAACCATTATTTCACCAATAATTATATTTTGTGGCTTGGTTTATAGATGCAATCTACAATTTACGGCTAGACATTGGTGGATCAATGCTATTCAATGGGTGATAGATTAATGGCATGATTTGGCTAGTGTTTATATTACAGATTTTATTTTCAACTGCTACTATAATCAACAAGAGATTAGTTAAGAAATACTTTACAAATATAGAAATAGATAACCCAGCATAGTGGAAAGCAAAAATACATCACTTCCCTAAAACTTCTGGTATTAGTGAAAAAAACTAAAAATAAAATAAATTTGCTGGATTGAAGGCTCTTAGACGCGTTTTCAAGTTGCTCAGGATGCCCTCATTGTAAATGCCTCAATAGTATTGAGGTGGACCCTTCTTTGTAGCTTAAAGGTTGACTTGCAACAAAGTTCACATTACAGTTATTTGGTATCAAAAGATTCACCATGTCTTACTCTGTTGTGTTGTAGGTGCCAAATACATGGAAATGTGATTACTGGCTTTTAAAAGCTCAAAAACGAAAAGCCGCCGTACATTGGAATCTGTTTATTTCTCTGACGTCATTACAGTTTGATTATCGTCTTGTCATGTGATGTTCTCACGTGAATTGAAAAGCCAATAAAAAGCTCAATATAAAACTCCTCATAGCACTAGTTTATGACAAACACTTCGGGTTTTACCGAATACCCCGTATCAAATATAGATGCTCGCTACTTTACAGTTTTTTTTTGGCATTATTCAATCGTCAAGTCGTAATCTGTTCACGTGACCCAATACTTTGAAAATAATTTTTGCAGCACTTTTCGATTATCACAGGTGACCAACAGGCTCGTCATGATTATCAGACAATGATATGTACTCCTTCGAGCTAAGGTTAAAAAGTTTAACGATTTTTTATGGTAAGTTATAAGATATCAGTGCTAAAAGTGACAGCATTACAATGACGATAAAACAGACGCGTAAGAACAATAGACATGGTTTTATTGAATGCGTGAAGTATATTTGTGAAAATATTTCGATGAATGAGGTTGCATGAAGGTGTAAACAGAAACCATCCTGTAACAACTACGTCCCATTTGAGCCATTTTGGAAAGCGAATCCAAACTACGGTGATCTCGTGTGGCTGCGATTAACTGTTCGTTTTTTAGCTTGTAATCACATTCCCATATATTTCACCACTACAACACAACAGAGTAAGACATGGTGAATCTTATGATATCAAATATCTGTAATGTGAATTTTGTTGCAAGTCAACTTTTAACTTGCTTTTGCATATTGTACAAATAACTTGGTATTTTCCTTTCGTGACTGGCTTCTTCATGAACTCCCAGATCACTGACATGTTGATTATTTTTTGCTGAAAAACGTTGTGAAACCTTTAGTCCAAAGACTATTGTCGCAGACGTAAAAATATAGCCTTGACTCACCTTGTTTTATTTCGCCTGGTCCTTCCGCGCTAGGACTATACGTGACTCCATTTCAATCGCACTTGAAAAGCAATATACAACCGCTGTTGTTTAGCCGTAAACCTACCCGTGTCTTTGTATAGGAAGACCCGAGGGTCGGGTGGCCCGGCACCTCTGACCTGGTGGGTCAAGACCAGACGAGCTACCCGTGCCAGCTCTATTCTTAGCTTCATAATGCGCCCTAATCGAAATATATCTCTTTGCTATCTCACGAGCTAGGCTACTAGCTTGATGATTACACTTAAACAATAGCATGATGTTGAATCTCAGCAACTTCTCCATGGCGGCAATTAGTGCTAGCCTGGGAAAGTTTTTCACCAATCCAGCACTCCTAAGCAACACTCTCATCGCTTTCTCACTGTGGTTGCAAACCTCAATCACCACAGGCGAAGACAAAGTCAAGCCACCACGATTCTAAACTGTGATTAGGGAATTCGTTGCTTGGTTTACATCATAGTTGGTAACATCCACGATGCTAGTGATACAATCATTACACTTCAGCTTTGGTGACCTAGCCAGCTACATAGCCAGCTGTAAAATAATCATTCTGTCTCATTTTTGACTTGAGACATACTTGCATACTCATCATATTTAGTCATGTTTAGTTCAGCATGATATTTGTCTATTTACCTAACCAGGGTCTGGCTCTTTGAGTGGGTGGGCTATTTGCCCCCCTCTCCTTTCCCTCTTCTCTCTTTTCCCTTTCTCACTTCTTCTTTGGAGAAGGGGAAAAGAGAGAATGGGGATAGGAGAGGGTGGCAATTAAAGCCCTGATGGCTCATGATTTGTGTGCAACAATTCATAGCTTTTATAGTTTTAATCTATGGTGTTTATCAGATATTATCACAGAATTGCTTTAGTTTACTGGATTATGTATCCAAGAAGGTTTTTATATGAAAATAAATGTGATTTTGTCATATTCTCCTCATTAGCTCCATTGTTAAAAACAGTGCAGTCAAGCATGAGGTACAATACAATGACGTTACGTCATGCTATTTAAGTCTGACAAGGCAACCGATGGGAATAGCTATTATTGGCCAATCTAGGTTTATATATCTATGGTTCCACTGCATTTATTTTCACATCACTATATTCTCGCACTCATCAGAGCTGCGAAATTAAGTTGCAGCGAAATTTTACTCTGTATGCTGCTCACGAAACTAAATACTAGCGAAATATAAGTGTCCTAGGGTAATCATTGAAACTGCTTATCTATTTAGTTCTCTAGTTAATAAGCTGTACCCAAACCTTCCCCATACCACAGAGTTATGATGGCATTATCAGAAAAGCCTACATGACCTACATTCTAAAAACTAAAACCATGCAACTAAAAACCTTAATACAAGGTGGCAGGTAACCATCACTGTTTCCAAGCGATTATTCCGCAAGTTTGCGTCGTCAGCAAGATGAAATGGTAAAAACCACCAAGTCAAGCTAGTTTTGTATCGAATGTTTTTCGCTTGCGAAAAATGGAAACGGCTCTTGCGAATGATGTGCAAGAATATGCCGCGCAAGAGATTCTATATTAAACATTTTCATATTTCAGTTACTCTGATTTTATCAGCACCTTTATGACATCTGGCATAGAACGCCTTATATTTTTAACAAATTGAGACATATCGCACAGTAACTCAACGTGCGCACAACTCAAAATCACCATTCGCGCAATGGAAACATAGTGAGCTAGTCTAATGCCTTTAGTACGCTTGTAATCTCCTCTAAAGACAAATTTAAACTGAGGGCATTTATAAATATTATCTGTGAAAAACGGGCCATTATAAAAAGGCTAAAGAATCGCCTCATGCGAATGGTAAAACACCAGACAACTACTAATATCACTGGCGACATACGATATGTTGGAGAAACAATCAGTCGAAACAGTCATGAAGTATATTAGCTTTCATTTTCAGTAACAACCCTTGAAGGCTTGTTCACACTTGATCGCCGGATGTGTACATTTTCCTTTCGGCGTTCATCGTCGACTATGTGAGACGGGGCTGAGAGCATCAACGAAGTAGGGCGGACATGTTGCGAAAGTTTGTAGCTGTTAAACTGCTGCGGAATTAATATTTGATCCGAGCACACAAAAACATTAGAACGCTATATCACGGAGTATTCGCTGATGAAAGCGCGAATGGGTTTGTGATCGTGTGAACATAATTACTATCGACGATCACCGAAGTATTGCGGCATCAAAGCCATGTTGATGAACATGTAAACCAGCCTTTAGTAAAACACTCAAGACTTGACTAGCAACCAGCACTCAATAGTTGAATCAGGGATGATCGCTCAGCAGCAACTGAATTATGTAACTTTTAAAGACCAAGCTCAACAGCAACTTTGTAAAATCATTAATGGCTTGGTGTTTCAGCGCACCAATCCATTATCGCTAAACAACCAGCATGGTACATCGATCTCTCGCACCTACACCTACATCACTTCAGTTTTATGAGGCATTATTGTAACCGCAAGCCATTACTGCTCTGCTCATCGGAGAGCAATGCGCCTTCTAGGGGAATAACTAAATTAGGTCTGTGGCATCTCCAGATATCTGGTACTAAGGCTACGAACTGAACAAGATGACAGTGGTTAGGGTTCTTACAGTCTGTTATCAGGACCTCTGGTGAAGTTGCTAAGGGGGATTGTCTGAAGCTGATGGTTAGTGGAGCTCTGCTCAATACCGATAGTAGCGGACATGCCAAGGTCAAGGCTCTGAATACCTGCAAGCACACCAACAGCATACATTGTATGTCCTCAGACTAACAGCAGAAAAACCTTAAGCTTTACAATATGACAATCTAGTTGTTTGGCGCTGATTTTTAAGGTAGACAATTTGAAAAAGGCCACCTTTCAAAAAGATATCGCCAACCGTACGAACGTTGTAATGGCGATTTATCTCACACCTGAGAACGTTCAGAGTGAGCGATACTGCAACTAAAACTCACGGCCTTCTAGTCCTATAATAAGCTCATTTCATGACTTTCCACACCCAAGGGCATTCATGAAATTAACGTTTATAAATACCACGAACACAAAAAAGTTTGTTTTCAAGTTGAAATATACAAAATAATTAACAAGTTTTTTTGTATAGGTCTAATAATAATATGTGGCAAATCCATTTGAAATATCGAATCGTCTGGTGACCTTTGAAAACCGTGAAGCTCTAAAAAAACCTTTGCTAGTCACATCTTACGAATGAAAGGAGTTGAAGAGTGGAATGTGAGCACAGACTGCCCACAATAAACACAGTCAAACATCTTCTTACTATAGAGGTTACTTATTTATACAGTCAAAGCTCTACCATATGATTATTACTACAGTCAAACCTCTGCTTATAGTCAACTTCACATACAAATTCTCCATAATATGATGAGAAATTTGAGGAAAAATTTGAACCTTTTAAATGTAATTTTCAACATAAAATATTTGTTTTGAAACATTGACATGTTTCAAAACAAATCTTGACAAGAGATTCACATGTTTTGAAACATAAGTGAAAGTTGCATATGTGAACAGGAAAACACTGGCAAAAATATATAACCAAAATGTGGAAACTAAATTTCTGTCTTTTCAGTTTGGTTTTGGCATGCAATGAAAAAACATAATTTTGTGCATGATATCTAATACCAATAAACAGTTACACGTACACTTCAACTAGTTAAAATTAAATTATGCTTGAAAACTTACAATTTTATTCGCTTGTTTTTAAGATGAGGCAACAATAGAAACATATCTTTATTGTTAATAACTACGCGCTATCAACTCATTATTTTTAAATATAGTTTTGCTTTTACATAGTTTTAAAAAATGCATTTGCTTCACTCCTACATATCACACGTATTTATCAAGGAATTACTATAGACGTTTGCGCTGTGGGATAAATTAAACAAACTACAAGATATTTATGTATTCATGTAGAACATTTGCTCCAGCATCAGACAGTTTCAACTGAACTAATTTCAATAGTAGGGATTTGATTCATTGTAGAACTCAAATTACAGTAGACATTTTTATGACGTATACCACCTCTAACGTAAATTTCAGACTACGTAAAAAAATTATGTAAAGTTTTTACTTTGTACTACGTAAAATTCCTTTCAGCATAAAGTGTCAAGTCGGAACAAGTTCTCAAATTTGATTTGAATCGTAACCAATATGAGAGAAAAAAAATGTATGGCGGATGTATCTATTATATATAAAACAACCACGACATTTCAGTTTGTTGTGATAGATCGCCAGATGTGTTGTCAAAACAAAGTATAGCTAGCTGGGTAATTGTTTATAAATACTTAAAGACGATCGATTGGCCGCGGTGCTACAGCGTCAGTCTACCAATATATATGTCACGAGCTGGAGTATCATCATAAGTCATCTTTTAATTAACCTTGAGACCCGGATACAAATAAACAGGCAAACACTGCTCTTTTTTATAGTAAAGATATTTTTTGCTTAGCTTTATTGTAGACGCATAAAATATTTGTTTTTAGTTTTACTTTGTAGAATAGAGTTTGCTGTCTAGAAAAAATAAACAAATCATTGTGAATGAACTTCGAAGATGCGCGTTTTCCATCAATTTTCTGTAACATTAACACATTCATAGTCTATAACGTAGCCTATAACGTAAACCGCCCCGTTCCTGGAGTGGATTATGTTGTAGGAGTTGTTGCAGTTTATTAGCAAAATAAACTGAAGACAATACAACAGCTGGCAGTTAAACAAGCAAAGCAGGTTCAACCAAGCATTAATAAAACTTCACCCATTATGTATTATTTCACTATTTATTGCCGTGAGAACAACATATTTCAGGAGTCTAATACATGGAGTCTGTAACAGAGACGCTTATCGTTTTACCATCATACTTTAATGTTACATCATAAAATCTAAATAGCTTACAAATTGGCAAACTTAATGAGGCAAAAGATGTGTTACTGTACATCAGCGCAGACAATAGTAAATAGTCAATACTGTTTTTCATAAGAAAATTATAACCAAGTAAATGTATCAGCAAGTAGCTGGGTTGAGCAGAGCATCAAAATTATAAAACTCTTAAATTACAAATTTAGATAGGATATAAGGTGTAATTTTGCTTCAATAATTATTAATGGCTGAATGAGCACATCTATCTTATTGATTGGCTGAATTAGCACATCTATCTTACTGATTGGCTGAACTAGCACATCTATCTCACTGATTGGCTGAACTAGCACATCTATCTTATTGATTGGCTGAATTAGCACATCTATCTCACTGATTGGCTGAACTAGCACATCTATCTTATTGATTGGCTGAATTAGCACATCTATCTCACTGATTGGCTGAACTAGCACATCTATCTCACTGATTGGCTGAACTAGCACATCTATCTTATTGATTGGCTGAATTAGCACATCTATCTTATTGATTGGCTGAATTAGCACATCTATCAACTGCTGCAGCCTGTAATAAATTCAGATTTTTTTGTTTTAGTGAAATACCTGAGAACAAAAAATAAATAAGAAACCAAAAAATGTACGTACTAAACTTAAAAAGAGCATTGACTTACATATATTGAATATTAATAATATATTGATAAAGCGTAACAACTAATAGTCAATATGCTAAATTAAATTTTTAGCAATTATTTTCAATAAACTTCAATTAGCTGCATACGTTTTTTATTAGCAAGTCAAAATTGTAACAGTTAACCTGTTAACCTAGTGTCTTACCTAGTCACAAAATACAGTTTCATCATTACTGGTTTACATTTTATTCAAATAAATCTGATACAAAACAGTGGCTAAAAAGGTAGTACACCAGCACACAGTCAATATACGTCTGCATTCACAGATATTAGAATTATTAGAACTCACTCTCAATAGACATAGGGTGACCAGTTGGAACTTTCTCACTAAGGAAATCATAAGGTGTAATGAAAAAGGTGAGTTTCGTTGGCAAGCCTCCATTTCTCGGCTGTACCAGACCCATGGGTAGTTTGTAGATTTGAAAGCCAAGGTGAGCATTCTTAACCCTAAAATATATCTGAGACATAGACAGCCCTTACCAGCCGCAAGGATCGGTATGAGAAAAGATAATTTATAAATTGCAAAGTCTGATAACTAGAGAATATCAAATGCTACCTCCATGAACATGACAAATGAAAGTATAGGATTATATAAGAATCTATACTGAGAGTCCACACTTCATACCAATACACCATTTAGCAACTGTACTGTATCAAATGCCTAATTGCACAATATCAACTTCTTAATCGTATGCTATCAACTTTCCAACTGTACACCATCAACTCTACAGCTGTACATCATCCATTGCTTAACATCATGCTAACAACTTCCTATCTGTACAATATCAACTTCTTAGCTGTACACCAACGACTTTCCAACTATATACTCAACATCCTCACTGTATAGTATGAGCTTCTTATCCGTACATTATCAACATCCCACTGTACACTATGGACTTTATAAATGCACGCTATAGACTTCCCAACTGTACACTATGGACTTGATAACTGTACAATATCAACTGTATAACTGTACAATATCAACTGTATAACTGTACACTATTGTCAGTACCACTCACTGTTGCATTTGAACTTTATTCATCTTCTCAATGTCTGACTCAAGTGACTGTTGTACTATGAAGAACTTGGTCTTGACTGATCTAAAAAGCAGCCAATCGCAGTTGACCGAGAGATGACAACTTGAAAGAGACATGCGGAGAGAACGAAACTAGAAATACGAAAAGAAAGCTAATCTGCAGCTCACAACCTATGGTATAACCACTTTGACAAGCATCCCATCTTGTTCATGCTATCTTTACCCTTAATACTAAAATGTGTCGTACTAAATCTTCACCTATATACATGGATGTATACCTTCACCTATATACATGAATGTATACCTTCATCTATATACATGGATGTATACCTTCACCTATATACATAGATGTATACCTTCATCTATATACATGGATGTATACATTCACCTATATACATGGATGTATACCTTCACCTATATACATGGATGTATACCTTCACCTATATACATGAATGTATACCTTCATCTATATACATAGATGTATACCTTCACCTATATACATGGATGTATACATTCACCTATATACATAGATGTATACCTTCACCTATATACATGAATGTACACCTTCATCTATATACATGGATGTATACCTTCATCTATATACATGGATGTATACCTTCACCTATATACATGGATGTATACATTCACCTATATACATAGATGTATACCTTCACCTATATACATGAATGTATACCTTCATCTATATACATGGATGTATACCTTCACCTATATACATGGATGTATACCTTCACCTATATACATGGATGTATACATTCACCTATATACATAGATATATACCTTCACCTGTATACATGAATGTATACCTTCATCTATATACATGGATGTATACCTTCACCTATATACATGGATGTATACATTCACCTATATACATGGATGTATACCTTCACCTATATACATGGATGTATACCTTCACCTATATACATGAATGTATACATACACCTATATTCATGGATCTCTACCTTCATCTATATACATGGATGTATATCTTCACCGACTCAGTGAAAAGAACTTATAAATTGCATTCTTGAAACCAGTGAATATTTTTGGGATCATAACAACTGCCCAGAAGAAACACTGTGAAAACAAACTTCTCGCTGTCCATGTTGTACATATCCATGAAGCCTTTGATATGCTCCATGAAAAGTTTGACATCTCCTTGTCTAAGGGCCTGAGTCATGGCTGGTACTGAAGTTGGCTGGTTACTACCGTGGTGTGCCACACGAACGTCTCGCACCGTTGGATTGTTTGGTGCCATGTCACACTGTATGTCTATGTAGAACAGGTCTATGGAAATGTACACAGTACTGCCCTACAAACAGAAATATGAATAAGCTTTCAGTGTAACTATGTACCCATATGCCCGCGTTTATATGTCCATGATTTGAATAAACTTGAATGGTATCTAACCGTAACACTGCCATTGCGCTGACTGAAGTTGAAGTGAACAGAAACTCTCAATTTTAGTAGCGCAAACGAATAATTACAACAAAATTAGGCTCTTTTCTAAATACATGCAGATGTTGGATAGGTGACATTTGTATGACAAAGCAATTTTAACAGTTTTTAACTGCTACCCCATCTATACGCATTTCTTTGCTAATCAAATATTCTTCAATTAAAAACTGTTTTGCTAGTAAGCATACATGAATATAGAAATACGAGCAAACAATCAAAAACAAAATAGAAATAATAATAATAGAAATATTTTTATTCAAGAGTGCATAAGATATTGCTGAAATACATTTCAACAATTAACTCAATTTGCTGAGCGTGAACCACAATGCAATCAATACCTGCATGCAGTATTTGAGACCAAGCTTTTGGCTTCCACTACTAATTCTTTCCAGCATTTGGCGCAGATTGTTGGCAGCCATGACACTTTGTAGCTTCTCTAAGGCCTCATCAATAAGAGCAGAGTCGTGACAACGCCTCTTGTTTGACTCCTGCCCATTAATCAGAGAGAACAATACAGAGAACAATAAATAATATCTATAAAGAGATAGATAATATAATAAATCAAAATAATATATTTCTGAACAACACTGATACTGATGTTTGACCTAATCCAAATTTATGAATGCTGACAAATAAAAAAACTAAAAATGCAAAAGGACAGTTTTCTTAGACCACTTATTTCTCCCACAGTAAAAACTGGCCTCCGGCTACAGTACAACATTTAAATCAAATTAAATGTTCCCAGCATCAGCAAAATTAAAATTAACACAATTACGAAATTAACAACCAATGTCATGTAAAAGCATACCAAGGTAGCTCTTCTGATTTGTTTGGCAAACTCAATCCATGAGCCGGAAGACTTGTTGGCATTATGTTTACTCCGTAACTGCTCCAACAAAGCCTCCATTTTCGCCGCATCAGAGACATTGCTACCACTTTGTCCCACACCACCAGCATTGCCACCATCTGATGACATCTTCACCAACTCTTGACTACCACCTATAACAGTGTATAGTAATGGCTTGCCTGAACAGTTAATATGCCAGCTATTTCCCAACAAGTCTTGATGAAATCACTTGGGCCTACTTACATTCACTAGTACTGCCTTCATTAGCCAGAACACAGGTTTTCCAAAAGAAAAAAACTGAAACGACTAACCTAAACGTCTAAAAACTGAAACGTCAAAGATACGTATTGTAAAGTCAGCAGTTAATCCTTGGAAATAAAAAGGTAGACACAGTTTTCACAGAGCTCTTTTGCATTATTTACACATCAATCGCCTGTCTGTATCTGGTCAATAAGTATCATTTCTTTAACAATTAATTTATGGTGTATACTAGTATTACGCTATGGGGCACTTCATGGAGTTTGGCATTTAATTCCGGTTTACCATAATATTTCAGCATTAGCAAGAGGGAAAGGCTTATTTGCCATGTAAGCGGATGAAAGGATTTCAAAAGAAAATTCGCTAAACAGTATGCCATAGGCAAATGATACAAACATTGTAAGCCTAAGAGAAAATAATTCTAAGATTCTAGTGATCGCTGGCCTGAAAAAACAATCATAAAAGCCAATGTCTTTCTTACTGAGGCAGGGAATATAGACATTGGAAGGAATATCATCTTCGGATAAAAGATATTGTAGGAGATAACGAATGACCAAGTTAGGTTTCCAGATCAACTTGATAACCTTACCACATGAGTCAAACAGGGCAAATATCCCACTCTACCCGACTGAGGCAGTGCATCTATCTAGATACATAACTCGAAAACTTTTCTCCTAGTCGATCATTGGTACTAGCCTTAAAACTATAAGCGAATTAAAGTACTTAAGGAGTCCCGACAAGCTTCACCCTCTCAAGTGTTTTAATTATCCATTGTTTCATAACATAGTTGAAACATGTAATTTTAGCTATTTGTGATGGAATATAGCGTTTTCAGCTGGTTTTTCGACATTGAAAGTGGTTTGTCAGTCTTGCAGAGGTGCCCTTTGTGCTATATGTGTGATTGAAAGCACTGCTATATTGGGCATTGCCAGTGATGACTGTAAAGTATTCCCATTGAATTCTATCATTGACAAAATAACTTTAAGATTTGATATAATTGATTTTAGTTGATGATTGGTAGAACTAACCAGGTGTGATTTTAGTTGATAATTGGTAGAACTAACCAGGTGTGATTTTCTATGAGCTCTGAATTTTTTCCAATTATTTCATACACCATTTTATAAAATCTGATTATTACTATGCTCCCATTATTCTTTACAGCAGTTGGAGCAGTTCTGTTGTATCAAGCATTACTTACTAAATATGCAATAAGTAGAATTGAATCAGTTGCTATTTTCAAATAATTTTTGTCTTTGGACTGACACTTAAAATCTTCATCAGTTAGCTTATGAGATCTTGCCAAGTTGCCACAACAGAAAGTATCGGAGGCTTGTCCTCTCGAAATTATCAAGACAAGCGTGGTAGCTCACCTAGATCTATATCTAATGAGCAGTCCAATGCTATTGCCGATAAAAATGCAACGCTGCTATCTGGACAGTGCAGATGGGATTACAACAACTATAGACAAGTTAATCCTTCAGGGTCTAGACTTACCCAACGATCTGCGTAACTAAATCAAATCGAAAAAAGCAGATATCTGATTTGACTAGATACCAAAAATCTAGTCTGCGAAGAATTGCAGCTGAAGTTTGAAGCCATGCAAAAGATTTATGCAATGAAAAATCTGGAGGAACTCAACAGTGCTGGTAGGTGCTGTCCACAGATCAATCAAACAAATGGAACAAAACCAAAAAGAAATTACAGATAAAAACCTGATTATTTTTCCAGTTGGGAAGGGTAACACATAACAAGACACCATTGAAAAAACTCTAGTAAAATGCAAGATTGCAATCTTACAAAGCAACCTGAAAAAAATCAAGTCTTTTTAGACAACATAGAAGTGACCATTACATGATTGAGATCAAATTTTTTATCTCAAATCAGTAGATGAAATAGGGCAACAGAAACCATCAAATCGTGTAATAAAACAGCTCTAAACAGAAAATATTGCATAGACTTTAGAAGGAACAGAGGAACAAATTGGGAAGTAAATTGATAATGCAATGGGTATTGATAAGTACAGAGAAATATATACAACTGCTTGAGATGATTCAGAACTTGGCAACATGTTTTAGAGATAACTTTATAAGCAATTTAGGCCTATAAGTTATATTAAAGGGAAGAGATAAAGTCACTCAAAAGAAAGAGCAATCGGGCCTTCTATCTTTGAAAGACGTAGACAAATACAAAAGTTAACACTTGATATAAATATACTTTTCTGAAATTAAGCGATACATCTTTTAAGAATTTGAAGGATTTTGCTGATAAATTTTAAACACAATGGTCCAGAAAAACAGGCACAATCCTGAAAAAAACCTGTAGCTAGTCAAGATTGTAGCAAATTTCTATGAATTTCAAATTAACAGTAACAATCGCAGGTTTGACCTGATTAATATGACCACATTCATTTTAACAAATACAGAACTTGGTGGTTGTTCATCTTAAATAGTTGCAGAGCCCCTGTTTTATGATCTCGTTTTGCGTAGCCTCTCTGTTTGAGAGTGGTGAGTTGCAAGCTATAGGTTGGTTACCTACCATCGGTCCTTGTTACCATGAGCCTAATAATCTGACAATTGGTGTTCCAGAATAGTCATGCTGATAGAGAATGAACTGACACTTATCTGTTATTTGAAATTTCCTTGAGTCAACATAAATATATCAGCTGTCAACCTGATAAAATATTACTTTAGGTACAGCAATGTACTGCAGCAACATAAAATTAAATGAATTAAATCGAAGCACAAGTCAATATTTTATTTTACTTTAGATTTTGTGATGCCCTTTTGAATTACGCAATTACAAGAATTGCTCAATTTACTTAATTAGTTAATATGTTGTGATTTACCAAATAAATTATCGGTTGATTATCATACTTTCTTGTCACCAATTTCACCGAGGGTTCGCATTAATAAAGAGCCAGCAGACAATTCCACCCTCACGCTAATTATTAAATGAGTTTTACAGTTTGTATAAAACTGAACAGAAATATTCACTAGCAATCTTAAAATCAATCAATCAATCAAAATTAAATCAAAACAATCAAAATCAATTTTGTACTGGAGGTCTCCTTTTTTACTTAGGGGTAATCATGAGACTTAAACTTAAACATTAATAGAAACTGTGCTTGATAGTACAAGAAGCACATATAATGACTTTGTGATCAATAATTTGTAAGTGTAACACCGTTAAACACCAAAGCCGATTTTGAACACCAAGCAGATAGTGCTTGCTTGTGTTAAAAATCCAAGATACCCTGGAATGAATTAACCTGCAAGAGAACTATGACACAGAACAACACACACGATTCCATCCAGTAAAACTGTTAGTTTCCATTTTTAGCATCCATAAGTCATAAAAAGGAAGTAGTTCAAGCCAACAACTGGTACCACAAAATTATTTTTGTTCAGAGGCTGCATATGTAAAATCTTCAAATTACCTTTCAATGCTATCTTTTGCAAGCCATCTTCCCTGAGTCGATACTGAGCCTTGCCATTCTATTATTTCATTGGACGTACGTAGACCACGTGATAACTTCTTTTAACAATAAGTTCCAAATGCGTTACGCACTGCAACAAAGATTATTGGTAGATTATTTCCGTTGCAACCCATGTCTTAATTTTCTTTTATTATTATTTATATAGCATTAGCTAATGACATGCGTTGTTGTTATTAGTAGTAAAGCACTATTGTGATGATGGCCACTGGACCAGGAATGCAAGGTTTAGTAGAACGAGAAGGCGTGTTTCGTGGCGAAGATGGTTAGTATACTTGTGCCCCCAGCAACAACAATGTGCTGCAGATAACTGTAATGTCACAATTTGATTGTATGCAGTCATCACACTTCATGCTTGTTGAAGCTATACGTCAAAGTATGCTAATAATAAAATATTTAGCTCTTGTTATTCTTTCAACTTTTTAAATTCATGGCAGTTGCTTGCAATAATGTGCGGGTCTTTTACTTTTTTAATTTTCGCATTGGCCGTTTGCAGCAAAATATATTAAAGTTAATGTTAAAACAATATTTACAAAAGCATTGTTTAAGCTTGCAGCTTAAAAAGTTTACTGACAGCCATTGCAAAAACTCATGGTAATTATTTATCTTTTAACAAATATAACAAATTCATAAAATCATGCAGTCCTTTTTATTTGCTAAAGCCAGCACGAAAATAGCATAACAATAACAAATATTTATTGAAATACTATAATAGGTTCTTATTAATGAGGGCTGCAGCAATGTTGTCAAAAGCAATTATATCTTTTATCAGGACTCTTTCGCCAGTGGATCAAAGTAAAAATGTGTTTAAAATCTAGATTTTTTTTATTTAAGTCTGTTTGTCATATTTGATTAATCTTAGTTTGACATGAATTAGGCTTATTTTAAGGCTGTATAAATTTTATGAACCTACTATGCAGAAAGCGTCAATGAGGTCTTTACTATGTTGTTAGGATGTTTTTAGTCTTTGTTTTTCTTTAATGAATCAATATTGTTGGTTTGCCTACTGGGATGTGTAAGAAAACCATCAGTAGAAAAATAAAATACTTAACAGACAGCAGCCTATATGGATGCTGCAGTCATTGCAAAGTAGCAACGTGACACAACAAATGCTAAGTAAAAAATGTTGGATGTTAAAAGACATGCAACAAGGTGTGCATTATTAAAACTCCTGAATAACTCTAAGGTAGTTTTTGCCATGTGTTAAAGCGAATGTCTCATGCATCTAAAATATTGAGCAAAATAAAATAGTTGTACATTTGAATATTTGAGTTTTTGTTGATATCATTATGCTTATCATTAAGAACAGTTAAAGGAACAAGTTTCCTATTTTGAGTAAATGTTTCACAGTTCTTTTGACCAATGCCCTGACTTTTAATGCAGAGATTGACAAACTTGTTAGTTATAATGTTGCTGTTTCCCATTTTCTAACTTATAACCCCAGTTTGGTTTTTCGAAATAGCTTCTGAGTTGATTTTATTTAACTTTATTTCAGCTTACCTAGCATATTTTGCTGCTGTTTAGTTGCAACAGTCGAGCTTATTCAGTTATGTTCATTGAAGGATGCCTGTATATTCCTGGTACACGAAGACCTGATGGCTCCTATAGAAAACCCAAGAAGGTCAAAGAAGGATATATTCCTCAGGATGAGCAGCCCGTGTATGTATTCATGTTGCTATGCTAATGTAGGCTTTGCGATTGGTCAAATCTACCTTAATCCCGTATATTTACATGTTGGAGCCTTGTAGCACTGAGGTTATATAATTGGTTTAGGCATTCATGCCAAACAAGTTTTTTAAATGTATATTTAAAAAAATTATATTTACAGAAATAAATTAATTAGTGTTTAGTTTTGCCAACCTATAGCTTAAATTAGATTTCTATACATCTTTCTATATAGATTTCTTTATATTTTGACATGACTAAGCCTTGATTAGTAAAAAAACAAATTTGTAACAATTATGTGCTGAATTTATAAATTTAGAGTTGTCTGCCCTTCGATAGCATAAAAAGACAACTTCAAATTTTCAATAACATTTCAATTAACAACTATTTTTAAGATTGCTCTCATGTACAGCAAACATATTCACATGAATTTGTATGATAAATACCGGTAACTAAATTCGCAAAATTTAAAAATTTAGAGTCATCTGCCCTTCGATAGCATAAAAAGACAACTTTTAATTTTCAATAACATTTTAACAACCAAACTCTAAACAACTTAATACTAAAGATATTAAACAAATTCATGTGAATATGCTTGCTGTATCTGTGCGCAATCTTAAAAACATAATTGTTAAAATGTTATTGAAAATTAATACAAAATTTTTTCAGTGTTATTGACACATTTTTAAGGTGAAATTTTTAGTTTGTTTCTGCATAAGGCATGCTACTCTGGCATGCTGATGTTAGTTAAATCTGACAAAAGATGACAAGTTTTACATCTCTTGTACAACTAGTGTTATCCATAAATTAGCCCAAGTAGGTTTGGGTTACATCAGCAGGCAATTGCACCATCATCTACTTTGATCATCGTCACATTAACCGCTTGAGGAAGCAAGCCAGATCGAGCGAGCCATCGAGCTTGCCATATGAGAAGCGAGAGTTTATATCAATTGCCTCTCCTTTGATCTATTCTCAATAGCCAGTCAAATAACACAATAGCCTGGTTTCCTCTCATGTTCAAGTATCACCTTTACAATTGTAGATCAATTGCTAACTTCTCATAAACTCACATTAGCTTATAAAATTGGCAAGAGATGAAAGTAGTAATAGTAGATCTTGGTTATCAGTTTTGCTGACTGATAAGTATATTTCGTGTAATAGGAGCAATGATGAACTGATAATATGTACATGGCTACTATATGGCTTGATATAATTTTTTTGCATGTTTTTTTTCGCTGTTTGTCGAGTTAAAAAGATGATATGACAAACTAGTGCTTGACCGTGCCTGCAAATAGGAGTAGATAAAAGCTTGTTTTTGAGTCAAACCTCGAAGTCAGTTCATTCTAACATTTCGCACACTCAATCATTCATCATATGTTTGAGTAAATTAATTTTTAAGATAGCTTCTTGTTAAGTACTCACAGCAATTTACTACTAGTATTAAAATGAATGCATCTTGCAAAACTTAATTTAAGAAATAAGTTATTTGTAAAAAACATTATATTAGTTAAGTAATAATAGAAGAAAGATGTTTATTAATATTTAACATTAGAGGCACACAAAGGGAAGTGTAGGCTGTGTGATGAGTGCGCTGTAGACTAGAGTGACTGATAGAGTTATACAGTGTAAGTTACTTTGTAAGTTAAAGTAACTTACTAGTGTAAGTTACTTTAACTTACACTAGGCGAAGTTCAATATGCATTATATTATATTATTTGTAATTGTTTTTGTAGTTTTATATATTTTGTTTTCACTAGCTTCTCTTTTTAGCAAAATTCCTGTGTTTTGAGGAATGTTGGATGTGGTTTGTTGAAATTTCATTAGTGTTGAATTAAATATTTGCTTAAATTTTATATCAGTGTCAGATATTCTGGATGGCCAGGTGATCATAAATAGGTTTCACTCTAGTTGTATGTTCAGGTGATCATAAGTAGGCTTCACTCTAGTTGTATGTTTAGGTGATCATAAGTAGGTTTCACTCTAGTTGTATGTTCAGGTGATCATAAGTAGGCTTCACTCTAGTTGTATGTTCAGGTGATCATAAGTAGGCTTCACTCTAGTTGTATGTTTAGGTGATCATAAGTAGGCTTCACTCTAGTTGTATGTTCAGGTGATCATAAGTAGGTTTCACTCTAGTTGTATGTTCAGGTGATCATAAGTAGGTTTCACTCTAGTTGTATGTTCAGGTGATCATAAGTAGGTTTCACTCTAGTTGTATGTTTAGGTGATCATAAGTAAGCTTCACTCTAGTTGTATGTTCAGGTGATCATAAGTAGGCTTCACTCTAGTTGTATGTTCAGGTGATCATAAGTAGGTTTCACTCTAGTTGTATGTTTAGGTGATCATAAGTAGGCTTCACTTTAGTTGTATGTTCAGGTGATCATAAGTAGGTTTCACTCTAGTTGTATGTTTAGGTGATCATAAGTAGGCTTCACTCTAGTTGTATGTTTAGGTGATCATAAGTAGGTTTCACTCTAGTTGTATGTTTAGGTGATCATAAGTAGGTTTCACTCTAGTTGTATGTTTAGGGGATCATAAGTAGGTTTCACTCTAGTTGTATGTTCAGGTGATTATAAGTAGGCTTCACTCTAGCTGTATGTTCAGGTGATCATAAGTAGGTTTCACTCTAGTTGTATGTTTAGGTGATCATAAGTAGGTTTCACTCTAGTTGTATGTTCAGGTGATCATAAGTAGGTTTCACTCTAGTTGTATGCTTAGGTGATCATAAGTAGGTTTCACTCTAGTTGTATGTTTAGGTGATCATAAGTAGGTTTCACTCTAGTTGTATGTTCAGGTGATCATAAGTAGGTTTCACTCTAGTTGTATGCTTAGGTGATCATAAGTAGGTTTCACTCTAGTTGTATGTTTAGGTGATCATAAGTAGGTTTCACTCTAGTTGTATGTTCAGGTGATCATAAGTAGGCTTCACTCTAGTTGTATGTAGTATGTTAAAACTTATGGTACAGGCCTAAGGATGCTTTAGATATTGGAAGAGCAAGATTTTTATGTCTGGTGTGCTCAGTGATTTTTGTTTGCGGGGTACAGCTATGAAATGGGTGGCTAGGTATACCGGATGGAGTATACCCAACCACCCATTTGAGTACATTAGACATGGTTTTATTAATTACAACCCTATTTTGCAATATGTAAACTTCAGAAGTCAAATAGACAACTAGAGTTTGATCGAAAACTTATTTAATCCATAAAGCAATTATCATGTCATCGTACTATAGGAGGAGAAGATGTGTAGGATGATGTTTCTCACTGTGTTAACATTTCCATCCAGCCTACTGGTGTTCATTTTGGGTTCTGCATGGCAAGTTTCTTTGGTCGATTCGGTTTGCTGCAAGTGTAATCAAAGATGAACATCTTTGACAATTTTAAACATTATTAAAATATAGTATTAATAGAAGATACAGTAATACCTCGATATACAGTGAAACTCGGATAACTCAAACTTCAAGGGACCGAGCAAAAGTGTTCGAATTATCAGAGTGTTCAAGTTATCAGAGCACTGTCACAAGTCCATGTATTTACTTATTTATTAGTAGATACATGAACATATACAAACTATAATATAAATCAAAAGCACAAATGGCTTGTTTCAAATTAAATGCTTCTAATGTAAAGTTTAAAACGTTTTTATCAAAAAGTATAGAGATTTTTCTATCACTTGAGATTGGTTTGTTGTTTGAGGTGATGTTATTGCCAGGACGTTTTTAGATTGACATTGGCAAAACTTGATCGTTGCTGAAATGCTCAAAGAAAAGACATCTTTTTCTTTTGAGCGTTTTACCCACGATCAATTTTGCCGATCTTTCTTGAAGTTTATGGAAAGATTACCTTACTTTACCTGTGATTCGTTAAGAGCAA
The DNA here is from genome assembly GCF_963576615.1 of Watersipora subatra. Taxonomy (NCBI): domain Eukaryota; kingdom Metazoa; phylum Bryozoa; class Gymnolaemata; order Cheilostomatida; family Watersiporidae; genus Watersipora; species Watersipora subatra. The sequence goes on from NC_088709.1 coordinate 63,991,020, forward strand.
CACTCCGAGGCAGTTCAATTAAAAGTTTTACGAGGTTTTACGGTACATTGTATATCACTCACGCTTTTTGAATGGATACTTATTGAATGTACACACGTATTTTGTGTTTAGGTCAAACGATGAATAGTTTTTTTTAGCTAAGACAAAGTATACGTTTGATTTCAACAATTTTTAAGACGTTTTAAACATTCAACATTCCGACGTTAATTCAACACGGAATCAACGTCGGAAAACTATTCATCACGGGCTAGCCAGGTCACGCACTCAAGGATTTTCGCCACGCAAATACAAAACAAAAACAACATGCTGTTTTTGTTTTGTATGTGCGTGGCGAAAATCCTTGCGCCCGTGACCCGGCTAGCCCGTTCTATTCATCGTATAGCAGTATAAATCAAATTTCACCAAACCTTTAGAACAGTCGTTGACAAAAATATTTTGCCGATGGAGGTAATAACGACGCTTATGAATTACGAAAAGTTGAGGTTTACCTCTATGGCTTGGAATAAAGTGATTTTCTAAAGCGATAGCAACCGTTTCGGTAGCCGTTGGGCAAAAAACAGTTCGTTATAACAGTGTTGAATTCGAGTTATATAGAGCCATTTATCATTGCGTGGGAACGGACCAAGCAAATCCAGTCGAGTTAACCATGTGTTCGCTATATCCGAGGGCGAGTTATCCATGTTTCACTGTACAAGCTTATTGAGCTTGTGTGCCAATCCACTCATATCTCAAGTCAAGTTTTTTATATATAAAATAACTAACTACAAGTTAATCTATCCTCGCCTTCTGAAAGATATCCCACAACAAACTATTACAATAGAAGAACATGCTTTCAATTGTTATAATTTCGCACCTACGCTCATAAAGGAACTAATGCTTATCTAATGGTTATGATCTGCAATGAAATGTAACAGCATTATGTGCAGTACTGTATGGAGTTCTTACCTTCGAGCTAAACAGTAGCGACGAACGGTGCTGTGATAGAGACTTGATGGCAACACATTCGCCATGCTACACTTTTGTTACGCTGCGTAACATAATAAAGTTTAAATTTAACTTAAATGAATTTAGCTTCCTATACACACATTTATAAAATAAGTTTTAATCTTACACTGAGGTTAATTGTAATTTTTTTTCGTTTTTTGTATTATCTTCTTATGGCTTGACTCCTTTTGCTTCCCTTTTAGACTCGCCTCCACCTTCATTTTTAGCGGGTCTTTTTAAATCTCCCTTGATCCAACGAGAAAGACAGAGCGATGCTATTCTCGTAAGCAGCCTCTCGCATCTAGAACCGTCTCGTATGCTCGTATTTCAAAATTATCTCTCATCTCAAGACAGAATTTTGCACAGAATTTTCTTTGTATCTCAAATGTCTTGTATGTTGAGGTATGACTGTGCCTTGAAATATACTTTCATCGGCCAATATTATTTAATCCTTACAAGCATATTCAAAGACCTTATTTTATATATCACATTTCACAATTTGGTCTTATTTCATTGCAGGACTAACACCATATTGCATACCATACACACACTTGCATATTATTACATGTATATCATTTTGACCATGTCAATAAAATAACTGGTAACAAGTGCTATTGTTTCCTTATCATAGCTATGCAAAGCGATCCAATCTAGTTTACATTCATTAAGTGAAAACTAGGTTAATAAGATTGAATTTTTTCAGTTTTAATTGCAATAAAAATGTAAAAACATAGTTTTCGCATTATTTTTTGTGTAAAACTGTTTTTGTTACTACTTTTATCTGTTCCATTTAGTGACTCGAGCAATTTCTCTAAATGTTTCTTAACAACATGCTGGTACAAAAAGCTTACGAAATCCTATCAATTTTTAGAGTTGACAAGTTTTTTTTAAACATTTGCAATAGTAATGGAGGTCATGTCGAAACTTTCGTAAATTTATTAATAATAGATTTATAGTAGTTTTGCTATGTTTATTTACGAAACTTCAACGAATAATAATAATATAAATATTCTTCAATATTATACCTTATATATATATCTAAGATATATATATTACATCTTCTATATTATAGAAGCCCATAATAACTATTTAATGCAAACATTCTTTCTCTCTGTCTTTTGGTCATTCTCTGTCTGTTGGTCATTTTCTGTCTTTTGTTTATTCTGTGTGTTTTTAGGTTGTTTTCTGTTTTTTTTATTAATTCATTGTGTTTATTGGTTGTTCTCGATGTTTTGGTAATTTGCTGTGCTTTTTTTGTTGTTCTCTGTGTCTTTTGGTCGTTATCGGGCTATTGGTCATTTTTTGTGACCTATGGAAACTCACTGTGTCTTTTGGTCATTCTCTGTGTCTTTTGGTGTTTCTCTCTGTATCAGAAATTAATGCAGCTCAGCTAGCATCTACGATTCTTTATCAAATAAATGGCTTTAAAGTGGAAGGTTAAGGATGAAACGCAGTAGAGATATATTCGCTGGTGAATTTGTGAGGGTTAACCCTCAGTGAACACTAGTGTGAACTCTATTGCATTCACATATATTAGGAGTATGATACTTGTGCCTGAAAATAGTACCATGTCGTAGTTCGTTGTTTGATTGTCAGAAATTATGTTTTGAAATAAAATTTGTGTCTGGAACAAAGCAGTTTGAAATTTGAGTCACTCTGCAATAGTCTAATTCAATTAGGAAGAAAATCGTTTTCAGAAAGATCTTTCCAAACTCACCCCTTTAGCCATATAAAAAGAAGAGAGTAGACTAAACTTTTTAATTTGTAGGCTGTACCGTAACTGAAAGCAAAATTATTAGGCGTGAAAAATATTAAATTTGTAATAATAGCGGCATAATGCAAACAAAGGTCAAGGGAAAAAAATTCGCTTGCATTGGCGCGTTCCAGTGAAATTTGCAGAACATTTTAGTACTAGTGTTTCATAATGTCTAATATTTCACCTCCATTTTGTTTCAGCCCTTAGTGGGGTTGATGGAGTTAGGGTCAATAAATTGCTCAGTATACCGCAGAATGTTTCTACTGCTCCTACCGTAATTAATATCTTATTATGGGTAATCAAAAATGGGGTAATGGAGCTAAGCAGTTTGATCTGAGCCCCCACTGAGCATTCCATCTGAGAAAAAGCTGTTATGGAGTAGGTCTCTCCATTGTTATGTTACATGTGAGAAAAGTAGTTGGCATCTTCAAATCTTTAGTTTATCAGTAGCTTTGCCAACGCCGGCGAGCCGTTTCACACTCTTTTTTTTTTAGTCTTGCTCGAAATACATACTTCCTGTTGGCTGGAATAAAGATAAAAATAATGTTGCTCTGTTATTGCTGTAGAAAAGAGGCTTATCAATCTGCAAAACCTAAATTTATAATTGCTGTTTGTCATTTGCATGACACATTTAGGTGTGGAAACATGGCAGCCAAAACAAAGCTTCCAAAGCACACAAATCTCGCACAAATAAAAACAAACTAACACTGTTCCAGCTATTTCTTGTGTTAAAGTCACGCGATTCCTTTTATAAATTACTAAGTCATTCATACTTAAGGTGTTAAAAAAAGACTACACGCGATGGTGAAAATAAAATGTCCTTATGCTAAAATGTGTAGTTCGATCAAACGCGAGCATCCATTACACCTACCCGAAGGAAATCGAGCATGGCCGAAGCCAGTTGGTTCCAAGCTTTCGCACTTCAACTCCTTCATCCAACTGAGGCTTGCGACTTCGAAATTGTCATTTCGGTTGCCATATGGCCGCCCTTTTTAGAGTGCTTTGCGATACCCTACACGTATATTTTCAAAAAATTATCGTGGAGTGAGGTACGGGGGTGAGCATTTATTTAGTCTTTTACAAATCCACACGGTAATTACACTATCAATGGCCCACTAAGCATCCAATGAAATATATTTAGCATATACCGAGTGAGTTTGCTATTAGGAAAGCGTTTGGATATCCTTACATTGGAAACATGAAACTACTTATAAAGGTTTATGCCAGTGGTTCCTAACCAGAGTCAGTCTCAGGGGCTTGGCGGAGGCCTCTCAAAGGTAACAGCAGAAGTTAACACTGATTTGCAAGGTGATGTCTTTATGAAAAGATATGTAATTTGCGGGGAGTTCAAGCATTATGTTGGCTTTTTTATTTGAACATAGTGATATCAATGCAGAGTTCATCTTGTGCACATATGACATATAAACCTAGGTCTTGATTGTAAACAAATCATATTTTATTCTTCAATAAAGTACAGGTTGAGGTAACAAACAAGGCTAAGAACAACTGGTTTAGGGTCATGGCTTTTAATGATGCCCTACCACATATGTGGTTACTAACTGTCAATAGACCCTACCGGACTCGGTATTCTAATACCTTTGTGTAGTCTAATCAATGTAAAAACTGCTGTGATCTATATATATCACAAAGTTTGTACTTTGGTTGGTCCAGTTGAAGTTATTAAAATCTCAAAAGGAAGAATCCGTATCGCCGAAGATTGGAACTCGGAACCTCCCATTCTCCAGAGACTGCTAAACCATTGAGCCACACGAGATTGATAGATTCATTTGTCAATATATGTCGCTATATGTCGCTATGTGGGGGAAAATAGCTACCGCTCTCCGTTATGGCGCAACGTCATTCTATGTAGTAAGCGCCCTAGATAACTAGCTTACTTAAATTAGCCGTTAGCAATGTGCCAGGCTAATGGCAAGTGGCATTGTTTATAAGTGTGGCATTGCTATCAATGCTTATACACTGAGTTTTAATACCCATGCTACCCAGAGCATTTCGCTAGTTCTCCTATAATTGTGACGGGTGAGCGATTGGAATTTAAACGCCTCATTTGCACATTAATCGCTTACCTTTACTCGCTGGAAAACTGAAATGTTCCTTCATCAAAATGGCTAGCCAGACATGCCTTTTATGGGTCTCCTAATTAGTAGACCAGCAAGGAATCTTTTAGCCTTGCAAAAATTGATAAATGTTTATCATTAAGCCACTGAGATCTAACTTGCCATATGAGCAAACAATAGGGTTAATTACTAATTATGTTTATAGTGTAATAGGTTGATAAGCTGTGGCTGAGCAGGCAGATGTTTGATCACATGTTTGGCACAAGCTTCAATAAACATTTCAATGTTCAAGTCTAGGTAACCAGTGATGTATTGGTACAATGCACCTTTCTAAGCATCACTGTTTCATTGTGAACATCACTGTTCCTTTCTGAGCATCACCGTTCTTTTCTGAACTTCACTTTTCCTTTTTGAACATGACTGTTCCTTTCTGAACTTCACTTTTCCTTCCTGAGCATCTCTGTTCCTTTCTGAACTTCACTTTTCCTTTCTGAGCATCACTGTTTCTTTCTGAGCATCACTGCTCTTCTCTAGACATCACTGTTCCCTTCTGAACATTACTGTTTCTTTCTGAACATCACTGCTTTTCTCTAGACATCACTGTTCCCTTCTGAACATCACTGTTCTTTTCTGGACATCACTGTCTCCTTCTGGACATCACTATTCCTTTCTGAATATTACTGTTCCTTTCTGAACTTCACTTTTTTCTTTCTGAACTTCACTTTTTTTCTGAACTTCACTTTTCCTTTCTGAGCATCACTGTTCCTTTTTGAACATCACTGCTCTTCTCTAGACATCACTGTTCCCTTTTGAACACCACAGTTCCTTTCTGAACTTCACTTTTCCTTTCTGAGCATCACCATTCCTTCCTGAACTTCACTTTTCCTTTCTGAGCATCACTGTCCCTTTCTGAACATCACTGTTTCCTTCTGAACATTACTGTTCCTTTCGGAACATCACTGTTCCCTTCTGAACATCACTGCTTTTCTCTAGACATCACTGTTCCCTTCTGGACATCACTGTTCTTTTCTGGACACCACTATTCCTTTCTGAATATTACTGTTCCTTTCTGAACTTCACTTTTTCTTTCTGAGCATCACTTTTCCTTTCCGAACATCACTTTCCCTTTCTAACCATCACTGTTCCTTTCTAACCATCAATTTCCCTTTCTAAACATCACTGTTCTTTTCTGGAAATCACTGTTCCCTTCTGATCATCACTGTTCTTTTCTGGGTATCACCATTCCCTTCTGAATATTAGTCTGTTGTTTCTTTGTGAACAGCACTTTTCCTTTCTGAACATCACTTTTCCTTTCTGAACATCACTTTCCCTTTCTAACCATCGCCGTTCCTTTCTAAACATCACTTTCCCTTTCTAAACATCACTGTTTTTTTCTGGACATCACCATTCCCTTCTGAATACTAGCCTGCTGTTTCTTTTTGATCAGCACTTTTCCTTTCTGAACATCACTTTTCCTTTCTGAACATCACTTTCCCTTTCTAAACATCCCTGGTTTCTGAACATCACTGTTCCCTTCTGAGCATCACTGTTCTTTCTGAATATAGGTTTTCTTTTGAACAGCTCTGTTTCTTTCTGAACATCACTTTCCCTTTCTAAACATCAGTTTCCCTTTCTAAGCATCATTGCTGTCTGAACATCACTGTTCTTTTCTCATCGTCACTGTTCTTTTCTGAACGACACGGTTCCTTTCTGAACACCACTGCTCATTCTTCAACATCTGTCTTTTTTTGAACATCACTGCTCCCTTATGGACATCACTCTTTTTTGCGAACATCAGGTAAAAAAATTGGCAGTGATGGCTCAGCTTTCGCAGCAACATGAATAGAATTAGTTCCTGTGTAAAAGGTGCACCAATTTTTCGAGCCAACCATTTTTTACACGATTGTAACTTTGATGTCGAACTATTGGCTTTTGGATCCACGTTGGCTATTAGAGCTAGTCGAGTAAATGCCTGCATTTGGTTCAAATATCTGTAAAAAACGAGGTACATTCTTGTATTATGATATTCCAATGTTGATTCTTTGCTGAAATCATGCTGCCTGTTGAATAATTGGCATACATTCATTGAGTCATTAGTGCTGAATATCTTCGGCGTGACCCCCTAATAGTTTAAAGTAGCCAGAGTCAAATTAATTACATAAAACTATATGACATGTTTGTTTCTGCTACCCAAAACTCATTTCTATCAGTCAAGATTGTGGAAGAAAGTTGAGTGCAGTTGCCTAAACTAAAATAGCACATAATTTGTTTGTCTCAAATGCAGGGCTTATTAATGGTGTGCTTGTTTGCGGCAAGAATCAGATGGTGGTTCGCTCTAACATTTTCCTTCTCATGTGACTAACTGGGTCTGGTTATGTAACTATGGTAATTTTGAATATTCCTGTTTAACTATAGGATTGAAATGATTGCTCGGCCATTAATGTTATTGACAACCTTTAGTATTGGTATGTGTGTGTATATATAATTTTTTTATCGGCATTGGTAATCATCAACAAAATTATGTTTTTCGTTACATGCTAAAATAAAAATGAGAAGACAAAATCAGGAATTAAGTGAGTTGTACAAACACATTTAAAAGTTGGTAATCCTGATAATCTAATAGTAATGCAGAGGGGTGGGGATAGTTAGTTCTAGGTTGTGGTATCAGAAAGTTCATAAACTGAAACAGATGATGGTGGAAGTAGTATGTTGGTATCACGAAATAGAAAATGATGTTTGCCATGTGTGGAAGGATAAGTATGAATATTTTGCCCAGTTCACGCAGGATTTGGAAACCTGTAATGCAAATTCAGAAATGAGCAAGTAAGTTTGGAGGGCCAAAGGTGGGATATAACTGTGAATAAACTGCAAGCTTTATTACACAATGTCAGCTTCTAAAAAGATTTTCTTCATCTGTACCATGTATGAAGGCATCTACACAAAGTAGTCTGTGGTTTAACCATAACTGACTCTGGAATCGTTTTAGCTATAAAATCCAATTACAACATACTGAACATAGTCCCCACTAATGCTATCTGTTTGATTGAACAAAATTGTGTCATGTTTCAATTACAGTAGACGCTCCAACAACGTAAATAATCCGTTTCGGGAACTGTTTACGTTATAAAGATTTCATGTTATACAAACAATAAAATACATGTAAATTGTCTATTCTGTTTAAAGATCTTTCCAAACTCACCCCTTTGTCTATATAAAAAGAAGAGAGTAGACTAAACTTTTTAATTTGTGGGCTGTACCGTAACTGTAATATTAGTAGTTTGCATTGACAGCTTATCTCCTTTTCCATTCAATTTCACTGGTTTTATAGACAATGATTTGCGGCACTTTCACAATAAGTTGATGGGGAAGTTGTTCACTTTTGCTTGACAGCAAAGTCTACTCTGGAAAGTAAAACTAATAACCAATATTTTATACATCTATATATATATTTCTCAAAGTTCGTCACATGTTTTATAGGATTGATTGTCCGGCTATAGATCTTGGAATAAATATTCCGTACCGAAGAAGATTTGATCTCGAATCATGCCGTTCGCCAGTCTGACGCCTTACCCACTAGATACAGAAATCGAAATGCTAGCTTGCCAATATAAGTCATTATATGAGAGCAAATACCTAACTGTTTTGCGTATGACGCGGGTCATAGCATAACATTATTAGCTCACATTATTAAACTGGCTAATAGCTAGCAACTCTCACTACTTCTCATTGTTTATAAGACAAAACACTTTTCTCATGATTTGTAGTTTGAAAGTTGGAATGGCAAATGTTGTTATATGTTAAATACAAATCAATTTTCTGTCCAAAGACTTTTCTATTACCCGGGCAACGCCTGGTGGCACAGCTAGTCTACAATAAAGCCAAACATAAATATATTTTACTATAAAAAATCGGTGTCTACTTATTCGTTATCTGTCTGTACCCAGGGGTCAAGGTTAAGATTAAAGACAATTTTCAGCAATACTCTCAACTTGTGACATTCAGATTGGTAGACCGACGCTGTAACACCTGTACCAATCGATCGCCCTCAAGTATTTATTAACAATTGCGCATGCAGCTACCTATTCTCTGTTTTGTCGACACATCTGACGATCAATCGCAACAAATTAAAATATCACGAAAGTTTTATATATAATAGATATAACACTATATGTGCGTCACTTTTTCACTCACAAGTGTGACGAGATATGTTACCATTCAAATCGAATTTGAGAAGCTGCCCTTGACACTTTACATTATATTGAATTTTTTAGGTAGTATGAAGCAAAAACTGCAATAATCTTTTACGGTATTCGGATTTTACATAATATCAGGTATACATACATTATAAGAGCGTCTACTGTATTGTCGCTAAATTAGAAAACAAAGTTTTATTTCTGGATTTAGTAATTTTGAAGGCATTTTAATGTTTTTATAGCTATAAGCTTAACCAATTTAATTGGAGTTCTGTTTGAAAAAAGAAAAGACAAACATCGTAGTATTATAAATTGTACTAGAGATAAGTTTTACACATTTATATCTAACCAAACTTCTGTTTTATGAAGAACAACAATTTGTTGAGTGGCAAACTGGCAAAACCGTGTTTTTCATTTTCATACGCAGCAAACTGTTCATGCGTGAAGCTTCAAACATTGCCGCACAGTTCAAGGCACTATATTTTTAATATCATTTCTTACTACTTGTGGCTACATAAAAAGCCAGCAACTGTTTAAATTAGTAATTTGTAGGTTCTTAAGGCTAGTTTACACTATATCGCTGTATCTCGGCATTGATGCCACAATACTTAGGTGGTCGTCGATGATAACAATGTTCACACTATCACAAACCCATTCGCGTTTGCATCAAGAAATACTCCGTGACGGGATGTTCTCAAATTTCTTTCAAATTTTCGGGGAGACACCTCTTTGTTTTCGCATGCTGAAATTAAATACTAGTCCCGCAGCAACTACCATAAACGGATATGAATAAATCACGTTATCCGCGACCCCGCATCAACATTGCCGAAATGGTTCACATTTAAAAGGCAGTCGTCGATGTTCGGCGAAATATTGGGAAAGTTTGACAGCTCCAACATTCCCGCCATGTCCGCGTTGCTTCATCGATGCCATTGGTTAACAGTTGACATAATCAACGGTAAATGCCGAATGGAAAACGCCACAATATGGCGATATAGTGTGACCCAGCCTCTAGGTGAAATATGCCAGAAAATTATGTTTATAACTATACTACCTTTGTGTAGGATCTTTGTGGATGGAATTACGTCACTAGTGCTACAAACAGTCATTGTCTCAGACCAAATCAGGTTATATAAGAAGAATAAGAATAGCAATAAGAATATAAAGTTGTGATGTTCGTCAGTTAATTGATAGCATGGCATGACATTCCAGAATTGTGCATTTTATGTTGTTCTTAAGTTTAGGTTCGCTGTTTGCAGAAGCAGCTCTAATCACCATGTTTTTCTCTTAAAGATTCCATGACAAGGTTTTGATAGCCACCAGATCATTATTTTCGAACTGACTTTTTCATAAATTATACATTTACTTGGCGTGATGGAAGCAACCGCCCAAATTGAAACCCAGAAATTGTATCGACTCAATTCTTATGTGTCTATGCTGTCACAACTTCAGTCCGTGACTGTAATTTTACCGATCTTCAAATGTATTGACCTTTTTAGTCACAATTGTGCTATAGAAAGGGGCTCCATAAAAATACACGGTGCTAGGAGTGAGCTCAAAAGCCTAGTTATTACTATTGTAACCGGTTTGTTACATCCGTAATTTGGTTCAAAGAAAACCTATGAACAATGTGTTTACTGTAGTTAAATTCTAATGCCCTGAAATTTAAATTCATCTTTGAATGTAACTGTTCTATTGTTGAGCACGGAGTTCTTGTTTTCTGATAACTATTTAGCATTCCAATGGATTATTTTATATATTATTTTATGGATGGTATTGATATGGCACTAGGTAATCATTTTACACCCAATTACTGTTTTTTACAATCCACTGCTCATCTAACAGACTCCTGGGCGGGCTGCCTATTAAGAGCATTATATGGCACAATGCACCAATAAACTACAGCAGAAGCATGTGGAGGACATATGACAATTCAAATTGTAAATACATGTATTAGGCGTTGGAGATATGCCTTAGTTTGTTATTTATTGGAAGTATTGTTATTTTTTTATTTCTTTTCGTTGTCAGAAGTTTAATAATGACCATAAACAAGATGGCATATGGTTGTTGAAAAGATTGCCTAATTATTTAAAAAAGCAGCAAGCTACTTTTTCAACGTAGAACAGTCCACTAGTAGGGGTGAACCAAGCAGCAACTTACTCTAAGAATCTTTTAGAAAGATTAACTTCTCACACTACTCTCCTCCATAGCTTGAGTTTTATCTAAACTGCTTGGACTTGGATGTTTATTTATGATTGGAGTTCTTGTTATAAAAGCAACAATGTTATTTGAAAAATAAGGGAATCCGTTTGATTACAAATGAATAAGTCCTTTTAATTATTACTGGGTAATTATTTTAAATTAGTTATGGGGACATCCTTGCAATCAGTAATGGGAAAAGTCCTGTGGTGCTCATATGTGCTCAGTGCGCGCGCGCATGCTTGAGTGCAAATAATACAGTGGCTAATAGTTTCACAATTCGAAGCAGTCTGCAAACAACACAATCTGAAATTCTAGTTCCTGGTTGAAGGGGATAGTTTCTGAGATCTTAAATTACGTGCAACCGGTATGTAAACCTTCTGTATAGTTAACAATGTTGCAGGAAAACAGAAAACGGAAATTTACAACTCAACTTACAACTACAGATTACAAATATATTCCTTTAAATTACACTGGTGATTATTACGTATGCTAGCACCCTGGCAGTCGCCAGTGTCGCGAGAGATGGACAGGTGTGCCAGAGACTGAGAATGTACACAGGTACATTAAGAGATTAAGAATGTACACAGCTATTTTGATATATTGGAAAGCAAATGATTAGTTCAAGTGTAAGATGTCAGGTATTTGAATCCCGTACTATGCAACCTTTTTTCCAACCTCTAACTGGTGCTTTGGATGAACAGACACTGCTCTTTTCATAGTAAAATGCAGCATTTTTGTACTGCCTACTATAAGTGGGCTTGCACTGATAACAAACTGTTCATTGGCCTATTAAGTGAATTCTGAATCAATTCTAATTTTAATTTAATGGCATGCATCATTTTTTTGCATCAAATACTGTGTCGGGCTATGCCGCTTTGAAATTATAATAAAATTTTATGTCCCGGGCTAACAATGACTACTTTCTTAAAAATACTATCTTGCTACAATGACTTATGCACACCCTATTTGAGATAATGATTACATTTTCAGCAATCTTTACGCTGTTATAAACTAACTAAACATAGTGATAACCTATTCACAAATTATTTGTGTAAAAATAAAAACTATATAAACATAAAATATTTTACGCATGGGCATAAGCAAATATGCATTAAAAGTTTTATTCATTGAATCTGGAGTGAAATTCTTAGATTTGTAATGGATGTCGCTTGAAGATTGTAGGCCAACTTTGATTTCTTCAAAATTAATTCATATTGAAAGCAATTAGACACTGGGTAATCAGACTAAATAATCTAATTACTACACTCTAACATTGATCAATGCAGTTGTGAAACATTAGTTAACAATAGTGAGCAATGTTCAACTCATCGAAGTCTGGGCCCAAGAATTGTTTTGGTTTGAATTTTTGGCGGCTTTGTGTTTGATGTTTTTAGCTTAATTCTGAAGTTTCAAATTGATTGGATTTAATGCTGTTCTCCTGGACATAGTTTCGCTCTACAGTGTTGTAGTAATACTAAACAGTTTTTCATAATTTCTTTTTGTTGTTTAAAGCTAATTGATTTCGACAAATCTTAAGCGATCTCTGAATTGTATCTTGGTTACCGTGGCGACAGTACTTGAATAGACGCAAAAATTAAACCTCTTCATAGAAAGGTAGTGAAGAAACCATACGTGATAGTTCAGGATAAAATGTAGAAAGTGATCATAATATGAAAAAATACAAAAGTTATGCTACTTTAGAGTTTGGATAGCTTGTTAGACTAGCTCCTTGTGATAGCCCTTGTTAGCTAGCCCAAGGACTAGCTCCTTGTGATCTAGCTATGCACCAACCATCCCCTGTTTAGCTGTTAAAACTAAACCTTTGTTTGTCTGTTTTTAATGCATACACAATGCGATAATAAAAACCTCTTTTTATTAATAACTAGTTAAATGTCTGGCGTTGCCGGACATTCTGAATTCTGACAGTTATTGAAATATCACTGAAAGATCTGATTGAACTTCTAACTGACTGAGAAATGAAAAATGGTTTCTGACTGAACATTAGTTTCTAGTGACATACTGACTGACGTTCTTGGTAATGAAGGATTCAAATTAGACAAAACTAGAAAGCTTCTCCTCGGCTACAAGAACTTCACACTGAAACTACAGTCGTACCCCGACAAAAAAGCTTAATGCGTTCTCGTACGTCAATTTACTCGTGTCTTAAGGCAATATTTCCTATATAAAATAACTAATTGCAAATTAATCCGTTACCGTAATATGAAAAAACACATAAAACAGTAATTCAGGACCTACGCTAACAAAGTAACAAATACCTATTTAGTCGTTAAAAAATCTGCTATAAAATATAACATTACTGTGTACACTACTGTATTATCACTGTCTTATGTATTACTGTCTCGAGGATAAAACTTACATTAGTGTACATATTACTATGTACACTAATGTAAGTTTTGCCTTGGAGACAGACGTAGTGGCTAATGGCGGGCTACACTTTTGTGACGCTACGTTATAGAAACTTTTAATTTAACCTGAATGAATTTAGCTTACTGAACATGCACATAAAGCTAAGTTTGATCTTTTCCTAAATCTACTTGAATTTTGTCGTCTTAATTTTTTATTATTTGTTTCTGGTTTGGCGCTTTTTGTCTCATGTTCGCTATGATTTTTAGCCAACCTTTTGAAAACTTTATTTAAACTGATTCAAGGAGAAAGACCGAGCTATGCTGTTCTTGAAAACGGCATCTCGCGTACTTGGATATATAATGGCCATAAAGAACTGGCTTATATGCTCTCGTATCTCAAGAAAGAAAATTGTAAGTGAAATTCTGCTTGTATCTTGATTTTCTTGTATGTTGAGGCACTCGTATGTTGAGGCACTCGTATGTTGAGGCACTCGTATGTTGAGGCACTTGTATGTAGAGGTATGACTGCATTTGCTTTTATTCATAACAAATATACACACTCTATAAGAATCGGTGTACTGCAATCATTGTTTTTTCAGTTATCTCTAAAGCATCACTATTATGAAAGAGTGTGAAAGAGACAATTATTTAGTCTAATTGATTTTTATTTTATTCATAGTGGTCCGCAAGCTTGAAACTTCAATATAATCTACAGTTAAAAAAGAATTGTGCTATTGTAAGTGCTTTCACGGTCGATGGAAACTTGTTTATAAGGTCTAGGATCAGGGGTTCTGCTTGTATATACGAGGTTAGGCTTCGCGGCATCGAGGGAATTATCAAATGACGAGTTACTTATCGCCTGATATACTAGATGAATGAGGTCACTCCTATATGATTTAGCAAATGCATGTAGTGTTATCATATCTGTATCGATTGTTATATTTAACCGTTAAAAAATATAATGTTCGGAATGTAACCTAATAATCATTCAAAAACATAATTTTACAGCCGTTTGGTTTAAATATTTGAAATCAAGACAAAATGAAAATTAATGCAATATTTATATAGCGAGATAAATGCCTGGCGTTGCCCAAAAATAAAAAGCAGTTTATAAAGAGTGGCAAGTAACGTAGTTGCCATTGACTAATTTTCTTTACCCAATGGATTTGAGTAACTTTAGCTAGCCATAATTAACTTATTAGCTAGTTAATAAATCCTAAATTTATATATATAAACTATATAAATATATATATAGTTTTCAGACGTGCCGTTTCAATTTCAAATGTGCTGTTGCGCTCGTATTTCTGGTTTTTCCCAATGTTCAATTGCTAAATATGTAAAGGCTTTTCACGTGGAGAGTTGTATCTTCTCGAGTCAAAATTGCCTCTACATTCTCTCTTCGTTCACTCAGACAATGTATCAGACAAAGGCAGTCATTTTTACATTCGTACTAGTATCGAGAGGTACAGTGTCGTTCATCAAAACCCTGAATACAATAAACTTTTGCTGGAACAGTAACCTTTTTATACATACACTTCTATGTAGTCATTGCTATTATTAATTCAACTTATTCATGATTTTTATTGTGTTTCCTTAGTTCGTAATAATTGTATCATTACCAAATTATTATTCATTGTAATCGTAGCAAAACAGAATTTATGTAGCCATTAATTGCTAATTATTTCACATTTGAACACTTTTACAGTCGTTTTTTTTGCTCTTAATTTATTTTAACTACACAAAACACTTTTTTCATGATACGAAATTTAAAAGTTACAGTTGTTTAAAAAGTTTGAAAACCTTGACAGTTATTATAATTTTTCTCTTTATTTATTTGAACTGTGCAAAACACTTCTCATAATAAGAAGTTGGAAAGTTAGAATGGTAAATGTTGTATATGTTATATAAAAATAAATTTTTTGCAAAGACTTTTTATTACCCGGGCAACGCCAGACATTCAGCTAGTTATTAATAAAAAGAAGTTTTTATCATCGCTTTGTGTATGCATTAAAAACAGACAAACAAAGGTTTAGTTTTAACAACTAAACAGGGGATGGTTGGTGCGTAGCTAGATCACAAGGAGCTAGTCCTTGGGCTAGCTAACAAGGGCTAGCTCCCTCATTGACTATAGGTTTGAGTGTGCATCCATGAAATATAAAAAATGTGACCTGAAATTTATGGTCCGTACGTAATGCTGAAAGGCTATGACAAACTACTGCTTCCAAACAACAAGCTTGTGTCCGAGTCATTCACTTACTGTCAAAAGTTGTGTGTAGAGGATAACTCTTCGTAGTACGCAACTATTGCGCAGTGTGTACCCCTGTCGGTGATAAATACTTTTCATGCATATTTTAGAGCACATTTTCTCATTCAGGCCTGCAGACCAAATTCGGCCTGCGGTACAAATCCCACAATGCTTTTCTAGTATGTTGGTATGTAGTCAAAGCCAGTGTTGCCATTTTAGCTCTTCTGAGCTAGAACTAGATCACGTATTTATATTCAAGGTAAGGCCCATGAGGTTTTTAAGACCCCTGGGAAATTATTCATGTATTTTTAGATCATCCCCAGACTGCAGAACGCAGGCAGCCGCAAATGCTGCTATAGTTCATTTCCCATAATGCCTTGTAACGCATAGAGTAATGTTAGCTTCATTTCAATATTTACTACTACCCTGACAGTGTAGTTTGCGATGTGGGATCATCACAGACAAACTCAGAGAATAGGTATTAGCACTGGTGTTGGCGCCTGGTTACTCTGCTGAATGTCATTACAGTAATACCTTGCGATACGAGTGTCCCGTCATATGAGAAAATTCAGGTAATAGGCAAATTCCTACCTTCAGATATGAGACAAATTTGAGATGTGAGGGTACGAAATGGTTTCTGATGCGGCTTCTAGGTGACTGTGTATGCAAGAGGTCATTTATGAGAACAGCATTGCTCGGTTTTTTTCGTTGGATCAAAGAAGATTTTAAAAAGCCGACTAAAAGTGAAGGTGAAAGCAATGCACAAAGAGCCAAGTCGCAAAAAGGAAAAAAAAACAAAAAACAAAATTAGAATTAAGTTTAGTCTAATATTAAGACTTACTTTCAAGTCTGTGAATAGTAAGCTAAATTCATTAAAGGGTAATATATAGTTTGTCATATTACATAGCATCACAAAAGTGACAGTGTTAGTCGTAGCGTACCGAACGTGTCGCCGTCAGTTCTCAGACTGCCATCAGTCGTGACTATCTTGAAGGTAGGAACTCCATACAGCACTGTATGGAATGTCGCATTTTATAGCAGATCATACCTTTTTAGATAGGTAATTTGTTACTTTGTGAGCATATATGTAGGTGGTGAATCAGTCAAATTAAAAATATGTTTTTCCATTGTAATATCCTGTTTTGATGTTTTTAGATGGTGGGAGCAGATTAATTTGTATATTAATTATTTTGAATAAAAAAATTGATTTGAGAAACGAGTGATTTGACATGCGACTTCGGTTGCGAAACACATTAGGCTCGTATTTTAAGGTACTATCGTAGTTCTAGTGCTTCAGACAGGCTGACTAACATGGCTCTTATTATAGTGAAGATTAGCACGGCAGCTGTTCGAACAATCATAAAGTTAGCTTTTATATATTCATGAGAAATGGCAAAACAGAAGGTAAACGCTGAGAACTGGGGGCTTCAAACAAGCTGGGTGCCGGAGTTTATGCTCACGGGGTAGCTAGAAATTCTGTATGGAGAAATTTCTATTAATATTTTCTTCTTTGAAGTTAATTTAGCAATTAGCCCACTTTTCAAAGAAAGTATGCGCTACTAATGGTACCTTGAATAATACGAGCTTGTTTCATTTAATGTTCATGGTAGGAGGGCTTTTATAAAGTGAATTTGTCTTTCGTGTCTGTTGAAAATTGAAAACGACTGATAGAGTCATGGAAAAATGTTGCTTTATTTATCTGATCATATTGGGATATATTTGTTAGGTTTTCAGTAAGTTTAATTTGTTTCGCTTGGCTATACGCTATTATTCTACAACTTTTTCATGCACATTCTCTCAGTCCATCTTTTGGCTTGCAACTAAATTATTTATTTGGACCTCCAGGCATTTAACTTGGAGTAGGGTGGCGGTCAAATAGAGGTGGGGGTCAAATAGAGGTGGGGATCAAATAGAGGTGGCGTTCAATTAGAGGCATTCAATTAACGGTTTTACGGTAAATTAATTATTTGGTCTTCTATCCATTTGACTTGGACATCACTGTTCTTGAGGGTACATTTACGGAATATGAAAATAAAAGGCTAATACTTTGCGCATGACATACAAGTAGGCCTAACTTTAATCTTACCATTAACAGTAAACTTTGGAAGTCGAAATGCTGTAACTTCTTTTTTAAGTACAGTGATTCCAGTGAGATTATAGATACAGGGATATTTTATGCCCTCAGCAAAGCATTGGGAAAGAGAAAAAGAAATTCATCTCTTCTCCCATCCCTTTAGCGGTTTAAGCAAATAAAATAAACTAGCTATTAGCCGTCAATGCGCTGCCAGCTAATTGGCAGAGTAGGAAGTATCGGGAGTAGGACTTGACTCTATGTTCTCTCTCCGTTCGGTCAAACAAAGTATCGGGCAAAGAAAGTTAGAAATGATTAAAAATTAGATTTGGCAAATATACACTGCTCTACTCACTTATTGTTTCTTGAATACTTCATTGGTGAAGGTCATTCACAAGAATGTTTTCCGCAGCATGATGTTGGGCAGCATTTTCTTTGGCGTCTCAAAATCAACAAGCAAGCCAGTTTAGGCCATTATTATTAACTAATGAACTATAAATTTCAACTGATTTTTTGTATTTGAAAGAATATTGGAAGGTGTAGTAATAGTACTCCGCGGTTTGTCGCTTTTAGACTTATTAGCCATGGTAAGTGAGAGATCCCGTAATGCTGTTAACATTTTTTGAAACTTTATTTGTTTCTTTTATTCACTTCCAATATTATCTTTTAAAAACAAGAAAAAAGTGTTGAGACACAGAGAGCTAATTGCGCAATAACATGGCTAGTCAAGATGTGAGCCGAGTAAGGAGTTGGCAACTCAAGGCGGCACGGACACTATGTCAGTGAGCCTGGCAGGTACTTTTTGAGGGATACTCCAAAGCTATGCACATTGCTTATCTCTCTGGTGGAAACTGGCAGAGAGTTTCGTGCCAAAGCTGGTATGCAATTGCCTCTGACCACATGCAGACGTGAAATTGGGTGGTCTAATTAATAGGTCATAGTCAAGATTAGAGTAGTATGGCTTATCTTCTCATTTATTCATGGGAACAAAGTAAGCTAATGGCTGGTTCAAGCTATATCGCCGTATGACGGCGTTTTCCTTTCGGCGTTTATCGTCGATTATGTGAACCGTAAACTGATGGCATTGCCGAAGCAACGCGGATACGTCGGAAAAATTTGCAGCTGTCAAACTTTCCCTATACAGCGAAAAAAAATTTCGTTAACGAAAAAATATTTTCGTTAGCGACTTTTCTAAAGGTTTGCAAAAATCAAATTTTACTTTACATCCCCTTTGGAATAGCCCTTCTATAGCAGTTTGGTTTTGCTAGACACCCTGCAAGCTTAATTGAAGAGTGTGGAACTTTACTTATGCTATCCAATATGTAACAATAAGAAGCAGCTTGATTTGTTTGTTGATTGACGCTGTTTCTATATTGTATTTTTCTATTAGTGTCCGCAACGTGTGAAGTCTATAAGAAAATGGTTAACATGAATAAAACACAAATCACGATGCTAGAATATAAATTGAGACATAAATGATAATTGAAGTAAGCAAAGATTATAACAGCAAAAATCAGATCTCAACAATTTTCCCAAAAGCAGTGACAAGATGAGAAATAATCCATTGATAAACAAATAAAACGAACCTTTTGTTCTCCTTGGCTTGCACTAAGCACAGTGCACCCTCGAGATACGATGTTAATCCGTTCCAAGGCTGGCATCGTATAGCGAAAAAATCGTATGTCGGGGTATAGAAACCATTGTAATTATACAATGGAAAAATGTAAGGTAAAAATCGTCCAAAATTTTATAAAAATGCGGTACATATTGAAAATTAGTAACAAAATAGTATGTTAATTTATGTTTTAGTATGTATTTTGAATTAGTTTACTGAATTTCAACTTATTATCACGAAATTTTATCCTTCATAAGTTTCTGTCTTCACTTTCATTATAAAATTTAGCGTGTCAGGTTGAAACCTTTTTCAACCAGAATTCTATAAGAAAGGCCGAGCGATGCAATTATCGAAAGCGGCCTCTCACACACCTGACCATTTAATGGCTACCGAAAAGAAAAATGAAATTTTATTTACTATTATACAGGAAGTACATACCTTTGGAGTAACGTGACTTCAGCTGGTACATGTAGCGAATAAAGCGGAGAGGAGGTAAAAACGTATCAATGTTAATTATGTTGCTGTACACTTGAAGGTTAATTTAATACGTAATGAAATGGAATTTTTAGCAGGCTAAAGAAAGTTGACTAGTCCTGTCCAATTTTTCTTCTGGTTTAAAAGAAAAAATGCTGGTGCAATGCAGAAAACTGCTAGCTAGCTAACGCTTGTAGAAGGATCCAGAGAAGGTGCTACAGTAGTTTTTCTTGTATGAAACGTGCACAAGAATCAATGTAACCATACGTACAAAGTTTGTACGTATTTATACACTAGAGGACAAGGCTTTAACAAGTTTCAGAAAGTAATGCGAATGCATCAACTATCTTGAGTAGCTAGTTATATGAGTTACATACATACGATGAATTGTATTCACATAGGAGATAGCATGCCCATCTGCAAAGACATGGTTAAACAAGAAAATAAAACAAAATCAAAAGGAAACAAATAAAATGAATAAAATATGAAAAACGTGCCACACAAAAGATAAATAATATATATTATACATCTATTGTTTTAATGTACCATTCCACATCAGTAAATTAAACACTTGAAACATTTCTGCCAATGTGGGGGTTTTCTGTATCGTCTACCTCCTCGCCCTTACTAATTGGTTGCTCCTTTTGAATGCTGATCGTGTGCATGGCGTTCTAACTCCTTCAAATCTTCAGTCGTAAGCTTCTTCTTGTGCTTGCTTTAATGGAGTTCTTGTTTTAATAATAATTGCAAATGCTAATTGGTTGCAATCATATTCCTTGACAATGTTAATAATACGGGTGCCTTCTTATTTACGACATCCAACTTTGTTGACATAGAAATCATTTTTCCTTTGTTTTGCATCAGTCTCAGATTCCATAGCTAACGAATTAAATGTAGATACTCGTAGTTATATACGTATGCTGACTAAAAGTTTATAGTAAAAGATATTATAACGCTACAAATGAATATTTCTTCTGCCTTGAGCATTTTACACGAAATTTTCCACGCGGAATTCTGACATGAGAGAAGTTGATCATCGTGTCTCTTCTAAACGTTCTGAAAATGTTTTTGGCACACTATGTTTCGATGTCATTTTTTATTTCGACGTGCGTTATGAGCACACCGACCGCCAAATTTTAACTCGGGCGAAACTTTTCTCACAATCGTAGCCTATGGTGAAATAAATTTCGTATAGCGAGGTGAAGATCTCACAATGTTTGACTTCATAAGGTGAAAAAATCATATGTCAGGGTAATCGTATCTCGAGGGTACACTGTAAATAGTTGTTGGTGAGTAGACTAATGTATTTAAACGTAAACACTCAATATAGATGAGAGTGAAATAAATTGCTGGCGACCAGCTGAAGATATTGATGCCTACTGACCAGGAGAGCTTACCATCTACCAGAGCTTCAGGGGAGAATTCAGTAAACAAAAGCAAAACAAAAAACAAGGGTTTTGTCTCATTGGTTATCGAACCTGGGCCACCAACCCCAGCCAATCCCCAAGCAGAAGGTTCAGATAACTTCCTGCGGAATCATCGTCAAACGATTCTTTTCTATTTTGCAAATGCTGACAAAACACTGCCTGAATCATATTCTGTGGTCAACTGCGCCCTTTGCTTAGAATTGTTTATGATGATGTGATTATAGCGATATTTGTATTTTGCACCTTGCTGCCAATAACATGTCGTAATAGGTTGATAGTGTGATGCGTATGATAGGTATTAGGTGGAAGCGTGATTGCATGCTTGTAAAATAAACAGGTATGATTGTACACAGCGCAACAGTTTCAGCTGTTGCAAAGTCTCAGTGGAATCCACTACACCTTCGAAAGCAAGGAAAAGCGAGGTGACCTTCGGATAAACTTTAAAAATATTGACAAAAGCGGTTTTTGTTAAAACACTAAAAAAATTTAATTGTCTTTTTTGTGAGCATTTCAATATGTATTTGTATTATATTTATATATATTTATAAATATATATAAATTTATATTATATTTGTATCTATATTCAATATATATATATATATATATATATATATTGAATATATATATTGAATATATATATTGAATATATATGTTCATTTAGATTTATATATAGTTTGCATATGTACACGTATCTACTGATGAATACATGCACTTGTGACAGTGTTCTCATAACTTGAACGCTCTGATAACTCGAACACTTTCTCTCGGTTCCGTGAAGTTCGAGTTAGCCGAGTTTCACTGTATTTCGCCGAATATCGACAACTACCTTTTTAATGTGAACCAGTTCGGCGATAGTAATTCGGGGTTCCCGGTAGCGTGATTTATTTATTTCCGTTTATGATAGTTGCTGTGAGGCTAGTATTTGAGTCGAGCACGTGAAAACAAAGAGGTTTCTTCGCGACAATTTAAAAAGAAAAATGAGAAAACTACGTCATGGAATATTTGCTGATGCAAACGCGGATGGGTTTGTGATAATGTGAACATGGTTATCATCAACGCTCACCTAAGTATTGTGGCCTCAACCCCGAAGTACGGCGATATAGTGTGAACCAGCCTTAAAGTTGACTTGCAACAAAATTCACATTACAGTTATTTGGTATCAAAAGATTCACCATGTCTTACTCTGATGTGTTGTAGGTGCAAAATATGTGGAAATGTGATTAAAAGCTCTTAAAAGCTCAAAAATGAACAGTTAATCGCTGCCATCACGAGACCGCCGTAGATTGGAATCTCTTTCCAAAACGGCTCAAATGGGACGTAGTTGTACAAGATGGCATCTGTTTACACTTTCACGCAACCTCATTCGTCGAAATATTTTCACAAATATACTTCATGCATTTAATAAAACCATGTCTATTGTTCTTACACCTCTATTTCATCGTCATTGTAATGCTGTTACTTTGAGCACTGATATCTCATAACCTACTGTAAAAATTCGTTTAATTTTTTAACCTTGGCTCGAAGGAGTGCATATCATCAATATATATTTCTCAAAGTTTGTCGCATGTTTGTAGGATTGATTGTCCGGCTAAAGATCTTAAAATCTTGGAATAAATATTCCGTACCGAAGAAGATTCGATCTCGGAACCTGTCAATCACCAGTCTGACGCCTTACCCACTAGACTACAGAAATCGAATCGCGAGCTTGCCAATATAAGTCATTCAATGAGAGCAAATACCTAACTGCTTTGCGTATGGCGCGGGTCATAGCATAACGTCACGAGAAGCTTTTCGCTCACATTATTAAACTGGCTGATGGCGAGTAACTCTCACTACTTTTCATAGTTTATAAGACAAAACACTTTTTTCATGATATGTAGTTTGATAGTTCGAATGGCAAATGTTGCTATATGTTAAATACAAATCAATTTTCTGTCCAAAGACTTTGCTATTGCCCGGGCAACACAGGGTAGCACAGCTAGTTCTCTGATAAACATGACGAGCCTGTTGGTCACCTGTGATAGTCAAAAAATGCTGCAGAAATTATTCGCGCTGTTCGACAGGAAGTATGGGTCACATAATCAGATTACGACTAGAGTGACTCCCTAGACGATTAGACCAAGCCGAAACAAAACTGTAAACTAGCAAGCGTCTATATATTTGGTAAGGGCTCTTCGGTAAAACCCGAAGTGTTTGTCATAAACTAGTGCTACGAGAAGTTTTATATTGAGCCTTTTATTGGCCTTTCAATTTTATGTGAGAACATCACGTGACAGTACAATAGCCAAATGTAATGACTACGTCAGAGAAATAAAGAGATTCCAATCTACGGCGGTTTCGTGATGACGGCGTTTTTGAGCTTTTAAGAGCTTGTAATCACATTTCCACATATTTTGCACCTACAACACAACAGAGTAAGACATGATGAATCTTTTGATACCAAATAACTGTAATGTGAATTTTGTTGCAAGTCAACCTTTAAGTTAAAAGCAAGATCATAGCATTCTATTTCAACAGCGATTGTAAGTTGAAAATGACATGTAGGAAACATACCTTTTTTACATGGTGTGTGCATCAAACTTATTGGCAGTTTTGTCTTCTGTAAGCTCATTGGCTTATGCCCAACGTCTTCATGCTCGAACAATCTCTGTAACAACATCATATCCTTGGAATGCAAAGTGGTATCTGTGTAATGCGAAGCGTGATCCTTGTAATGCGAATCGATACTTGTGTAATGCAACATGGATATCTATGTAATGCAAAGTGATATCTATGTAATGCAAAGTGATATCTACGTAATGCAAAGTAATATCTATGTAATGCAAAGTGATATCTACGTAATGCAAAGCGATATCTACGTAATGAAAAGTGATATCTATGTAATGCAAAGTGATATCTACGTAATGCAAAGTGATATCTACAACATGCAAAGTGATATCTATGTAATGCAAAGTGATATCTACGTTATGCAAAGTGATATCTACGTTATGCAAAGTGATATGTACGTTATACAAAGCGATATTTGCAACCTTGGCATACAAAAGTATAGCAAGTTACGTGTGCGCGCACAGTAACCCCGAGTGTTAGCCTGGCGTTCCTCTCTGAACATGACTGCCCTAATGCATTAACCCTTTCACTGCCACCCATATACAAGTTCGTCTATCGGCCTAGTGCCAGCCATTTTCCCGAAAATTGTCGATATTGCTTCATGGTATGTATACAGTATTTTTCCAATTTCAATCTCTATCTAGAACATTTTTGTTACATATTTTATTTTGCCAACATTTTAACCAACATTGCTATGCAAAAATTCAGTAGATCTATACTTTGTGCGATGATAAAGCTATGTGAAGCTAAGATCAATGCGAAACTAAAACGATCCTTTACAATGTTCCTTATTTTTACAAAACTATTACTTTCACCATTATCAGAGACAGTGCTGCTACTTTAATTATCTGTATAATCATGAAAATCTGAATCTGAATTGGCTATAGTATCATCAGCATAACTAATTACCTGTTTTCTGACTCGCGCGGTACTTAATGAACTTACACAAAAAATGTTCGGTTTTAGATTATAAATTATCAAACAAAAATTTTAAATTGCGTCGTTGTTTTAGGCTAATTTTATAGAGAAGTCTTCGGACAACACTGTCTGTTTCATAAAGTCTTAAAGACCGTGGGTTATGTTGTCAACGAATAATAAAATTAAGTTACAACGCAATTGCTGGAAAAGTCGCAAAAATGCGTCTATGGCAGTCAACCCTAGAAAATGCATGAATGCGTGTTTGACAGCGAAAGGGTTAACTTGTGGAACCACGAGCTTCAGCGAAGTTATTTATTCGTACTTTCATCAGTTTCCTTGCTTTCTTAGTTGAAAGGTTTCAGTCGTCATTGTTAACAATATCGGGTTCCATCTGTTTGTTACACATAGTCATTCGATAGATTAGGGGGTCATATTTTCATCATTACTGTACATGTTTGTGAAAATCACAGTGAAATGTTCATTGTTAGAGGGCGCTCAAATCATGGTCAAAATAAAAACTATACAGCCAAACCTCTGCATGCAAATTCAAGTTGCTCCAAGGGATGCTATAGCTGTTTCACTTGTCTATACGGCTCATTTGGACTAAACCCGTAACGTCTTGTACTAGTTTTCTTTGCAAAATATTGATTAACACTTTAAAGTCTAACCTTGTGTATACAAGCAGTCTCCTGATCCTAGATCATATTGGTAACATTCCATCGACTGTGAAAGTAATTAAAGATTGACTTGCAACAAAATTCACATTACAGTTATTTGGTATCATCAGATTCACCATGTCTTACTCTGTTGTGTTGTAAGTGCCAAATATGTGGAAATGTGATTACAAGCTCTTAAAAGCTCAAAAACGAACAGTTAATCGCAGCCAAACGAGACCGGCGTAGTTTGGATTCTCTTTCCAAAACGGCTCAAATGTGACGTAGTTGTGGTAGTTGGCTTCTGTTTACACTTTCATGCAACCTTATTCGTCGAAATATTTTCACAAATATACTTCACGCATTCAATAAAACCATGTCTATTGTTTTCACGCGTCTATTTTATTGTCATTGTAATGCTGTCACTTTTAGCAGTGATATCTTATAACTTACAGTAAAAAATCGTTAAACTTTTTAACCTACCTCGAAGGAGTATATATAATTGTCTGATAATCATGACGAGCCTGTTGGTTACCTGTGATAATCGAAAAGAGCTGCAAAAAGTATTTGCGAAGTATTGAGTCACGTGATCAGATTACGACTTGACGATTGAATAATGCTGAAAGAAAACTGTAAAGTAGCGAGCATCTATATTTGATACGGGGTCTTCGGTAAAACCCGAAGTGTTTGTCACAAACTAGTGCTACGATAGGTTTCATATTGAGCTTTTTATTGGCCTTTCAATTCACGTGAGAACATCACGTGACAAGGCAATAACCAAACTGTAATGACTATGTCAGATAAATAAACAGATTCCAATCCACGGCGGCTTTTCGTTTTTGAGCTTTTAAGAGCTGGTAATCACATTTCCACGTATTTGACACCTACAACACAACAGAATAAGACATGGTGAATCTTTTAATACCAAATAACTGTAATGTGAATTTTGTTGCAAGTCAACCTTTAAGTAATCCACTATTCCTTATTAACTAAGTGTCATAATGAAGCTCCAGGCTCCATTTCCATAATTTTATGGAAATGGATATGGAAATTTTATTTTAGAATTATGGACATGTTATAGAAATGGAAATAATATGGAAATGAATTGTGGATATGAATTATGGAAATGTTATGGAATGGAAATGAATTATGGAAATGTTATGGAATGGAAATGAATTATGGAAATGTTATGGAAATGGAAATGAATTATGGAAATGTTATAGAAATGGACATAATATGGAAATGAATCATGGAAATGTTATGGAAATTAATTATGGAAATGATATGGAAATGAATTATGGAAATGTTATGGAATGAAAATGAATTATGGCGATGTTATGGAAATGGAAATATTATGGAAATGCTATGGAAATAAAAATAATATGAAAATGGAAATGAATCATGGAAATGTTATGGAAATGGGAATAATATGGAAATGAATTATGGAAATGTTATAGAAATGGACATAATATGGAAATGAATCATGGAAATGGAAATAATATGGAAATGATTTATGGAAATGTTATGGAAGTGGAAATAATATAGAAATGAATTATAAAAATGTTATGGAAATAATATGGAAATGTTATGGAAATGGAAATTATGACATACACGCAATCCCTGTGTTTGAGAGGTCACTGAAAAAATATAATTGATATACACCGAATATGATAAAGTGTGTTTTTCTTTTTATAAATAGAACATCAAATAGTTTTAGTGTACAGATCTAGTTGCTGAGGAGAAGAAGCTTTCTAGCTCTGTCTTTTATGTGATCCTTCATTACTAAGAATTTCAATCAATATATCATTAGAAACTAATGCTCTTTCAGTAGCTGTCACACAGTAGATGTGGTGACACCCCGAGTTCTTATATATGTCCCTTTGTGGAGGTCTATCAATAGAAGATTCAAACTTTTCATCAGATGTCTTTATTGCGAGTGAATAACGAATGCCTCAAGCCAGCAACATGTCAGTCCTTATATACTAAAAACATTATTCCAGTAATTTCCAGAAAAACGCATTATTAGTCAGTTGCTAAAAATAGAATATTGCGTAATAACTAAGTATAAGTGAACTGTGTTAATAAAGAAATAGTATGACTCAACCATGGATTGTGCAATGCAACATCAGCTATTTCACAGTTGCGCAACATGCATGTACAGAGTTAGCATTCTGATGCAGATTATATTGACAGGAGCCATTTTTTAATTTCTCGGTTGCTTAGAAGTGCCCTCTGTATTTCGGTGATGTCTCATGAACTGACAGTCCAACCAACTTGAAACTTCGGAATTAAAGTAGAAATGTATACCACACAAAGCGACTAAAACTTCTACACTACACAAGCGAAACTACACAGACGAGTTTACTCGAGTGTAGTATCAGGCGGGGAAACAATTCCTCGAATTATCTCAGATAATTATAATTATCCAAAGTTTCTCCACAATGAAACTAAGATGTCACAATGTAAAAAATGTTGTTGTTGGTATATTTTGGCCTTAACTTTACGGCAAAGTTCTATGGTAGACATTTTGTTATTTCTCGTTAGCATAGATGAAAAGAGTTATTCTATGCAGCAGCCTATAGGGGTGGTCACACGAGAGCCGAAACGAACTAAACGGCGCAAAACGACGTTGCTGTCAGTTGTAAACTGTTCGGCCGAAGACATTTCTGGCCAAAACGAACCATTTCGGTCCTGCTCAAAATTTCATGGCCGAACCCTTGCTCTTATTGGCTAGTTAAAAATTCTTGCGAGCACGCGTCACATTTCTCCTTACGTGCTTGTGAGCAAAGTTAAAAAAAAATGTGATGATCTTTTTATTTCGTTAAATAAACAACATAAAGCAATTTACGACACCCGGACTCGGATTGGCTCACCCGGACTTGTGATTGTGTTGCATAAATGTAAGATGTTGCACTTGAGTTTTGCATAAATGTAAGAGAGTGGTTGTGGTTTTCTTTCGTGTAGAATACAAGTAATTTGTCATACTCATCCTGATGAAGAATCTTTGCCTGATTTATTTCTGTCAAACCACTGTACTATGATAAAGACTGTTTTTGTTTGTTATGTACTCAGCATAGAAAAACTTTCATATGTTAACAAAAAATATAATTTTGTTGATGGGAAGGGTTGGCAAAATCTTTGTATCGAGTGATTTATTTTGAGCAGCTGAACGATCTTCTGATAAATCTGCTGCGTAATTATAATTATTAATTGTTCATCAAAGTTTTTTGTTTACCATAGAAGTATTTAGCTCAAATACATAAAAACTACCAATGAAACAGTGTCCTGTCTCCATGCGTATGGTATCTAGGAAGCGAAGTGACTTCGGATGCCGTGTGACATGTGACTTAGCCGAACCAAAGTACAACAACCTCCAAACCAAACCCAAGTCGATTTGGCCATCGTGTGAATATGGCTTAACAGTGTTCTGTTCCTCAACAGCAGCTTCAAATATTGCTGATATTTGCTGATTTCTAATAGCAATATAAATTTTGAATTATTTTAAATGGCCCGCAATCTCCTTTACACATTAAATAGCATTCACAGAATCGTGCCATTCTCATTGTGTGAATGTCGGTTTCATTACTACTATAGTAGTATTGTTTTGTAATTGTTTTACTTCTTTGCTATAGCAAAGATAAAGTCTGTTAATTCTTTATGAAAGTTTGTGCTGATTACATAAAAGCACTTTTGTTCGAAGCTTTGGGACAGAAGCTGTAGCTTTTATGATAAAATGGAGCATATGTCAAAAAAGCAATAATATTCAGTATTATAAATTCAGTGTATAAAAAGCAATTTATTATAAAATATGCAAAATAATTCCATAGGAAAAGAGTTAAGATTTCGTGTGTAGGATCAAATATTCTCATAAAATTCATTCAATTCACTCCAAAAGTCTGCAATAGTTATTTAAAAAAATGCTGCAGATATTACAAATACAATAAAATAGATACATTATATAAGAGAAATGCTGAAATGTAAATCAAGAAGTAACCAGTATAAAAAGGTTTTTGTTGTTACTCTCCCTCAGATATGAGCAAATGGAACTGTAGGCTTGGGGATACAGAAGATATATACAGTGTAGAGATAGAGATGGAGATACACAGTGTAATTTGCTCTAGTTTAAACTAACTTACATACAGTATAGAGATGGAGATACACAGTGTAACTTGCTCTAGTTTAAACTAACTTATATACAGTATAGAGATGGAGATACACAGTGTAACCTTGGTTACACTGTGTATAAGAAGGTTATTACCTTCGGATAAGAAGGTACACCTTTGAATAATAAGGTTACCTTGTTACAAGGTAACCTTTGGAAGAGAAGAGATAAGAGGTAACCTTGAAGATCAAGAGGAAGAACAAAGCATCAAAGCCTATGCAGCATCCATGGCCACTTCAGATAAGTTGTTAGCTGAATTTCAATCCGCTGCTCTGACAATGGAGCTTCGCCCTGATTATGAAGAACTTGACTAGCACATGAAACCTCTTTATGGTGCTTACCACCGACAAATATCTAAGGTTGGTGATCTTCACCAGACATATATGTGGCTGAACAAAGGAATCCTAACGGCTAATACGGAGTCGCTAATCATGGCAGCCCAGGAGCAAGTGCTCCCAACAAGGCAACTCCAAACAGAAATCTATCACACTAGAGAAGATCCTAGATGCAAACTGTGCAAATATGCACCTGAGACCATCCAACACATCATCAGTGGATGCAAGCAGCTGGCAGGAAACGCATACACTGAGCTGCATAATCATGTCGCAGGTGTTTTGTATAGAAGTCTATGTGATGAGTATGGCCTTAATAAACCACAACACTGATGAGATGCTCCTGGTAAGGTCAATGAAAATGACTGCTCTAAGATCCTCTGGGACTTATACATCCCGGACTGACAAGCATGTCCTAGCAAACCATCCAGATATAGTGGTGGTGGACAAGGAGAACAAGAGGGCTACTATAATAGATATAGCAGCACCCAATGACTACAATATAGACAGCAAAGAAAAAGAAAAGGTAAAGAAATATCTCCCTCTTGGAGAAGAGATTGAAAAATGCTGGGATGTAACAACAACTGTAATTCCAGTAGTCATTGGGGCACTGGGCGCAATAACACTGGCGCATAAAATGTGGCTTGCCCAGATACAGACAGCAATCAACTCAGGTGAGTTGCAGAAAAGTGCGCTATTTGGAACAGCTAAGATCTTGAGGCGAGTGCTCAAACTCCCAGGTTTCTGGTAGGAGACCCAAGTTAAAGCAGAAATTACCACCCATGTGGGTTAACCGGGGTGAGGAAACAATTTTTATATATATATAGTACTTTATTGGCAATAATTTTCATTTCAAAAATAGAAATGTTTTTCAAATTAGGCCATAAAACAATAGCCAAATAAAGGCAAAAGTTAGCCATCAAAATCGAATAAATAGTTTGACAAATTGTATTTAAAATGTTGAAACGATGGGTTGTGAAATGTAAATTCTTAGATAGTTTTCTCAAGCAAACCACCTTTATTAGTCCAAATCCAGACAACAACTGACTGCCATGGTCACGCAGACCGCGGTGGTCTGAGCCTGGTCATTGAGCGCTAAATGGGTGCAAACAGTATGGCATACAAGGTCAGCTAAAGACACAGGTGTGGTGGCTAAATAAGCAAGAGCTGGCTTACTTTAGACATGAAGTATCTCCGCATACAAGTATGGCTCAATAATGTGAGGTCGTAGAAAAGGGTTACAGTACCATTTTAAACATAAAATGCCTTTCTCTGCTAAGAGAATAGATATTAGGTGGAATATTGTTAAGGCAGCTAGCAACAATATTTTCGCAATAATTGTTAGTGGTTGTATGCAGTTGTGAACCTAACTCAGTGGGTCTCAAATGGTGGGGAATTCCCCCCAAGGGGAAAATCCAATTTTCAGGGGGACTTCGGCCTTTATTTATAAATTTTTGCTGATACATGGTATTTGCAAAGCTGTGCATAATAGTTACATGCTGCATATTGTTGTTTACTGCTAATAAACTGGGTGTTTATTACATTGTGTACTTTTTATAACTTTGGGAAGTTTCCACTTCCTTTTACCAATAAGATGCTTACCAGACCTGTATAAATATAGTTAAACTACTAAAGGCTGTGATACTCAATATTTGGTGCTGTGGAATGCAGAAATGACAAAATATGAAGAAGTATGCAGATTGAAAGCAAAATGAAGCCTGATAGAATAGGGTGGAATAGAGTTTTCGTAGTCCGGAATGGGGGAAACCAGCAAACCTAATTGGGAAGCCCTGACCTAACTTATATACAGGGTAGAGATAGGGATGGAGATACATAGTTTAACTTGATTTAGGTTGAACCAACGATATACAGCTCCCCCAAGGATAGCCGACGGCTCTCATATGGGCGGGTTTAATGATCGAGCTCTGTTGGGATTGTGCCGGCCTGGGTTTCGGAGCTAACACAATTCTCGCGGTGCGGTCGCGTTGCCTTGTTAGGCTTTGGAAAACACAACTCGCTGGTATCGTTTCATTCGCTCATTCAGTCAGTAGACCCCGCGGATCACGATAGCAAACCTTGAATTTCTACAATGTAGGGGTAATACCTAATCAAAATAATAGATCCATGCAAAATAAAACACTTCAAACTACCTACTTTTACTAATTTTGAAGTTGGCAAAGGTCGTAGTATATGCTTAAAGTTGAATATAATTTACCCAAAATTACCCGAACAACCACCTTTTTTCCCTAGTTTTTGATTAATATTTTGCCGCCCCTAATATAAAATGACAAAGTCTTCTATCGTTGTCACATTGCTTTACCTGGCCAATAAGATGGGACAGCAGACAAAGCTGTGCAGTGTACTTTTCGTACTCAAAATCTAAATATAAAACCGAATTTAGGCTATTTTACGATTGTTACTATTAATATCACGAATGCTTGTGAATGACAACTGACTGATCATAATGCTGACAATATTGGGATACTATATTTATTTGACAACAAAATGAATTCAACAGATAAGTAAAATAACCACTATAGTTCATAATATCTGTAAATTTACAAGGGGCTTTATTCAGCATATTTGTTTGTTCGGGTGCCGTGTTCGGGTTCATCCCAACAGAGCTCAATCATTAAATCCCGCCCATATGAGAGCCGTCGGCTATCCTTGGGGGCCTGTATATCATTGGTTGAACTAACTTTTTGTTATTTAGTTTTTTATGATTGCTTACTTTTCATGCTTAATTTTCACTTTCAGCTTTTTTACTGTTTAAAATATGGTAATTAAAGCGACTTCCAATGCTGTATTTTGGCAATTGTATAGGGTTGAAAGCCTAATATTTGCTGAAATTTCATATTGTGATATCTTAATAAATTTGTTGTTTTCCCATTTAAAGCTATTTCCCGTTTTTCTAAAAACAAAGTTCATTAATAAATTCTTCTGTAATAGATATGTAAATTTGTATGATTCTACATTGTGGAAGCAGAAATAGATTCTTTTCTGAGAGAAGGTTTCTCAAGACAAAATTATTACTACTGGTTGAACATATCCATTATAGATATGGTTTTATTTTAAATCTTCACTGTGCATAGGCAGCTGGTAAATGCGCTATCAGCAGCACTTATATAGAAAGTGTCGCATGATAACTTTACCTACTTCACCGTAATTAATTTTTCATGTTTGGAGTTATGCGAAAACCAAATATAGATGTGTCACTGTTGGACGGCCATTTCAGTGAAGAGCCGTTAAAATGACAGTTATGCAGTTCATTTACGTAGCAAAATAATGAAAAAATTGTGTTGTTTTTATATTTCTGGTGCTAAAAAGAGGTGATTTAAACGAGTTTAATAAAACATTAATTGGGTGAATATGTAATAATAATAATAATAATAATATAATAAGATGTTTGATAGGAACAAAACACAAATTCTATAGTAGTAGGAATACGCTATTTCTCACACTTATAAATAACATACTTGAATAGAATTGAACTCTGTTAGCAATAGAATAGTCAGAATTAGGCACGGTGGCACTGTATTATTGTATTTGTGGTAAGGGTTATTTTTATAATGAATATTAGGCTACCGCGAAAATTTTTTCTAAGAGCATTATGTTAGGGTAATTAGAATTGTGTCAAACTTTGTGTTTGTCATCAGCATACTCCAATGCTTGCGTGCAAGTGCGCTAGATGGTTATAAATTGTTTCAAGAGGAAATTATTATGGATTAAAAGCATAGATATATAAACCTAGATTAGGGAAAAAGGGGAATGGATAGGAGAATGGGGATAGGAGAGGGTGGCAAATAAAGCTCTGATGGCTCATGATTTGTTCGCAACAATTCATAGCTTTTATAGTTTAATCTAAGGTGGTTATCAGATATTATCATAGAATTGCTTTGGTTCACTGGATTATGTGTCTAAGAAGGTTTTTATGTGAAAATGAATGTGATTTTGTCATATTCTCCTCATTAGCTCCATTGTTAACAACAGTGCAGTCAGGGTACAATACAATGACGTTACGTCATGCTATTTAGTCTGACAAGGCAACCGGTGGGAATAGCTATTTTTGGCCAATCTAGGTTTATACATCTATGAATAAAAGTAAGATATCAGACTCTTATTCATTTTATATACCTATATACAGTGAAACTCGGATAACTCCAACTTCAAGGGACCGAGCAAAAGTGTTCGAATTATCAGAGCGTTCAAGTTATCAGAGCACTGTCACAAGTCCATGTATTTACTTATTTATTAGTAGATACATGTACATATACAATCTATAATATAAATAAAAAGCACAAATGGCTTGTTTCAAATTAAATGCTTCTAATGTAAAGTTTAAAACGTTTTTATCAAAAAGTATAGAGATTTTTTTATCACTTGAGATTGGTTCGTTGTTTGAGGTGATGTTATTGCCAGGACGTTTTTTAGATTGACATTGGCAAAACTTGATCGTTGTTGAAATGCTCAAAAGAAAAGACATCAGTACATATACAAACTATAATATAAAGCAAAAGCACAAATGGCTTGTTTCAAATTAAATGCTTCTAATGTAAAGTTTAAAACGTTTTTATCAAAAAGTATAGAGATTTTTCTATCACATGAGATTGGTTCGTTGTTTGAGGTGATGTTATTGCCAGGACGTTTTTTAGATTGACATTGGCAAAACTTGATCGTTGTTGAAATGCTCAAAAGAAAAGACATCTTTTTCTTTTGAGCGTTTTACCCACGATCAATTTTGCCGATTTTTCTTGAAGTTTATGCACAGATTACCTCACTTTACCTCGCTTCCGAAGGGCGATCGCTACGCGGATGTTTGGTATTAATCAAATTTTACCAAACCTTTAGAAAAGTCGTTGACAAAAATATTTTGCCGATGGTGGTAATAACGACGCTTATGAATTACGAAAAGTTGAGGTTTACCTCTATGGCTTTGAATAAAGTGATTTTCTAAAGCGATAGCAACCGTTGCGGTAGCCGTTGGGCAAAAAACAGTTCGAATTAACAGTGTTGAGTTCGAGTTATATAGAGCCATTTATCATTGCGTGGGAACGGACCAACCAAATCCATTCGAGTTAACCATGTGTTCGCTATATCCGCGAGCGAGTTATCCATGTTTCACTGTATCTATTAATCTCAAAGCTTGTGTGTGCTTCGGCTTGTCCAACTATTGCTATTAAAATTTAGAAATGAAATATCCATTTCATGCTGAATTTGATCTCAGAACCTCCTGTTCATCAGGCAAATATCTTACCGATTAAACTACGTGAGATTGATGGATTCATTAGGCGATATATGTCACTATGTGGGTGAAAATATGCATACCACGGTGTGTTATGCAAGTCAGTAAAGCTTGCTCTCACGGCTCTTTTTAGTAAGTTTACTAACTAGCTTACTCAAATTAGCCATTGGCAATATGCCAAACTAATGGCGCGTGGCAGACATCTACACATTACCTGTCCCTGTTGGTAAGCTGATTTTAATACCGTGCAACGCCAAGCATTTCGCTAGTACCTTCATATATGCCTAATATATATATGCCTCATGCCTAAAAATATTGCTCTGATAGTAATATGGAAACTTTTAATAAAAGCTAGTACAAGGTCCAGCAAAAAAATACGATATACTACTTTAAGTGTACATATTTACACTTGTAGATTTAATGAAAACCGTGCTATTTTTCATTACTAACATATGTGACAAACTAGCCTGATGTATATAAGCCGGATGCATGATACCTGTACAGGAGTTTGAATTCCATGCGGTCTTGTCACACCCTCATATCTGCCTTCCGTCCCAATCTGTTTTTAATGGCATGCTGTTTGGTTATTCAATAGATGAGACAAGAAATGTACTTTCTTGAATTATGATCAAAATGTAACAATTGATAACTGTAATTGGAATATAACCTTATTAAGTATGGCTTAGTGTTGCTCATTAGATTTGAGGTGTAACAATTGCAGAAGTCATCATCTACTTTGGTGAGGTGTAATATGCATATAAAGACCTATGAACAGCCACATATTTGCTTTCAAAAAAGTTGCATCTTATACATGCAATGCCCTCCGAACCTTTGCCGCTTGACCATTCCATTAAGTGAGCAATCCTAAATTAGAAAGTTATCAGACGCCATGGAAACTCCAAGTACAAAGCTATGAGATCCCAATAGTATGAACAACATTCTAAGCATTTACTATAAAGCATTTAGCACGTTGGACAGGTCTTGTTAAGTTCTAGGATAATGTTTAGTTACCACTTGTGTGTAATCTCTGGATGTTCTACTATGATACACAGGCTATGAGATTAAGTTACAAGTGGGTAATACTAATCAGTTGATCCTTGACAGTGCAGATTAAGTCTCTGGATCCTCTGCTTCTGGCTTCAATAAGATTAAATTCCTGATGTTCTCTCACGCTTTCCCGAAGCAAAGCGTAGGTTGTCTAGAGATTGTTTAATTTACTTTTCAAGTCGTAAGGTACTTCAGCTACCGATATATACTTTTTACTGATGTTGATTGGCTGCACCTTTTTGTATCTAATGTCATTGCTTCGAAGCGTAACAGGGCCAATTGGACAGTCAATTTTTGCACATTTAGTCTCAATCTTGCTGTTTTTTCATTCCATTGACTCATACATTCTGTCAGCCCATAAAATACAGAGCTAAGTAATTCCAGCTTTGCCTAGTCTCGTAGCCTTCACCATAGAAGCCTGTGGTACAGCAGCTTAAGCATCCTTATACAAACACTTAGCCTTTTATCCATTTTAGAACTGCATCAATTTATAGTTTTTTTGCGCTAGCTATACTTCTCCGACTTTTCCCAAGACTCCGTTAGCAAATCTTAACTTTTTCACTACAGCGAGCTCATTGTTTATGCCTTAACGGAAGCCACTTTGCAAGCCACTCGAGGCAACGTTAGAAAATATGGTGTTGCGTGACTTTACTAGCAGTGCACCTATAATTTCTTTTTTACAAAAATAAACAAAACGGCCAAATTTCTTCTGACCAATTATTACGCTTGTTTTAAAACCGAAAATATAAAAAATATGATTGTTTAATTCAATACTTTTATATTTAAGATAGTTGTCATTTGCTAAGAAAGTATGTCCGAACTTTGTGCCGAAGATGCTACAATCATTTTATCTCAATGAGAGTGAATCCTCAGTTAGTAGTAAAAGTAGCAGTGAGTTTTATGATTCAAATGGTGACTGTCATTTTGTTGTAACTAATAATTTTAGGGAAAGTAGAGTGGAGAGAAATATTTCACTGAAAACTTCAGATGTTCTTTATTGTAGAATTTTTAAAAAATATGAAATATTGTTACTGTTAATTACACCTGTTATAGCTTGTTCGTGTTGTAAAAAAAGCTGATCACTCTTATTTTTGTTTCATGACAATTGGATCAACTTTTCTAATTGTGGTTGAAAATGTCGGCCACGCACGAAGTTGTAGTTTCTGAAAATTAATTAGCTTTCAGCTAAAATGATTACATAACGAAAGAGTTGAGTTGCTTTTCTAATTTTGTAATTTGTCATACCTTTACCTGAAGGTTTTTCTTGAATAACGTTTTACATTTTGCTATGCTTTGCACGAAGCCAATTGCTTCTGTACCTCTACTTTGCGACTCTCCTTTTGTCAGCTATATTAACCATCCTGCTTTCTTGTATTCGTAATATATTTTGTCATTTTTAGAATTATTGCTATCTAGCACGTATGAACGTGATGTTTATGAAACGTTGCGACATGGCAAGACTTTTTTGAAGCTGGTAAATGTAGAAAAAGTTATCCCTGTTGTATATCATAAAAACTTCTGCATCATTTTTCAGTTATACATCGTTTTTGCTGAAAACCTCGACTTTAGGGACTTCCTTACCCGTTTATCTAGCACCAATTGATTGGATTTACTAGCAACTAAAAATTTTTTAATAGTAGTCATTTTGTTTCTTTTATAGCTTATCCATTAGCGGGAGTTTTGTAAGCCTCTAATTGTTTTTGTGATGAATTTAAACGTATCAGCTTGATAATAATTCTTTAGTCAGAATCATCGTTTAAACATTGCCTGAACAGTTATAAGTGTGAGTGCTCATCGCACAGCTAGAATACAATATATATTTAGGCTATTTATTGCTTTATAGTCTCTGCATTGGCTGGCTTCACTACAATCGCCTTTGCATTTTATTAATGACTGCAATAAGGTTTTACGATGTTAACTATACATTGTAATTCTGTTAGACCATTATTGCACTATCATAGCATTGTCTTCACGTCTTTGTTATTGATGTGACTGCAATAAGATTTGGGAAACTGCATTGTTGAGCCAGACGAGATCATGATCAGAGTACTTCAGTACAGGATAGGATGCAAGCTTGATAAGGACTGATTATTAACCGATATTAACCTAACCTAGTTACTACTATTAGAATATAGCATATAAACGTCTTGTGACAGTATGGATGTGTTGCTAGAAATGAACCAAATCTAAATGTTGTTTGCCGTGTTTGAATAAAAGGATCGCTGAAATTTTCATATCATTTGTACAAGTCAATATAGCAGTTCAGTATTGAAAACTTGACAGTCGTTGAGTCTGTTAATATAAAGACCTTACCAGTGGTTATGTTAACAAATAATCAAACCAAGTTTTTGTAGGGATTAAATTTTAGCCATAACTTTGCTACCTACAAACAGCTAAAAATGTTTTCCAGGAAACTTATTTGTCCAGCCAAGTAAAACGTTACGACAAATAATGCTTAACTTCATTAAAAATCAGTTTCAGTAAAAGCTCAATAATTTGTTCACATATTCATCTGATGTTAAACCGAGACTTCCTTCTCAAAATATTTAAACCTCACATAATTTTTACTGGCGAAACTCGGCAAAAATGAACTCGAACATGAACTGGGCAAAACTGTTTACAATTTTTATAATTTTGACAGCCGAATCTAATCATGTTACCAGCTGCTTCCAGATTAAAAATACGAAAACCTAGACAAGAAAGCCTGAACTTTCGCATTATATTTAATAAAAATTCTCAAATGAGCTGTTGTTAGCACTGATTTCGATCGTCTTTTCATCTATAATTTATATAGATGCTGTCAGTACATTGGAAATGTTCCAGACTGACATGCTTGTTAGCCAAGGGCATTGAGAAAGTTAGTAAAATTACCTTGCATTTGGTTTTAGGTAATTTTCACATGTTTTGTATTGTTAGTTGCACTACTGAGTTTAATTAACTGTCAACAAACTAATTTTTTTTATTCGTATAGAACTGTTGTATTGCATATAGGTATGAAAGTGTATTTAAGTTTATACTGTGTTTTCATACAGTATAAACTTTATATTATTTGTTGACACTTTAATTTACCTATTGTTATTGTTTTGAAGGTATGAAAACAAAGGAGTCAAGTGGTTAAAAGATAAGCCTGCATGTCCAGGACTTGTCATTGATCCAGAACCAGACACTCCAGTATCCAAGACAACTGAAAAGAATCGTAAGAAGAAAGAAGCGAGAAAAAAAGCAGCAGAAAAGAAACAGACTGGAGAAAGTTTGGGTTCAGGTGATACATTAACACAGATGACGGACAAACTGACTACTTGTAGTGTGTCGAAAGACACATCTACTGTTGACATTGGTAAGAGGCTCAAAAATCTCCGGAAGAGATTAGCTCAGATCGACTCTCTCAAGGCCAAGCTGGATAGTGGTGAATTGGAAAATCCTGACCCTGACCAAATAAGAAAAATCGAGAGAAGAGAAGAAGTGATAGATGAGATAACCGAATTGGAATTGCAATTGTGAGGAATCCATCCAGGAATCCAGAGAGTGCATAGTCGATGAACGCCTGCTCATTGTTGCTTTTACAAGCCTGGTTAACTGGTATGATGTTCTTAGTGTCAGTTCCATGTCTATTTGACAACATGAGGTTAATATTTTAGTGGTAGTTTCAAAGGTCATGGAAAAGTCTTATCATTCATACTCGTAATGTATTAATGAACCTATTATATTTGATTGTGTTCAATATTGGATATTATGGACTTAAAATGATAGCGCCACCATACATTTATAGAATATATATATATATATATATATAAATGTGCAAATATTACATTAACCTCTGAATTCTTTGGCAAAAAGATGTCATATCCTGTCTAGCCTTCATGTGTAATCAACACTTTTTGTGTTCTTGATATTTGCCGTCAATCGTGCAGGCCGTCTTCCAATCCTTTTTACTGCTTTCTTCGTTGATGATTTCTTACCACGTTTTTTAACTTGAGCCCTGTGAAGATTGACAGAACTCATTCTGGAAGGTAATGTATACCAATTTCCTATCAATCTGTTATCAGAAGAATACTCTTCTAGAGGCTCTGAAGGAGGTGTTGGTGGTGGTGTCGAGAGGAGAATGGTAGGACTGGGCAACTGCGTAAATGTCACTTCTTCATCACTGTCAATCGTCAGAT
This sequence comes from Watersipora subatra, assembly GCF_963576615.1. Lineage (NCBI taxonomy): Eukaryota > Metazoa > Bryozoa > Gymnolaemata > Cheilostomatida > Watersiporidae > Watersipora > Watersipora subatra. The sequence continues at coordinate 64,031,549 of NC_088709.1, forward strand.
CAATTATCTCATTTGTTATAGTCGGTTGATCGAACACCAGATCCTGCAACAATATTTTTATTGATTACATTGTAATACAACCACAGCAAATCTAACACGGTGTCCATATTACGGATGTAAATCACGACCTTCCAAGATACTGGTGTTGAGCTGTTAGTATTTCCTTGGTTTGACTTTCTTCCTGGAGGTGTCTCGCATCGGCATGTGCTGGGATTGTCTGCGAGAATAGGAGCTAAAGCTTTGCGGATAGCTGCATTTGTTGTGTCCTCAGATCTACAGAGGTCTGGTACACCACAAATGTCCTGAATTAGGTCTTGTTCAGGCTGCATAGTGATTGGCAAAGGATCAAGAGAAGCGGTAGATCGATGATGGCTTAAAAGTATAGGTGACTCCATTCCATGTTCTAGAAAAAGTCAAAAGTATAAAAATAAAACTAAGCGGTTCCAAAAAATGTTGAACAAAACCCATGTTAAGCCATAAACCATAAAAAATCTGACTAAAGCCAGTTATAAGAAAGACACTAATAAAAGGCACTTGCCATCAAAATTGTATCGGTTCACTTGCACTGAACATTGCTGTAAAAGACGCAGGAGCTTGCGAGAACGTCTGTTGAGGCCAAATTTTAAAGTCTTGTAACGCTCTAGTCTAGCCCGTCGGCCGAAGCTGTAGTTTCGATTAATATTGTTATGTTCATCCAGCCGGACATAGTGAATATTGTTCATGCTCCAACTGTCATCACCTGGGGAGAATGCACCATGTGTATCATACCATGACATGCTTAATCCTTTTCATAAGGATTGTTTCAGGTTTTTCAAGGATGCCTTAAGATTTTCTAATGGGCATTACACTAGGGAAGCATCTGAGCAACTTTACTATTTCAATTCCCTTATTACTATTATGTCAAGTGCAAATAATAACTCAAGTTGCTTAGTCAACTTGGCTCATTCAACTAATTGTACGGAGTCACGAAAAACGGAATGATTCGCAAAATTGATAGGCCAATATTTAGTGATTGTAAATGAAGTTTTTTCCAAGCATATGTACATCATTTGTCTTTGACTACTTCTAAAATTCATGAGAACATTCCAAGAGTATTTTGCATAACTTATTGCCAACAATGGTGAATACCCACTGAGTGTGTAGATAGACAGTTGGTAGGAGTAAATTTCTAGTGTTCAACCCTTGCATTAGTAACGCATAGCACTTACAATATAATGTCTTTGAGCGGAGGCTTCTGTTATCTTCTGTTTTGACTTCTGTCTGGTTACAATATCGGTCATAATTATTTACAGCTACCACTCCTTTTAACTGAAAATTGTCAAGCAATGGAGATAGTCTTTGACCAAGAGGTGATGTCAAATCGATTTCCAAAATATCACTGGTTGAATCAGTACATTCAGATAGAGCGCTACAATCAGATTTGATGCTTTGGTCATCTCGATCTTTCAAATCAACCGTTCTACACCTTGTAGCAGTAGGAGACAGCATGTAGCATCCAGACTTAACACCATATGAAGAGTTTGAAATTTGTAATAAGTCCTCACTGGTCTCACACAGGGTTTTCCTACTGCGTTTTCCTGACAAGGCTGACAATGCAACGTTGTTTCTTTTTCTACCAGTTACTTGAGAATCGTTCTTAGGATGAAGGTTAAAGTTTTGAAGAAATGTTTTTTGTGTTAACTTGGCTGCAGGCTTCCTGTTCTGTCCTTTTTTGATTGAGGATGGACTATGAGACAGATCTTTCGATATACCAAAATCCTTATTAAGCCTGATGCAAAAATCCAATGGTTTCAGAAACACAGAACATCTATCCTCAACAAACCTTTCTAGAATGACCAGTGGTTGGCAGTCTCGAACAGAACCTGTCAAGCAAGAAAGATCCTGAATGATAGGAAGCTTAAGGAAGAACCTACCTTCTAGACTACACCAAAGTCAAAATTTTAATTTGCATATAACCTAAAACTTAATTTGAGCAAAGTATAAATAACTAACTGCTCACCATGTTTAGTAGGTTTATCAGCCCTAAAGTTTTCATGCGTGCAACAACAATAGACGCAATATGTGCATAAGGTTATTATATTGGAGCAGTTTCCAAATTTTTCAACCTGATACTATTACATCTCTACTTACTACCAAATAATTTATGCATTAGAACAAGCGTTCTCCTAGAACTTACAATATCCAAACCTTCTAAAACCCACTTCTATAATTCTCTTCTTGTACACTTTTCAGCTATAGTTGTTTAAACTGAAAAATGATTTGTCTAAATTCCAAAATGATTTTTTCTATAGCAATTCGGGTAAATAATTTTGTTAGTTATTTTTACATTATTGTACATCTTAAAAATTATGTTAAAAAAGCAGGTAACCCATAAAGTACAGTGATTTTCTCATAAATTCTTTATTGAGTAGGTTAAACCAGAGAATAAATTTCTATATCTGAGGCAGCTAATATCCAGACTGGTTTCCTGATATTTTGCGTAAAAATAGCTTACATAATTTATTCTACTAAAAATGGTAAAATAATACACTACACAAAACAACCAGTAGATCATAAACTGCAATGAACATTTCAGAATATAACAACTGACGAATAAAAACACTGAGAGAGCTTCAGTTGACAACTAGCCATCATCATCAGGTTTGCTTGGCTATTTCATGAATACTTCAGTTCTGAATGTTTGTTTGGCATCTGAAGCATGAGTATCGAGGGAAAGTTCAAGTTTCCGATTTTCGATCAGCACTCGCAGCGGAAAAATACTGTAAATTTTGTTTGAACTTAAATTCGTTCAAGATCTGACACCGTTAAAAAACCAAGGTTGTAATATATTCATAGATATGATTTTAAGTAAGCAAGAAATTGATAATTTGTACCTTGTAATACTTGAGAGTTGAGCTGTACTTGTATGCATTCATTGTTTGAACCTAGATGCATTATAAGTAAGGGGCTATGTTGACGTGATATCCATTTTACAAGTTGATGTCGAAGATCGCTTTAAGCCTTGCAAACATTTTCTAAGAAATTTAGACAATATTTTTAAACTCTGTTCATACATGAACAGGTATGCGACTAGCGCTTCAGTGCTATGAAGCTGGAGCCTCTCCAGCTATTCAATAGTGTTGGTGATTCTTGACTAAATATGTGTGCTGATTATTTGAAACTGCTTGTATCAATAAGAAATTTACTAATGACTGCGTACTCTTATCCCATCCCATAACTTGAAACTGCTTGTATCAATAAGAAATTTACTAATGACTGCGTACTCTTATCCCTTCCCATAACTTGAAACTGCTTGTATCAATAAGAAATTTACTAATGACTGCGTACTCTTATCCCATCCCATAACTTGAAACTGCTTGTATCAATAAGAAATTTACTAATGACTGTGTACTCTTATCCCATCCCATAAGAGATTGGAAAATTCTACCACTGTAATGTAACCTAAAACTAGCTGACATCTATGGCTGTAGTCATTGACTAGTTTCGTTGGTTATAAATAACTTTGATGTTGTGCAATTGTCTTACGCGTTCGAGCTGGCATCTTCAGCTATCGCAGTTCTTCAGTATTCTGGAACTAATTTGTCTCTACAGATTTGTGATAAAGTCAACCTCCATGATCAAGGCTAATGCAGAAAATGAATGTGAAGTGATTATTAAATACTTACCTTCCGACAACAATTGTTTTCTTTTCATTCTTAGTACTCTAGAATCTGCAAGAGGTGATGGTATTTTAGCACTTTAGAACCTTAAAAGATAACGATATTTGTACCATTGTAAAGTCTGGGATGATGATATTCTTACCAATAAAAGTTTGAGAGCGAATATGTTGTTCTTAGCACTGTAATCCTGATGCTAGTCTGAGTACTGAAATCCGAGAGTACTGATGCTAGTCTTTGCACTGTAATCGGAGAGTACTGATGTTAGTCTTAATACTGTAATCCGAGAGCACTGATGCTAGTCTTAGTACTTTAATCCGAGAGTACTGATGCTAGTCTTAGCACTGTAATCCGAGAGTACTGATGCTAGTCTTAGCACTGTAATCCGAGAGTACTGATGCTAGTCTTAGCACTGTAATCCGAGAGTACTGATGCTAGTCTTAGTACTGTAATCCGAGAGTACTGGTGCTAGTCTTAGTACTGTAAAGCCTGAAATAGGTGATGATGTTCTTAGCATCATAAAGAGACTAGAACATACAATAAGTCTCAGACTTCCACTAGTAATATGCAACTACTATATATATCAGCCCAGATGACATCAGTTCAATAGCTATAAATCAGCAATGTTACTTCTTGTTTTATAATAGTTTTGCAAATTTGAACAACTAAGAGTAACATCAATAAGTAGCAGCAGGCATCTTTAGCACTGCCACTAAAGGCTTCAAAGTTATGTCGCTTCATTCGCACATATTCATAAAAGGACCCAACACCATCTTGTCATAAAAAGCTGGTTAACACAAAAATGATAAAGGAGATAAATATTTCATTCAACTAATGATTTGAATAATCGAAATCAAAAATGAACAGACCATAATTACAAAGGCTGATGAACAGAATATTTCCTAGAAGACTTTTAGCAAAAACAAGCTTTTAATTTATTCAACTGTGTTTCGGAATGTTTTGGATAAAAGGTGAAATCTCTGAAATCAATCGATCACTCACTGCCACAAATGAACATGAATAAAAAAGATTGTTTCCCCATCTCTGAGAAGCAAGATTCATGACTGAATAAACAAAAAAATCATTGGATGAAGTTGCAGAATCATCAAACAGGCAGTGGTTCCAAAAAAGCAAGTATTTCGGACACATACTAGGTATACGTAGTCCACATCTACCGAAACAATACTGCGCTCAGGACTTGCAGATGGCAAGTACTCTCACATGAAAAATGAAGCCTGAAAAACTAGTTGAAGTTGTTTAGCTGCAACAGCCACGTCTAGCTCTATGATACAGATTGTATTAATCTAGACTTAGATGACTAGCCATTTAAGAGTAAGCTAACAACAAAGAGATTATCACTATGTTTCCATGACTCGCATAATCCGCATGATTCACATAATTCCAACGATCCGCAAGTTGAGTTACTTAGCAATCGAGCGAGCGTTTCCATGAACACCTGGCGATGCGGATTTAACACCAGTACTTGACCCCATAGGTCAAGTATTAGCCTAATTAAGGACTCTATAAATAGCTAAGCAGTCTGGTAACGCTTAGCAGCGACCGTTCGAACGTTGGCGCATTGAGACTGCTGAAATCGAAATAAAAACGACTGAAGCGTGAAAATGTTTTTAATGTAATAGCCAACGATATTGTAATGCGCATTAATTGCAAGTACCGTTTCCATGATTGGAAAGCACGATGGATTCGATAAAGTTTTGCGGATAGCAAAACACGCTTAGCTTGCGAATTTATGCGGATAGCTTGCGGATTTATGCCGTTTCCATGACGCGGATAACTTGCGGATTGGCTCTAATTTGCGAATTATGCGGGTCATGGAAACGCAGTGTATATTCTGATATTCATAAGTTATGGATATTAGGCAAGGATCGGTTGAGAGCCTAATCATTTTAGAGTTGGCTCTTTATAGAAAGAAGTACAACATGGAAACAGTAAAGGTAGATGTCAGTTTGGCCTTCAAGTTGTTGACACAGGTGTAGCAAAGAATATCTTAAAAGCTGAACACGATTGAGCATACTCAGTTTTGGTCAGTCATGGGCAACCAAGTCTCCTATTTGACAGAGCCAACTTCTGATCCAGTAAATGTATATTTCTTAAAATTCATCATCAGCATTCGATTCAGTTCCCGTGCATTGATGTCAACATGTTTCTTGAGCAGTGTTCATGATTGGGAATTCTTTTAATATTATTGACCAAGTGTTTGTTATTCAAAGTCAGTGCTTTCCAAAAATAGAGTCACCTGCACTACTGTATAATTATTTACGCTTCAAGTTAGACAATCCACTACATGTTTTTAACATATCTGCAAGTTACAAACATGATGATAGGTTTGGAGGTAGAACTGACATTGATATGGGAAAAAGTTTACTCTTATATTATATTATATATATAACTTGTATTAGGTATTGCTTGAACTAATTTAGGCATATATTATTTACTACATATACTTGCCAATTTTTCCTGTTTTTCTCAATTTGTGACATCAGACTCAACTTTATTTACAGAACTGCATTGACAAAGCATTAGAGTCACATGTTCAGAATTACTTTAAATGCAGTTAAAACTTTCTTTAATGTACCTTATCAAAAAATGTGTTTGTCAAAGCAGCCACAAAATTTACTGAAATGTATTTTAAAATAAACAGTAGGTAAAAGTTCCTACGGCAGTGCTTTAGCAGGTGCACTTACTAGTACGACCTTATTGATACTCGGCTTACAACAATTACCAACAACGATTTCAGGTTATGAAAAAAAAATATATATATATATATATATATTTCAGCTGTCTCAACTAATGGATAGAATGTTATTGTAACTCTGAAACTACTGCCACTGACAACCTGTCATGGTACTATGGACTACAATAACTTATCAATATCCCCGCATAAACATTGCGCAACAATATAAGCACTAAGGAAAGGTTTGGCATGAGTAGTTGCACACCACAAACACAAACAAGTGACTAGTTCACAAAAGCGTATCAAGTCTGCTAGCTCGAAAGCTTTTGTCAGTCAGTTTACAAGGCATGTTAAACTACCTTGTACTATTAGTCTTTACATCGAATGCCCTAAACACTGCATCTTCCGCAATTCGCAAAATTAATAAAATCTCACTTGGGTTGTCCTACATCAATGACAAGAGTTGTCCATACAACTAGTAATGAAACTACTCTCTGAATGCAGTAGTTTGAGGGTTGGCATACTCCAGGTCGACTGATGTAGATAAATAAAAGGTTGGGTAGTGTTGTCATTTTTGTACTTTAGATCATGCACAATCATAAACCCTCCCTGCACAACCATAAACTCTCCCTGCACAACCATAAACTCTCCCTGCACAACCATAAACCCTCCCTGCACAACCATAAACCCTCCCTGCACAACCACAAACTCTCCCTGCACAACCATAAACGCTCCCTGCACAACCATAAACTCTCCCTGCACAACCATAAACTCTCCCTGCACAACCATAAACTCTCTCTGCACAACCATAAACTCTTCCTGCACAACCATAAACCCTTCCTGCACACCCATAAACTCTCCTTGCACAACCATAAACTCTCCCTGCACAACCATAAACCCTCCCTGCACAACCACAAACTCTCCCTGCACAACCATAAACTCTCTCTGCACAACCATAAACTCTCCCTGCACAACCATAAACTCTCTCTGCACAACCATAAACTCTCTCTGCACAACCATAAACTCTCTCTGCACAACCATAAACCCTCCCTGCACAACCATAAACCCTCCCTGCACAACCATAAACTCTCCCTGCACAACCATAAACCTTCTATGCACAACCATAAACCATCTCAAATTGGGTAAATGTTTTCATGTTTTGTGTTGCCTCAGACAGCGAAATGAGATTGAAGATAAGTTAATTATCTAATATTTTATTTCAACTTTCGAAACTCTTCATTTACCCTACACGCAAATGATTACATAATAGTCCTTTCTCAAATTAATAAAGGTGCATCACATTTTGAGCCTAGTTTGATGATGAAAATCACCGGATAAGTATTATTTAACTATGATAGACACTCATATAACGTATACATCCTATGATGTACATTCCACATAATGTAAAGAATTGATGTAGTCTTTGCTTCTTGCTACGTAAAAAATTCGATACAACATCAAGTGTTAAGCCGGTGCAAATTTTCAAATTCGATTTGAATAATTAAAATCTCATATTTGGCCTTAATAATATGGCTTTCGCTCTTGTCACACTGGGGAAAGAAATAAACATATACAGTCATCTCTATTTATATATGGGAGTACCCTGGCAATTCAGTTCACTGTGAGAGATCGGCAGGTGTGTCGACGAATCACAGAGAATAAGTAATCGCGCAATTATTCAGAAATGCTCACAGGCGATGCTTTGATGCAGGCATTAGAATGCTGGTATACCAAGCTGAACGTCATGAGTTGTAATCTCGAGAAAAGCTATATTTTATCCCAACTTTGAACCCTGGCGACCGATAAGCGGACCGTCAGACAGACATTGCTCTTTTACTTATAATAAAAATGTATTTTTGTTTTGCGTTATTTTAGACATACAAAATATTTTTCATTATTTTTCCTTTGCGGAATAGACACTGCTTTCTATAAAAATGAAAATTTAAATTGTAAATTGACATTGAAGGCATGCATTTCCCTAACTTATTGTAAAATTACTGTAGCCATAGACCATAAACCATTTGAGAGTAAAAAGAAAAGGAGAAAAGTTGTCAATACAAACCAATACTACTACAATTACTGTACAGTCATTCAATTAAAGTTAAGTATAGTTTTTTCCCTTAAGGAAAGGCCAGAGGTGCTAGTTTGAGAAGATCTTAAAATGGATTAGGCAATGTGCATATATTTTACTAGTCATATAGCATAAAACCCTTATAATGTAAACTTTCCCAGACAAATTATTGACGTTGTAGGAGCGTCTACTGTACTTTTATTGTCAATTACAAATGGCTTTACTCCGCCCTCAAATAGATTGCCGTAAAACCTTTATTTGAGGGTCATGGCGTTGTGTGTTTCAATCCTTCCACTACAGTGGCGTTCTATTAGAGGTGATGTTCAAATAGAGGGTGGTGCTTTATTTTTTGACTGGCTGATCAGAATTTTAAGAAGATAAATTTAACCCTTTTACAGATGAAGCAATGTTAATAATGCCTAATTTTCCACTCTCCCTCGGGGATAACTACATTAATGTCATCGGCATAAGCTTTTCGCTAAATGGGTTTTCATATACGTCAAAGTATTAGATCGAGTCAAACAAAGAACTACGTCAAGTAAAACATCATAGACTGATATAATGAGTAGTTACTTCGATGGTGCTGCTTTCAAAGTTTTGAAAAAAGAATTGAAGAACTATGGTGGCAGTGAACGAACTTCGATACGCCATAACAATGGCTACTACTACGTCTTTTTTGCTGTTATTAAAGAGTATTCTCAATGTTTATATAAATGTTTTAAAATCATCAGGTTCTAAACCATCTGATTGACAAATCTGAAGAGTATTGATCGGATTTATGCCTTTGTGACTTCGAATCGGAGTATAGTTATGATGATTCTGATGATCGATCTTCTCAAGCACATCATCACTAAAACTGTCACTACAAGCTACGCCAACAACGAAAGAATTAATGATTATTGATGTAAAGTAACCATTATTATTTATTATTACATTTTGTGGAGCATTTTCTAATGATCACTTTTTATTATGGCTTCATAAAGATCATCATGCCATATCAACATAATGAATGTTGATATGGCAGTCGATTAGAGGTGGCGTTCAATTGAAGGGTGGCGCTGTATTTTCCAACCCTTTTCCTATAGTGGCACTCTATTAGTGGTGGCATTCCAATAGAGGATTTATGATGAGTTTCAATGGTTCATTCGTTTCGCTAGTAAAATTAGTGTCGAGTTCTGCTCATGTCTACAAGTTTTATGAGTAGGTTAGCGTCAACGTTAGTCACAAAATTTTCTATTCCAATGGTAATATTGATACAATATAGTGCAGTAGCAATTTATAATGATTTTCACTAAAGTTATGGCAGAGTGCCATACTCTGCCATGGCAGAGTATGGCAATAACTTAAAACATGTGCTATTTGTAGATTAACAAAATAGCACTTAAGAAAAAGAATAACTGCTGTACAAACCATTCGCAAACCAATCAAAGTTATCAAGCGCAAAAACATGGCTTATAGGCCTACACTGAAGATAAATAACCAGCAAAATTTCTCTTAGTATCTTTCCATCACAACTCATAGCCTCTTTTTAAATGTTACAAATGCTAATAACTTTATAATATCGTGAAAAGATTTGGTTACAAATTGATATTTCTGTTGCTGTTTGCCATCTTGCAAAGAAAGTTTGAGTGTTTACCCCTGACTGTAATAGGTGTATGCTGATTCAGAAGCCAAGCAAGTTGAATTTAATTATAGGAGGGAATATATATATAATATATGCTAGCGAAGCTGAGCTTTGTTTTCTTTGCTTCAGTTTGTGTAAATATAATTTGACATGAGGCCAAGTTCAAGCTCTGCTCAGGCAATGATGGCTGCTTCAATATTTGATCATGTTAGATAGCTTACACTCGAGTAAGTCACAGGAAATTACAGGAATACTAGGTGAAGTAGATAAAGCTCAAAATCTTGATCATTGAAGATCATTTTACACAGCCACTCGGTGTGAGATCCAAGCAACAAAAGTAAGCCCCCAAGCTGCAAATAGTTACAATGCATGTTGACTTTCATTCCATAGCTGAACCAAAGATTCTGATTTAATGAACAGCATAAATATTACTGCTAAGAAAGCTTCGATTGCGCATGGTAAATTTTAATATAATTATCAACAGTGAATCTATCTAGTGAGCCTTCCCGGAAAACAGATAACACAACATGTTGCGAAACAAATTTTGGCCACACAAAGCCTTTAGAAAACAGCATGTATGACAAAGTAATTTTTGTATGTAATGACCTAAACATTACTATTCTGAGAAAGCATTTGTTTTAATGCATTTAACGTTTTACATGCGAGCGACACTACCGTTGTTTTGATCAAATATTAGTTTCCTGCACCACATGCCATACATCTGTAACTGTTAAGACCCAACTCCATGCTGGAAGAGAAATCCCAAATTAAGGCAAATGACTACATTAGGGTAAAAGATCAACTAAAACCCACTATAATAAAATAACATTTATATCACTTTGTATAAAAGAACTAGTTTAAAGTGCACTTCTTAAAGCTGTTTTTTTTGTTTTAACCTACTAGAATCTGGTTTTACATTGGTTTATTTGTTTTTGTAATTTCAGAGATTTCTTGTATGATCGATGAAAAGATACAGAAACTTTGACGCTGCAAATAGCTTTTTAACATGGCATAGAAACTTCAAAAGATTTGGCACGTTCAAAAGGAGCCAATTAGTGTTAAGTCAAATAATGCAGCTCGATAAGAATTGCCAGCATATTGGAAGCAGCTGAGAATATGTACATTCAACTATGAATCAAATGAATTTTAGAAATGAACAAGACACAAATTAATCAATATTTTGTCTGTTATCTGTGGCCTACAGGTATACATCTTAATCTGAACCTTTGAACTATGTTCTAATTCTAGTGACTCTAAAACTAGCCACAAATCTATGTAATTGAATCACTGTAAAAGACCAGCATACCATCAGATTAAAAAGATGAGACTGTATCAGAGAGATTGTTAGTGCATTACTGAATACACATACTAACATAATGCCTTGCTAACAAGTAGTGTAGATACTTGCTGTGGCAGCACACACTGACTCTACTAAACGATACTCTACTAAAAATAGATGGATGAATGATAATTGGCTTCAGTCACGTGAAGGCCGTGTCATCTTGACTAGATTTTTCTGATACATTAGTAAAATCTCATTGAGTATCTATATTATAATATATAGGTCAGCGACGTTTGTGTTACACACTAGTGTGTGTACACTAGTGCATAAGAAAAATGAAGGAAGGCTGCATATCAACAATGAAAACAATCAAGCACAAAATACCTAAGTTTGTGAAATAAATATAACTGTAAAAAATATGATTTTAACTTATTTAAATAACAAAAACCTATCTAAAATGTTTTATAATCAATTCTAATTTATACTCAGGACACCCGTATATAGAATTCAACTATCAGTATGAATAGATGTGTTCATACGTAAATAACTGTTTATGTGAAGATCTGTTGTCACTGTTTGAATGCGAACCTTGGACACAACTAACATTCGTTGGAATTGAACAAAATGGAATTGTGGTCATTATAAATCAGCTATTTCAGCCAATCATAGATGCATTGGTTTCATCTCTACTGATGTAGAGCAAAATGTTCATTTCGAAACAACACACCAACACATTCCGTCGGTCGGCAAGTGTAGCCATGCCTTTAACCATAGCTACAATAAATAGTTTTTCAGTTACTACCATAAAATCTTTACCCACTGTGCCTGTCATGAATGCAACACAACAGAGGCACGTCAGCCAATCACAACACTCTCTAACTATTTAGTTTACTTCACTCTTTCATCCAGTTTGAACTAGATAAACTTATCAATCATCAAGTAACAGATTATATTGAGTGATGCTTCATATGGCAGGAAGTTTAGTTTAGCTTGTAGTTTCTACAAATTTAATCATACATTTCCTATTATGGAAATGTATGATGGAATAAATGAAAATTTATTGAATAAATTTTCGTTTATTCAATATTTTCAATAAATGGAAATTTATTGAAAACAAAAATGCATGTACTTAAGGCTTTTAAAACAAATACGTACTAAATCTTTTTAATGGTTCTACTATTTATCACATAACAAGAATGGCTCGTCAAGTCAACAACTGATTTAAGGCCGGTACCCATGATAGCTCGAAGGGACTTCCTACAGACTAGGAGCTACAGCAACATTTACATTCAGCGAAAGTCGTCAAACAAAAAAACAATAATAAATGATCGTTTTTTGAACAAAAACAAGTCATTCGAAATAGTTCTTTTTAGTTGTCTAACCTCAAGTGGCATACCTTTCAAAGGTATAAGTGACTAAAAAAGTCATTATCCAAATAATGACCATAATGAATTAAACTATATTAGAGAAATCTTTAGAATTACAGGTTATGTCAGCAATCAACAGTCTGGATGCATTGGAGTATAACTTACGATTGTGATAACAAATGAATACAAATGTAAGGCATAATTGTATATGCGTCAATCACGGAATGTTTTCTTTTTTAAAAGACGATAGCAAAGAGCTGGGCTATCTATTCATATGCCAAATACTATTGTTAATGTTAAACATATTGTATGCAAAAAAAAATGTGGTAATCGCTATACTTTTCGAGGCAACTCACCTAAAAACCGGAAAAATTCATTTTCAGACTTTTTTTTCAATAATCTTTAAAGGCATTTAAATATTGTAACTTCTACAAAAGTGCATTACTGATACCAAATTTGTAACAGAGTAAGAGTTTTTCAACAATGTTGGTACATGAATACCTGGAATTATATTTCAAGACTTGCATATGAAGAAGAACCAGTTAGAAGCAAATAAATATCAATATGACCTTTAGACTAATTACTAGATTCACAACTAGCCTTCAGTCTTTAATGGCGAAATCACAGTAGATCTTCAAGAGTTTAAGCTAGAGATGAAAGCACGTACAAAAAATACTAGATAGGTGCTAGTAGTTAAAGTTTTGTGATAAAATGCGATTTTAGACCATCCTAGGAACCTTGCAGTCCCCTTAAGTGACATTTTAAGTGCTCTCGGATTCCCTATGTGTAGGAGGGGCACGCGAGGCCTTATATGGCACACCCTCAGATTTTTAGGAAAAATCTGTAGATTTTGCCTTGATCGATTACATGATGGTACACAACACTATAGTCGAATAGCGTTTGTTTTTCGTTTAAGTAGGCTAGATTCATGGGAAGGAACCTTTATTTATAAATATTTTTAAAATATTTTTGGCGATGATAACAGAACGCTTGCCTAATAACAGATGTATTTGGTCTGCGCTAAAATTGTTTAATTGGAATCGTTCAACAGTTTTTGATAAATTAATAGGCGGGTTTTTACATATCGTTGAAAGGGGCTTGAGCACTCAAACTCAAAATATAATGGATATGAATGGAGCTAACTGAATTTTTATCGAATGCTTCAATAGACATTTGGGCATGCGCACTAGTGCTGTGCGATATGACACATGCCAAAACAATACATTGGCCATGTAAGCTATCTATATCGTTCAGTATAGAAACTTTAGAGTTATGCTCTCTCGATATAAATTATTGTGACGTTTTACTAAAAAACAGATACACAAGGGTGGTAATTGTGTCCAAACACAAAAAAAATTTGTTGTATTTTTTCTCTAACAGGGTGTCAATGCACATCTAATCTAGCAGAGGAGGAATGAAAATTGAGTACCTTCGATTAAATCTACGTCATGTTCAACCAGCTTGAATTGAATGAAACCCTTTCTTAGAGGAACAACCAGCTGCCAGTGCCAACAAACTGGTCTGCATCCTTTGTCTGACTACTTCAACAAATCAACTTCACTTTGTAAAATAATGAATCAAAATTATTGTTTATTAAACCTTTTTTCTACCTCGCCAGTTCGTTTCTAGAAGATTCCCAAAGAGAAAGGAAATTTGTGTGCTCGCAAATAAGTTTTCAGGAACTAGTGCTGTGCCGATATTGAGTCACGAAAGCCAGCGATAACCGATGTTGGTCCTGCCAATTAAACACAGATATTTATCGTCTTGACATGATATCGAAAACGTGGATATACACGATTACAGAATCGACCTACCAAACACCCTAAAATGAAATCATCCCGCACAAAATCGACACCTATCGTGCAGCACTAATGCGCACTCTTTTAGATATATATATATATACTTATGTACTAGCCGGATGCCCGGCATTGCATGGTTATTAAAAAGCAGCTTAAAAAAGTGGCATGTAATGTAGTTGTCTGCCACTTGCCATTAGCCTGGCAGATTGATGAAGACTAATTTGAGTAAGCTACTACCTGTATTGCGAAACTTACTAATATGAGCCGTGAGAGCAAGCTTTAGTCACGCTGCTAAACACAGAATGCTATGTCTATTTTAATCGACATAACAGTCCATATCGCCTCAAAATTTAATGCATCTCAAGTAGCTTAATCGGTAAAATATTTATTTGCCTGGCAAATGGGAGATTCCAAGATCAAATCCAACATGAAGCGGATACTTCCTTTCAACGTTTTAAAAACTGTAGCTGGACACAACGAAATACAGAACCACAGAAAACACACAAACGCTGAGATTTATATATATATATATATATATATTTGTATATATATATATATATATGTAGGGAATCTGGAAGGTTTATTGTTGTTGATATAAACAGCATGTTAACAACATGTCAGCAGCGAGCTATCTGTAAGTCAAACAAATCTATTAAGCTAAACCAACAGGCACACAATCCTGTAAAATCTGATAAGATTCTCCCAAATAGTCAACCAGTCAAGGATGTGCTAGTTGTTGCCTGAGCTTTCTCGCTAGTTAAGATAGCCATTGTGTATTATATAACTGTTAGCATGACCTAAAACTAGTTACATAACTTCAGAGTTGACAAGCATCAACTCTGATATTACAAATAACCATTAAACTAGCACAATTTTAGACTTCATCTGTCTGAGATCATAACACAGCTTCAACCCAATAAAAAAGTAGCCACAGAAGTTGTTTTAACGCTCCAGTAACTGAAAGAAAACCATATGCTGTTGCCTGAGTCGCTACAAATATCACACAACTATATTTGCAATTTCTTTGTGTTGCTGGACATCTAAATTTCTGTTTCCTTCCTACCTTTATTTGCTGAGAAATGTGTCATCACAATGAGTGAACGATCATGTCAAAACATTTTTCAAAAACTTGAGGTACAAATTTGTGACACAAATCTCAATTTTCGCTATTTAGATCGCCTTGATTGGTTTAAAATATGCTCAAATATTGGTGCAACATAGTTTATTTTTTAAATGTATCACCCAAACTATTGTTGCTTTTTGTATTCCTTTTGTTATAATTGTTAGTTATATTACAATTCTCATCAAAAATATGAAATCTGTGTTTCGCGCTTCACAAATCTTAATACCTGGGTTATAAATTTACTCATACATTTGAAGATAAATTAATTGTAGGATTTCTTGTCCAATGCTAATTATTGCTTTTGTCTCTCAGCTGTTTATCTACATGTATTTCACTGAACACAGAGAAACATGTTTCAAAGAAAGTGTTCACCCATCAGTCATTAAAACGTATTGTCACAGCTTCTAATCAGTACTGAAAACCTGAACGGCAACGTGCAATAATTTATTCTCACTAAATATTCGGCAGAACTATAAAAACTTTTTCAATGTCTCACAACTTTCTGTATTAAATTTAGTTTTATTTATAAATGAGCTGCCACGAAAATTTGTTAGTGTTGGCCATTACTTTTGATTACCACTTCTTTTCTCGTTGCTTCATCTGCATAAAACTCAAAATAGACCTGGAAATTTTCCAAAAACATTTGTGGTTCTTGTGATGTGAACATTTAGTGGTAGATGTCTTGAGATTACAAATACATATTGGTTGTGAATAGCCATCGTTATGTAACCACACATGCTGTTTTGCTACCTTATATCATTCACTTTTATGCCTTTGTGCTGTAACCATGTCTTTGTACTGTAACCACATATATTATCTGTTGTTAGTGCTGATGAATAACGGGGCAGTCAGTTTAAAATTTGCTTGACTCGTGTACAGTAATGTTGTTGAGTCTTGTGAGTAAATAGAGTGTTGAGTTGAATATTCTGACTAACACGCTACAGTTCTCTCTTCAACCACAATTCTAAGATGAATCAGTGATTCCAGTGGATATATTTATTCATTTACCGAGACGAAAATTACCCTCATAATTTAAACAGAGCACTCAAGTCGACTACATATTTCATAGGTACATACATCACAAGAGATAGATTAATAGATAGACACAAAGCAAGAAAATAAGTCTAAGGCAAACTCACCAGGTTAACGGCCATTTTTAAACCGAAGACTAGATTTAAACCAGCCTGTCGCTGGTGAGATATCAAACGCTAATAACATGTTCACAAGTATGCCATTGTTAAATTATATCAAAGCTGTCTAGTGCGTACTTGCTTTCACCAATGTGTAGACATGACTACTAGGAAATTTTTAAAATAATACACAGTCTTGGCTCCAACCAGAAAAGCGTACAGTTTAATGATCACTATTTATCCAAGCTATTTCGGCGTGTACGGTAACCAATGTACTAAGGACACACTATGGCGACAATTGGTGACACGAGGAGTCAAAAGTGCACATCAGTATGCTAAACAACAGGGTTTTCTACATTCTCTAGTTATTGATGTGAGAATGCATGTGCCCGAAAAATTGGCAAACAGTTCATATAAAGGTCTGTAAAATTATAAATTTTTGAACATTCATACATTTCAGTAAGGTAAATTTAGAATCAGCAGTGAAGACTGCAACCTTCGTGATGAAGTTCTGCCATCAAAGTTTGGCGTTGACTGTACTTTTCGGCGTTGACGGCTTACTCAGCGTGAAGTAATACAAGACATGCACAAGGATACGACAGTGTAACAACACGAACAAATTATTAGTGTTAAATGGTTAAAGAAAATACTATCTGTCGATTCCTTGAAACAATTTACCTGCCACCATTGCTTTCAAGAAATGATCTCAACCCATCACAAAGAAGAAAGCTAACTAATAGTCTAATACGTAAAACGAATGCGACTTACAATTCACAAGGTTTTAGTAAGAGCTCAATTGAACTTGCGAAACTGCTTATATAGACTCACTGAAATGCTATTCTTCAACGGCACAAAAAGCATAAAACAAGAGATTTGAATGTAACTTTTAGTCAAACCTTACAATGTCTATATGTTGTCACCGAAAACTAAAAGTAAACAGTGAAGGTTCTAATATTTCCTTAGTAACTAATCGACAGCTACATGCTGTGACTCACTGCATTCATAGCTTGTGTAATAGTGATGCCTACTACTGATACCCAACAAGAGCAAATCACTCATGCATAACAACAGAACCTAATCCAAAGGCGGCCTTCTAATTACTAGTCGTAGTTCTTCGACTACATATGACCATTGCTATAAGCAACACATTATTCATACCTATACAATAGTGATTTGACCGATGATATCACCGCAACCAATATCAAGTAAACAACTAACACTAGCTACTAAAGTAGCGAGAGCGTATAGCACTGTACAAACAATAGACAGTGTGGTTAGTAAAAGAGTACTCCGGTCACTGATGTGTGTCGGCAATGGAGTCTTTAGTACGTACAGCGGGTCTACTGGAGACGGGCGACCTCTCACTGCCTTAGCCACTAGACACTCAAACTATACAAGCGCATTCTCTAATCAATCACATGATGAATGACGTTAAGTGAAGCTAAGAATACACTGACTGCCAATGAGAAGAACTAAGATAATAGTAGTTGATAGTAACTAGTAACTCGCTGCCATAACCAATTATACTGAGGCGCTCGAGCGTACAATAGCGGATAGATTAAGCGGTTATGCGACCACTCCTTTTAACAAAAGAGTTTTTCAAACAGTTACTTACGCAATAGAAGTACCGAGACCATGGCTGTAGTAAACAACAGCATGTTTTATATTCTGTGACATCAATCGAAGAAACTGAGGTATAACAATTGACATAAAACGCAAAGTTAGAAACCTGAACATGGTGTGCATGTATCTCCATCCTAAGAAGAGATGATTAATTGATGTAAAGCGTAAAAATCTCAGCCTTTTTTAAAGAGCCAATGAACTCCATCAATATGATTACAGTACAGAACATTTGACCAGGACAGATCTTTTTGCTAATAGGATTGTCCCAACAATAGCTAGACAATTTGCCATTTCACTCATCTAATGTATATATATAAAACTCAGTATGTGTCGTCTTTCTGTCATTTGTCCAGTTATAACAATAGTTTTAGTAGCGAAATGCATTTCGCACTGGATTTGACCTGGATTTGACCTCGGCATCTCTAGTTCTAGAGGTGGGCTAACGAACCTATGAAGCCACACAGGCTTCTTGCCATACAATGGATTAATCGTGGACAGTTAGTGCATAGGTAAAAAATACGCCTAACAACATTGTATGATGCATAACGTCACTAGAGCTGGCTTCACGGCTCTTATTATAGTAAGTTTAGCAATAAACTAGATTCAATTTACTCAAATTAGCCAATGACAACTACATTACCTGCTACTATTTGTAATCTGTTTTTATAACCGGTACAACGCGAGGCATTCCTCTAGTATAATACATAATTATGCTTCTAGAGAATAATCTAAATTCAAAGAAATGTAGATTTAAAAAGACATCAATAGTAACTAAAGTGCATTTATTGGATTATTCAGATATAAATCAATGGCCACATGCTTCTCCAGTTGCTTTGCGATTAGTTGAATAGGTTAGGCTTCCGTAACTTGGGTAGGCTTTTTATGTTTGGCTATTCTGATACACCAATTATTCCTCATACCATGTTTTTGATAACAGTGAAACAACTAACTCATACAAATAATAGTGGTTGAAGAAAGGGATGTCGAAGATCAAGATTCAAGGAACAAACAAATGTGAGAACACGACCTTGCAGACTGAGACTGATACAGAATGACATCACTTATCAATATTTGAAGTAGGCCCTAAATATCAGGATATTGAAATTATTACTGTGGTGAATACTACAGCTACATCCATGCAGGAAGTATGGTAAGCAAGTACAAAACAAGAACAATGGACGAGAAAGTATCAATTTTTTATTATTGTCAAAGAAAAGTAAAAACAAAAAACATGCGTGAATGTAAAAACTAAAATGTACTACACCACAAAACGTAAAGCAATTCAATTGTTATTTACTCATTCTATTTCACTTCAAACCTTATCAGCATTTTTACTATTCTTCCACATCTAATTGCATCATTGGCAGCTGAATCGACGTCTCTAAGTGATCTACAAAAAGAAATGGAATCTTTAAAATGGAGTTATACAACAAATGTTAACAACAAAAGAATGCACAACTAAGTTACATTGATATTAAAAATATATCATTAATCATCTTAAAAAAGTGTGAATGTTGACTTGACCAAAAAAAATCCAGATGCGTTAGCTAACTGGTGAATGTGATCTAATGGTATATGTCAGCAACTTAATGTTAAATGTCAATCACCCATTGGAAGATGTCATCTTTCTCCTGGTTGTAGATGTCTTACTAGTAGATGCCAGCCTACAGGTAGATGTCATCAACATACTGGTAGATGTCAGCCATCTACTGCTAAATGTATCCACTTTTTTCAAAATCATATCGATCTGTCAGGCGATATACTAAAGGGTGACTTTAACAGCTTCTACATGCGGCAAGCTTTAGATGCCATAATTTCTGACTTATGTGATCTTTATATCCCTTGTAGTGTTCTTTTTTTTAACTTCTTTCTTTTGGTTCTCATTCTGTATTTTCTTCTTTTTCCTTTGTTGCTCATTTTGACAAAAAGAATAGCTTATCAGCTAGTTTGTATTTCATCATTCTTATAAATTCCTGTTTTTATCGCGCACCTACACATGTTTTTTCATGTGATTTCCAACCTTGTTCCCTTCGTCTTTGTTTATCTTCTTTACAGCCAAAATTTTAGTCAAACCTGCTAATGTGCTACTGAAATTTCAGCTCTTCGCTTCGAAAATTATTGCACGGCAACTGGTGCTTCAAACTTCCAAGAATATATGTTGTAACATGCTAACATATGTATTTAACAAAAATTACATCAAACACCAATTTATCAACATGGCGGTTCAACAGCCCACCCACATCTGGTTGGAAAAACATGTTTTATGCTGGAAGTATCGAACCATTTTGCAAAAATGGCTCAACATAAAAATGTTTTTTAGTTCTGATAACTATCTAAAGCTGTAACAGGCTTTCACAACTGGATTGTGATAGCAGCCACTAAACGTCCAAAAGAAAGCTTGACTTGAAAAGCTTTATCAATGTTGAAATCATTTTTAGTAAATGGATAATTCTCTAGTCACATGAAGAGTTGAAAAGGCAAAATTGACTCAAAATTTTTTCCAGACATTCACTCAATACAAAAATACAACATTCCAATAGTAAGTTTAGCCACAAACAAATGATCAACTTAAGCAATCCAAGCTACTCATTTTTTAGTACAGTAATTGACGGCTGGGCGAAAGCCTGGAAATCATACTTTATCTCTTTCGCTACCGTAAGCCGATATATCAGCTTTTCAAAATAGTTACACTTTTCTTTTAATTACGAAGCCTATACAATAGCTAGACCAATAAAATTTTGTCTCCAGTGAAACAACCTTGTTAGCCAATCGCTTGCTAACAATAGAAATCGTTTTGGCTAAATATTTCCAGCGATTCGCAGTAATAAAAGTACCAACCGTAAAACGATGTATTGGCTTTTTAATAGGGTTTCACTTTTCTTTTCATTACGAAGCCCACACATTAGCTAAACCAATCAAAATTTTTCTCCAGTGAAGCAAACTTGTTGCTAATCACGTGCACCTAAAAAAACACTCTTTAGCTCAACGATTCTATTTCTAATTATTTTTCAAAATGGCAAAACCAGATCATTATCGTCATAGCAAGGAAAAGCACACCGCGTTCGTTCAACGCAAAAAAGACGTTGGAGATTGTATGAGAGTGGAATTCACTTTGTACTTACCTTGTAGAGAATTTTGTTGTGAATAAAATGCATTTTACAGTAAAATGATATCTGCTTTTAGTCTCGAGATATTGCTTAAATACTAGCGCCATATCGAATTTTCGAAAAATTTGTTTTATTAATTCGGGCAGAATATTCATTCGGTAAGATTTTAATGCAGTAGTGAAAGAGTTAAATTTAATAAAAGATGAATGTGCGTTTAAAACTTCATGAAAATCATTTGCTAAGACTCATGGGCTGATTCAAAAATGTTTGATCACTCTTTGATCAAACGAGCTTTTGTTGCTCCAGCGAGAATTTTGTTGCAAGTCAACCTTTAACAAAATATTTTGTTATTAATTTTTAATATGTTATGTACCTAAATAAAATTTTGATGATTTTTACCAGGGGTGTTTGCATTAGATAATTACTATGTGTTTCTATACCCTCTATAAAAAATTTTCGCTTTATGATGCCAGCTTTGGGAGAAATTAAAATCGTATGGCAAGGGTACACTGTATGCAGAATACCATAATACTGCAGGTCCGCTTTGAAACGACCACAGGTGTCCTTTACCGGGATATTGCCGAAGCCGGGTCGTAGTCTACACACACAAAAAACAACAAAGGTCCACGGAGTTATGAGCAAAATCATAGGTATCCACCCAAATATCTCACCAATCCGATGAGCAGCACACAAAAACTAAACCAATCGACAGAGGCACCCATCATGTCAAAATATTCCAAGTTTCAAGTCATGCCTTGCCCAACTCACCTTATGGTTTCTCAAAACTTGTATCAAATTCCCTATTAATTTGAGACTGTCTGATTGCTGTTTTAGAAATGGTCGCCGCTAACCTAACCTAACGTCCTGATTCAACATCTCACTAACTATCAGGGCATTGCTAAAAGAAGGAACCAAAAAGTTCGGGAGCACTCATCAATGCCCTGATAGTTACTGAGATGTTGAATTAGGACGTCAGGCTAGGCTAGCAGTGACCATTTTTAAAACAGCAATCGGACAGTCTCAAATTAATAGGGACTTTGGTACAAGTTTTGAGAAACCATAAGGTGAGTTGTGCAAGACATGACTTGAAACTTGGAATATTATGACATGATGGGTGGCTCTGTCGATTGGTTTAGTTTCTGTGTGTGCTGCTCATCAGATTGGTGAGATATTTGGGTGGACACTTATGTTTTTGCTCATAACTACATGGACTTTTGCTGTTTTGTGTGTGTGTGTGTGCGTGCGTGTGTGTAGACTACGGCCTGGCCTCGGCAATATCCCGCTAAAGGACACCTGTGGAAACGACACGAAAGTAGACTTGATTACGAACTGCTTCAACTTCGTGGCGGACTGCTTCCCGTTAATTGTGTGCACCATCTTTGATGGCATGAGTGTGATGTCATGCAACATGGGAGTAAATACAGAAGTAACACTTAGTCAAACCTGCAATGCACGTTGACTGTATTTAAAAAATCGGCGGTAGAACTGCGCTCTCCGCGATGCCTCGCAACCCGAATAAGTCTGCAAACACATGTACCGCAAGACGAACCACGACTGCATGAAACTTTTCAACGACCCACGTGATTTTAAAAAATTTGATGTTCTAGTACATATGCAACAAGTAAAAATATTTAGTCTCGTCCTGAATTCTAGGTAATACCCGTTGGTAGAACAATAAAACAGTTTTCCGTTTTTAGCCCATGTTGAGATCGACAACCTATTTTTAAAAAACGTTTCCGCACACCGAGCCAACCTAAAAATTGTCCAAACAATTTCTACATCAAATATAGGTAAGAAAAATCAGACACGATAAATGTCTATTTTTCAATGTCCCAAATAATCATTTGTCCAATCGATACCCCAAACGATTGAAACGTAGATTTACGATAAATATGTTTTTTTTTAAATCACAATTCACAAATGAAAGCCTATGATCGTATTTTATATTGGTCTTAAGAGTGTTAATCTCACCTACTATCCAGTGTTCTAAATCAGATGACTGTTTGATCCTTTACAGGAATTAAGCGTGCGTCTGCCTTTTTCGGCGGCTGCGTCAAAACTGAAACTACAGATAACCAATCATTAACTATTTGGGCTTTTATTGGCTTTGGTGTATTTGAATTTGACATTCATGTTCTGCTTTAAGATATGTTTGGCTAAATGCCGACAAGATGAAACGTCGACATGACTCGGCCCAAACGAATTTATAAGTCATCGCTCATCACTGATGAGTGCTTCGATTTGGGTCAATCGTTGTAAATTACATGTACATACTTGCATCCACTTGCATACATTAGTTATATAGAAGTTAGTTTTGGTTTTTGCAACTTTAAAAAATGGTTAACATTTGTGGTTGTTGTTGTTGTTGTTTGTTATCGTAGTTTTCATGGAGTGTTTTTTCTAATAATGATAAGTCGAAGAAATACGAACAAAAGTTTCGACAGTTTTGCAATACTGCACCAGGCCTGTATAAGATTATCGCAATGCCCGATGCAAAAATGTCGAGTTAAAAAGGAAGTTGGCGGTCGTTTCGTCATTACCGGCGGTCTTTCTGAAGGATGTTGGCGTCTACCGCTATCGCCGTGCATCTACTCGACTGAGACGCCATCGCCGAAATGCTCACATCTGGAAATTGGTGATAGGCATATCAGGACTGCTCTATTGGTTGTTAGCTGTATTAGATAGTATTGCGAGCTTCATTTCTATAACGTTGCTGAATAATATATCATCCACCCCAACGTCTTTCAAGGTTGGAATAGTAGTAAACTGATTGCATAGATTTTTGCATATTTTTTTCAAATATGTTGTACATTTACAGACTAGGTAGGACAAAAAAGGGTGACTATACGAGAGCGGGTCTGTTAAAACGATTTTTACTTTTTAGGCTTATGGGGACTAGTATAATTCAGCGACCAGCTTATGTTCTGGACGCTTAAAAGTGGATGTCGTAAGCCACTAATGCAAAAAACATTACTTCTAGCGTGATCCTTCAGTGCAATTGTTGAAAATTCTCCTGATGCTGTGCATAGTTTCAACTTGCTCTCATGTGGGCAAGGTTGAAACATGATAATGGGGTGGTTGAAACGGACATTCCTTCTCAGAATAGCGCCTCCTACGATATAGTGTGTTAGATATTCTGACAGGAAGTCCCTTTTATTTAATCAGGTCAAGGTTACAACGATGTATAATAACAAGGTCAAGGACATTCAGTATAATAATAGAGTTAGTAGAATAGTAGATGAGATAGTTATGTACAGCCAACATCCTCCCCATCAAAGCAACTACAACACAATAACATAAGCTGCGTTAAAAGAGCATGTAAACCCAAAAAAGCAATGTTTACAACAAAAAACAACAAATAACATTATTAATCAGTTTAAAAAAATTATGTTACATAGCAGTAAGCACATGATGGTCACCGACTATGGCAAGTACCGACGAGGAGAATTAACCGCATGACCAGACCTGGTGGTACGCCTAGGCAAGACTTGATGATTGACAGGTTGAGGTTTGTGACTAGTATCAGTGAGGCTGGGGTTGTCAATTATAGGTAATGGTGGATTGGCTGGCTGACTAGGCATTGGTGGTTGTGGAGAGCATTGTGCAGTGGGGTCTGATGGTGATGAATCGATAGATTGAGCTGTTTGTGACGGCAAAAGTTGGCACCTGTTCCGCCTAAACTTGGGCCCAGTTTGTTGATTCTGAACTATGTATAATCTGGGTGTTTCGGCCGTGCCCATTACATCATAGCTCTGGTCACTCCACTCCCCATTGGTTCATACTCGAATACGAGAGCCAGATGTCAACTGATTGAGAGTTTGATTGAGAGCTGATTGATCTTTATAACTCTTGGCAGATATCTTGGCCTATAAGATATTTCCCAGGACTCTTTCAGGATCCAGGTTAGGTTTAGTCAAACGCCTGAGCAGTGATGTTCTAACGTCGGCACCTAACATTACCTCATTAGGACTGTATCCAGTAACGGTCTTGGAGCATCTACATGTATATATCATCAAGGTAGCTGCTGGGTCATCTTGTGACAAGATCTTCTTGGCTGCTTGAACGGCTCTTTCAGCAGCCCCATTAGACTGGTGGTAATGTGAGCTGCTAGTCATATGGTCTATACCAAGGTCAGTCATGAACTTGGCAAATTCATAACTATTATAGGGTGGACCATTGTCACTAACTAGTTTGATAGGAATTCCCCAGCGAGCAAAGATGGACTTGAGCTTCTGGATTATAATGTGATGTGGTGTTTTGGGTGCGGATAATCTCAACATAACGACTGTACAAGTCTACAACTACTAAGTATTTTGAACCCTTGTAGTCAAGTAAGTCTGTCGCAATGGTATCCCATTTACTCTCAGGAACGCTCTGTAAAATCATGGGCTCTTTTTGATTGGCGGGCTTATGCTTGTTACAGAGTTTACATGCTGCTATGTGGGACTGAATATCACTGTTTATGCTTGGCCACCAAACCGCCTGTGCTGCCCTAGATTTGCATTTTCCCAACCCCCAATGACATTCATGTATTGCGGCAAGTATGTCTTCTCTCAGTGACTCTGGAATTACTATTTTATTCTCAAAAAGAAGTATGTTTTCTGCAACGGATAGGTTGGAGCGTACATGAAATAGAGGGTGTAGTGCTGGGACAACATCTTCGCTGTATTTGGGCCACCCATCTAGAGTATAATGAAGCGCTTCTACCAGGATGCTGTTTTTTTGTGTAGCTCTGTTGATACTGTTTATTCTAGTGTCATATATGGGGAGATTTGTTCTTACTGAGGTGAGATGCTCCTCTATTTCTTCAGTCAGTCTTATGTCTGGCACGTCACTAAGGTCTGGTGATCGAGAAAGAATATCAGGAACGACCATCTGTGGCCCTGGAAGATATCTTGCCGCCGGATTATATCGCATGAGACACATCAGTAAATGCTGACAATGGTGTAGGACTGTGTTCAGGTCCTTTCCGTTAATCATGGAAACTAATGGGGAATGGTCAGTGACTAGGTCGAATTTCACCAAGCCATGCAAGTATTGGTCAAATTTTTCACAAGCGCAAGGAGCTCACGTTCTATGTTGGAATAGTTTGTTTCGGTCTCATTAGTAGTGCGGGATGCAAATGACAAACCACCACCTTCTTGACAGATCATTACCCCTAAACCATCAGTAGATGCATCTGCATACAAAGAAACTGGGAGTTTGTTATCGTAGTATCTAAGGCCGGGAGAACCGTTAAGACGTTCTATCATGTCCTTCATCGCCTCCTCTTGTGGTTGTTCCCAGGTCCAGTCAGTGTCGTTCTTTAGCAGCTTGTTTAGTGGGCTGGCGAGTTGTGAGAGGTTCGGGATGTATCGTTGCATGAAGTTTACCATGCCAAGAAAACGTCGCAGAGTATGAACATCTTTGGGATGACCAATGGCCTCAATTGCTGTCAGCTTGGATGGGTCTGGTTTGATGCCACTAGCATCGAACATATAGCCCAGAAATTTGACTTTATATTGCCTGTATGAGCACTGGTCGTTGTTTAGTTCCAGTCCATGTTCTGCAACTTGCTTCAAAACTACCTCTAACCTCTGATCATGTTCTTGCATGTTGCGACCAAAAATAAGTATGTCATCTTGATAGACAACAACTCCTTCACATCCTGATAGAATTCTTTCCGTGGTCCTCTGAAACAACTCGCTGGCGCTGGATATCCCAAATGGTAGGCGTGTGAAACTAAACCTGCCTCTGTGTGTGATGAATGTGGTCAGCAGGCTTGATTCTTCATCGAGAGCTATTTGGTGGTAGCCGCTGCGGGCGTTGAGTGTTGAAATTACTATGGCATTGCTAAACTTGGCTGCCAGTTTTTCGAAGGATGGTATTGGACAATTTTCCCTAACTACTGCACGATTGACAGCCCTAAGGTCTACGCAGAGTCGTACATCACCAGACTTTTTCTGGACAGGAACTATGGGGGAGCACTACTCAGTGGGTTGTGTTACCGGTTTAATGATGTTTTGACTGAGCATTCTATTTAGTTCTTTTGTCAACTTTGTCTAACATTGGGAAGGGGATGCGATGCGGGGCGTTGATGCAAGTAGGTTTTATGTTACTTTTGAGGTTGATGGTTACAGGTTTCCCTTTAATCTTAACCAACGCAGCACCAGGCCGAACCGTGAAAGCCGTGCCACACCCGACAGCACCAACCACAGAGCTTATGACCGCCATATGCTTAACTGCATTCCTTGACAAAAGGTTAGATTTGCAATCAGCTGCATAACATTTGAGTGAGTACTCATGACCATTGTACTTAGTGTTCAATATAAAATAGCCAAAAACAGTTACATCAGAATTAACAGACTTTAATTCAATATTGGCTTTAGATAGAACAGGTTTATCAATAAGTAAGTCATAAGTGTTTTTGGATAATATGGTGACATCAGCACCTGTGTCAACCTTGAACTTTATGTTTGTCTTGTTTATAGGGATACTCACAAACCACGGCTCGCTGTTGTCCTGTATTTGTGTCACTGCATCTAGGTAGTAGATCTCTCCTTCCGGCATATTCTGATCGCCGATCTCTGCAGCAGCCAGAGTTAATCTGGCTCTACTCCTGCACTTTTTGGCAAAGTGGTTTTGCCTCTGGCAATGGTGACATTGTTTACCGAATGCTGGGCATAGTTTTCTTTTGTGTTCAAGGCCACAGTTATTACAATTAATGGCTTCTTGGTAGTTGGCATACGATTTTGTTACTGTCTGCCTGTCGCTATTTTTCTGGCTGGTGTCACAGCTAGCAGATGATCTGCTAATTGAATCAATCTACTTGTTTGGCAACCTCATTTTTGACTAGCTCATGGTGTCGAGACATATAGATAGCCTTGCTGAGGTCTGAGTTTTCCTCCAGCTGTAGCTTTGCAGACAGTTCTTTATCTAGCAATCCAACGACTAATCTGTCTCTGATAGTATTGTCTCTTTCTGCTGCAAACTCGCAGTTCTCACTGAGTTTGTATAAATCCCTAATAAAGCTCTCAATACTCTCGTCTGCTCTCTAAGCTCTTGCATGAAGTATACTTCTAAGATGAATTACGTTCCGCTTTGGGTTGAAGTAATCCAGAAGCTTCTTAGAAACTATATCAAATTCCTTCTCATTATCATCAGCAAATGTAAATGTTTCATACAATTGTTCAGCATCCCCACCCACAGTGTATAGGAGGGTTGCTATCTGTGTACTACTGTCCTTATCCAACAAGCCAGTAGCTACCCTATACAGTTTAAGTCGCTTCAACCATTCTGGAAACTATGCTGGTGATGAAAAGTCAAATCCTTGTGGTGCCTGAAGCTTAGACATGATTGTCAGCTAAGAATAGGCAATGGATGGCTAATAGCAATCAGCTAAGAGTAGGATTAAATAGATAGTTCTGAAGGCAAAGAAGGACACACTGCCACCATGTTAGATATTCAGACAGGAAGTCCCTTTTTTCCTACGATATAGTGTAATGTATTTTAAGATTATTTGCTGTAAGGTTGATGTTGGCTACTGTTCTACTTAACTCTAAGCAAGCAAACTGTACATCTTGCAATATTGAACTCCTGTATTCAGCTGACCCAGATACATACAGTATACAATAGACAGAGGCAAGACATAAACACTATATAATAAGACAGTAAAGTAGTCAGAGAAACAATAGACAAAGAGGAGAAATGCTCACTCTATAATAAGACAGTTATGCAATCACTTGAACAATGGGTAGAGAGGAAGTAAAGGTATAAACAATATATAATAAGACAGTTAGGCAACCACAGAATATCTAAGACAAAAGACGATGAAATCACTACAAGAAAGTTACATGAAATATTTACTCAAGAGTATGATGAATTGGAGTCAACTAAAGCACACGAAGTGTATACAACCGGTAGCCGGACGTTTGGCTTGTGAATGTTTGGGCCTAGGATGTTTCGGTCTGAACATTTCGGCCGCAGACATTTCGGCTTCCAATTTTTTATACCGAGGATGTTTCGGCTGATATAAATAATTTTTTCAATATGACAATATAAACACTTTTTCAAACTAATTTTTTTTATTTACTTAAGTTCAAATATATGAAAAATTTTAACACTTGTCAGATATATAAAGTTTTACCAAGTGTTAATATTAATACAAATATTAGATGTTTGGTTGTCCACCGCGTAAGTTGTGGCTCACACTTCGTAAGAATTGTGATATTGTTTCATGTTCATGAATTCTATCTTGACAGAGATTGAACAGTCAGCGTTGTAGCTCATGGTACAATTTCTTTGTCCTTTGCCGTGGTCGGACACCACCCTCATTCTGCAGATGGACTCCAGATACAGGGATGCCTCAGCTTGAAAACATTGAAGCAATCGCCAAGTTGACTGTGTAAGATGGTAGAAGCAGTACTGTATTTCCACATGAGGTCCAAACACAGCATGTACTGCGCACTCCACTGCCAATTCGAAATCGATGATGATTGAAGATAGATCACATTCTTTCTCCTCAGGAACACGAAGCATTGTCGGGTAGGTTGCTTGGGTTTTCCTCTCCAGTAAAATGTAGACAAGAGACAAAAAGACTCCTGACACTCTTCTATAGATCACGTGGAGTTGCATGAAGATGTTTGGCGCCATAGCGTAGTTGCCATCCATAGCCCATCTGTCAGACGCAGCAAGCGTGTTGACATGATTTTCCGTTGCAAAAATTACAACGCGCTCGTCAGCATTAGGCCCATTGTTGAAGAGTAGGAAGTTCTCTCGGTTCTCGCCAAGCGTTTGATTCCATTCATGGTTTAATACAAGGTCCAAGAGTGCTTGTGGCTCTGCAGGTTAATGCTTTGCCCTGGTTCTCCTTAAAACAAGTTTACATGTGTCAGCTGAAGGCAAGCGTGCTTTAACTTCGTTAGTGGTAACATTTGAGGTGAACATGAAAATTTGATATGGCTTATCTCTGGTGGTCTCGGCTTGTTGTTTCATTGAGTCTCTGCATTTGGCAACCCCAATAGCATGATTATCTGGTGTATGATTGTGTGGCATAAAAACTACTGGGTCAGTCTTTTCTTTTGTAGAGTGCAGCAAAGCTGGACATCGTATAGGTAGATCACATTTTACACTTCGCCAGGTGATCTGATTGATTGACTTGGACTCATCTTTCTTTGTGTACATGTGCCCTTCTTTTGCGATCTCCATGTTGAAATAGATTTGATAGTGATGGTACACATTGGTGATCCAGTATTTATAGGAATTAATGACCGACTCATTGAGAACTACTTGTTGATTCAAAGGTTGAATATATGATTGAAGACAGCTTAATTACTTCTGATATTTGCTTATTTCAAAAAAAAGGCTTAACCCTTTCGCGGGCAGAGCGACGTTTTTTTCGCTTCGCGATACGGCTGCTAATGGACAGTGCGACGTTTTTGTCGTTTCGGTAACGTATTTTATTATTGCAGTTTCTGGTTAGCTAAATGCTGTTTTATGTTTAATTTTTTACCAATAGCAAGCTACGATATAGTAGTTTCGGTTAGCCTCAAAAATTGACTTTAAAGAATAGAGAAAGCATAATATTATTATGCTTTATTAGTTATCTTGAGGTGTTGACTGATGTTCTAAAAAAAGAATCAAGGAGAGTGACCCACTAGAAGCTGAGATATAGCCAGCCAAACACAGGTCTACCTAATAAAGAATCAGAGGAAAACCCTTCGAAAATCCCAAAAACTGTGACGTATAAAATCGACTTAATGTTCATGTGCCGGAGTTACGCACTCTTACCGCCGTTACGTATAATGATTGTTTTGGCTACGAGATGTGAAACGCTTCTCGCGATAGTAAATAATTTACAGACTAGCTCTGGTTTCTCAGGAAAATCAAGCAAACATTTTGTGGTAAAGGCATTTGCCCACAACCCCTCGCCGTGATTTTTCAAAACAAAAGAGCAGATTTTGACTATTGGGCTTCAAATTTTAACTCGATCTCCACGGATATGCTTCGAAGATCCTCTGTTCAACGGACGGCACGTGTATAGTCTATATGCGACATCCGCGATTGCAGTTCGTTTAGAATAAGAAATGAGAATGTGAATTTTTGTTCATTCATCATTTTTCTATTGTGTATCTACTGCAGCATTTAGTTGATTTTTATGATTATCGTCACTATTAACAGACTGTAAGTTCACTACAGCCATAATCTTAAAAAGAATAACTTGACCGTGCTGCTCTTGCTGTAAGAAAAGAAAACGATAACTTTTGATTTGATTTTTCTATTGATCTATTATCTTATCTATGATTATTTTTTATGATTAATGTAATAATCATAATGCATATTATACAAAATAATAATATAACTGCGTATAGAATGAATGATGTAACTAATGTAACGAAATTATAGATGCGTGTAATTATTTTATTCTAAAACTAATCTACACGTCAGAGGGACTGGTTCGGAATTCTCAGAGCAATGATTGTTAGGCCCAATTTGATTGTTCTATACTTCCAGGGATTAAACCAATTAAAACGCCGTGATTGTTATAGGAGAGCGCATTAGTTGGCTTAATTGACCAATGGCACACAAGTCGATTTCATACGTCATATATTGATGATTACCAAAACACTTATGTTTTTTGGTAGACCTGTGTTTGGCTGGCTATATCTCAGCTTCTGGTTGGTCAATTTCCTTGATTCTTTTTTTAGAACATCAGTCAACACCTCAAGATAAATAATAAAGCATAAAAATATTATGCTTTCTCTATCCTTTAAGGTTGAAAAAACGATCGTTTTTAGCAGGGATGAATAAATAAACTTTCGAAAAAAATTAGAAAATTGTTCTAAATAATTTATCAACTTTTATTTTTGTTGGTTCGGTTTTAGCTTTTATTTACCGAATTTTTCGAGAGTTTGAATTCAGTTTACCGTCATGGCGACTTCTAAAAGAACCTCCCGAGATTTCTAATAAAGCAAGTACTAGTACCGAAATTACTGAGAGATTCAGAGCTGACAGTGACTTTTTAGATTTAGTAGCAAGAGATGACAGAGAATCAGGTTCGGATTGTGATTGGAATGACTTTACATCTGCAAGTGACAATGTTGAAAAGGCTGGTAGCAGTAAAGATGAGGGTGTGAGTAGGAGTGATGCCAGTGCCTGGAAGAATATAATCAACATGAACAGAGATAAATCTCCTACAATTCAGCAGTTTATAGCAGTGACAGGCCCAGTATTTACTCCAGTAGATGCTCAACCAGTAGAGTATTTAGAAAAGCTTTTTGAGCCTGTCAATCCAGGAAGTACATCTTTGTGGGAGCTCTTTGTTACACGAATAAGTACATGGTGCAAAGACTGTGATGTGGGCCTTTGTAAAGGAGAATGCTTTCGAAAATATCATTCGTAAATAGACAATTATTATGAAAAGCATATATTTTATGTTATACATTTTTATTCGTTTATAATATATATATGCCTATGGACATATACATATGCACCTTTAAACATAGATATATGTGCATAATAACACACAGAAAAGTGTATGAACCTTTTTAAAAAAATGATTTTTAGGAAAAGTAATTCACCCATGGGAGTCTGATTTAGTTTTGAAACTTCGCCCACGAAAGGGTTAAGCAAACTGTTAGTTGCATTTATCAGGATCACATTATTTACTTCATGCTCTATCATGGTAATTTCTCCACACAACATAAAGTGCACTTTGCATAGACTATTTAATAATTGAAGTTTATAATTTTGTCTTTGTAGAAATAAATGAAGATGAAATATATTATCTACATGCAATAAAATGAATTAATTTCCTTCTAAATACAAGTTAATCAATTTGAATATATTATTGAGGCTGAAACGTCCACAGCCGAAACATCCTAGCCCAAAACGTCCAGGCCGAAACGTTCACAGCCAAAACATCCACAGCCGAAATGTCCACAGCCGAAACATCCACAGCCTAAATGTCCTACATTTTTACAACCACACCCCCCCCCCTAAACTCTAAACTACTGAACCAAAAAGTCAGCTAACCAAGCAGGGGGCTTACGCTGTCTAACAGGACGTGATGTATTATCAACTTATGATTGGTGATTAGAAGAATCTCTATCAGTGTTTTCATTATCATTTATATGCTGTCATCCGTAGCCTCATCTACAATATCAACATTGGAGTCCGAATCAAAGTCTAATTCATAGTTTATCAATGTAGCTGAAGGTGAATCATTAGGGTGCAAACAGAACCTAATATCTTTTACATGACGCATCATACCATCAACTTTGACCACCGTGTTAGAAACAAAAGCTGTAACATTGCCAGTTCTCCGTGTTGATGTATATTTTGCATTGCATGGCTTCACATGCACTTTGTCCAGTTCAAACTCTATACAGTTCAAACTAGTATCTTTGCTAGCAGTTCTTGCACATACTAGGGTTTCATATTTATAAGTAAACTATCTGTGCTACCCAGCGTTGCCTGGGTGTTAAAAATCAGCTTATAAACAATGGGAGGTAATGAGTTGCCTGCCACTTGCTATTAGCCTGGCACATTGCCCATGGATAATGTTAGTAATCTTACTAATAAGAGCTACAGCTTCTACGGAGCTACTTCAACCGAAAGCGCTAGCCTATTTGCTTCCATATACCGACATATATCACCATGCTAATCGATTCAGCTCTGTGGCTCAGTTGGTAAGGTGTCGGACATGCCACTCTTTTGGACTCTCATTAATTCATCTGCTTTTTGTTTTCACATGATTTCACCAATGTGAGGTACAATTCTAGCTTGTACTCCTCTATGAAGTCACTGATGAGGCACAAATGTTTCTCAACAATCATTCCGCTAAGCCCACTGATTTTGAGTTTCTTACTGTCATTCAACACTGAGTTAACCTAGCCACATACAGTTGCAGGGTCGCAGAGATTTGTTATAAAGTTTAAATTCTATTTCAAAGCCATATTGATTGCCTTTATCACGGCTTCCAATTATGTTACATTTATGTGAGCTCCATCATTCATACACCTCATTCAACTTGCATTTTCGACCACTTCATTGTCAGTTTCAATGCAACATCCGGCTGCTAAGCTACTTGCATCACACCATTCCTTTCCAATGTGTGAGCCTGCTACACTCCATGGACTACCAACTGAATTACTTTTCTTAATTTCTTCAGAAACCTCATCTTACATTACTTTCACTTCATCAGGTATGTGGCTGTCCCATTCACAGTATTTCACTTTTCGTTTCATGTAGCTACATGCAACCCTTGCTACTGGATAATGGCCAAGATATCTACCACATATAGAAAACAACTGTCTTTTAGTTATATCAGATTGTAGTGTAGGCAGTTCACAATCTCTGGACCAACCAAGGGTACTATTTTCAATTTTGTTACTCTTAACCCTAAAACTTGTGCACTGTTTAACTTTTCTGGCTCTTTTGATACCAATCCATAAGCTAGCAAATGTTCTTTGACTTTAGATACTGAAACAACCGCTTCATTGACTATTTATATCATCTATGTAATGATCCGTGCCAGCACACACTTTTTCATCTAGTAACAGCACCAATGCTAATATGCGAGATATAGCTTTTGACGCTACATTCAAGCCAAATCTCATACATGTCATTACATATAACTATAACTGCCTTTAGTAGCGCACTGCCTGAAATCGCTGCAAGGAGACATCTACATGTAGTTGCAAATACGCCTTTTGTAAATCTAACATAAAAGCTTGCGCTATTGTCTCAGTTTGTCTTGACATACAGGAACATCATTTCCTGGATTACTATGTACTTGTTTGTTTAATTCTCGACTATAGTTCATTACTGGTCCAAACATCCATACTCTTATTCGATTGAAAAACCACCACAAGAGGAATTACACCGCTCACCTTGCCATGTACTTGTTCATTATGTCTTTCCAACCAACCGTCACAAATCCATTGTTCAATTTCATCGTCATACTGTTTTTACAGCATTCACTTATTGCATACTCAGCACATTGGTTTGTCAATACAGGTTCTTGATCTTTCTATTTTCAAAAAACATCCAATTTAAATCTATTTAATGTTGCTTTAATCCTTTCACTGCCGTCTATGTTCAAATTTAGCTATCGGCCTACTGCCAGCCATTTCACCGAAAATTGCCGATATTGCTTAATGATATGTGTACACTATTTTTCAATTTAAAACTTTCGAAAACATTTTTGTTCTAATTTTATTTTTGCAACGTGTTAACAAATGCTCCAATGCAAGAAGTTCAATGTATCTATATTTTGTGCATTGCTAAAGCTATGTGAAGCTACAAAGCTATAACAATTCTCTACAATGTTCCTTACTCTTACAGAACTATTGCTTTCACCACCATCAGAGTCAGTGCTGCTACTTTAATTATCTGTGTAATCACAAAAATCTAAATTTTAATTGGCTATAATGTGGTCAACATAAGTAATGGTCTTTTTTCTAACTCGGGAGGTACTTACAAAATTTACACAAAAAATGTTCGTTTTTATATTGGAAATTCCCAAACAAAAATTTGAAATTGGTTCGTTATTTTAGGCTAATTTTGTAGAGAAATCTTTGGAGAAGACTGTCAATACCATAAAAGTCTTAAAGATCATTGGTTAGGTTGTCAACGAATAATAAAATTAAGCTACTACGCAACTGCTGGAAAATTCGCAAAAATGTGCATACGGTAGTGGACCATAGACTTCGCATAAATGCGCATACGACAGTGAAAGGGTTGAAGTCACTGTCATCAATATTTAGACATGTAGCGTGCACTTGTATTTCACTTGTCGCCTCTACAGGATTTATAGTTTCACATCCGAATCGCACACTTTTACTTGAGTTGATCATAACTCCACCTAATATGGAGATTCCATCTATTCCTAGAATTAGTTTGCACCCACACACAAGCTCTGGTGCAACTAAACAATGCAATTGTAAAGTAGATAATCCAATGTTTACATTAACTGCTACCTCACCACTGCACTGTGTGATATTGCCATTTAACATCCTTACTGTTCTGGTATGGCCTGTTATCACGCCTGTGCCCAAGTCTATTCACAGTATCATGTAACAACACAGATTGTTCACAGCCACTATCAATTATATTATTGACGGGTACATCTTGCAAGTAGGCTGTGACAAATGGTATTTATTGAGTGGGATTGGGTTGAGCAGCCGACGCAGATACTCTCCCGTTTTCGTTTCTCAACTGCTTAGACTTACATTGACGACATATGTGCCCCATTACATTGCAGTTATAACAGCGAACCTGTTTTTTTGTGTTCTTCACTTTCCAGTAGGGAATTATTTAGAGACATGGCCAAATCCAGAACATAAATAGCATTGGCAGCGTTTACTAGGCTTGTCTGTGATTCTTGTGCTGCATATATACAATGGTGACTCAGCTTTGGAAGAAAACACTGACATCGCTAATGTAACCATTTCATCTAGGTTTATATCTTCCACAGCCACAGTTGCTTTTAATTGACTTGCTACTTCCAATGGCAACCCTGAGACAAAAGCACATTTTAGCAATGATTCAGGTTTTTTTTGGCCTATTGCATCAGCAAGCCTACGCAGGTCTGACAGATACACATCTACATTCTCACCATCCAATAATGCACGATCATGCAATCGTTCATATGCGCTATAGCAGTTTATGCTGGAAGCCGTCATTAACTCTTTCTTCAGCTTTGAATAGTCATCCTTTGTGTCCTGTGGCAACATATAGGAAAAACACTGGTCCATTGAAAAACTATGGCACGAATAATTTCAAGTCGTCTACTTTCCGAAGTTAAGCTACCAACTCCAGCTCACTAATCTATGTGCTGAACTCTCCACTAGTGTTTTTGCTTTCATACGACTTTACTAATTCTGATAACTTCACTGCCATTGTAACTCTGTTACCAGTGCCAAAATAGCTTGTTCTACCCAACTCTAAGCAAGCTGTACAGCTACGATCTCTCAGCATCCATTGTTGTGTTGGGATTGATAAAACTGGACTATCTTATCAGTTACTCTACATCGTATTGGGAATAGCTCAGTTTATTATCGAATGCAGATGGGCTGCTTTAAGTAGTTATTGTAAATAGCTCCTAGATAAGGTCTTATCTTGACTATTGACTGTTTTAATCAATTTATCTTGTCGATTAATGTAACTAAGAACTTACAGTTGACCTTTCTAGATGCTGACTTTTAGAATTACAGTTTCAAAGGATCTGAAGTTCCTAAGGTAAAGAATGTCAAGCGGTTTACTTTTAATCGTATGTTTATTTTAAGATCAAGAAACAGATATAATAGTTATACCTTTAGACTAAATTATAAAAATAGACAACTAAATGTCTGAGACTTAAAATATAGTCACCCTCTTGTTCTCGTGGTAATCGACTTTTCGACTTGTTCTGCTGTCACGTCTGCCTGTCATGATGAAGCTGTTCTGAAAAAATGAGAAATATAAGTAAATATTCCTTTTCTTATACTGACTAAGCGTTAGTCTTAGTGTCCAGAAGTGAGACCATATGCCTTAGGTTTTTCATTGAAAATCTTGTAGTTTTTTGGGAGGTTTTTCTATTTCCTGTTGTTTCTCGTCAGTGGAGCTTTTATCATATGTAATCTCTAATTATAATTCCTGGTCTGGTGTAGGCTGGTATCAGATGCGGATCTTGATATACCGCATGGCGCAAGTTGCTATCATCTGGGGCTGTCGCTGAAAGAAGGTCTTGTTAGGTATGGATCTTAAGTTGCATTCTTTAGGAATAATCCATGGTTTTAATCTAAGCTTTAAGTAAAGCTTTTGGTCATCTGACATTTTCTGCTAAAATGAAATGTCATTATGAAATCAGAACATTGAGAACTTTAAGTCAAAAAAAGTCGGATTATCTGACATAAAATGTCTGCTAATCTGACATTTTCTTATTAAACTCATCATTGTTCTAGTCATAGGTTAAAATCTAGGAGTTGTAATGGTAATTATCCCATCTCTGAATTTTGTACATGCTGTAACTGTGGCAATTTGTTATGAAATTTGCAATGGTGTTGTAACTTGTTATTCCCTTTGTCTATCTGTACATGACTGATATCAGATATAACAATGTCATGTTTTATCTGATATCGGCCATTGCACTCATCACTCACCAAGTCCAAAGCTCACTCACCCATCAAATCCAAAGCACTCCTGCCTTGCTCTTCTTAGCTTTAGTCCGAAAGTCTCGGCATACCCGGTTCCTTTTCGACCGTATTCATAGACATCGCAGTTAGTATAAATCACGTATGACACATAAGTTGTAGTTAAATTGAATATTGAAAGTATTTTAATAACCAAACAGATAATCTGAAGGCATCAGCATCAATTAATGTTATAATCTACAAGTAAAATTCTCTATTTTTGACTTATCTAAGATCAGCTAGAAACCCGAGTCAAAATGCCGATCTGGCTGTACCCTCATCGATACTTGGATCTCGCAGCACCCTTGTAATATCTTGTCTACAAACAACATCATCTTCATCTGGTGCTATGAAACCTTCTCTACTCCGCTTAAAATATGGCACAGTGATATTGTCTGCACCAGCATCTATGTCTACCACTCTTCCTAAGAAGAAGCCTTTTAGCGCTACAGCTACATAGACATTCAGTTGTAAATCTGTGACATCATCACTATTTCTTCACTAGCACTTTCATCATCTGTATCTTCTACCGGAATGGGAGCGTTGTCATCGCCGCTATCAGATTCTGCTAAATCATTCTGTTTCTGCTTCAGAGTCGCTGTTCTTTTCTGTTCGGTCTCCTGGCTAACCTCTCCACTTTACATAGACATTCAGTTGTAAATCTGTGACATCATCACTATTTCTTCACTAGCACTTTCATCATCTGTATCTTCTACCGGAATGGGAGCGTTGTCATCGCCGCTATCAGATTCTGCTAAATCATTCTGTTTCTGCTTCAGAGTCGCTGTTCTTTTCTGTTCGGTCTCCTGGCTAACCTCTCAACCTTTTTGCAGATGTATCAGACAGCACCAGACTTATCTTTCTTGCGGCCTTTCTGGTTTTTTTATTTTCTTCAAGAGTAGAGGCGTAATTCTGATGATGAAGTGAGTATATCCCGTCGAAGCCCACACTCTTGATGTCGAAGGAGTTGGATTATCTGAATTTGAAGATGTGCAAGCACTTGATTGAGCTCCTGTATCAGATTTGGCACAATGTTGTAATTGCAGGATTTTCGGCCAAAGTAGGAGATGTGCAAGGAATTAAATGTGGTTCCGTGCCCTGCTTGGCACACAATGTTGTGACTGCAGTGTCTTCAGCTAAAGTCGAAGGATTAGGACGGTCAGTAACTGAAGCAGGGAAAAACTCATAATCCTCAAAAACATCGTCGTTGAGAGGAAATAGTCCTGTCTTTTTGTACCAAGCTATAATTTTGACTGGGTTTGTTGCTGAGCGTTGTTGTAGTATTTCTTGAGGGGGCTAAAGACTGTCGCATCAAGTGGCGATAAGTTCTGCTTACTCCTAGTTCGGCAATGACTTTAGGAGAAGCATAAACAGTAGTCATACCAGTTTCATCTGCATTATAGATCCTTGAAGCTAGAAAATGGTACTTCTCTATTAGAGCTGTAACAAACAATGGACATTAATATATTAAGTAATTGATCATATAATAATATTCCAACACACCAATACCATACATGTACCTTCATACATTGACACTGGACAAGATTCTGTCTATAAAACAATATCTTTTACACATTTCTTTCACATTACTTTTTGTTACTGGTTTACTTTGGTAAATGATGTATACAAAACAATATTAATACAAACTGATTTAAATATCATAGATAGCTGCTTGGCCACATATGTATGTTTGAATCCTGAGATGTACACTTTGACATTGTGGTGATAAGAGCTTGTTGCCCCACTAAGACTAGTTACCTTCGGTTTATGAATTGATAAATGGCTCTGGCGTTTCTTAAGCTCTGCCAAGCAATCACTACCAGCAACTTCATTCGTATTCCCCTCGAAAATACAATTTTGAATCAGAATTCTACATTCCCAGTTAAACAATCTTCATATAATCAGCTACAGAGTTTTTTTGTTAGTATATTAATAGTGTGACAACTAGGAGTGCTTATTTTAATCAAGGAATACTAGTACTAATATGTGATAGTACTAATATTACTCCTTGTTTTAATTCATCAAGCCCTAAGCATACCTTGGGATGATTTATTTCATTAGATTTTGCAAATCGGTAAGCCAGTTTACTAAGCTTCATAGGTGTTGTTAACCTGTGATTCGTTCTTGAGCAGATAAGTAGGTTATTAGCTAACATTTTTTTGGTGGCACTAAATACAAGACGGTTCTTTAGATAGTCAATAATATGATCTCTGAGAGCTTAACTTGTATAACCATGCTGTAACAGCTTACCCATGGTGTATGTTACATGACTTAGCAGCTTGTATAGCATCTTGTTGCGCACCCTATT
Organism: Watersipora subatra; assembly: GCF_963576615.1. Taxonomy (NCBI): domain Eukaryota; kingdom Metazoa; phylum Bryozoa; class Gymnolaemata; order Cheilostomatida; family Watersiporidae; genus Watersipora; species Watersipora subatra. Next base: position 64,072,487 of record NC_088709.1, read on the forward strand.
GGCTTTTTTTATATTTTTTCATGTTTGCTGATTTAAATTAACCCAGCTTCATATTAAGTAAAAGATACCTTTATTAATATAATTGGGGCTGGTTGAGACAGTACAAAAGTGTTTCCATCGACGCTACAAATTTGTTTCAATGAGTTCCATATAAAATTTGGACTGAATTTCAGCTGTTAGAATGTTTTTTAGACTTAAGGTCAAAATCAATATTCAATACAACATTAACATTTCCGGGGCTTTCTAAAAATTATTTACTCAAATTCGTAGAACAAAAGATATTAAACAAAACATTGAAAATCTGACAAGTTAGCCATATTAATATGTTGTCAAAATGTTAAAAGAATGTGAAAAGGTTCTACTCTCTCAAGGCTTGACTCTCTTTCATTGATCAATGTGAAAGAAAAATGGCAGCTAAGTAACCTTGAGGCCTCTTCACTGTAGAAGGGAGAAAAACTCTACCAACCCCATATTTCAACCAACCTCACCCTCCTCTACAATGTGATAAAGTGCTACAATTAAGTATATTCTACGTTTTACCAAAAATAAAAGATAAATGACAAAAGGAATCTACAAATGTAGATCAGTATACTTAGACTATACTATATATATATCAGTATAATCACTCACCAGAATTTGTGGATTAGTTTCAAATATCAGCGTTGTCACTGTTTGTGTTATGTTAATTGTGTAAGTCAGCGCAAGCGTTTAATAATGGTAATAATCACACCCCATAAGATGGACATCTGAACTGTGTAATCTGGAAGTATATGGCACAGTGAGTAAATGAGATTAGAATAGTATTATCATTTTAAGACAACAGTGCCCATATGAAACCGTAACGTTTAAACATCAACTTTACAAAACCAATGAAGGAGAGGGCATATGGCAAGACTGACAATTAGTTAAACAAATGATACATGGATATGCAATTGACTTACTATACTTAGTGAACAATCATAAAAAACAATTAAATTGTTAGGTATCTGTAGTTGCAAGCAAAAAATAGCGACGCAGAACACAATGATTGTCTAGGAACATTGAATATATCAGACACTTTGCTTTTATTGCCACGGTATACCACTGAATAACATCAACTTAGTCAGCATGTCATATTGTAATCTTTGTACCTGGTTGGGAGCTTTTGTTTCCAGCTAAGTACAAAGATTCCAACCAGCGAAGAGAATGTTTGGTTGGACTAAACATTCTTTTCGCTGAACTAGTTAACATGTCTGCAGTGGGAGTATTTCTGTACTCGTGCAGCTAAATATAGATGAGATGCTTTTTTTCAGTTTTTTTATAATTTTTACACCAGCTTCTGCTCTGTCATCTGATCATTGATGTCCAAGCGAACTTTTTGTGTGCTAAAAGCTTCAATTTTGAGCGATTCTGGTAAATTTCTATTATATAAATTGTGGCCCATTGTCAGATTGTATAGCATCAGGAATTTGATACCTCACAAAGGTCTCTTTGCAGGCTTTTATGACACTTTTGGCATTTAAATCTTTGACACACTCACATCAAATAAGTCCATCAGGTTATCAACCATAACTAGAGGATGCTTATTATGAAAGGTGAGCACGCCAGTGCCAACCTTGTTCCATAGTGTGTGTGGCCTATCATGACTTTGTAGAGTTTATTTCTGCGGGGTGAGTCTATGACAACACTGAACACATTTTTCAGTGCGGATATAAATGTTCTCAGACATTTGTAGCCCAAAACTGCTCCATAAGCTTCGTGAAGCGTCGCTGTAGTTCCTTGATGGCTAATTTGTAGTTTATCCAGTATTTCCCGTCTGTATTTGCTCAATACAACTATTTTCCTGGAACCTCTACAGATATCACCAACTCGCTCATTTCGAGAAGTTTTGTAGGACTTTACTTCATCCGGTCCCTCAGACAATTTTATTGGACCAGCCTTTCATGAGTTCGCTCAAAAGTTCTAACTCCTGATTCCTTTCAGTTTTGGTCTTGATTAGATTGTTGGTGCTATAACAGAAGGACCATCTTACTTTTTCTCAGACACATCGAGGTCAAATAATAATGGTTGAATTTAGAAAACTTGTTGATCTAGAATTCCTGTTGTTGATTTGTCTACCGGACTGCATGACAACATGTCAAAAGTTAGTGTTAGTGGTTTAGGTTGGTACTTGTCAGTCATTTGATGGATATCTCTAAAATGCAAGCATCATTGTCTGAAGTCACTCAGTAATAGTAAACAACTAAAGCATTGCACCGAAACCAACTGATCAAAATTTTGCATGGCATAGACTAAGGCAAGTAGTTCTAGTTCAATAGGAGTGTAATCGCATACTGGTAGCACACTCGTCTGTGGTTTTTTTGTAAAAACTGCTCCCAAGCCTGTTTTACTAGCATCAGTCTTCACTACATTGATTGATTTTACACTACACTTCATTGATTCTGAAGTACTTGAGTGTTTTCTCATCAAACACAAGTTCTTATATATTATTGACTGCTCAAATTTGATCCTCAGGCCATACAAAGTCACCAACCTTTGAGTTTTATAATTTTCCCAGAGGCTAAGATTCTGCAGAACAATTGGGTAGGAATTTATAAACATAGTTGTTGTGTCCTGGAAACCTAACGCCATCACTATCTTCTGGAGTAACAATGCCTCGTGTAAAATTGATGTTTTAGGATCTGGTTGTATGCCATGTTCTGTTATCACATGACCAATATATAGAAGCTCAGGCAGTAGGAAACATCAATTATCTTTGTTGAGCTTAAGATTTGATGCTTTGGCCCTGATAAGTAACTGCTCTAGATTCTGGTTGTGGTCATTCATAGCTTCTTTTTTTTTCTTCTTTGCTATAGATTACTATGTCATCAGCTACCGCTGTTATGCTCTTTAGTCCATAAAGAGCTTCTAATAGTCGATGTTGAAATTCATCACTACATGAAACAAAGCCGAGTGCTATTTTTAGCCACCTGTATTTCTTATATATAGTGTCCAGAAAATTGCGAGATCGGCTCATTCATCACCTAGGTTATCTCGAAGGAAACCAATCGTTTGCATCACACAGAGAAAAAACACTTTAGCTTCAGCTAGTTCATCAATAATGTCATTTAGGGTAGGCATACGAAAGTGATTTCGTTTAATAGTTTTGTTCAAATGGTCAAAACAAACTCTTAGCTTTGTATTGGGTTTTCTAACTGCAACTATATTATTCAACTACTCTGTAGAATAATCAAGAGCTGCTATTAACTTATTGTCTTGAAGACTGTCTAGCTTGTCTTTGACACCACCAAGTTTTGCGACATGAACTTTTCTGTTGTTTTTGATCAGGTCAACTTGCTTGTCTAATTCTATGCGGTACTCACCAGGAAAGCAGTTAACATCTTGCAATACATCAGTGTATTGGTCAACTAGGTCAACAACAGTTGTATTTGTCGAAATTACATTCACAAACTCATGTTTGGTTGTTATTAAGTCTAGTTTAAGACAGCCATCTCCAAAATCATAGACTTTGATTTCGGAGATGGAGATGGCGCTTGTATCCCATTTTTTTAGGTTTATTCAGCTCTTGTCTCTGAGTTTTCAATTAATCATTGATACCTCAAAGTTAATATACATAAAAGGGGAATGAACTGGACCACTTAATAAAATAAATTTTTCATTTATAATATTGTTACTCATTGTGAATTTAGTTAATAACCATGAATTATATATTAAATTCATCCTCATTTATATATTAAACTACTCCGCATTCTGTCCTGATTTCAAATATGTAAACCAAAAGCTGTAAAGTTATGTTTTTGAACGATTATGTCGGCTAAATTCTAAAAATTTTATTTTTAAAGGTTGATTTGCAACAAAATTCACATTACGGTTATTTGATATCAAAAGATTCACCATGTCTTACTCTGTTGGGTTGTAGGTGCGAAATATGTGAGAATGTGATTACAAGCTCTTAAAAGTTCCAAAACGAACAGTTAATCGCAGCCACACAGGACTGCCGTTGTTTGGATTCTCTTTCCAAAATGGCTCAAATGTGACATAGCTGTGTTAGATGGTTTCTGTTTACACTTCCATGCAACCTTATTCGTCGAAATATTTTTACAAATATACTTCACGCATTCAATAAAACCATGTCTATTGTTCTTACGCGTTTATTTTATCGTCATCGTAATTCTGTCACTTTTAGCACTGATATGTTACATGTATAACTTACCGTAAAAATTCATTAATTTTTTAACCTTACCTAGAAGGAGTACATATCATTGTCTGATAATTGTGACGAGACTGTTGGTCACCTGTAATAATCGAAAAGTGCTGCAAAAATTATTTGCGAAGTATTGGGTCACATGATCAGGTTATGACTTGACGATTAGATCAAGCCGAAACGAAACTGTAAAATAGTGAGCATCTATATTTGATACAGGGTCTTCGGTAAAATCCGAATTGTTTGTCATAAACTAGTGCTACGATAAGTTTATATTGAGCTTTTTATTGGTCTTTCAATTCGCGTGAGAACATCGCGTGACAAGGCAATAACCAAACTATCATCACTACGTCATCGAAATAAAGAGATTCATTCTACGGTGGCTTTTCTTTTTCGAGCTTTTAAGAGCTTGTAATCACATTTTCACATATTTGGCATCTACAACACAACAGAGTAAGACATGGTGAATCTTTTTATACCAAACAACTGTAATGTGAATTTTTTTGCAATTCAACCTTTAAATGTTTGAAGATAATAATTTGTACAGATATGATCACAACGTATGTATAATATGTCGTGATACAAAGGTACACGGAATGTATACCAGTACATCATTTGCAATGACTTTCATGCCATCCAGATCGTTTAAAATTATTATGAGATTTCTTTGATATTTAGTAACTAAAACGACAGATGTTACCTCTCACAATGTCTCAGAGGTAGTAAGTTTTTTACTTTTCTTTAAGTAAAGGTTCATTTGCGGGTTGCTAAAAGTTATAAATCAGTCGTGCTCATTGTTGGTTGGTTCTTGTCTAGTCACTTTTTGTAAACTGTCACTGTAAAGAATTGCTTGTAGCGTGTTTGTCAGAATATTCAACTCAACTCTTTATTTACTCACCAGACTCAACAACATTACTGTACACGAGTCATGCAAATTTACAACTGACTGCCCAGTTATTCATCAGCACTAACAACAGATAATATATGTGGTTACGGCACACAGACATGGTTACAGCACACAGACATAAAAGCGGATGATATAGAGTAGCAAAACTACATGTGTTGTTACACAACAATGACTATTCACGACCAATATGTATTTGGAATCTCGAGGCATCTACCACTAAATATTCACATCACAAGAACAACAAATGTTTTGGGAAAATGTCCAGGTCTATTTTTAGTTTTATGCAGATGAAGCAACGAGAAAAAAAGTGGTAATCAAAAGTAATGCCCAACACTAACAAATTTTCATGGCAAAGCATTTATAAATAAAACTATAAATTTAATACAGAAAGTTGTGAGACATTGAAAAAAATTTTTTAGTTCTGCCCAATATTTGGTGGGAATAAATTATTGCACGTTTGCTTTCAAGTTTTGGCCTTAAGCTTATTTTCTTTCTTTTTGTCCACCTATTAATCTATCACTTGTTATGTGTGTACCTATGAAATATGTAGTCGACTTAAGTGCTCTGTTTACATTATGAGGTTAATTTTTGTCTCGGTAAATTAATAAATATATCCACTGGAATCACTGATTCATCTTAGAGTTGTGATTGAAGAGAGAACTGTAGCGTGTTTGTCAGAATATTCAACTCAGCTCTTTATTTACTCACCAGACTCAACAACATTACTGTACACGAGTCAAGCAAGTTTACAACTGACTGCCCCGTTATTCATCAGCACTAACAACTGATAATATATGTGGTTACAGCACACAGACATGGTTACAGCACACAGACATAAAAGCGGATGATATAGAGTAGCAAAACAGCATGTGTGGTTACATAACGATGACTATTCACAATCAATATGTACATGTAATCTCAAGGCATCCACCACTAAATACATCACATGTCTCCTGGTAACAAACCAAAATCTACTGAGAAGTCATGTTGTAACTTCTCAGCAGCTGTTGGTTTTAGTTATTTTAGGTTTTGCAATAGCACATTTGATGCTGCATCGAATATCTTACACCTATGTGCATGGCATACGAAATGGAACAGTCTTCTATACCAAAATATTCCAAGATGGAATTCGCATGTGAGAGAACTTGTTGGTATTCACACACATATTTTCTTAATGATATTTCCCGCAATATCATTTTTCATCCTAATCATTTGAAATGGTTAACACACAAGGATATTAATTGGAGAGCGCACTGTTATTCTGACTTTTGTTCACAAAGTCAGTATCTGTTCTGTTTAAAAATAGTTTTAATACTTGGGAGTGTCTAATACATTAACAAGCACCTGCAAATGGTTGCTGACCCACATACCCCATTTAGAGTTTTTGAATGATTTATTGCAAGCTGGCAGTTAGGGTGTAATTTTCAGTTTTGGGCTTATGAAGACGCAAAGGCATATCGCAGTTCTTATTAGTAGTAGGCTTAGTGTTGCCCGGAATATCTTTCATTTCTAAACAGATAGCCCAGCAAGTAGGTGTTTAAGAGGCTGTTTCTCAAGAACCAGACAGTGTTTTAAAACTAACACAAGAAATCCTGGGATACGGAGATCTGTAGATTTAGTTTTTTTCATGCTATGATGTGGAATGCAATGTTTTTCCAACCCTCGGTTACAGTGTTTTGCCCGCTTTATGATGTGACCAAAAAATTACTAAGACGCCAATGCTCTATTGGTCAAAATCCCTCCACGATGCCTGAAATAGATCTGAGACGCTCGCTCTCCATCGTTTTTGGCTAACCAAGTCAAAAATCAGCAGAGAGTGGCAGTAGGTTGATTTCTTGTGGGTGCTTATGATATCGCATTTACGTCTTGTTTTTAGTGCCTATATCAAGCATTACTTCATTAGACATTGATCTCAAAGTTTGCTAGTAATGCTAAGAAGAAACAAGAAGATCATTACTATGAAAAGGAAGCAGGAAATAATAAATTCAAAGAAGGAAAAACAAAATAATTATCGGCAGAAATAAGAAAAGCTATCGGTTGGTTTGAAAACCTTGCTAGATTTATTGCGCGAAAGTACCCAAAAAAATTTCACAAGCCGGCTTATGAACAGTGTTAATAATAAGTGCATGTGTCATTTCAAAAATATTCAGGCAGTCGCCAGAAACAGGCCTCTTTGCATAGGTTTTTTCTCAAAAATAGAAGTGTCGGAAAGCATAGTTGTTGAGAGACTCTGCCATACAACAATTTCACCTTACAACCCCAACCCTTGAACAGATTAATACCGTATATTGGGGTTCTACTGTATTTTTAGTGAACTGTTGGAAGGCGCAGAGCATATGTGAATGAACACATCTTTTACACAGACTAACATACATATACAATAACAATGTCGGATTTATCAATATAGATTAGTTTAGTGTTTGAAAGGCGTGGTTTTCATATGCATTCAAATATAAGCACAAGTAACTTAATTGACGGATTACTTGATTGATTATAAAACATGAAAAATAGGAAGAGTTGTCAAGTGTTTTACGCTGAGTATGAAAGATCACTTTATTTAGGTCATGAAAGTTCAGTAACTTGTTTTTCATTTTTTCTGGCATCTTTTTCTTCTGGCTATGTTTAGTACTCTTGGTTTTTTTAGATCGTTGCTAGATGGCGTTGCCATGGAGCTAGGTTATCAACCAATGTCCGTTGAGGGCTCACACGATGTGATAACCGAGTCTACTATTGGGTTTAATGTCCAAGCATCTGATAAGTCTGTCATCAAAGACAACACAAATAGCCTCAAGTCTGTTGCTGTTCGACAATCACCTGTCACATCTACCACCCAGGCTAAGGAGTTTGTCTCCAGTCATAACAAGAGCAGGAAAAGTGGTGATTTAGACCCAGAGGATGTGGTTTATTCGGTTTTCTTCAAGTTGGAAGATGTTGACAATTATATTATGGAGCAAGAAATTTTTCAAACAACCAAGTTTGTTCTTAACAGGATGTGCAAGGGATTTGGTCAAGTTAGTCCTGGTACGTAAGTTGATTTCATGATTTAGATAACTTGATCCCAAGTTAGTAGTCCTACACCATAAAAAGTTTTTCTATTTGGTTGTAAAGTGGCATTCGGGAATTTGTTTGTGTTTACGTAGATGAAGACATGCTTACACTATGTCAATCACTGTTTAGATAATGATTGAACCAATCAAGTGTAGGTTTAGATGTTGGTTGAACCAATCAAGTGTAGGTTTAAAAGTTGGTTAAACCAATCAAGTATAGGTTTAAATATCAGTTAACCAATCAAGTTTAGGTTTAGATGTCGGTTGAACCAATCAGGTGTAGTCAGCGAGATTCAGTAATTCTGCCAAACTAAAATTTTAAAACTGTTCTCTATCTCATTCTATTACATTATTTTTTCACAGGTAATTACTAATAATTGAGAATCTTAATATGTTAGGCAAGTATTGAGCTATGGCGACACTGAGTGGCACCTTAAAAGTGTTCTTTGAACAATATGGCTGTGGTTGTAGCATCTATGCGCTTTTGGCACTATGCTTTTGGTTACTTTAGGAGCAGTGATGCACAGCCAGCACTTCGAGGAGGCTTTTCTAATATGTTATGTTGAAACATGACACCATCGTTATTTGATTTAGATGTAGCCAGTCAGAAGAAACAGCGTGTGAAATGGATCGCTTCAGGAGTCAAATTTATGGGTCGACCTTTTCTGCTCATAGGAGACAAGCGTTATGATTGTCGACATGGCAAAGATAAAAATGTTGCTAAAAAGTTTCGTTACAATGAAAAACGCAAGGTAACTATGAAATTGCCATAATCTCATGTTTTCTAACTTACTTTTTTGACATTCATGAAAGAAATTCATTCGAACCAAATTCCACATATATGATATCCAAAAATCAGTTTTGCTGATTTGCATATTCATTGGTAAAAAAAATTTTCAATTGATTTTAATAATCTCCCAACTTGCTCATAAGCTGATGTCCTCATATTTACAATAAAATCATGTTTTAGGGCTGTCTTTTACCTCCAAATTCCTGTGATGTTTCATCCACGCGAGTCACACCCACTCGTTACCTGCCAACTTGGCTTTGCACCTCAGTTAGCCCAGCTATTGTGCACATGGAGCCTTCATCAATGATTTTTAATGGCGTACAGTAGACATTCCTATATCGTAAATAATCCGTTCCAGGAACTTTCAGGCTATGGGGAATTTACGTTATAAAACATTAAAATAAATGTAAAATGCCTAATCCGTTCCAAGATCTTTCCAAACTCACCCCTTTGATCATGCAAAAAAGGAAAAACTTAATTTTGAATTGCAACAAAATTCACATTACAGTTATTTGGTATCGAAAGATTCACCATGTCTTACTCTGTTGTGTTGTAAGTGCCAAATATGTGGAAATGTGATTACAAGCTCTTAATAGCTCAAAATCGAAAAGCGGCTGTAGATTAGAATCTCTTTATTTCGATGACGTTGACGATGATTTTTATATGTTCTCATGTGAATTGAAAGGCCAATAAAAAGCTCAATATAAAACTTATCGCAGTACTAGTTTATGACAAACACTTCGGGTTTTACCGAAGACCCCGTATCGAATATAGACGCTCGCTACTTTACAGTTTTATTTCGGCATTATTCAATCGTCAAGTCGTTCTCTGATCATGTGACCCACTACTTCGCAAATAATTTTTGCAGCACTTTTCGATTATCACAGGTCACCAACAGGCTCATTATGATTATCAGACAATGATATGTACTCTTTCGAGCTAAGGTTAAAAAGTTTAACGATTTTTTTATGGTAAGTTATAAGATATCAGTGCTAAAAGTGACAGCATTACAATGACGATAAAACAGCCGTGTAAGAACAATAGACATAGTTTTATTGATTGCGTGAATTATATTTGTGAAAATATTTCGACGAATAAGGTTGCAAGAAAGTGTAAACAGAAACCATCTCTCACAACTACGTCACATTTGAGCCGTTTTGGAAAGAGAATCCAAACTGCGGCGGTCTCATGTGGCTGCGATTTTCTGTTCGTTTTTGAGCTTTTAAGAGCTTGTAATCACCTTTCCACATATTTTGCACCTACAACACAACAGAGTGAGACATGGTGAATTTTTTCATATCAAATAACGGTAATGTGAATTTTGTTGCAAGTCAACCTTTAACTCTTTTAATTTGTGGGCTGTACCATAACTGCAAAGTTATTGGTTTGCATCAACAACTTTCTCCTTTTTATGATTAATCTCAATGGTTTTATAGACCATGACTGCGGTAAATTTACAACAAGTTGATAGGAACTGCACATTTTTGGCGTTCATTTACAACGACTTGCTTATTTTTCTAAACAGCAAAGTCTATTCTGCAAAGTAAAGCTAATAACAAGTATTTTGTACGTCTACAATAAAGCAAAACGACAAAATATTTTACATTAAAAAGCAGTTCTACTCGTTCGTCGTCTTTTACTATCCAGGAATGAAGGCTAGGATAAAGATAATTTTCGACGATACTCCAACTTGTGACAATAAGACTGGTAGACCGACGCTGTAACACCTACACTTACTGATCGCCTTTGTATTTATGAACAATTGCGCAGCTATTCTATTCGCCTTTTTGTCGACATATTTTATGATCTATTACGATGAACTAGAAATTCGCGAAAGTTATATATAGTAATTAGTACGCTAATCGCATGGTGTTCTTTCTTCCGCAAGTACGGCAAAATAAACTAACATTCAAATCGATTTTGAAAACTCACCCGTCTTGACACTTGAATTTTTACGTAGTAGGAAGCAAAAACCTCATATAAATTTTTCCTGTTCTCTGGAATTTATGTTATAGGAGGTATACGTTATAGGAGGTATACGTTATAGGAGGTATACGTTATAGGAGGTATACGTTATAGGAGGTATACGTTATAGGAGGTATACGTTATATGAGGTATACGTTACAGGAGGTATACGTTATAGGAGGTATAGGTTATAGGATATATAGTATAGGTTATAGGCAGAACCTATAGAAAGAATAGGTTATAGGAGGTATACATTATAGGAGGTATACGTTATAAGAGGTATACGTTATAGGAGGTATACGTTATAGGAGGTATACGTTATAAGAGGTATATGTTATAGGAGGTATACGTTATAAGAGGTATATGTTATAAGAGGTATACGTTATTTTCTTACTGGATGAGAATATAAAAGTCAATTTAGAAGACAAAGGTAATCTGTTCCAAAGTTTTACTTGTTTGTCAAAATCTGTTGGAGCAAGTGTTCTTACGAAAATGCACTGTATTTCGTCTACCGTACTTTTCGGACTATTAACCACACACCCTTATATAAGCCGCTCATCTGCTTTATTTAAAAAAAATGATCATCAAATAATACATAGGCCGCAGAACTCAGGACGGTGATTTTTAACATGGCAGCAACTTTGCTAGTTATTTACCGACGCTTTTTAACCCAGTGCCTAACGGAGAAATACCGTTAGGCATTGTTTCGTTTTTTTTCCGTGCGATTCTAATCTTTGGTGGTCTCGTGATGGCGGCGATTAACTGTTCGTTCTTTAGCTTTTAAGAGCTTGTAATCACATTTCTACATATTTGGCACCTACAACACAGCAGAGTAAGACATGGTGAATCTTTGGATACCAAATAACTGTAATGTGAATTTTGTTGCAAGTCAACCTTTAAACTACTTGTGATACAATGGGTTAATTGCGTTCATATTCATTACATTGGCTAAAATACTTACGCTTGAATCGCTTGGGGCTATTAACTAGCAGCCTTGTTCATTACGCGTAACGCAACGTTTATTATGTCAGCTCCTGATGCGGCTAAAGATTTTGACTAGCTTAAGTTACCCAGATTTATTGTGTAATTATTTTATTACCCATGCAACGCCTTAAACCTAGTAATATCCTATGTCTGCAACAATAAGATGTATAGCTGTGTTTTCTATAGCAAGGCTGCATTCTGTCATTACTGTGACTGCATTCCATGAGGATTAATTTGATCGTCATACAGATGTTAGTAGATGTAATGCTTATAAGTATTAACTTTGAACCTAGGATGGGTGGGAAATCTGTAAGCACCCAAGTAAGTGCAGATAACTCAGTTGACAGAAACTTGAATTTTCGGAGAATCTCAAGCTGAATATAAAATGCACTCTCATAAGAAGAAGTAATTCTAGTCCATAGACACTCATAGATGGTATTCTCATAGAGTTTATTGAGCTTTATAGACACTCATAGATGGTATTCTCATAGAGTTTATCCAGCTTTATAGACACTCATATATTGTTGTAGAGTCTAGTGAGCTCTGGAGAGCAGCAAAGAATCAACAAAATCCGACAGCATAACCAACTTAAAAAGGATTGTCCAGCTAAGATCCAGATACGAGATATTCTTGTCTACACCGATTTTGGTGTTGAAGGCTGTGACGGAGGAGAGCACTCCCTGCCATCTTTAAAAGACCCTACTAACTCTGACAGTTATGTGGGTAAACCAGTCTATTGCCAACGATTCTGTTTTCTGAGTTGAGCTGCGTTTACACCAGACCGATTTATTGGAGTTGCTTCCACACCGATAAAGTCTGGTTTAAAACGAAAAACAGTTGTGAAAATGACTTTGTCCTAGTCTCTGACACAAGATCAGTGAAATGCTGCCTACTTTGTTTGTCCAATTTTGACAGCCGTCATAGATGGAGTACAACATGGATTTGACCAATCACATCTGGCAATACAGCCAAAAATGCCATTGCGGTAGATTCTGTTCTCCCAAATGATCAGTTCAAACAGCATTAATAGCATTAGATGCGCTTACAACAGGCCTATTCAAAGTCAGTATTATTTAGGGATTATTATAATTAGGCTATTATGCATACATCTAAATGGCAGTGACAGGTTGACTCACTTATGTGTTTCAAGCGATCAAAATTAAATGAATATCAATGTTGAATTTCATTGGCTAAAAACGGTGACCTATTTTGTATAGCCAGAGTTTGATTTGGTTTGAGGTGAGGTCTTTGTATAAACATATTTTAAATCATAAACAGACTAGAAACCATTTTAACTTCACCGCCCTCAGTAGAAACACAACTTTGGCAAATCATCCTGGTGCAAACGCACATTCATGTTTACAGCCTAATCCTTCAACAACTTTGGCAGCTATGTGGAGTTACTTACCCTTTTACCAGCTTTAGTCTTTACCTGAAATGTTACATTGTTTTTTAAATCATTTTGTTTTATCTAATAGCGAATATGTTTGTCTATATGTGGGAATTTTACCTAACAATTGTCCATATCAAAGTAGACTTATTTTGTGCTTGGCTACCACATCCATGTTTCTTGTTAAAAATGTTCTGAAATGGTACGTTTTATAATTTTCAATTTATACTAATTTAAAAACTGAACTGAAAATTATGCTGTGACAGGAGCTTTCAAACATAATATTACATTTCTCATACAGGTAAAACACAATGCCCAAAGGCGCCTGAGGGACCGAACGTCTGCACGTATCAGGACCTTGCTGGAAAAGGGACACACTTTACAAACTGAGAGACAGTTTCATGTGTCTTTTCCAAAGCTTTGCGCCCATAAAGGGCACGATGTCGGGCAGGTGCTCATGCTATTCTAACGTGTTAGTTTGCTGTTTTGCAGCACGATTAATCCTCAGGTGATCTTAGCTAGGATCACATTTATTATTCTTCATTATCTTCCTCAAGTAGGTGCCATGGTCATGTCACCTGCTTAACATGTCACGTCACCTGCTTAACATGTCATCTGTTTAACATGTCGTGTCACCAGCTGAACATGTCGTATCACTTTGCATAATGCTATAATGTTCAGGTGAACTCGTTAAAAATCTTTGTTGATATCTTTACTATAATCCTCCAGTTAATAAGGATTTTATATAATTATATATATTTAATTGTATATGTACAATTATATATTCTGTAAATCCTTGTGTATAAGCTGCCATCATGTATTAGCCACACTCCAAACTTTGAAGGCTGTTTTTAGCTACTGGTATAGAGCTTGTATAAGCTGCACCCGCCCTTTTTCCATCATTTAAACTATTTAACTTGATCTAGCCATGTGAGTCATTCGTCAAATGAACTGTCTCTATCTGCCCTCACCCGCACATGTTGCCTGACAAGGTGGCAATCGACCTATGACTGTTCTCACCTTTGCGAAAAAAGTGTTAAGCCTCTAGCTAACTACAGGAAACAAATACTAAATCAGCACGTTTTCCAATCCTTGTCATCGGTAAGGGCGAGATACAAGTACGAGTACACGTTTTAATGGAAAGTTATGAATGTACAGTTTTTGGTATCAACGAAAATGCATTGCAATGAATGGAATCAAGCGCTGGAGATGTCACATGACAGTAACCACGCCTTATGACCTCATTACGCATGTACAAACAAGTACAGGATATTTTGTAGCGTCTTATTGTTGAATATATTGTTTTAGCATTTATGCATTTCCACAGTTAATTCAAATTGTATTATTTTTAATCATTCTTATTATAAAAAAAATTTACGTAAATTTGTTAACCTTTTGTATAATTCTTTCATATAGCTGTATTTATGTATTTTCATTATATTTAATGTTTAGTTTCTCATGTGATTACCATAATCCCGAATGTGGTGAGAAGTTTACAGGCATAATTTATAGACTGCGTGTGTAAGATGTACTCTAAACTTTTTAAACAAAATGTTAGGTTCACAGGGGCGGCTTACACACCAGGATATACGGTATATATAATTCTATGTATATATCACTGTTTTAAAGGTAAAGAGCAATGCTAAAACTTATCGCTACGGCGACACTTCTCCATAAGAGACTAGTGTTAAACCACACAACTTGGTCTCGCTGTTTCGTAATTACATTATGAAACAGTGTTTGAGTTACAATAGATATCAGTGTTCTTATTCCTGCTCAAAGATGAACTTACCTAAAAAAAATTTAGCAAGTTTCGCCAGAAAGCATCAGTATTTTTCTATTATTTGCGATTAGTTTTTTTTGTTTGGGATTATTTGACTGCCAGGATGTTTTATGATTAAAATTGACAAAATTTGATCGCTGTTGAAACTCTCAGAGTAAGAGAAAGCCCGATTACGGTGTCTATAGTTGCAAAGATATTGACAGAATAGAGACGCTTAATGCTGCAATTTGAACGCAATAGCTGATATCAACTATTGTAACAATCACTTCGAATCAAACAACAAAACGTCGGATCTATTTGAAGCATGGAAACCCAGTTTATTAACAACTAGTGACATTCAGCATATACATTTTTCTTTTGAGCATTTTAACTTAGATCAAGTTTTGTTGATTTTAACCTTAAAACATCCTGGCAATCAGATCACCTCAAACATCAAAAACAATTGCAAATGATAAAAATGTGCCGATACTTTTTGATAAAATCTACATGTAACATGTTGCTTAAGCTCATTTTTGAAAACAATAATTGCCTTACACACAACCAACATTTCTTTCAGCATTGAGTTGCGCGACTTATCTAGAAACATTCAGTACTGTAATATAAATTATTCATTAGCTTTCCTTACTCAAGTCATTATCAATAGACAATTACTTAAGTGAAGCTGATAAAGAGTGCTCATCGTTAAGTATAGAGCTAAATCTATAAATAGTTTGAAGAATTTTATATCCTCTTATACAGTCTGATGAGAGGAAAGACTGCAGCCTCGAAACTGACAGTAGCTGAAAGCTAAGTGCACTCTATTCGCACTAATTATATATTTAGCTCTATACTTCATGTTGAGCACACTTATTAGCTTTACATAAGCATGTTATCCTTTAGATAATTATTTACTTCATATAAACTACATACAAATAGCTCTATTTATTTATATGTAGTTATTTATGTAGCTATATATAACTACATATACACAAACTCGGTATGCGTATATGTAGTTATATATATATATACTGTACATCATAATATAAGTATATGTATTGGTGCCATATCAACATTAAATATTTTGCTACGGAAAATAAAATATGTTTTTTGTATTTAATTATGCTGTATTTTATGACAAATGCTGTAATTTATTATATCGTACATTATTATTATTATATCATTATAATAATATCATCATTATATTATTGTAATTATGTCATACTTTATTGTGATCTGTTCATATTATACTACTACTTGAAATGTCAGTTTTATGATCGTGTGCTGTAGTCAGCAGTATCCATAACAATTGTCATTGCTTATCGTAGCAATTGTTAATAATATTTGTTAGCGTGGTTTATAGGCAGCAGGAGGGCGGCAGCGGGTAGACAGGCGTGTCATAGAGCACATTCATAAACTTGTCAGCGAAGGAGTCATACACATCGACCATATGAAGGCTCGGATAGATGAGTTTGTCACTCAGTTGTTTTCTGGCAAGCCCATGCCTGAGAAAGACAATAGACGCTATTACCCTTTTGCTAAAGACATCTCTAATCATATACAGAAGTCTATGGCTTCTCTTATGTAAGTCTACCATACGTTCGCTTGTATAAGAACATTGATTCATTGAGTTCGTAAAACAAAAACAGTGTTATTAGATGATTGTACATTGGAGTTGTTGCATCTTTGTTTCATCTAAATAATCGAAAACTTGTTTACAATTGTGTGTCTATAGATTTAATGCATTTTTAATAAGCTGAGAGATTATAAACTGATTTAATTCATTTTGAATAGGTTGAGAGATTGTTGAATAATTTAATACATTTTGAGTAAATTGAGATATTTGTAACTAATTTAATATGTTTTGAATAGGTTGAGAGATTTTTATCCTTCGTGTACCTTATATTGGGTACCTTCTATTGTGTTCGAAGAGTTGTCAGCAAATGTCAAGGTAGTTGACATTGTTCTTGTTGTTGTTGTCAAGCAAATGTCAAATGTCAGTTGTGATGACTTCTACTTCCTGTCGCTGACTTAGCCAGTGCATAGCGTAATCACATCCACATTTTTTTCTGTAAAAAATATCAGGCTTTTTACTATTGTGTTAGCTATTTTAAAGATTTCTTCGTAGTTATCACTATTGGATGTGCTTAAATTTGTGTTTAGTACCTGACAACTATACTGTGACAAGTGCATTTTCCAATTGCACCTATTGCATGGTAGATTGCATTCGCTTATTGTATTATGCAGGAGCAGTGAGGGGAGCACAGGCCACCTTCAACAGCTCTATGAGAGTCTGCGGAAAGAGAACCCTGCAGATCTGCTTTTTTACACACCTTCAGGCGATGCTAAGAATCGTCTTCTCTACATCCACCAGACAGCTGAGCAGCAGCTGCTTCTACTAAGAGAGGCGACGAGTCGCTGTCTCCTTGATGTCAAGTACAGAGATAAGAAGAGTTCTCTCCCCATGTATCTTGTGAGTAGTTATTAATCAAAGAGAAGAAGAGTTTTCTTCCCATGTATTTTGGAAGTAGTTATTACTCAGAGATAGAAGAGATCTCTCCCCATGTATCTTGTGAGTAGTTATTAATCAAAGAGAAGAAGAGTTTTCTTCCCATGTATTTTGGAAGTAGTTATTACTCAGAGATAGAAGAGATCTCTCCCCATGTATCTTGTGAGTAGTTATTACTCAGAGATAAAAAGAGTTTTCTCCCCATGTATCTTGGGAATAGTTATTACTCAGAGCTAACAAAAGTTTTCTCCCCATGTAACTTGTAAATAGATAGTAATCAGAAATAAAGAGGGTTTTCTCCCCATGTATCTTGTGAGTAGTTATTAATACATGGATCGCCTTGGATCAACCACATGAGGTGGGAGAGAAAAGTTTTGTTTGGAACGCTCCAGCGGTACAATGTTGGATACTTGAAGTGTACTTAAAATTTAACAGTGGCTCCTGCTACATAAAACATTCATGATTATTAGTGACGCAACCACAGATCTGTAGTAGGCTCATCCTTCCACCCACTTCACGGCTCCACCTGCACCTACCCATCCCCGCTCTCCTCCACCTCACCCTCCTTCCTAAGTATTCTTTGCAACAGCTCAACGCTTTACGTTATATGGAATTTTTTACATAACACGATGCAAAAACTACATAATTTCTTTGTTATGTGGAATTTACATTATGGGAGGTTTACGTTTTACGAGAGTCTAATGGATTATACTTTGTCTTATCATTTTAATTTCTAATAAATAAGTTATTAGTAGAAAAATGGATTGCAAAAGACATTAGTTTATTATAAAGGTTGCACGGCCATCAAACCACTAGCAGTTGAAAGAGATAAGAGCTGAATTATAATAATTTAATTGTTATTACAATTGATAAATGTGTTTAATAGTTGTCAGCTCAATACGAATTAACAATAAAAGAAAATATAACATTGTTTAGTTTTTTATTTCATTTTTGCTGCTCTGTGATTGGCTGATGTTTGAATTACTCATTTTTGTCTTAAATTGCGCTGCGCAGCTGTTTACTTGTCCACCAATCTTTGATTATAGCTTCCTACTAACCTGAAATGTGGGACTGAAATGTGAAGATGCTTCGCATTGTTGATATACTGCTATTGTTTTAATGCTGTATGTATTTACCTGCAGCATTAATCAATAAGGTTTTAAGAATGAGCAACAAATTAAACAAATTACTGTGTATCCTTATGAGAATATTTGTTTCAATAAACAGCGGACATTTTTAATATACAAAGAGAAGTAAAGTGTCGACTGTCTAGTTAAAGTGCCCTTGTACTTCTATGTTGTTGTCTTCTCTTTTAGTGTTCAACTATGTGGTATGACTTGGAGAGATAGGAAGTATGTTTCAAGCTGTTAAATAGGTTTTTATGTTCGAACATGTTCTCTATCGCCCCAGAGTTGCGTGATCTATGTTGCTGCGGTTGTCAAGACTTTTTCGGTGTATCGTATGGTCAGTTATACATGGCAGATGTCTGTATATAGTTGTGGCAGTTGTCAACGGATGGTTATTATCACACAACTAGTACCCTGTCAGCGTGCTGTGAGTGATCATCAGGTGAACCAATTAAAGGTTGACTTGCAACAAAATTGACATTACAGTTATTTGGTATCAAAAGATTCACCAAGTCTTACTCTGTTGTGTTGTAGGTGCCAAATGTGTGGAAAAGTGATTACAAGCTTTTAAAAGCTCAAAAACGAAAAGCTGCCGTAAATTGGAATCTCTTTATTTATCTGACGTTGTCATTACAGTTTGGTTATCGTCTTGTCACGTGATGTTCTCACGTGAATTGAAAGGGCCAATAAAAAGCTCAATATAAAACTTATCGTAGTACTAGTTTATGACAAACACTTCAGGTTTTACCGAAGACCCCGTATCAAATATAGATGCTCGCTTACTTTACAGTTTTGTTTCAGCTTGGACTAATCGTCAAGTCGTAATCTGATCATGTGACCCAATACTTCGAAAATAATTTTTGCAGCACTTTTCGATTATCACAGGTAACCAACAGGCTCGTCATGATTATCAGACAATGATATGTACTCCTTCATGCTAAAGTTAAAAAGTTTACTGATTTTTTACGGTAAGTTATAAGATATCAGTGCTAAAAGTGACAGCATTACAATGACGATAAAACAGACGCGTAAGAACAATAGACATGGTTTTATTGAATGTGTGAAGTATATTTGTGAAAATATTTTGACGAATGAGATTGCATGAAAGTGTAAACAGAAACCATCCTGTAACAACTACGTCCCATTTGAGCCATTTTGGAAAGTGAATCCAAACTACGGCAGTCTCGTGTGGCTGCGATTAACTGTTCATTTTTTTAGCTTTTAAGAGCTTGTAATCACATTCCCATATACTTTGCACCTACAACACAACACAGTAAGACATGGTGAATCTTATGGTACCAAATAACTGTAATGTGAACTTTGTTGCAAGTCAACCTTTAAGGATGTGGTTGCATCAAATTTGAGTTAATTTTAAAAGAAAGTATTTTTTTTGTCTATCAGTTAATATGTTGTTTGTTGTGTTAGGCAACCTCATTGTCAAGATATTTGAACATTAAAATTTAGGTTAGTCTACAAAGACAAAAATGACATCAAATTGTAGCTGATGTTTTAGCCTTTTATTGGTCTTAATTTCATTAAATCGACCTTTTTGACGCAACCACATCTTTAAGGATGGTTTACACTATAACACTGTATGTCGGTGTTGTCTTTTGATGATTATTCATCGATTATGTGCAACGTAAACCGGCAGCATTGTCGAGGCAGCGCTGATACTTTGCAGTTGTCAAATTTTCCGATAGTTTGCTGA
The DNA here is from genome assembly GCF_963576615.1 of Watersipora subatra. Lineage (NCBI taxonomy): Eukaryota > Metazoa > Bryozoa > Gymnolaemata > Cheilostomatida > Watersiporidae > Watersipora > Watersipora subatra. The sequence continues at coordinate 64,092,856 of NC_088709.1, forward strand.
GCTTCCTCAACAGTCTGTGCAATATGTATCACATCAGCGAAGGTGATTGGCCTTTGCGTATTGCTTGATCTATATTTTTTAATGACATTTGCTGCGGGACTACTGTTTCATTGTTTCTACGACCGCATTGTATACTAGGAATGTACAGGACGTACGGTGATATAGAGTGCGTACAACTAATCTATTGCTGGATAGCAAATGATTATCACAGGCGGAAGCATATTTGCTTATCAAGCTGTAAATCACGGGTTCAAACCCTGTATGAAGCAATCTTTTTCCTGACCTCCAACTTTCGCTATAAACAGACGCACTCTTATCATAGCAAAGATTGTCAACACATTGCAGGTGTCTGTTACTATTCCAACTCGTTGTAGGTGTCTGTGCATACTGACACTGGTCTTCATACAGTGGCTACTATGATCCTAGAGAATCAGGAAGATCTTGAAGGAGCTCTTATGAAACTTAAGCGTCACAACCCATCTTGGGCTCCTGCTCAGTGGACTGTGCCAACCAAAGCGATAGAGCTTGAGCGATTATTTCCAGGTGGGAGTTATGTACCCTTGTCACAGACATCGTCTATTACTTTACAATGTTTGACACATTTTACATCTTCACTTTAGGATTTGGTTATGGTTGATTCTGGATAGTTGGGGATAATGACATTTATTCAAGCTATGGTGGATGAATATTTTGCTAAGAATAAAAAGGATTTTTGTTGCGTAAAAATTGGCTGCTAATTTTGGTGTTGTGTTTGCGATTTACATTTCTGAAGTTTTATTGTCTTTTTCAATTAAAAGCTCAAAAAAAAATTTTTGTTAAAAGTGGGCGCTATGTTTCAAATTTGCCTGATTAGAGAAGTCATTTTCCTTCATTTAGAGGTGTTTACTTGTGCTGGTCATTATTATTTTGCTATAGCGTTTGTTATCTTATTTGCTAGTATATTATTGTAAAACCTTTTTATTTATTTAAATTTATATAATGAATTTAAAAGCTCACTGAATGTACTGAATAAGATGATGTTAATATAAAATATCAATTAAAAAAATTTTGAAATATTTCACTAAGTTTCGTAAATGTTTTTGATTATTCACCATGCTTCTGAAAACATTCGGTAAAATGCAGAATGTAAGGTAGGGTGTAACGTACTTTGCTTCAATCCTCTAAATTGTAGTTGTCCGCTCATGATGCTTCATATTGCGCAGGGTGCCCTGCCTTAGATGTTTATATAAAGTCATAGTTCATGACCAAAACTTTGACGAAAAAAGTTAACAATCTTTTTACCAATCTTTTAATTTCACACGTTAAATTTTTTTTAATTTGCAATTGTTAAAAACGTTTTTAATTTCAAATAAAAGATTGGTAAAAATATAGCCATGGTTTGACATTTTGCCAGATATTATGGACAGAAACTGAGTTGATACAGCTGCTTCAATAGCATTTTAGGGATCTATCTCATCAAAAGAATATTTCTCATTAAATAAAATACGTTTTGAGAGATCGGTCTACTAGTAGTCGTAGTATTACTTAGCATGAAATATTGACCCTTAAAAATTTTATGGAATATTTTTTTGTCAATGGTAAAACATAGACATAAATAATCAAAATAAAAAAATATTGTAGAGGTTTGCAGTTCACGCTGGCACCCTTGACACTGCTCTGGCAGTGCTGGCAGTCACTTCAGAGTTTATCCATACTTTGAGGGAGGTGTCATGGGACTAATTTAATAAACATCATAGACTGCATGATTATTTCATAAAAATGTCCATGGTTATTGTTATTATCACAATGTTTTTGATGATACGTTTACAAATTTATTTGGGTATGGCAGGCGCGGCAATCATCTCCAAGGATTCTCAAATGAAACCAGTCAAAAGTGCACGCAAGCGATCTAAACGTTCTCTGCCTCCGTCAGAACCACCAAAATCTCCAGGAGAAACCATGCGTGAGCTTCTTGCTGAACTTCATCAACTCAGTTATCAACTTCCTGTCGACGCCAACATGTCACCACTCATAAATTCATTGGACGCGGTACGGCAGCAGGCGAAAGCTTTAATTCCCGTCATCGTTTCTACCGTCACTGTGACCAGCAAGGATTGTAGTGTGGAAGAAAGTTCAAAAAATTCTTTATGTAAAACTCTGAAAAGTAATGCTACTTCCTGTCCAGTTTGGGAGTGGCCAGAGGTCAGCAAGACAACTCAAATCGTGCCTGATGGCACGACTTCGAGTGCTGGTTTAGGTAGCATGGCTCCAATTGTTGACCAGCTTCCTCGCAGCCAACACGGACTGTTAATTGATCCACAAGCTTCTTATATAACCTCCCCTCCCCATATTTTATCATCTTCCCTAGTACCGTCCAATCACAGTAGCAGTAGTGTGCTACCCCAACACGTTACCTCTTCGGCACTCGGCCACCCTTCCGCTTCGACAATGTCACACGGAATCTTCAATATGGCTCCTGCATCAAATCTCTCACTGCATGTTGGTGGAATGTTAACTGACAGTTACCATATGCACAACCGGCCTCTTTACAGCCATCCACCTAGTCAACACCGACATTATTTGGAGGTTTCAGAGTCGCAAAGCTTCGTACAGCACCTGACAAAATCTGTTGACCAGTAGAAGCAATATTAGCTGTCTCACATGTTTCCATTCCAGATAGTAAAAAAAATTTGTTTCATTATCAAATTTCTTTTTTAAAAATTAACTTTTTTTCTTAATTTTTTTATGAGTTATCATCTCATGTCTGATTTAGTAACTTTAAGAGTTTAGTGCCATTGACCACGGTGCAAGGATTGTTTGGAGTGGCAATTAGGATATCCGAAACCTCCCCTGATTATGTTATAAAACCCAAGCTATCTTCAGTCTCTGCCTAGTGCAAATGCTACTCTCTCATTATTACTGCTTAAGTTTTTATCCATACTAGTCTGTATCCTACTTTAATCATCTTAGTTATGTCATGATGTGATGTAACAGCAGATAGCGCTGTGATTGGCTGTAAAATTTAGTTTCATACCTGAATGAATGAAGGAAATTACATTTTACTGATATTACTAAATCAGTGCATCTGCTAATGTAATATGTAAGTAATTTAGGCAAAATATCGGTTGTTTCACTTCGCCGTAGAAGTTTCATTAATAATCCTTATATTGAAGTTGTTTCATTAATGTTTGGAGTTGGCTGCCCAAGATAGTATGAAGTCAATCTTTTTATATATTTTTTCACTATTATTTACTATGAATTAATTTTATTTCATGCATTTAGACTTTCTGAGAAGCAGTATGTTACATGGTACATTGCTGTTTTTGTGATTCAGAGTTGAAATACCTCAGGAGCTTCGGCGAGATTTCTTGATGGTTTTGTCTCTGTTGTAGCGGATGATCGTTATTACTAACCACATTGAATGTTTGTTTCTCTATATATTTTCCACCAGAAGTTTCTTCTGGCAAGCAATAGGCAGTAAACAGGAGTTTATACTGTACATATTGCATTTTGTTACAAAATATTTTAATAAATACAGTAATTTATGTAAAAAAATAGCTTTTGAAGTTTAATGACTGTCTTGCATATATAAAGGCCACACTGATGGTTACAGGCTAGTGGGAATCAGTAAAATCTCTGACTATAAAAGCATTAACTTGGTTACTTGAATTGCAATATTTGACTTGAGCAAAAATATAACATCAGCATAATATTGGGGAGTTCTCTGCTCTTGGCCCTACATACTAAAAACTGGTTCATTATTCTCTCCATAAAACATGAGACTTATTTTTGCCTGTGTTAAGTGTATGTACACAAAGTTGGAGTTTTTATGTTGTGAACAATGTGCTCATTAAATCGAAGTTTTCTACTCCTACATTAGTAAGGTATTAGTGGAAGAAGTTGGTCCGATGTTCTAATTCCCCAAGAGTGCTACCGTGAGCAATAATACGTGAGCATTGCAAATATACTACGAGTCCAAACCCATTGATTTTTGCTAGATCCATATTCTCTCTAACAATGGAGGATGCGCTATACATCATAAGAGGATTTCATATCATCGTCCCAGTGGTCCGCTACTGGCGCCATTTTTGCTGAGTATTGCGCAGGCCTTCCTTCCATGCTTTCTCTGTAGACTTCAAAGGCTATCGCGAGACAGCCAGCCACCTTACGGGCGTTTTTAGAAGAATCGCATGCATATACATGACAGTCAAGCTTTTTGCTTCGAGATGACATTTCTCGAACCATTATAAAGCAGAAAATCCTCGGATAGTTTTGGTCTTGCGAACCATATGAGATATACTCTATCGGAATGGATACACCCTCATACGATTTCACTTTGTTTCGTTTATGAGGAGTCATGATTAAGCCATCCAGCGTCACTTCAAGTTTTACTAGAGGCAAGTCGGAACCTTTGCTGAGTTTGTTCACTGCTTCGACTACTTCCTCCACCGGGCTTTCAACGTATTTGGCACCCTGGTACCCTCGTGATGGCCTACTTCCCATGTACTTGACTAGGAATGTCTGTGGCATCGGTATTGACATCTGTATGTCTGTGTTGTTGTTCTCTGTCTGCTTTTTGTCAGTTTTAAATATTTTAAATATTCGTGAACTTTTGTGTTGCTGGGTCGTTTTTTTATCGTCAGTTGTCTTTGCATGTGATACAGTTCCTTCTTCAGCCGCGTAGACGGCTTGTAGTCCATCGTATCCGGAGTTTTTACCAATCGACGTCTGAACCTGTTGGTCCTTCGACTTTGCCTGTTTTGCTTTATTTGTCTTTGGACTAGACTCTGTACCTAAAACACCATGGAAAATGTTGCACGCACACCTGAAAACTAGAAAGGTTATTTGTGCTATAAACAATATTGTCGATCATCATTCTATTTTTAACCATATCACTGGTTCACTGCCATCTTTAAAACATCAATATTTTGAAAGGTTTTTCTTTGAAATATGTGCATATAATAATTTTCATTTCCGAAATAGAGAATGTGTAAAACAAAAGAAAAAATATAACGAATACACTTGAATCGCATTTACTAAAAATTTTAATAAAATAAATAAAATAAAAGCTACAAATCGAGTCAAGTATTCTCAATACCTATTGGACGCTACTTGGCCAGATGGTATCTAAAGCTCGATCACTTCACTAAAATTTTAATAGTAATTCAATCAAAAGCTTGTCGAATGGGTAATTAAATTTCAAGGTGCGCCTGTTCAATTTTTAGAAAGTAATTCTGTTTTTAAAAAAGTTTTTTCACTAGTTTCATCAGGGACAATAATCAGTTTTGTGTCCTGAAATTTAGATTTTATCGAATGATGGTCAAATCTCTCTTTGAGAAAAATTGATCATTCATATATAATGCTAAATGTGTTGAGCTATCAGCTTTCCTATGGCATCTGGAATTGTAACAACAGGCCATGATAGCTAACCCAAAGTTCGCAGCAACATTACATCATTGACTCAAAGTAGCAAATAAAGCGCTATGATCAATCATAAAAACATTTACAGCAAATTTGGGACTTCAATGTATTGCAAACACACTCAATAGCTAGTAATGAGTCAATTCCTAAACTAAAAATTTAATTTTTAGTGAATAATGATGGCATAATAATTGAAGCATCTGCTCCAATTATCATGCCATTAGCAAAATAGGTGAAGCATATTATGTAAGCAAAAATCATCCTCCATATAGTTATCTATTATTAGTGATGAGCTGAGCAGTGCAACATAATCAGTAAACTTGCTAAAAACGTCCACGAGTAACATTGTAGGAAACAGTCAACAAAATGCATGACTCACTAAAATATATCAACTAAAGTTATCTGGCTCTGCAAATAAAAACTGGCAAAATGCAAAAACGGGTCCAAAGTTGGTCTGGTTTGACCGAAAAAAATTGGCTGGTGTGAACACAATTTTACATTACGAATTGGTTGGCATCGAAATAGTTAAAATCTAGGAGATTACCGGGCTAACTAACATATAGTTTGACTAAGACATAAGACCTCTTTTATTTGTGTACATTTCATCTTGTTAATAATCAACTTTGATATGGAAATGAATACATTGAAAATATATTTTTAATTATTATCTCACGACCAAACGAGCGAAGCGAAGTGTGGGAGTTTTTATGATAAATGCATGGGCACACAACTTACGAAAATTATTCATCAACAATGAGACGAACTCTCGTCAAGAAATTTCATCAACAAATTTAAGCATCGTTTTGTAAAGTCGTTAAAGTATAATAACGATACAAAACACATTTAAACCTATTTAAATATATTACCAAGCCTTTGAAGGTTTACCACAAATTCCTAAAACTAACCCAACTGATCGGATTATACGCAAATAGCCAAATTAATTTGGACGAAAATCGCCACAAAACGCTTGAAAAGCTTGGTTTAATAAAAGTTAAGACCGAAAATTAAAACGCCGAGCGACAGATAATAGAACGATGAAGTCTTGCGCATTTCACAAAAAAATAACGTGCACTTTTCACCAGTCTATAGCATTGTCGAATTGCCGAAGGTTTCGGCAATTAACATAGGAGTACAGAAATCGTTTCATTTTTGCCGATTTCAATTTTTTCATTTTCATTTGCCGACACATTTGAATACTTTCGCATTCTAACTGATGTCCAACGAAGTATAAGTAAAGCAAACGACGATGATATTTTTTAACGTTTCTTATGAGATTATTACAATAATTAATTATAAGTTTGGATGACTACAGAACAATGACTACGTAGTACAGATTTTCTAAAAATCTATGTAAATATCACAACTTTGTGATATTGTTAGCTATGCCGTTTTAAAATGTAAACAAAATTGTGCATTGGTTTTTTATTATTACTATATAAATAATATTGGTTATTCTAATAATATCAGTGCATTTTACTTCTAATATCCGCCAATATTGCATTTCTCTTTTTGCAGGAGGAGAGATATAAACATATAATCTTTTCCTTTCATTATTGCTATTTGTTGTATATAATAATACCCACACCCAGTACATTACAGTTATCCTATTTGACTGCTAATATTGCATTTCTCAACCATCAGTACCCTTTCTTTTTTCCAATATCACTTTGGTCGTGGGCTGTATGACAGTGGAAATTCTAGCTAATATCTATGGAGTTAACTTTATTGTCAGCAGTAAACAAGCTGTCTATCTGTTGTATAAATAGGTAATTTTTATCCCTAAATTTTTATCCGACCACAAAAGTCACATACTCTGAGTATGCAGATCTCATGGCGATCTCATAATCTTAACTCCATCTAGATGACCTAGATCTATTTGGCCTATCAGAATGCTGTAAAACTACCAGCTAATATCTGCAAGCGTGTGTAAGTTGATCATTACAACAAAATTAAAAACAACGTTGCTCTCTTACCCATGCTGCTAGCACCACTGTCTCTACTGGATCCGCTAGTTTTTCGTCTGCGAAGTCTCTTCTCGTTATAACTTTCTTCTGATGTGACAGAGTAGGTCTCCGTTTGAGCGAGAGCTTCCGCTTCATGATGAGACAGAGGAGGCATGTCATCGTCAGCGAATAGAGACCTCCTCGCCTAATTTATAAAAAAGATTTGTTATATTTTATAAATTATAAAAAATTATTATAATTTGTAAAAAAAAATTATAAAACTTTATAAAATTATAATTTACAAAAATAAAATTTATAAAAATTTTTTTCTTGTTTTGAAATAATTTATATATAATCTAAAATACATGTTGCTCTTGAAAATCAGCAAAATCGAAAATGGTGTATTGGGATGGGTTTTATCAAGTTGTTCTCGAATTCTCTATGGTATAACCTATAAATGTCAGCCTTTATGGCTGACTCTCATGGCTGAAATTTTTAATAAAAATCACATTCATCAATAAGGGAAGCAGATATTATCAATGGAGACAAACATAAATCATTGACCAGCCCTTTATTGATTGTAGTTGAGTCTTTCTATAGGAGTAATTCACTGGCTCCAGATAAACAAGATAGTGCGTGGGAATAGATAAAAGATTGTCACATGATAACGCAAATACGAAAGGTCAACATGCAAGCAGACTGTCAGTGCGTTTTCAGGTAGGCTTGGCTAATAGCTTCAATTGCATTTGAGCTTTCTTTAGGCTTGTTCGTCTGCTTATCCGCTGCTTATCCGCGGTCCTTGGGTTTGGCAACATGCCAATTTGTTTTACAATTTGCAACAATACAAATCACTTTGTAAAACGCCTTTTTTTCATTGCGCTTCAAATGTCTCCAAAAACAAACCTTTTTATTTTACTGACATTTTTCAGACTCTATTTTATAGTATTATATTATTATACATTTATAGTATTATATGATTATAGAAGTGGTAAGAATGTTTTACTAGTCTATCGGTCATCATCAGTTATTTATTTTTGCTGTTCAATAGAATTAAAAGTTTATATTTTAGCTACATAGTTTTTGTAGAATATTTCAAAATTTAAAATATTTAATTCATCTCTGAATATAATATACTACATACTACAGTCTAACAAATACAATTCAACTTGGAATTTTTTTTAGGTAATGCCAGCGAAAAATATTTCCAAACTTCATTGCTAGAAAAAATTTTAAAAAGTCGAATCATCATCGATCATTTTGAATGAAATGGGAGTATCTCTGATTAATATAGTAAATTACAGGCAAACTCTTCTCTAAATTTTGCAATGTTTACATAAATCTGACAAAAAAATTTAAAATGTCTAATTTTGATCGCTTCTTCCCTCTCAATTTCCGGAAAAAAAATTTATTCATAGCAATAATAATGGGGACACCAATTTTACTAAAACATTAAGATTATTTTATTTTTAAAGGCGCCACCCTGCCGCATCCAATATCTCATAGGCAGCATTTATAGGTACTTCATGAACGCTTCACGCTGTCGACTCGCGAGAGTTGATTTGTTTAGTATAAGGTAAATGCTGCCAAAGGAGTGAAATATGAATAAAACTATAACCAGACCAATTGTATTGTCCTCGCTTGTTTGCTTTTCTGGTTTAACCTCTTGCTCAAATACTAATGTCATAATAGCACTCACGCCTTACCCCCCTTTTAGCATAGGAAAAATTTCTAAAGTCAATATCAATTGCTCGACCGGTGTGTGTTTATCACCCTGTCTACTCATGACAATCTCTAGTTATTCTCTCTCCTCCGTCAAAGGCACGCTCGCAAAATATGACTTCAAACTAGTTCAAATGCGATTCTATTTGTTCTGGTTGATAAATATGCAAAGAGCATGGGAATATATATTTTGTTATTATCGACAGAAATGTTAGTTTTGTAAAGAATAATGAAGAGACACCGCTATTTTGCCAATTTGAAGTGCTCTATGTGCTGGTAAAATATAATATATATACGTATATATAATATATATATAATATATATATGAATATATATATGTAATATATATATAATATATATGAATATATATATATATGTAATATATATATAATATATATGAATATATATATGTAATATATATAATATATATGAATATATATATTTGTAATATATATAATATATATGAATATATATATGTAATATATATAATATATATGAATATATATATATATATGTAATATATATATAATATATATGAATATATATATAATATAGGACATAAAGAGCGCTTAACTGTTAGTCAATCCTTGCAAAGATGTTTCTAGCAAATATAGATCAGCTCTCATCAGGTGAAGTTATATGAAGTTAAACAGTACATTATACATTTAATTCATGGCAACATTTTTTGTATGTCATAAATTTTGGCAAGAGGTGCAAATGTTATGCATTTCGTTGAAAATGTTCTACAGCTAAAAAAACTTGATAAACAATTCAAGTAGTTTTACAGTGGTGATCATAATTATTATTGTTATTATTATTATATTTAGTAATTTTTATGCTCTCTGTCATTTATAGCGCAATCTCATTGTAATATCTCAGACTATGCATACTATATACAGTATGTTTGAGAAGCAAGTTTTGTAGACTATGTCTGCCACTAAAAATAGTCTCATAGAATATATAATCTATTTATTAAGCACCCATTTTATCCTATCAGATTAGTCTATACTCACAGTGACAGTGTAATCCCGTTGCACCCTCGTGGTATAAGAACTTCGCAGGAGCTACCATCTTTATACACAATTTATAGGTACATTTCATATGTTGAAACATTATGATTGCATTACGATGTTACTCGACATGACAAACAATTATTTGCAAGATTAAAGCACATTCCACAAATACCCAAATCTCTGTACACAGGTTACCAGGTAGTTTTTACATGTAAAAACATTCATGATGGCCTTATGTTGTGCATTTCGCAGCACACAAAAGCATGGCAAAGTGATATAAAGTGCGGCTAGAAGTCGTCATTTGCAATTTAAGTTAATTTCAAAATGCTTGCACTTCAATCTACCAAGAAGTGAACAATTTTCTTACACACACTGACAGGGAATGTCAAAGAGCTATTGCGAAAGAGCTCATTGTACCAAGAAAGGAGTTCTGGCTACCAAAGACTGTTGAAAGCTAAAGGGTGGAGTGAGTATAAAGGTAGAGGTTCCAAAACACAAGCTACTGAAAGCAACCGCCATCGATCGCCGTGATCGACCGCCATCCTACATGTAGCTGTACTCGCCTGAACAGACAGCTTGGAGAACCTACTGGAACCAAACTGGTACCATCTAGACTCAGAAGGGTCTTGAGGGTAGATGGTGCCTTGTACCATCTGCACTCAAGATTTGCAACATCTTGGATTTGCAACCTCTCAAACCTTATACTTGACAACGTTTGAGGGGTTGCAAATCCGTAATAAAACCTGTCATCAGAGAAAAAAACTCTCAGTCTCAGAGAAAAGCACGACATAGACTAAGACATAGACATGGCATAGACTAAGGAGTACCTGAATTGGACACCTGAATAGTGGCAAAGAGTATTGTTCAGGAATGAAAGTTGAGAGATTCAGATGACATTCAAAACCATAATGGCCAAAACTATGTGAGACAACATCTAACAATATGGCATCCAACATCTGTTATAGTCTTTTCTCAGAAAACAGACGCAGTTTTGAAATCTAATATTTTAGAGACCTTGCAGAAGGCATGGAACATGTGCGGGTGAAGTTAGCTTGAAATCAATCGAAACATGTGGAAACGCGTAGGGTTTATGCAGACTAGCAGACACAATAACAAAGTGTGGTTTATTAACATAGATGCAGTACCAAAGATGGAAACAAAATCAATGCAGCCCGTATAAGGCTGGAATGATAACATTATTCATACTATCACAGACCCATCTGCTTGTATATCAGCGAATAATCCGTGACATAGTGTTCTCATTACACAACGCTATCGCTGAAATGCAGCAACTATCATGAAGGGAAATGTAAATCGAGCAACCAGCAATAGCCAATCACCATCGGTTGTACAGACTGTGGTGGATGCCCTGCGAAATATTGGGAAAATTTGACAGCTGCACTGTTTCTTGACATATCCACATTTCCACGAGGATGTCATCGGCTTACGGCGCAAGTAGTCAACAAATAATTACTGAGAGAACAATTCTGACACACGTCGATATAGTGTGAACCAGCCTATAGAAACAGACGAATTGTAGCCATAATTAAACCAACAGCAAGAAACTCCGGCAGCCAATATTCTAAAGGCTGGTCCACCCTGTATCGCCAAATCTCGGCGTTCACGACACAATCCTTGTGATCGTCGATGATAACGATGTTCACATTATCACAAACCCATCCCGTTTGTATCAGGAAATACTCCATGAGGTAGTGTTTCCATCTTTCGTCTTAAGTTTTCATGAAAAAATATTTTTGTTTTCATATGCTGGAATTAAATACTAGTCCCGCAGCGACTATCATAAACGGATATGAATAAATCACTCTATCCGCGACCGCAAACTACTATTGCCGAAATGGTTCACATTTGAAAGGCGGTCATCGGTTCTCGGCAAAATACCGAGAAAGTTTGACAGCTGCAAACTTTCCCGACGGGTTCGCAATGCTTTGTCGATGCCATCGGTTCATGGTTCACATCATCGATGATAAATGTCGAAAGGATAGCGCTGACAAAGACGATATAGTGTGAACCAGCCTAATTAGTGGTTTCTATGATATCACTCGTTCTGGTTTTATTACATGTACATAGAGCTAATCATGTTGCGTATGCTAGCTATATGCATAAATAACTTTGGATTCTTTGCAACCTTGAAACCTTGAAGCACGAAATTGAAACAAAATATTTTGACTGTGCCTGAATAGCAATTTACTGTTTTGTTCTCATACAAAGAAGATAATATTTTGTTAAGACAGCCATTGTTGTTGATTTGGCAGTACAATTGTTGTGACGCAGTTTTGAGCTGATGACGCCGTACTTACCCCAACCTAACAGCTATTTCAATTGAATAAAGAATTATATTACAACTTCACGCTTTACATTATATAGAATTACTCAAATAATACCAACCAAAAACTTTATATAAATTCTTTATGTTAAATTGAATGTGCTTGAAAGAAGGTTTATGTTATAGGAGCATCTACTGCACTTTAACTGACTGAAGAATTTTATTAAAACTTCCAACTCTAGTTGATTTTAATTAAGCTCTAAGCACGTGTTTTTAATAGTTTCTACCAGGGCAAACTGAATTGAAGATGTTATTTTGTCAGCGGTAGTGGGTGTTCAAACAATCAAGAATTTTATACTAAACCAACCATGCATTTTTAGCTTTCAATAAATATTTATTTTAAGCACGTAAGTAATACCATAATAGTAATAAGTAATACATAATTATCTTAAAAAGATTTATCGCAATCAGCTGCAATTATTTTGTCTTGGTCTAGATTTTAAACCATATGACCTGCAAAACAGGAGGTTCAGCTTTTAGAAAACGCATCCAGCCTCAATCACTTCCTACAATTGGGAGGGTTTCTAGTCATCAACGACCCTGTACCACTAGGCACAGACGTACTCAACCAAAATCACCGAGACATTGTTTGAGTAACGATGAGTTCTTAAGATCATGCGACGAAACTTCTGCTGGCTGCGAGTAAAGTAGACATCATGCTCGAGCTGTGAGGAAATTTTCATGCACATGTCCACACACATGTTTACACACATGTCCACACACCCTCCGTGTTTTTGGCTAACAAACAAATGAAGAATTCTTTGCGTGTTTAGAATAAGTGAAGGCAGGCTATTATAGCCTGCCTTCTCTACATTGGCTGGCCAATGTACAATGTAGGGAAGTGTAGGAGTGTAGGAAGAATAAGATCTTTTTCTTCATTGGCTGGCCAAAGGGGTTCTGTTGCTTCAATCTGTCACTGTTATGTTGTTGGCAATTATAGCAATGCATGTAATTTTATCTATTTTGTCTTTTACACAAAGCAGTCTTTTCAAAATTAAAATTTTTAAGAATTCCTGTAGTGTAAACACACTTTTAAATATGTTCATTTGAAAGAGTCCGTCCGACATTTGGTATCTTACAAACCAGTACAATGTTCAAAACTGCATAAACATAAGAAACAAATTAAAATGCAGCTAATAGATTCCTTGATGGGTAGGAGAATTATAAGGGAACCCGCTGCTAGCAAGCACCTGTTACCTGAAAGTAACTGGAACTGACTTGAAGTTATAATCGTCAGTCATCAATCAAAATCTTCCATTACCACTCAATCTAAGCTAAATTATGGTATTGCTGTTACAATAGGCTATGTCGATTTTTTAGGTGATGAAGTTCATATTGTCTAACACGCCTGACCTTCAGACAACAGGTTGAGGTTCGATTCCCACAAAAAGCTACCGGTGGTGACAGGAATGAGATCGAACCTTAAATTGCTTTCTCCAACTGGGCAGCTCTCGAGTCATCGAACATTCCTTGCCACAAGACTCATAGATGTCTAGCCAAGATAACAAAAACATTGTTTGTTCAACAATGCTTTTGAAAACACAGCACAAGCTCTGCTAAGCAGACATCGTACTCAATCCTCCAGGATTGAGTACGATCCTCTAGAGTACGATCCTCCAGGAGTACGATCCTCAATCCTCCAGAATCGCTCACACACATTCCAACTGTGCCATTGTTTTTATAACCACGATACAAAGTTTCATATAAACTCAGAGACTTTGCATGGACCGAGGCAGTAAAGATCAAAATTGATAAATTATTTAGCGGTTTCTATGAAATATGTTAGACTTCAATGAATTGTAGACCATTTTATTATTATTATTATCTTATACTATTATATGTTATATTATAATATATAATATTATATACTAATATAGTCATCAGATACAACCATCAGATTATGACCTCTCTAACAGCCATAAATGTGCCATTGTTTTATAAACTGTATTAACTAGATTCTAAAATAGACTTGCTGACTTTTCCTATAAAATCAAGTATAACAGTCTGTGTACAGTCTGGTACAGAGGTATGAAAGACCATCGACATCAAGTTCAATCATTAGATAGTGAGCTTACTAGCCAGTATAAGAACAGACACATTCAACACAGCCACATGCATAGACATGCCATTGTTTCTTCAAACTGGGCTCTAAATAAATTTGAAAGTTTCTCACCTAAAGAGGGATCTCTACACGCTGTCTCTACTGAAAGAGTTGACACTATTCTAAATCTTTACTATAATAACTCTGTCCGAAGTCACACTAATAACTGTAGGAAAAAAGATTGCCTCACACGGGAATTAAACTTAGGGCAGCAGATTCAAAGGCAATCACATTACCACAACACCACTCAGTCGCTATACTCGTACTACTTTATGGGATAATCACGCTGACTACCCAGGTCGAACTTTCTCATGGTGCGTAGGACGGCCAAGCATACTAGTGCATCTATAGTAAAACTGTTCCTTTGAAGTGTGCTTCTACGATGCTTGTTTTCCATTTCAACAACTCCTAACTATTTTTGTGTATTAAGAACGCTGGACACTAAACAAACTCATATATATGCTCACCGGTGCAACCCATTCAAATGAATGAAACAATATAAAAAAATCCACAAACTCCCCCATCATGGATACAAACAACAAAATACTTTAGTTTCTGTTAACAAACCAACTAAATACGCATTGTATTTTGTCGCTATCCTAGTGAAGTTTGTTTGTTACTATACAAATGTAAACGCGCTAGACCTGAGTGCATATAAACACATAACGCATATTCAAAGTCATTGTTTGAAGTTGCAGAAACAATTCTAAATCAGAAGGGTCATTCCGTAGGCGTAGCATAGATAACGAATCAACAAACTGAATGGAAGGCGAGGTGATTAGCTACTATGAACACAAACTATTTACAGCTATTGTTTAAACCCATAGAATGAGCTAATGTACAGATTGCCTCCGTGATAACTCCCCATTCACCCATCAATGACGCACTTTTTGTATGGGTGGCCTTTTGTTGAACCTGCTTATATTGTGACAGCCAATAGTTCTTTTGGTGTTGGTTATTCGATGTAGAAAATCAGTGAGGTAAAGGAGAGGTTATAAGATATGCAGAAGTCAGCATATCAAACTCTACATTTTAACCCAGTAGGAGCTAGTCAGGTCTAATTTTAACCTGAATGTTATGCTGTCAAGGAAAGGTCATCAGGCAAACATAGCATCAAACGCATCATGTCAAGAAAGAGTGTGATGACAAATGCCTTCATACACACATGCATGGTCATGATGTTTTTTTTGCGAAATCAGTTTTTCAATTCTAGATATATATTGCTCATAAAGTTGACAGTCAGCAAAAATGTTTGTTGTGTAATAGCAGCAGAAGGTTTATCAAAATGGTAAAATCATTTGTTCTGGTAGTTTTCAAGAATATGAGCTTATCCGTAGTAGTATTAACTGAAGCAGCAGAACTCCAAACCTTCCATCTAGTGAGGATTCTATGGACGGAAACCATAGGCTAGTTTTAACTGCCTGTAAATTACATATGTGTGCCATGAGAATTTCTGAAAATCCAACAAGGAATGAATTTGTTACATTCGGATCTATGCCAAAAGTAATTTGCGGAAAATGAGAAGGCTTCACTGGTGTAGTTATCTCTGTTAAACAATCCACATCACTTTTTACTAAAGCCGCCATAATGGATGAGAGATACAGTTAACCCCTTCAATACAGTCGACCACCACAATACAGTCAACACCTGCTCTTTCAGACTTTCCTTCTTGAACTTTTAATTGTTTGGACAGTGATGAGGCCCAAACGATTGTCCGATGTCGCTGTGTCTATCCAAAGAATGACAACTTTGACCGATAGGTGACTCTCCCGAGAGACAACGTAAGCGACACACGTTTCCTGTCAGAGTGTTGTACTTCAATTTTCATGCGTTATTGTTACTGTTATTAATATTATACTGTACCCTATTACAGGTATAACCATATTTTACTCTCTCATATATACTGTATATACATATTGTACCATACTGTAGTCTAGGAGTATGTGTGTGAGTCAATACAGGCTGTTTAGTGTACAGCACTCAGTTTTCAATGTCTGGACATGGCCCTGTCTGTATGAGTCTGAAAAAATCACGGTTGTCTGTAATCGATGTGCACACACTCTTAAGGCCCGTACACACTATCGCTCAAATCGACGATTAGCTGTGCGATTGACTGCAACGATGGGCTGCTATGACGTCATTTTGCGATGAGCCAACGTAATCGTTGCTAGCGACGATGTGATGGACTTTCAACATGTTGAACTTTGACATCGATGATCGTAACTGTTAGCATCTTGATTGGCTGTTTGTTAACCGCATCCGGATCCAATTTCAACTGTTGTGAAGATTTGTGTCAATTATTATTCACAAGCATGATGAAAAACTACACCCGTGATAAATTACGTAATCAGATAATTAAAAGATAACAAAAGGACCAGCAATATCACCAATGCAATTTCATAATTTCTAATTGGTTGTTGGTTAAAGATCACCTACAGATAATCGTTTATAGTGTGTACATCTTATCGTTGATGATAACGTAAAAACAGCTAACCGTGCAGTCGATCGCACAGCTAAATGTTGACTTGAGCCATAGTGTGCACCGACCTTTGTTCGTTGTTTTATCTCCCAACGGCAAGAGAGAAAATGATACATTTAAGGCTAACTAAGACGCTCTAGTTATTCAAATAGAATTTGAGAGCTTCCGCCAACTTGGTGCTTTTTGCCACACGGAATTTTTTCACGTTAACACCAAGCAGAAACCTGACATAAAATGCTTTAAGTTCAAGAGAATTCACTTGATAGAAGGTTTTCATTAAACGAGTGTCTACTGTATTGCTTGAAATTTGAACATCCGAAATCAGATAATTCGTTATGGAGTCGTCAACTATTCATTAGCTAAAAGGTTTGCGGCTCAAACTTTGACGGTGAAATCATCTCTTTATATTTCTCTTGCTAGTCGTGGTCAGGCGTTCAGTGCAAAGTCAAACAGTAAAACATTCAAAATATTGTACCTTTCTCAGCTGCTCTTTCCGTAAGGTTCCAATATGGAGCCTCGCTATTGCATCTTCAACATCTGCTGGGTCGAGTTCAAGGGATGGACGGCTTCTTGGTAGTTTCTGGCTCAACACTGCGGACATCTAGAAAACAAGTCCAGTAAAACCATCAATCATTTATGCCTGTAGGGAAAGAGTGTATATGTCAAGGATATTCTGATAGTAAAACTATTTCCTAGTTGCAAGAAGATAAGATGTTGTCAAGTGGGCTCACTATCTATCTTGTTCACATATTATTAATGAGTGAGTTCCGATAGACCTTAGCGGGTTTCCAAAGTCGCCATTTACTACCTGTCATTTGACTATACTGTAAGTGTCAATGAGATGAGGTAACATTTTTCATGATAAAAACAATACTTTCAACCGCATCTCTCTGGTTGAGAGTATTGTTCCCTGTTTCAGAGTATTGAGACAGCAAATCAAATACAAGTCGAATATTTGGGTTGCATAAGTTAACCAACCTTGCATCGAGGGATCTAACAAGCACTGTACATACTGGGTATTCAGAGGGAGCAATGTAATATACATTGTACATAGCTCATGTACGTTGTACATGATGCAAATATTGCAACAAAGGTTATCATAAACAATAAGCATCGCAGTGAAAAGTTATCAGGTTGTGATAACTTTCGCTTCAACTCTGTGGTTCACTACGATCTCTAGTTATATTTTTGGCGTTTGTCTACGTCTGGTGGTCTAGAAGAAGGGAATGAAAATCTCACATGTTTCACTCAAAAATGTTCAGTCCGAGCTATCCTTCAAATACCGAGTATGACGTCTGCTTAGCTTACTACAAGCAGAGGCTGTGTATGTTTCAGAGTATGTATTGTAGAAGGAACAATGGCTCTGTGACCTTGGCTGAGCAGTCCGAGTCTGGTAGCCAGGAAACCTCGACGACTGGAGACATGCCCGGTTGCAGAGAGTAATTCTAGGTTGAATGTTGGTCCTGTCACCACTAGTGGTCTTTTTTAGGAATCGAACCCCAACCTGTTGTTTACCGATCAGCAAATCTAGACCACAAGGTCATGGCTGTTCAGTATTAATTAAACCATCTGTTACTATTTGAGTTCAGAATTCTCCCAGCAAATGCAGTCTTTTTTCTAGATTTGAAGGTTAAGAAAAGTTCAGACCTTCCTTAAAGTGATAACGATGCACTGCCTTTGGTCCTACTTCATGGTTGCTCGAGATGAAAATGTTCAAGAATGTAGAGACAGTGTTAGCACCTTACCTGCTCCCGTATCCCTTCTCAGTAGCTTGTAATCCTATTCCTGAGTATCCACATAAACAGTCTTGTTCTTGTTGTTTCATGAACAAGCAGGAAAGAGTTGTCAAGCCTCCGAGTAACTAGTCAATTGTTGTA
Organism: Watersipora subatra; assembly: GCF_963576615.1. NCBI lineage: Eukaryota > Metazoa > Bryozoa > Gymnolaemata > Cheilostomatida > Watersiporidae > Watersipora > Watersipora subatra. The sequence goes on from NC_088709.1 coordinate 64,111,732, forward strand.
CCACTGAAATAAACTCCCGTGAGATGGAGACAAGCGATTAAGCGTCGCTGCGCCTTGCTTTCCGCCTGTCAACTGAATAAGTCCCGGCCGCCCTTTACAGATAATATGAAGTGATAACGCAACGCTAGGCATACTGGAGCTTATTATACGCCTATTACAAGAGCTTTAACAATGGCTAGGCTTACTTTGAATAGAAAGCTCAAGTTTGCTGTCATACGAGATCGGCCTCTGCCCTCGAAAGTGTGTCCGAAAGATTCATTGTGGAATGTTGGAATAATGGCATTTTATATAACAAAGGCCTAATGAGTTAGCACCTTACAAAAGTAATTTTCGATAGTGTGGATACGCGTTTTTATTAGCTATAGTGACACATAAAGAAAATTAAAAAAAGGAGAATCAGAGAGATACATTGTTACAAGCAATGCTTAAAGGTTGACTTGCAACAAAATTCACATTACAGTTATTTGGTATCAAATGATTCACCATGTCTTACTCTGTTGTGTTGTAAGTGCCAAATATATGAAAATGTGATTACAAGCTCTTAAAAGCTCAAAAACGAAAAGTCGCCGTAGATTGCAATCTCTTTATTTCGATGACGTAACCACGAAATTTGGTTATAGTCTTGTCACGTATGTTCTCACGTGAATTGAAAGGCCAATACAAAGCTCAATATAAAACTTATCGTAGTACTAGTTTATGACAAACACTTCGGGTTTTACCGAAGACCCCGTATCAAATATAGATGCTCGCTATTTTACAGTTTTGTTTTGGCCTGGTCTAATTGGCAAGTCGTAATCTAATCATGGGACCCAATACTTCGCAAATAATTTCTGCAGCACTTTTCGATTATCACAAGTGACCAACAGGCTCGTCATGATTATCAGACAATGATATATACTCCTTCAAGCTAAGGCTAAAAAATTAAACGAATTTTTACGGTAAGTTATAAGATATCACTGCTAAAAGTGACAGCATTACGATGACGATAAAACAGACGCGTAAGAACAATAGACATAGTTTTATTGAATGCGTGAAGTATATTTGTGAAAATATTTCGACGAATAAGGTTGCAAGAAAGTGTAAACAAAAACCATCTCTCACAACTACGTCACATTTGAGCCGTTTTGGAAAGAGAATCCAAACTAGGGCGGTCTCGTGTGGCTGCGATTTTCTGTTCGTTTTTGAGCTTTTAAGAGCTTGTAATTACCTTTCCACATATTTTGCACCTACAACACAACAGAGTAAGACATGGTGAATCTTTTCATATCAAATAATGGTAATGCAAATTTTGTTGCAAGTCAACCTTTAAGGCTTTTTATAAATGGTTTTTGGATATGTGAATTAATCAAACTATTAGAAATAGAATTGTTAATCATGAAATCTTATCAATTCTATAGAATTATGTTAAATTTGTGTCGTAAAAGTGCCATACAGAATAATGAAACTAAAAAAGTAAGTTTCGATAGTTTGGATACACGTTTTTATTAGCTATAGTGACACAGAAAAGATAATTGAAAAACATCACAGTGATACGCTGTAATGAGCAGCGCTTAAATGTTTTCCATAAAAGGTGTTTATACTTGCGAATTTATCCCACTGTTAGGAATATAATTGTCAATCACAAAATCTTATCGATTTTATAGAACTATGTTTAGTTTGTATCGTAAAGATCCAGAATAACAAAACATTCTCAATCTTCCTGCATGCGAGCTCTTGCTTATCTCTTGGATGTTTGATTTTTCCTTACAAAGTGCCAAGTAGGTTTACATAAATGTATATGCATGATTCTATGAGATTTTACATTCTCATATACAGCTATTATCTGTATCTGTCTGTGTCTATGTGTATGAACAAATTTAGTTTGCAGAAAAAAAAGGTTTTGCACAAAAAATTTATGTTCAATAAACATATTACAACATTTACCATTGTAACTTTTAAATGAAGGTGTTAATTTCTGTGTGTGTTCAACCGACGCACGATTCAAATATTTGAACGCTCAAGGCATTGCTAAAACAGATTGTTGAAAAACGTTTCTCACTTCTTTTGCACATTTGCTCAAAATTTAAATAAAATAGTTTATAAACAGTAGCAGGTAATGGCCATTGGCTAAGTTTCTTTACCCAATGAATTTGAGTAACTTGAGATAGTCTAAATATTTACTATCATAAGAGCCCAGTTCGTCTCTCTATCTGGTCGTTAAGAAAAAAGATTGCATATTTTAACACTATAAATTGGACATGCGGCAGACAAACAAACACTTAAATTTATATATTTTTATATATATATAAATATATATATATATAAATATGTATAAGTGGAACTTCACTCTATAAGTTAAACATTTTATTACCAATAGTTTCATGTGGTACAATAAGTATCACACTCTTCGTATGAAATGTCTAAAATGAATTTCATACACCAGTAATATGCTGTTATGCAGAGTTAGATAAGCTGATAATTGGATGAGTGTACAGAAGCCAAAAGCCAAATAGTTAAGTGATACAATTATGTAGCAAGAACTTGCTACGTAATTGTATATATATATATATATATATATATATATATATATATATATATATATATTGCTACGCTATATATATATATTATGATTATGTTTGTAGATTATAGATTATGTCAGTCGATCAAGTGCACAGCAGTTAAAATATCAAGAGCAAACAGTGATTCAAACAAACAAATGACTCATTAAAAATAATTTGTCAATTGCTGATCAGAAATTTTTTTAAAGACTTGACTGAAAATTATTGTGTATTCATCAGTCTCATCTGTTCTGATTTTACATGAATGTTCTGTGAGATAGTCAGACAGAGATTATATTTGGCTAAAACTGTTGAAAATAGCCAGTGTTTACGGACATGCTAACCAATTTAGCAACATATTGGTGATTACGCAAATAGTTATTGGTTATAGTTATCCAATTAGATAAACAAATTAACCAATGACGTGGATGTAATGTGAACACACAAATCTTTGTTGAACGAGCTCAGTGATTTTTGACAGAGAAGAAATTTGAGGAGCCAGCAATTAACCTGGACGAAAGTATCCTATGTGGTAATCAGCTCACTGGGCTAGTTAAGTCATACTGACATATTCGTCTCTTGCTGGAGTGTCAAATGAAACAAATTCTGAGGATTAAAAATAGCTGCAAATATTTTGTCACTTGATCAAGGTATTTAAATGAGTAGACGTGTAGGCAGTTGAAAAAGGTTTAACTTGACTCTACATAGCTACATACTCGTGGTTATATTCACCTCTGCTACATAGCTAGGCTACAGACTCAAACATCTAAACATTGATTCATTTGTACTAAAATTCCATACAGTATTTCAGTACACCCTTTGTCATAGTTAACACTCACAGTTAACATATAGTCATAGTTAACACTTTGTCATAGTTAACACTCACAGTTACAGATGGTTCTAACCTGAGTGTTATTTAGTGCTTCCAATAGACTCCTGGCCACTCCTTTATTTAGACACATGTAGTTGATGACATCATCCTGACTATGTTCTCAGTTCATAGGCTCTTTAATTAATAAAAACTTGTTGTTGGTCTTTTAATTGTGTCAAGTAGAGTTTAATCTATATACACTTTTCTCAAAGTTTTGTCTTCTGGCGTCCTTCGGTATGTCCAGCTATAGCTATTTTATTAGCTTGAAATAACGAATCCCGTAAAGCAGGAGATTTGTACTCCCAACCTCCTGTTCGCCAGACTGACGCCTTACTAAGCCACAGATTCATTAGGTGATTGATATATGTCACTATATTGGAGCAAATACCATGACGCAAAGTCATGGCATACTGTCATTAGATACACTATGTTTCCATGGTGCGCAGTACTGCGAAGCAGCCCCCTCCGAAGTCAAGGGGATTGTACGTTTCCATGCTGCGCAGTGGTTTTCAGCAAATTAACCAGAAAAGAGAAATTGTATAAATCAAATCGCTGGATGGATACATGGAATCGATCATGCGTACCGAACGTCAAAAAAGGTCTTTTTATGCTTTTGTCATCATTATACTTTTATTTACAATACACATTCACAATGTTTTACAAACCTTAACACAATTTTTACAAATAATATATTTTTAATAAACATTTACATAAGTAATAGATTATTGAAATGTTACTTTAGGGCTTGCCACCTATTTTTCGAAAAGTGTTGGTATCGATAACATAGTCCAGGAAAGTAATCACTTCATCATCCTCGTAGAAGCAGGCCATAATTAAATTTAAGTAGAAAAATATCGGAAGAATAGCAAAAGCAAAGATAAGCAGGATAACTTTTGTACTAGTCTATGGCGATCGAAGAATCTGTTTCCACGGCATGAGAGCTATGCGCAGCCACTGCGCAGTTGCTGTTTCTTTGCTGCGAATTTGGACTGGCTTCGCACTGACCAGTGCGCAGTGATTTCAGTGCGAAGACGCCGTTTCCATGATTCGGAGAGGGCGCAACTCCGAAGCACTGCGCATCATGGAAACATAGTGATAGAAGCCGTAGCTATTGTTAATAAGCTTACTCTAAATTTTCTATTGGTAATGTGCCAGGCTAAGTAGCAAGTGGCAGGCAACTCTCATTACTTCTCATTGTTTACAAGCTGATTTTTAATACTAGGACAACTCCGGGTAGCACAGATAGTGTGTATATAATGTATGAAAAAGTTTCATCTCACCACCCACTTCCATCGGGGTAAAATGGCTACTGACACCCAAGTTGTCTACAAGAGACCCAAAAGTTTCAGCCTTTGCCGCATCATCTTTGCCTAACTAGATGCATTTTCTACAACTGATCACTATTACTACCAAAAGTTAGCTACGTAAAAGTGGTGAATCTCTACCAAACTGATAACCTTGGACAAGGCATGCAGTGGAGAGTGACACATTGGCAAGGCATGCAGGTGAGAGCCGCCTCGGCAAGACATGCAGGCAAAAGTGACACATTGCACAAGACATGCAGGTGAGAGTGACACATTGCACAAGACATGCAGGTGAGAGTGACACATTGGACAAAACATGCAGGTGAGGTAATACAGTCAAACCTCTGAATATGGGGTGAAATCATTCCGAGATTTGCTTCATATGTTAAAACCATTGTATGTTGAAACAAATACTCCTAAAAGAATACATTGTATTTTGTTTAATTCGTTCAACAGCATCAAACAACTCGCAAACAAATACTTTAGGGAATTACAAATAGAACTAAAACAAATACATTATGTAAAACTATGTAAAACTAAATGTAACAAAACTAATATATAAAAATAAATTATTAAAGTGGAGATACTTAACAAAAGGAGGTTTTTATGTTTACTTTACCTTTGACACAAAATAAAATAAAATTGCGAGCTTGGGAATTAGTAGGTTCATATGCACAAGTAGCAATAGAGCATCACAACTCATTTCAATTCAGCTAATATTTAGATAAGTTTAGTTTATATAATTTTTGTGTGAATTCTTTAGTTTTTATGTTTTAGCTTTCATTTTCTCTCAACTTTTTTGTTTATTTATGAAAGTTCAATGTATCACAAAACTTTTAATGTTATATTTTGGAAATTATTGCGAGTGTAGATTCAAGAATTTGCTCAAATTTTACATGACATACTGAGAAATTCATATGTGAAGGAAGAGTAAGCAGAAGTTTTGCTATAGATATCTGCTAAAAAGAGAGAAAGCGAAATATGAGCTAATCACCAACCACTTCGATTAGAGCTGAGAAAGAATATGTTCGCTTCAAAAATCTTCATAGTTCAAAGACTTGCTGATGGGTGCTTTAATAATTCTTATGCGAAATAAAGCTGCGATTTTTTAGTACGTGTTGTGTTGATTATTTCGAGTAATAGTGAACAGTGTTAATTATTAACCCCAAGCAAGTGTTTCCAGCATAAGTGTCTTAACAAATGTAATGACTATTTGCACAATGACTACTTTGTATTCGGTGTAGCTAAATGGTTAAGTTTGTCGCCTCATAATATGGGGGTCCCGAAATCAAATCCGGTTCCATGTGGAATCTTCGTTGTTGGACACAGAGTTTAACACAGAGACAAACAGTGAGATTTATGTACTGTATATTATAATATAGTTTATTATAATATACTTTATCATACTATATTATATGCTGCTTTAAACTATATTGCATTCTGTTACATTTTAGCATATTATATTGTGTTATATATGTTATTACATTATGTGATATTATCTTGCCACATTATTATGTTATTATTGATATCGCTACATTATCATTGATATTATTTTATCACATATTTTGTTATATTAAAGCATATTATATTATTTCATTCCAAACTATGTTATATTATAAGTTGTTGTCAGGAGTGCCTGACACAAATAGTTAGTTGGTTAAATACTACATAAAGATGTGAATATTGATTTCTATATCTCCCAAGATAAAGGAGACTTGGAATTCTATTATTTCCACACTCTTTGTTTACATAAGATACAAAATAAGATTTTATACAGCTGACATTGTACTTTCCATATGTCTTGTCAGGTAGTTTCGAAGCCGTCTGACAACTGACAACTGTCAACTGGTAACTGGTAGCTAACAACTGGCAGTGCAGTGTGCTAACCAATATCCCACAGCTGCCCCACACAGTTGTTAGCCTTTTAAACTTAGCTCCGAAACTGTCTTGTCAGACAGTTTCGGAGCTAAGTTTGGTATCAGAAATGTTTTTGATTAATGGTAATGAAATTACATGCAATATAATCAGCTGTGAAAGTGAAAAGTAATGGAGTTGTATATATACGGATCTATATTACATACACAGAGCCTAAAGTGATGGCAGCAAAACAATTAACACATCAAGGTTGTCGATGCCAAGAATGTTATCTACGTCTATGTTATCTCAGAGATGACTTGCGGCAGGGAAAGCTAAAACCCTGCTACTAAGGGAAGCAAGCAATACTCAACCCTGTGCAGTGGAACACAACCCTATCTTGTATTTTGTTAGATAATATATTCTTGCATGTTATTTGCTTATTTTGAGCTCCTTTAAAGGTTGACTTGCAACAAAATTCACATTACAGTTATTTGATATCAAAAGATTCCCCATGTCTTACTCTGCTGCGCTGTAGGTGCAAAATATGTAGGAATACGATTACAAGCTCTTAAAAGCTAAAAAACGAACAGTTAATCGCAGCCACACGAGACCGCCGTAGTTTGGATTATCTTTTCAAAACGGCTCAAATGGGACATAGTTGTACAAGATGGTTTCTGTTTGCACTTTCATGCAACCTCATTCGTCGAAACATTTTCACAAATATACTTCACGCATTCAATAAAACCATGTCTATTGTACTAACGCATCTGTTTTATCGTCATTGTAATGCTGTCACTTTTAGCACTGATATCTTATAACTTACCGTAAAAATTCGTTAAACTTTTTTACCTTAGCTCGAAGGAGTACATATCATTGCCTGATAATCATGACGAGCCTGTTGGTCACCTGTGATAATCGAAAAGTGCTGCAGAAATTATTTGCGAAATATTGGGTCACATGATCAGATTACGACTTGACGATTAGATCAAGCCGAAACAAAACTGTAAAGTAGCGAGCATCTATATTTGATACGGGGTCTTCGGTAAAACCTGAAGTGTTTGTCATAAACTAGTACTACGATAAGTTTTATATTGAGCTTTTTATTGGCCTTTCAATTCTCGTGAGAACATCACATGACAAGACAATAACCAAATTTAATGACTACGTCAGAGAAATAAATATATTCCAATCTTTGGCGGCTTTTCGTTTTTGAGCTTTTAAGAGCTTGTGATCACTTTTCCACATATTTGGCACTTACAACACAACAAAGTAAGACATGGTGAATCTTTTGATACCAAATAACTGTAATGTGAATTTTGTTGCAAGTCAACCTTTAACAATGTAACTTACTAAAAACTAGCGGAATGCCCGGCGTGGGTATTAAAAATCAGCTTCTAAACAATGAAAGGTAATGTAGTTGCCTGCCACTTGCCATTAGCCTGGCACAATTCTAATGGCTAATTTGAGTAAGCTTACATGTACTAAAAAGAGCTAACTACTTGCTCTCACAGGAGAGCAAGCATGACATTACTTTGCGCCGTAACGGAGAGCGATAGCACTCCGTTACGGCGCAAAGTAACGTTTGCGACGTAACAAAGTAATATATGCCCAATGGTTTCATTGGGCAATATATATTGCCCAATGAAACCATCATTCTTACATAGTTAAATTGATAAGCATTTGCCTGGCTAATGAAGGGTTCTGAGATCAAATGCTCTGCGATACAGATTCTTTATTCCAATATTTTAATAGCTATAGTTAGACAAACTGAACTACATACACACTAAACTTGCAATTTATATATATGTATATAGATTGAACAAAGAGCAGCTAAAACTTTGTTGTTTCCCCGATTGTAATTAGTCTTCTGCCGTTGTTTACCTGATAGCTAGGTTTCGTATAACAACTCATACTAGACTTGGGCTGGGTTAGTTCAAAGATGCTTCTTAACAGCTTAACAACTTACTTCTAACTTAACAACATACTTTAGACTATCTCTGAGTCTAGCCATGAACTTGATTGAAACTTCGAAGCTGTGTTTTACCTTTAACTTTATCTCGGTCCCTGTTTGTTCAGCTATCTGTGTTGCCTGTTGACAAACTTTATCAGTATAAAATTCTCTTGATAGCTCATTCAAAATTTTATTCAAGTGATGACGAAAGAAAGAAAGATTCACACTATAACACTATATTTTCAGAAACCAATCTACTTTTACCATGATTTTATACTGCTTCAGGTCAAAAAACAATTTAATACAGAGTACCACTACAATAGAACTGTCTTTCAATAGACTTCGCAAAACTTCTGCATTTTCTAGTTTTAGAGTTAATGTAAAAGCCATTTGTTAAGCCTAGATTAATCCAGACCAGCTGTTTGAGTTTGCCAATTCCTGTAGGCCCAGCGCCTCAACTAGCTGCAGTCCTACTGCCCATGTGGGCCTCATCATGCCTTAACGAGTAGGAACTAAGCTTTCATTTATTTTGTTTAACTTAGTCAATATTATAATTATATCTTCATTTTGCTTGATGTTATATTTCTACTAATTGATGAAATAAAATATACATACACATACAGAGTGACACTTTTTTGTCAAAGAGTTGAGCTGCCAATATACAGTCAACTAATTATAAAAAGGGGCTCATTAGGTTTATGCTAGCAATCAATTCATACATGGTTCTGAGAGGGAACCTCTCTGACCTTCAAATGACAACAGGTCGTGTTCTCTATCTTATGATATCTAAATATAATGTAAGTACTCAGTTTTCTCATGACATCTACTCTATGTGTAAGTTTTAAAAATATTCACACCCAGTCCGGGTGCCCTCCCAGCTTCTTTAGTTACTCTCCTAGCTTTAGAACCATGCTGACGTGATTCCCAATGTTTCTAAGCTTGCGTTATCATGATGTGAATCTCACACACAGTATTTAACAAATGCTAGCAAATGAGCTAGCATTAACAATATATTTTTGTGTATTACGTAGGTCATGTTTAAAAGGTTGACACACCTATAATCATGAATTCCTTCTAATCGTTACCTAATCATCCTCTTCACATCTTTTGTTGAATTCCATGCTGTGAGATTCCAAATCTATTACCTCTTACATTTCATAGATAAAGCCTAAATACCAAAGATAGCAGTAATCTGTAGCCACATAACGGCTGGATGAACGACCCTTCCTGTATAAGGCACGAGTTCTACATGAGCTATAGCGTGCATGCACTTGAGTGCACTGCAAGTTCCGTGTTACTCGTAACACAAAGATTATGGAGACATCAAAGCAGGGTGAATCCTTTCACGAGTCAGAGAAGTATTTTTAATATATTGCATTTTTAGTTAACCCAGCAGTATGTGATAAAATTAATTGTATGTTAAACATATAATTTATGTACGAGAAACAAGAAATCATAAACTGTACAAATTCTTTTTAAATAAAAAAACTTGTAGATAAAATTTCTAAACTCGTTGTACTTTTGCCTATAGAAATAGCGCCTCACACAAAACAATACAACTAATAAACTTGCTACAGAGCTAGAAAAAAATAATTAATTTACTGGAATGATGCAAAAATGTGAATCCAATTCAGACCATATCTAGCCAGTCCAACACAAACACTATACTCAAAAGCCCTTAGACCAAAAAGTCAAGTCCAACCAAGATAGTCCTCTTGTTGATCCATCAACTTTTTTCTTTTTTTGTTTCAACTGTGGTGGGTGAAGGAATAACTGCTTCTTCCTTGCTTTTTTCTTTCCCTTCACGGCATGAAGTGTGATGTCTGTCCCAGTCTTTGTGCTGACAGAACTGACCGCAATACCGAGCCTGGTTACAACCACTGCATGTCTCACTCGCTCGTCTCCCACAGTTCCAGCAATTCTACAAGTGCCAAATTTAATATAATAATAAAAACGGGACAAATAAGCATAATTGGTTTTTTAATCTATATATATAAATTTCAGTGTTTGTCGTCTGTCCAGTCATTAAAATCGCAGAAATGAAAAGTCCACACTGCAAATGATTTGATCTTAGAACCTCTCAGTGGGTATACTAGCGATCTAATTCACTACACTATGATAGCCAATCTGTTTGCTCTTGGGTCATTAACTAGCACAGTTGACAGTTACACGTAACGTAACAATTACTTTGTGAGGACAGTAATTGTTTTAGTAAAGGTAAGCTTAACTTTATTGGCTTACCAGGTAAGTTACTCAAATTCGTTGGGTAATTTTTTTATTAGCCGAGCAATGCCGGACATTCAGTAGTATTTACTATAAGAAGAGCCGCGTCTGTCCAAAGCGTCTGTGCAGCACAAGCAGTGGCTTTGAATGAAAAAAAGATTGTATCGTTCATGATTCAAACTCGTAACTTTAAGCTTAGCAGCCCAGCACACTACCGTCTGCACCAATGAATAGATTGCAGAATTGTTGTACGTATACTTATTATACCTGGTGATCTCTTAGGGCACACCACACTGTCAGAGTACTAGTATTAATTAAATAAGCCTAAGTCATTTAGAATGAGGACACATGAAATGATGTTTTGAACAAGATACTGAGATGGATAAATGTTTGTTTGAAATATTTCACAACATATAGTAGTTTTATGTATCTGCTTGAGTAGCATTTGTGTCAATGGTTTTGTTTAGTCAATACCAACAAAGTACAACGGATGTAGAGTGAGGATGGCCATAACAGAGAACAGGATGTCCATTAACCATTTGCTGCTGTCCTGCTCTGTATGGGAGCTTTTCTACGATGATGTTGGGAGTTATCAATTCAATGGGTAAGTCTTACTTTTACTAGCCCAGCTCAAATGATACTCCGATTGATAAGCTATATTTGTATTGTCAAATTACATACAAGGGAGATAACTTTTGAAAATTCTGCACGTAATAGCTAGTCTTAAAAATATTTATTGTTTAACTTAAATTAGTATTTTGAGACACTAAGAGCTGTCCTCTCTATTGATGAGTGTGTAGTATTTCATTATAATAGCTCCAGGCCTTTTTATTTTGTACTTTTGATAATTGTGTCAAATTTGGAATTTTTTAAAAAGATTTACACTTTTTTGCATATAACTATCATACTCTAATGTTTTGTACAATGAATAACTAAATAATATTTAAAAATCTCAATGTCGAATTTATGTATTATCGCAAAAGTGGTTTTGCATTCAGCTTATGTAACTGATACTTTTGTTTTGGCCAATCAGTACAATATGTTGTATACTGTACCAGCATTAATGATTAATGATATTAACTTAATTCGCTAAATTATTCTGTGAGTTTACCAATAAAGTAATGACCAATGCATTTTATGAAAATCATTTGATTGTCAGTCTGGGCTCAAACTTTGAACTGCTATAATAACAACCATGTCTCAATACACATCACATTCACAGGTCTATAGGTTACAAAATGAACTAAGAACATAATTCGAACAATAATACATAAAATCCAAAAGGAAACGTGTTAAAATAATTAATACTTTAAAATGTTTTGCCTACCTCTGGAGATTCGGCTTGCTTATTAACTGCTCTAACAGCGTCGTCTTTAGCCGCCTTTTTAATATGCAGCAGAACATTTTCCATTCTTGCCCGTTCTTGGTTGACTAACTCATTGGCCTTGACCTCGGCTGCCGTAACGGCCTGGTGAATCTCAAGGAGTGCTTGTCTTTTCACATTTTTAACTGTTTCATCTGTAATGTCATTAGAACACTGAGAAAATGGTAAACACTGCGAGATGTTTCAGGGACATTCTATAAATGATTAAATCAGAGCTCGTCAGGCGGTAAGAAGCTGACTGCTGTGTAAAATCTACACAGAAGGACTGGAACAAGTTTCCTATCAGTTTTGGATATACAATTTTTTGTTTCATTTCAAATCTTGCTTGATTCCACCACTTATTTAAAAATAAAGTAAGCGGTGTATTCGCTATAAGTACTTAATAAGGTGCACTTAACAAAATCAAATTCATCTCACTGAAGTTAATCGGCTGCAAACTTTCAATATTTGGATAATTTGGCTGCTACCTGCAGCAGAAGCTTCAGCTGCTGCGTAAAATCTCTGTCTATCCTATAGCTTCAGCGGCAATGATTAGCGTATATTGAGAGTTTAGTAACAGCTTAACTCAGTGCAAACGTATCGTTCAACATCGGATGCGGCTAGCTTCGCTAACAAAAGATGCTATTAAGATGATCGGTCAACACTGACTCCGCGATTATTATTACGGCTTCCATATCTAGCTATTCGTGACGTATGTTTTATTCTTAGGAAATACTAATCACGCATTCCCACTATTGTTGAAGAAGCTTCTAGACTTACAGCTACTAGTATTACAAGTCAACCTATAAACTCATATAATCGTGACTAGCAAATTGTCAGAGTTTTCCTACATGAATAATTGTCAGGAGTGACTTGGGTGACCTTTTATTTTTTTTAAATTGTTCTAAACAATGTTATCAGATACGAATATCTCAATACACTTTAAGCACACTGTTTTAGTATGTAAATGACATATACATATATACTTGAATTGAATGCCTGGCGTTGCACGGGTAATAAAAAAGTGTTTCTTTTTATGTAATTCATACTGTGCCGGCTGCAGTACCTACTACAGTTCTATACCAACTGCAATAGTCTTGTTGCTCATGTGAGTTTAAACATTTGTTTTGACTGACAATTTTACATAGTAGCATAATGGTAGCTGAAGTGTCTATTGTGAAGCCAAGAAAGATTGGCATGTGTAATATCAGCATGTGTGCTCAATCTGACCAGCAATACAACTTGTGGCCAATCCTTTAAATCAGTCAAAAACATCCGCAATTTGAAATCTCTTTAAAACCTGAGTTGAATTTGAGTTCCTATTTTAGGTTTAGAACCAGAACTACAAGCTATGATTTAACTGTGATAGGCTAACATAAGTTTAAGATTCCAGTCCAGGTTTAAAAAAGAAAAGTTGACAACTCCAAAAATCCCTTTTTTGAAGTTGTCAACCAGTAGCGGCGATGGATCTTTGGCAAGTTGAGAGAGATTTGACAAGTTTAAAAGTCTCTTCAGGTAAAAAGCAGGGCTATTTTGTAATCATGGAAACTATGGAGGGTTGTCTAACCATTGCAGGTAAATTTTTATAGGAGCTTAAAATGTCAAAATATTTAAGCACAATTTCATAGTCATAGTGAAAGTGAACACATGATAAAAATTAAACACACAGAAGCGCAACTTATTTGGCCTCATTGATGTAGACGACCATTGACTCCGCTCCAGTTTCGCAATACATTAATTTAAAATCAGCTCATCAATTTATTAACTTTAATTTACTATTGTTATTAAATTTAATATTAAATATTATATTCATCTTTTGCCACAAAGTCTAGCTCCAAGATATGTCACTAATGATTTATTTTTGTTGCAAAAAGTGCACTCCGACTAATTGCAAGCCTATATTTTATTCCAACAAATGACTTTTTCAAATCTTTGCATCTTTTTCTATGCATTTGTTTCATTTTTATTTTATGTCAATTATACAGTAGGTTTCCAGATCTATCATGAGTTGTGTCCTCTTTTTTACATGACAGTTACATGTTTTCAACTCATTTCAACTTACATGATATGAACATATTGCATACAACATCTAACAATTATTTTGAAAACACCATCGTTAGCTGCTCAACAATCTATCATCTAATAGGTATTTTAAACGCTACATTTCAAACCATTTATTTGATTTTATTGATTTTATTGATTAATTGTTGCCGTGTTTTTGATCTATTTATGAGTCTTGTATGATATAATTCAGAAAACATATCTTGTTGAAATTGAATTATTTCCAATTAAAACAATATATATAATATACAGTTTATAAACAATAATTAAAGTACCAAAGCATGCGGTGAGGAGAAAAGGCAACTCCAACTATTCCACCTGATTTTAATAATTTTGGTGCTACACAGATCTTCATTTTCAGTCTTACCCGCTTGTCGCCTGATTTCAGCGATTCTGTCTTCTGATTGTCGTATAGTCTGAGACATAATCTCACCAGTTCGTTTTTTGTAATCTTGGTCGATACCTTCTGCGTGTCGCCTCATCCAGAGGGAAAATTCTTGTGTTTCCTTTACTCTGCTTTCTTGAAGAGTCGCCATTGCTGACTTGGCCTTCTCAACAAGTCCAGACACGTCACTCAACATCTGTAGAATAAATACTAGTGCCATTATTATTTTGTATAATATTATTAACACAAGTTTTAATTTATATGTAATATATACAATAAAAATAATTATTACTATACAGTAATAGTAATATAATACAAATAAAAGTAGTAATATATAACAGATAGCTGACAACTCTGTGAAAAAAAAACACTAAAATAAAACCAAATAATAAATTTATTTTATTGGATTAAGTAACACAAAATTGATATTACACATTGCATTATATATTATATTATATATAGCTGAAACCATATAGTTTTGTTGTGATTATAAAAGGCTCACCCGTTGATGTCTATAAAGAGAGATAGTTTTCATGTATATTCTTTAAAAGGGCCAAGTTCTTTCTTTCATCAAAGCTCAATTTAGTGTTAAACGATAATCGATTGCATTTAATTTCAAGGTTAACAGACAGCATTTTGAAAGTGCTTCTATTTTTAACAATATATGTAGTCTTGATATTTTATTTTTCAACAATGATTTTGATGTTAGAAAAACAAAAAAACAGTTTTGGAGACAAAACACTCGCTTTGCAATCTTCAAGCTTCCACATATAGAGGTCAGTTGTACAGCAAAACACAGACATGATATATGATCATCATGTCTGTGCCATTGATTAGCCAATGAGTGAAAGCAAAGCAAAAACTCTTCTATTGGCTGCTGCTCTAATAAACTGTTCCCATGCTACACGTTTTGATTAGTCAACGTCGCAGATACTTATAATGCAAGGTTCAAGCAGATTTCACCAATTAACATTTTAAAATTTTCATATCAGTTAACAATGGAACGTACCGTCTCCACCCGCCTCCAGTTTTCTTCTTCATGAATGATGGAATCCGGGCTAATGTTGTCTCTATTGCTAATAGAGCCTGGGGTGAATCTGTGTGGGTTGTTGAACTCTGAACTTTCAAGCCTTGCCCTAAACATCCTGCTGATATCTTCTAGTTTTATCTGCATCGGAGTCGGCAACAGATCTGTAATAGACGTGAACTTCTAGAACATGGAGAGCTTTAGTTTTAGAGGCTAAGCAGAGAGTTGGTGATATAATGTCGGGTTGTTCTAAGAAGTCAGTTCTGAAGAATATGCAGAGAGAAGCGAACTCCTGTCAGTCTAGGTTGTTCTCTAGGTAAGTTTGCCAAATTTAGTAAACTGACTGTCAACTAAAGGTCTGACTTCATTTTTAAGATTACTTCCTTTTCAATGTTTAAACAATTGCTATCTCATAATACTTTTAAACTCTAAAAGCTCGTCGAATTATCTCACTTATAGAAAAAAAGCTAATCTATCGCCAAAATGTAGAAAAAAGCAATCACGAAATGTTTTATGTACAAAATTGCTCAAGCTTATAGTATTTTGTATACAAACAATTATCTTACGAAAGACTTTAATGTTAATTGAATTGAATGTTAATTAAAAATAGCAAAAGTTTAATTATGTTGTTTAACATAATTAAACTGAGCTATTTTATTAATAAAATTAATAATAATAGCTTTTTTATTAATAAAATAGCAATACAAAAACAATAAATCTGATAAAAGTAATATTCAAGTCATTTAGAACTTGACATTAATTCTAGCTCTACCTTAAACATGAGAAGACAATTTCTAAAAGTATCAAAAGCTTAGTTTCCTTGATAGAAAGGTTCTATTGCTCATTGTTAAGATAACACAGCATTGTACTAAAGCATTTCACATAACAAACCTTTCTCAGTGAACATCCGCTTTTCTCCAGGTGGGAGTAGACCAGGTTCTGTATCGTTTAGTATTGTATGAGGGGGGCTTCTACTAGAGCGATGACTAGCTGGAGAAGAATCTCGAACTAACCTTTTAGGTGGCGGTATATCACTGGAGTGGCTGTAAGTAATTGTATAGCATTAGCTGAATACTTAACACAAATTCAATAAATTTTCATTTGTATTCTATCTGTTATTTAGGAGATATAAATAAGCTTTAGATTGTCATAAGCATGTCTCTGATTGGCCACAGACTCTCAATCTGACCAATAAGATTGTTCCACAATGAACTAAATTAATGAACTCTTTAAAGAATCTGTCAGTCAATTGTAACAAATAATATTTTTTAAATTGTTGCATGTTTTTATATAGCTCCTGTTTTTATATAGTGATATTTTTATAGTTGCTTAGTCAAAATTAGTAATTTAAAGGCAACGGGAATAAACTATTAATAAAATGATTAATAAAATGTTTTAATTACTATGTTGCTATGCTTTTTTTAAAAATAATTTTGCTTGTATTTGATTTCATAGACTATGTTAGAATGCAAATATTTTTTAAATTTGGGGAGACATTACCAGCATTAAATAATAATCCCACAGACTTAGTTCCATAGAATAATTATGGAGAAGTAAAGGGCTCGGTGGTTATTGGAGCTGAATAGTGTTTTATTTGTAGTTACTTGTCAGAACAAGCTCTAGCAACTCACATGTACTTGTCAGAACAAGCTGTAATTACATGCATGTACTTGTCAAAACAAGCTCTAGCACCTTATGTGTACTTTTTAATATAGGTAACCTCTAAAAACCTCTAGTTGCTTGTCAGTGCAACAACTTCCTTTTTTCTCTCGTCAAGCTCAAGCCTGCAGCTTCTTGTTAATTTAAGTTTTAACAACCTGCAATATTATTTGTTAATATGAGCTCTACCTACATGTGGTTGCTTGTCAGTATCATTTTTAATAACTTGCAGTTACTTGTTAATATAAACTTTAACAACCTGCAGTTATTTGTAAATTTAAGCTAAATGTTGAGGCTGAAATGCAAACCTTTGTATGATTGACCTGGATTGTGTTGTAGATCAACAAAAAAGTATTACTAAAATTCTCTGAGTAGACAATCTGCTGTTCAATTGCGTCTAACTATTGGTAGTTTTCTTCTCTTGCAGATATTGACTTACCTACTAGCTATAGGAGAAACCTTTCGCTTATGAGCTACGCTGTCATCTCTAAATTCAGGAGAAATACTGCTGACACTATCTCCATGCGAGTCTCCCGCAGGTGGAGCATCAAATATGACTCTTTCATTGTTAGAGAGGTACTGCTGGGGAGACTGACGTGAGAGCTGTGCACACTGAAGCAGCTCCCTTTGAAGTGATGGCAGAGTGGCCTGTTAAAGTTAATGATATCTTAAAATTGCATGTATGGAAAATGTCTAACTGCTTGTTAAAACACATTAACAACATAGTCTACTGATGTTTAGTGTATGGCGATAAAGGGTAAAATCATGTTGTGATGTACTACACAAAAGTTATAATCTGGCTGGTTTGGAGTATTCTGCTCTCTTGCCAAGGGCTTTTCCATTTAAATGTATTAGAGATTTCTTGAGTTTTCTTGGGAGGGTGTTGAGGTGGTTTTTTGTTGCCTGTCTCAGGCTTTCTCTCAGGGTTGTCTCCCTTAGCATAAGAGCAAGTTAAGACCAGATACCTTTCTTGACAGCCCATAGCAGGACTCAAACCGCTGACCCTTGTTATATTATATCATCATATATTCTAAGATTTTAGATTATACTGCGTTCCGTTATATTATATGCATTATAGTATATGATATTAAATTATAAATTATATAATATTGTGCTATGTTACATTTTAGCATATTATATTATGCTATTCCACATTATGTTATATTATAAGTTGTTGTTAAGCTAATAGCTAGTTGGTTAACTACTACATAAAGATGTGAATATTGATTTCTATATCTCCCAAGATAATGGAGACTTGGAATTACATTATTTTAACACTTTTATTTACATAAGATACAAGATATGATCTCTTATCGCTGACATCGTAATTTACATATGTTTTGTTAGACAGTTTTGGAGCTAAGTATGACAACTGACAACTGGCAACTGGCAACTGACAACTAGCAACTGACAACTGGCAACTGACAACTGGCAACCGACAGTGTAGTGCGCTAACCAATATTCCACAGCTGATGCATGCAGTTGTTAACCTTTTAAAACTTACATTATGCTAAGGTCAAGGGCATTCGAAATCATGTGCAAAAATAAAAGAAGGACAGAGAAGGTTCCAAAAAACAATGACAAAACACATTGCTGAGACACGTGAGCATTACATTGTCAAAAAAAACTAACAGCATTGTTGACAGTAAAAACCTGATGAAATCTTGCTGGTATCAAAAGAATAGCGTAACACATATGCTTACATATTTTTATACTGCCCATTTACGTAATCAAAGAATTCCATATATGAAGTTTCATAAAACAAAGAGAGAAATGCTGGTTGTTTATAACTGTATCTGAAATCTAGTCAAAGGTTGGTTTACGCTATGTTGCCACATGTTGCCACATGCACCATAAACTGAAAGCATCAGAGTATTTCGGGATACTTCGAGAAAGTTTGTAGCTGTCAAACTTTCCCAATAGTTTGCAGAGCATTCACGATGGCCTGTGCAATGTGTGCCACTGATGATTGGCTGTCACGAATTGCTCGATCCATATTTTCTTTTATTACAGTTGCTGCGGGACTAGTATTTTTTAATTTCCTCGACCACATCGTACCATGAGAACGCTGCGCCTCAGACATTTCACTGATGTAAACGCGGATGGGTTTGTGATAGTGTAAACATTTTTATCACAGACAATAGCCGAAGTATCGTGTGGTTAACACCAACATATAGCGATACAGTGTGAACCAGCCTTCTGTGTCCAGACCAACGCGACTTTGATTCAACAGCAGATTTGGAGTTGTCTTCTCTGATTAAGCATACTCTGTCATGTATAGTACACTATGTTATAGTGCTAGTATTTATTATCTGCCCATTCGAATGCAAAAATTATTTTTTAACACCAAATGCGGTTCAAACCTCTGTCATATCTTTTAAGACAAATGTTCTCTCAGCTAAATGCACTTACACTGTATAAGAAATCCTACACTTACAGTTAAATGCACTTACACTGTATAGGAAATCCTACACTTACAGCTAAATGCACTTACACTGTATAAGAAATCCTACACTTACAGTTAAATGCACTTACACTGTATAGGAAATCCTAAACTTACAGCTAAATCCACTTACACTGTATAAGAAATCCTACACTTACAGTTAAATGCACTTACACTGTATAGAAAATCCTACACTTACAGCTAAATCCACTTACACTGTATAATAAATCCTACACCTACAGCTTAATGCACTTACACTGTATAAGAAATCCTACGCTTACATCTAAATGCACTTACACTGTAGAAGAAATCCTACACTTACTTTTACTTTACTCACCTTTAAGAAGGGGATCACAAAAGGCTTCAATGGAAAATTTGTAGTTTCTTGAAGTTTGGCATGAAAATCTTCAATTGTCATTTGAGAATTCTAAAATTAGAAAAAACATTAAAAGAAAACCATGTGTGACTGACTTACCTGTAAGTACTACTTTTTAGTAGAGTCATGAAAGTGATGAGAATCTCACCCAAGCACATTTAGGTATATCTATGTTATTAACAACAGCGTCAGACAACTCAGCTATGACCAGAGTTAGTGTCCACTCTGTAGTCTAGGAGGAGAGTGTTGTAACTTATGCCTGCTTGTTCATGAACTCTTCTTAACCCCATATACAGCGTTGGGAAACTGCACAATGCCAAATATTAGAGTTATTTCGGTCAAACATTCATAATGGTTATTATAGGGGTCTATTGTATTAAGACTCAAGGGAATACGGGTCATAAATTAAAACAGATGAAGGCAAATATGAAAAAAGGTTTTAGGTTAGAATAAATGTAAAATGATAAACGAATATTAAATTTTAAAAAGTTAAATGTAAGTCGAAATAGAAATAAAAACACTACTGAACTAATTAACTATAAAAAACTGGTTTTATGTTTAGTAAACTGCATTCGAAAGTTAAATAATAATATTTACTATAATAAGAGTGATGATCTGTGAAGTTATAAAATTCTCACGTGAGAGAAGAGTTGTAAGAAGAGACTCACTATGGTTGATTTAATGTGTAAAAGTAGGTCTACTTCAAGTAATGACAGGATTAATTGGTAGCCTTAGAACTTTCCTTTTACATATAAATGTGCCACGATTTATCTGATTATAAGCTCAAGTATCCATCTTCCAATGCATTAGGACAATCACCTTTAATGAACACATTCGTGGATTTTTGTCGCGAAAGAAATTCCGGACTTACTGCTAGCACATACTATAAGCGTTCATAGGTTTTTGCCATGAAACATCTTGCCTCGAAAACAAAAGAATCCTAAAGATCGCTGAACTTGATCATAGTTAATATTAAAATGCTTCTTTTTATCACAAATACATTAATTTATCACCAATGGTAATAAATTAATTTAACACAGTTCTACATGTAACAGCATTATGGTTATTTAAAACATCCATAACTCTGTTGCATGTAGGAACGTGTGAATCATAGCAACAGAGAAGTAAACAGAGAGTTTAATATAATACAAAAGAGATGTTAAAATTAAGGACCAGTACTAGCTACATATAAAAACAGTAGCCTCCATTTTGTGGTTTATAGATGAAAAGATAAAGAGACCGAACGGACCCAAAGTTTTGTTATTACTAGACAGTTTTATTTAAGCAAATCTTTTAAGCAATAATCTTGTATTTTTATCCGCGCAATAAAACTAGTTAAAACATAGATATAAAATTGAAAAACTAAATTAAATGAATTGTGAAAAACATGCAAAGTCATATCATTTGGAATCAGCATTATTATAGTGTAAAGGTCACACCTACTCATGTATTCAAGTACTAATACATTACTGAAACAGTTATTATACATCTCAGGAACAAATTTTATAACATAATATAACATATAACATATAATATCAAAAATTATAGGTAGTAATTTAAACTTGTTTAATTGCTGTAAATACTAGTATATAAGTCGAGTTTCTGGGTGACAATTTTAAAGAACAATTTTCAAGGTTGACTTATACATTAGTAATACCTATAATAATGCAATTTTTCGTCTTAAAATACCTATCGACTTATAAATAAGATCAACATATACAGGAGTATATAAGGTAAAGTAAATATAAGCAATATGTTATCAACTTTGCAGTAGGAGCTGTAATGAAGTCAGCAATTGTTGAAAAGGCCGGTCAGCATCTTTAATTCTCTTAAAGAGTCCAGTTTTAGCTTCAGCTCCAACTGCTTGCAAATTCTTCAACTCATTGCAACTGAGTAAACTGATAATAGTTGGTTGCCAGACTACCAACTATTTTCATTAGCTTTGAACGTTTTAAATGTATTTCAGCAATAACACTGAGATCTTCCACAAGTGCTTCATCATAACTGTATTGTATTTACCAAAGACCGGTGCGCCATTTACCATTTGCAATTTACCAATGAAAAAGTGATATTCTTTATTTTCCTTCTGAAGTGCCTTTTCATTCATTTCTTTCTAATCCTCTTCTAAATTTTCTCATCAATCAATCAATCAATCAATATGAATCAATTTAAATTTCTATCATTATCTTACTAACTATTACTCTAAAATATACTTACATCTGTCCATAGACACAGGACATAGACACAGGAGTTAATACATGGATTATGATGATGAATTCGAGGGTGTTTACGGACAGATGTAAGTATATTTCAGAGTAATAGTGAGTAAGAAAATGAAAGAAGTTTAAATTGATTCAGATTGATTGCTTGATTGATGAGAATGTCTAGAAAAGAGTTAGAGAGAAATGAATGAAAAGGCACTTCAGAAGGAGAATAAAGAAAATAACTTTTTCATTGGCAAATCGCCAATGGCAAATGGCGCACCGGTCTTTGATATGTATCGAATAATGATATCTGTTAATGGTCATTGTAAATAGCACAGACAAACATGACTCAAAACAACTTACTATCAGGCATTTTGTTGTGCACTTAAAAATAACATAAAATGGGTCTGTTAAAGTGGTTTTGTTCCAACCGCATAAAGATAAAGTGTTTTGAAGTGTCCATCAGTTTGGTGAGAAGATTAGACAGCAAGTGTAATTACATGTGTGTTATCTAGTAACCAAGCCTAAAATTTTAAAAACAACATTATTGCAACAGTAAATGAGATCTGAATGATGTGGTTTCAAAGCTTTCCGGAGGGCTTCTTTCAGGAAATAAAGGTTAATATTTAGTAAAAGTGGGAAAGTTTAGTGTTATAAATAGATCAGAATTATGTAGTAGTTGCCAACAAGAGAGGTTACAAAGGCTGAACAATACTCTGATCTCCTCAATACTTCCGATCTCTTCATCGATGAACTCATCTAATTTTTAGTGTCAGCTATTTTATCAAACGTGGCATAGTGGAAGAGGCAGCGTCGATATAAATTTGACGATAGTTTATAGAAATAAAAAAGCATGCTATTAGCTAAAGAGTCTCTTGGTTGGCACCTAGACTTGTGAAGTGAACATTTCTAAGCTCTCTTGCAATGTTTTCAAAGGCTATACCAAGAATGGTTTCAGTTACAATATATCCTCGCCGCATGTTCCTTACAATTGGAAAAATGAGCAAGCAAAACAATTGTTTTAGGTAAAGCAGCACGGTGAACCAAATATGTTAATTATATGTTATTTTAATTCATTTTTAATTTTTAAATTTGACTCGATAAATTTGAATAAATTTTTTTCAAAAATTGGCTCTCAATAAAAAAGATGGAGGGTTAACATTACTTAGCAGTTTTTCATTTTTCACCGTTCGTGCCAGTCGCCATTAACCAAAATGTGAGGGATTCCTGTGCATAGCCTTAGATCTTTCTAAACAAAGTTAGCACTGATGATTGTCATGTCGTACATGAGCCGGGCAAGTTGAAAGCCTTGTGTTTATCTTACTGATGGTTGAAACAGTTTTAGATTTTCAAGCATTAAAAATAGCAAATTATGCCCATCAGCGAGCTTGTAGATTTCCTTATTTAAGAAAAGTTATTAAATCGGATAAGAATCTGCTGAGGTAAAGTTCTGAAACAAACTGTGTAGTGAAAAAGAACAAAAAGACCTTTAAGCCTGTTGCCTTATCAAAGTTAGCCTGATGAACTTACTACAAGTGTTAGTACGAGAGCTCTAACTCTTTCCCCAATCTCTGTTGATATCTCTGATCCGAACTGCTGCAAGGTGGTGAGAAAGCGCTTGAGCTTTGCCAGCTGTTTTGCGCCACATGTTGGTGGAAGTTGAAGATTTAAACTGTTTGGTGATTGGATTTCGAGAGGCCTAAGAACACTGGGAGGCGTAAGCTTGGCAGCTGAAAGTAATTATAAAGATAATCGTGCTGAAGCAAACTGAGGTTAAAAGAGGACAACTAATATATCACGCAGTCAACCAAATAAATAGTTACTTATCATATATACATATATAATACATATATTAATAACATATATAAAATGTACAGTATACTATTAATGTACATGTACAATAATATAAACTATATATACATATATGATTTTATTTTTATAAGTACTGTACGCGCTTTCTAAGAATCGTAGATAAAACAAATTCTCTTGCTACAGTCAAGTAGGAAGTGTATGACTCCTAAAGTTAATAAACACTTATATAACTCTAAAAGAAGACAACTCCAGTCATTATAAGTGTTATATAAAATATAAAAGGCAACGAATCATTAGGTCGAGAAAAAAATTGAAAGCAAATTCTGAAGCAAATTCCATTACAAAGTGGACCTCTTCTGGCAGCGAAGAATTTTTAACACTAAAACCAGTAACAATTACATCACAGAAGGTTTGTGAGCACTGATTGGAGGCACTTGATGGAGGGCTTGATGGAACTTTCAGTGTTTCTGAATATCTGCTGTTTAAAGTACTATAACAGGTCGTCCCATATACCCAACACCCACTTCACTACACCCACAAACAAAACAACCACCCACTTCATAGCTACACCCACAAATAAAAACCACTGACTATACCAGATATAGACATTTTGCATAGACATAGACATAGACAGATATAGACTTATATCTAGAACAACCTTACATCATGACATTATCTTTTAAATACGCTAGAATTTCATTGTTGTTATTATTATTTCATTTTTTTCCACATTTTCTTATTTTTTTTGTTAGCATTGGCTGATGAAATAAATTTAAGATAAAATCAAATCTCTATAAATTTAATCAAAGTAATTTACATGGTATTCCAGAGAAGGCTGACAAAGTGAGTAATCATATGAATAATAAATAGCTTGTGTGATTGATTGACAGTTGATAACTTTAAGGGTGCCGTGACCACAGACTGAGTGTAACAGCTTGGATGCTGCAGAGATATTGTGACTACAAGCTAAATATAAACTGTGTGTTGGTATGTCTATTTTACTAGCATTCACCATCTATGCGTCATGGTCATATGTGTTAATGTAGTCAGTTTATAATATTCTTCCTAGCATAGTCTCACAGAGCTGTTACACTTGGCCTAGGAAGTAATTTTATGAACACTAGTTCAAATCCTGTATTATGCAATCTTTTTTGCCAACACCCAACAAATGAACATGGCTCCTAGTATAGTAATGATTGTTGATTTCACTTCTAAGGGTTTTTATATGGTCCCTTGCGTCAAACTTTTAAAAAGATTTTTATCAGAATGTATAGATATTTTTATCATTTGAGATTTTGTACATTGTTTTAGGTTATCTGACTACCAGGATATTTCAAGATTAAAATTAACAAAACGCTCAAAAAAAATTCCTTTAATATAGACATCTATAGTCACTTTTTCTGTTTGTTCCTCTCATTATGACATCAGCTATTGTGTCCAAGTTGTGGTGTTACACACGTCTCTATTGACATATATTGTATTTTGTATATTCTCATGATTGATAGAATAAAACTTCAAATATAGTCTGCAATAGCTGTTTCAAATGATTTTATGTTAGGTTAGAGTTTATCCCATTGTTTTTCTCTAAATGCTGTCTAAACATATCAGTTTCCGATACCGATGAGGTTATATACATACACATGTATTTATCATTTATAAACAATACGCACTACTATAATTGGGAAAGTCTGGGCACGTCTTTTTTTTCCGAGTGTTTTAACTGTGATCAAGTTTACTGCAGAAGCTTAAACACCCTCACACTATTTTGCACAAATATATTATCAATGGCAGAGCTAAACGTCTATGAACCAAAATCTAGGGTCTGATTTCATTGGCAGACCCTAACGACCTTGACGGATACCTCATATAAAGGTCGAGCTATTTTTAGAAAAACCTATTGAACATAATTGTAGTTTAACCTCAGTGATATCTAAAGCTTACTACGTGATGATAAACCTTCTGCCCGTTCACATATGTAATCGTGAGAACACACCGACGGTGCCAGTTCCTCGTGTTTGCTGAGATCTTACTTGATGCTAGTTAGCAGTATGACGCAGCAGGCAGAAAGAGCTATTTGAATATTTGACAAATTTAACTCTATTTATTTGTATGAAATAGAGTTATTAAGACTTGAGTTGGGGAGAATTGTTTGGAGGTGTCTCTTTGTCAAGACGATTTTTTTTACAAATTACTTTCACCTAAATCTCACTAAATAGAGATTGAAAAAATATTTAGCCTCCGTTTCTTTATTTAAGGTCAGATTAACTGTTTGTGATGTCTGAAGTCTAACAGACAGCAGATGAGCAAATAATTTGAAATCCTTAGCTTTGAATACAGCAAAACTTATTTTAAAAATTAATTATTCAAAAGATTCAAGAAATTCTTATAATGTGCTCACTATTGGAGCTGGGGACAATCTTGGGCTACTATTCATATGAATTTGAAGTTGCCTCCCTTGCATTTTTCAACTTTTTCATAGACTCAGAACTAGTAGTAATTGATCATTTATTAGTAAGTCAAAGAATTACAATAGCCTAGTCATACATAAGATTCTGGTTTTAATTCTCGATTGCAGCAGTCCTAGAAAGAATTATAACGGAAATTGATTTCAGATATTCTTGTAATGAACAGCGGTTTAGTCAAGGGTAGTGGTGAAAGCTACCTGTACTGGTTACTCATAGAGTTATCTTTCCTTGGTTTTCCTTGGCTATTGAGCCTTTTTGGCAAATGGTAAAAACTAAAACAGTTTTAAGATCACTCATAAAATTGCCATAATGTTAAAAAATTTCATGAAATGTTTTTAGGTTTAATGCAGAAAAAAGCTACTCATTTAGAGTAAAAATGAGAAATCGATGCAGACATGCAATATGAAAGATAAAAGTACGAAAAGAAATTAACCAACATGTTTATTCACTTGATTTTTGAAACCAGGTTAGAAAATGGCAATTTTTAATATCCAGAAATTTTTTACTAAAAACGCCATAGTTGTGTCCCCTTAACCAAATCTGATATTGTCTGTTGACTAGCGCTACCAACAAATTATTGATGTTATTTATTGTTGTTTTGTGATTCAAATTCACTCGGTTCAATCAGTAACTATTTAAGATTGAGACTTCTTCGAAGCTCACAGATCACCAGAACATTTCTTTCTTCCTTCTTATTCCTTTTCAAAGGCTTTCTTCAACATTTGCGCATTTCCACGACATCTGGGTTGTTTCAAATGGTAGGCCTACTTCCAATATGGAAAGCAAAGATACAGCTTTCTGTGATAGTTCTGTGGCATTGATTATATTTGGAATTGATAGCATTTTCCAGTTCTACAATATTGACACTTTCTTGTCAGGTTCTCATGTTTTTTTGTCTTTTTATTCTCTACTCTGGGTACATCGCGACGTTGAACACTTATATCAACAAGAAAGCTTTTTTTTCACTTTTTTACCAAAAAGACATTCCTTCTAGCTTTTGCACTGGTCCACATGGATATTAATATTTCCCAAAATCCTAACATGCTATTTGTTGCTGCACTCCGTCCTCACTGTTGAAACCAGCTATCAAAATGAAGGAAATAAAATGCTCTCATGAGGCTCCAGTTTGCGTGATGCTGTCGACCGTCTTTATACTTTTGGCTTTTGTTCTACTTGTTAGCTTGTCTCCCGAGTCTTGGGCTGCCATCAACAGACTTGTCAACTATTAGTCCTGGGCTGGCACCAACAGACTTGTCAACTATCAGTCCTGAGCTGCTACCAACAGACTTGTCAACTATCAGTCCTGAGCTACCACCAACAAACTTGTCGACTATTACGCTTCTGCTACTACCAGCTTCCTGGAGCTGTAGATCTTGGTATTTGTATTACGCATTGCGCATGCATGCCTTTCTTATGTCAAACTTTTTTCTCTCACATGCTTGCTTTACGTTGAATTCTGTGCTCTTTGCTGCTACTACGATGCTATGTTCTTGTGCATACTGCGCTGCCTGTACCAAGAAATCAACTGAGAAATAAAAAATGCCACGTGATCAAACATTAGTTTCTAAGGACGATCAAAAATAGACAAAACTAGAAAGTTTCTCAGCAACAAAAGCTAAAACTAATTGTTGTTCTATTGATAACAAATACAGTAATACTTCAACTTACGAGTGCTCCAACGTACGATAAACTTGAGATACAAGCCAGCTTTCAAGCAAGTTTTAGCACTAACATACGAGCCATGTTTGAGATACGAGCACTTGAGTCAGTTGCCAAGTATGCCGGAGGTGTTTTATGAGAACAGCGTCACTCTGTATTTTTCAACTGCTCAGGTTATACTGCTGTACCGTGTTTTTTTTTGTGTACGATTTTCTGTGCAGAATTATGTGAATTAAAAGTACGGTACTGTGCGTAGACCGAAAGTTTGCCAGCAAAATGAATGATAATACGAAGAAAAAGCAAATGATAACAATTGATATTAAACGGAAAATTATTGAAAAATATGCGAAATGTGTATGCGTGATTGAGCTAGCTCAGCAATATGACAGAAATACATCCACAACTATCAAACAGAAGGATTATATTCAGGACATTTAGTTCGCACAAGGACTAACCATAGTTTTTCAACGTTGCAGCGATCTTCACGACCGCTGATGGCATTGGATAAACAATTGGCCGGTGACAGCGTAGCTGAAACGATGCTATGTGAAAAGGCCGGCGCTATCTATCCAAACTGTTTAATAGACATTCGGACAAGCTGGCTAGTGGCCGTGCATTAACCATTTGTGACGACACCTGTGTTCGTCTTAATCGCAACAGGTTGAAAGGGCGACAAAGGCAAACGTCCTTAGATAGGTTTATCTTAAAACGGCCGGCTAGTCGTGAAAGCGAAAAAAAAGGAAAAATTTCTCGCTAACCAGCGAGAAACTTCAAACTATGAACGCCGAAGAAATTTTAATTACGTTAAGTTGAAAATGAAAGTTTGCTTTTAGGTTTGCTTCTAAGTTTGTCTTTTAACACTTTGATAAAATCCAAATTTATCAAAGTCAACTGTTGTAACGAAGGATAACTTATATCTCCCTCCCTAGCAAATGCGAGCGTTAACTGCTATTGTATGTATTTAATTTTACATTTTAATTAATCACATTTCTTTGCATTATTTTTTATTTGTTGCTTTTTGAAAGCTTGTAGTACGTTAGGACAATAACCAACATGTTCTTTCTGTTACAATATCTTGTTTTGAGTGTTTTATTTGCTATTTTAGAGTATGGAAACCAATCAATATATATTTAATTGTTCTATATATAAATAAATTGCACCAACATGCGAGTAAATTGACATACGAGCTTAGTCTCTGAACGCATTAAGCTCGTAAGTCGAAGTATGACTGTACACACTCTCTATCTGACTCAGTCTACTGCAATCATTATGTTTCTTCAGTTATTTCTAAAACACCACTTCTTAAAAAATATTTGAAAAAAAGTTTCATTTGCTATTTTTTCCACTTTTCTCATTGAGCTCTACAAGCTTTGGGCCTTAAAATGATACTCAGTTAAAAATGAATTGTGCTATTATGAGTGCTTTTGCAGTCGATCGAAAGTTATTAATATGGTCTAGGATCAGGAGACCCGATTGTGCATACAAGACCAGGCTTCAAGCAGTTAAAAAGGGTGGAGCTGGTGTCAGGTTAAAACCCCTAGCCTTAGGTATCATCCAACACTTCACTCGGAGTTCTACCTCATCCCGACAGAGCAGCGAATAGTGCTCTATCTACTTCTTCCTTAGCTATACCCATAATTCATCAGTGTTCATCAAGTCTTGCTCTGGAACAATTTCGCATTAGGTAATTTTGACCACATTTTTTAGAATTTTCGCTAGATGTCTATGCTTATTAATATTTTTATCTTCTTCGTCTTTTTGTCAGGTTTCCCAGGCTACTGCTATGTCCTTGACCCACGCTTTTGTTTTATTTTTTAATGTTTCTTAAAAACTGCAACAACTTGAATTATTAAACTAAAATTTAGCCAGTTTTCTAGCCCTAGTTCGTACTAATTACTTACATGAGTTAATGAGGGTGGCCGGAGATGAGTTCCGTCTTAGTGATGGGGACTCGGTCTGGCGAGTGGATTGACCTGGAGACATGCTGCTATGGCTAGCGTCTCTCTTACCATCACTGGCGGGGCTCGTGAGAGAGCGTGTCTGCTTGCCTGGATTAGAGTCTATCATATCCTTTAGTGGATCACGACTTGACGCGCTTGATACTGACTTCAGTTGCTCTACTGTAAAAAATGAGTGGTAAGTTTTTGAAACAATATTCAAGTCTTCTGAGAAGAACTGGGTAAAAATTTGGTTAAATAGTTAATTCCTGCTTGAAACACACTGAAAATAAACACATGATAAATATTGTATCGTAATAATAAAATGAAATAAATGTCATAATAAAAAGTGAAGACAAGTAAATGAACAATCTAGTCTTTGTTGATGAGCTTATGTTGATATTTATCGACTTATGAGAAATTACCTACATATAATCGATCTGATGAAACATTTGGAAGTATGAAGTTAGATATTTCATTTGTAAGGTGTGATATTGCAGAAGATAAGTAGCAAGAATTAAAAATTAAACTACACAATAGTATTAGACTTAAGCATGTAGACTGCATGTAAACAGTTTAGCATCACATAGATTGACTGGATATCACCTATTGCATGTAAGTGTTAGCTCCTCCTTCATACTGGGGAAATCCAACAAAGATCAAGGTTAAACGTGTTAGCCGTTTGCTAGTCGCCATAGCAGCACTATAATTTCTTTTTATACATACTAAGCTGAAACATTTAATGAGATATTTTTATCAAAACAAAATAATAATAAAAAAGAAAGGAAAAGATAATTTCAACGACTGTGCTCAACATCAGCTGCGAGCTTCTAATCTGGTGCCCGCTGTTATGAGACCACTAGGAGCAGCGGCAAGACTTGAATACACTGGGTGTAGGACAGAAAGAAACAGACAAAGTACAATTCAATGCACTATTGGATTTAGCAAGAAATTTGAGAGAGATGTTGGATGGCTAAGGTTAGGGGCTTCAGCCTGATACTAACTATAACCAGTTTAAAAACGGAAGAAATCATTAAAAAATAATATTGATGATAACAACGGTACTGATAATAGTACCAATGATAATAATAGTGATAGTTTGGCAGCAAACGAAGAAAATTAATGAGTAAAAACTGGTTTTACAAAAATAAAAAATTTGGACCGATGCTTTGTGAAATTCAAATATTAAGGCTGAAAAACTTAAACATGAAAAATTATTCACACATATAAAAATGAGTTAGTTGTAGAGACAAGTTAAAAAGGCTTTGTAAATGTTTTGATCAGTTGTTATTGTAATACGTACAGACCTATTCATGTCAACGTGCAGAGGTCCAATCGAGCACAAAAAAATTATTTTATCATTAGAACAAGTTAACTTGTAGAGTTTGGTGAGGAAATTAAAAACCCAATTCATCACTCTTATGGAAAGTGTCAAAACGGAACCATGAATTTCAGTTAATTTAAAGTATAAAGCATTATTTTTATATTCAAGGGAATAAAGTGTGGACATTAAAACAATAAAATATGCCTAAATTCATGAAGTTGACAGATGTAATATATTTCACACTTCTTTTTGATCTAGTGTTTTTTAAATACTCAACTTTTAGATTTTAATTATACCTAATTTTAATGTAATTGCGTAAATATAATACACCAACAGGAAGTACCCTTAATAGGAACTAGCGATAAGCCTGAAGATGGGAGATTCCTTCACTTTTAATCAGATAGCCAGCAGGTGGGTGTTTAGGAGGCTGGTTTACCACAACCTGATGGAGTTTTTCAACCAAATATTTTCTGTTACCTGGTGGAAGACACAGGCATATGTGTCACGGGCATAAATTTGAAAACCTTTACAGTTGTTTTTATTTTCTCTCTTAATTTATTTCAACTACATAAAACACTTTTTTCATGATATAAAGTTTAAAAGTTAGAATGGTAACTGTTTTTATCTGTTAAATAAAAATAAATTTTCTGTGCAAAGACTTTTATTACCCGAGCAGCGCCAGGCATTCTTCTAGTGTAGATATACAGTGAAATAAAACAGGCATGTTTGTGGACTACATGTCACATTTACTGCAATTAGAGTAAAGATGTTTTTTGCTAGTAAGCCGACAGAACTATTTCAAGGGCAGACTGCCAGTATCTGCCGTGAACAGCCTAAAGTTCAGAGTTCATATTTGGTTGTATGTGAGGTAGCCTATACAGTTCCGGAGCAGAACTAAATGCAAGGCCTGCGCAATGATAGGTTATGAATAGATTAACATTTACTATAACATCAACTATTTACCGTAAGTGCAACTCCTAGTGGATACAGAGCTAGTGAAAAACTAGGTGACTGAACACCTTCAGAGAGTAGAGTATTCTACATGGCATAATTATAACAAAAGGTTGACAAACATGCTATTTACAAAAAAACGAAATTTGCACTCGCGTTGTAACTACTTTAAAAGCTTTGGTTATAGTATGATTGCGTGAATTGAAGAAATTGCTTTCTGAGTTTGCTCAGGTAGAATTTTGCAATGATATAGGTTACTCAAGCTTAACAGCAAAAACCTTTTGACAACAGACAGCTTTTGGCATCACGTAGGTAGCATCTCTGTACTTGCTGCCTGTTATGTTTCTGCACAGAAGCAATTAAATAGAGTATTAAATTAGAGAAATGGTTTATTGCACACTCCAGAGACAACTGATTTGATAACAGAAAACCCAAGTATTTATATGTTTGGTCATAGAAAAGCTTTGTAAAAAGCTACAAGCATTATTAATAGCTATAATGAGACAGTACTATATAATATTAGCTTGTATAAAGCTTTAGCTAAAAAAGCCTAATGTTTGTTGGCAAAGTACCAGTAATACTTGGCACTTGCATGACACTGCCAGTCTCCATCCTTAAGTCTTAAATTCTTGTTAAAGAAATATAACCATTCTTTATTCAAAAGCAATTTGTTGTGTGTATTGTAAATTTAATAACATTAGCGGGAAACAATATTGTTATTATTCGTTATTGTTATTCTCACCTCATGAGATTAAAAATAAACAGTTCATAGCATAATTTTCAAGTTTGTGTCGATCAGTTGAGAGCCACTAGATAATGCAAAATAAGTCTGGGAAAACCTATCACCTAGGCAACAAAACAAACACATTGCTTTAAAATTATCTTCAAAATAGTTTCATTACTGACCATAGAGAATGATTTTGTAGCGGAAATACCTATTTTCATCACAGCTACCGTTGTGATGACAGCAAAGTTAATAGATACCAAAATATTCAGAATAAAATACAAAAACCTAGAAACTCACCGTAAGCTAGAGATCGAAAAAATTGCGCTGACTTTACCATATTATAGTAGTCATGAGCAGCGCTGACTCCAGTCAAATCTGGCGATAATCCTAGAGACATTCAAATAAGCTTTTTAATCCAATATGCTGTTCAACCAACTTATGATCTGAGAGAGGTTTGAATACACGTTCTTTGTTAGTTTTGCTGTGAGCCGTGATGAAACGCTAAAGAATTTTACATGAGAACTGCCAGCAGGCCAGGTATAGTGCGAATAACAAGAGTGCAATGAACAGCGAAGACGCGCGGCGCCTTCTCGCCTTTCCAATTACAGTAAACACCTTTTACTACATACAAGTTTAATGAAACTCATTAGCGTTAGCGTGGCTCAGCGGGTTTCTGAAGGCTTTGGCTGTAGATGGTGAAATTAGTTGCATGCGTAGCACATTGCAGATGACTGCAGATCATATGCAGAACATCTGTTTCAATCAGAAAACAGACTGCAGGGGTTCGAGCAGGCACTCTTATAACCAGTATGCCTTTCGGGGGCATAAGAGCGTAAAATACTTCACATCAGGAACCTTTCAGCGATAACAAGCTATATACAGATATGTAGACCCTGCTCTCCCCTTAGCTGCCTGGAACTGATAAAACGATAACAATGTTGAAGTCTGTGAAAAACTGTCAGCATATTGTTTTTGCAGTGTCAAACTTGACAACTTAATTCCATTATATTTCTCACAGAGTGTTTTAAAGATTGGCGTACTGTGACTCATTTATAGCAACTAATGCTCGGCACGATGGCTTGAATGTTGCAACACAGGCAAATGTTGATACTGGTTTATAACTTTTAGTTGAAAATAACGCGTTAAGCTAAAAATCATTTGTGTAACGTCAGCGAAAAGGAAGTCTAGCTGCTATTAAAATTAAAAACAAAGATAATATGGAATATAGTTTTATATGTATGGTCAGAAGGTCACAGAAATCTGTCGAATTAGACAATTCTATAGCCTTACAAAGTGGACTGCAGGCAAGGAGTTTAGTGATTAAACAGTTCTCTGCAAACTCTATTAGAAATTTTCATTTTTATTTTTTCTGTTGCATGAATATTAATTAAGTTGTTATGGAAAATCAATAATATATTCGTTCTGTTACAAAACTTAAAGGAAGGATAAGCCATGTTCGTAGCTGTACAATTTGTCATGCTATGAAATCCTTAGTATCTCATGATATGGTTGAACCTGCTGGAATCATGGAATGGAATTAAAAGTGCTGCAGGCTGACATGGTAAGGCAGAGACACCATTGGTTTGCCT
Organism: Watersipora subatra; assembly: GCF_963576615.1. NCBI lineage: Eukaryota > Metazoa > Bryozoa > Gymnolaemata > Cheilostomatida > Watersiporidae > Watersipora > Watersipora subatra. The sequence goes on from NC_088709.1 coordinate 64,146,457, forward strand.
CAGGAATATACGCAATGCTTTTGCCATTAAATTTACGAAAAATGGTTTCAATACAGCACCGTGTGGCAAATTTAAAATAACTTTTCATTTCACAAGAGATCTTTTCATCAGGTTAAATAAATATTTTTAACAACAGCAAAACGAAACCATTCGTCTGTGTTTTCTGAAACCTCATTAAAATTTGAAATTTAAAATTTAATGGATTCTCATTTTAAGACTATTATAGTGGTGACAGTGTTTGTCACCATTCAAACAATTTAGCTCCGTCAACAACCAAATCTCCCGCCTTTAATAGAGTAATTGAGTCAAGTTTCACTGTTCATACAGCTGCCTGTTCCCGTCAGCCATCACACAAGCCTTCTTATCTCTCTCCACTGGTAAAAATAAAACAGGAGTTCCTGTAATCGTACGCATGCCATGTCTCCCAGCGCTGTTTCTTTCTCTCGCATGAATATCTGGCTTTATCTGCTATAAACCTACAGAACTGCTGATTAGGTTGGGCATATGAGAGGTCAAAGGTCGTCTTAGCTTGATGTTTGACCTTGCTCAAATAGCAGTGATATTATGAGTGCATATTTGTAGAAACCTTTTTGGTTAGACTGTTTAACAAAGGTTGTTATATACTTAAAGAAGATTTAAATTTAAACTTTCTTTATTAAATTTCCAAAAATATTGTTTTAAAACTAATGAACACGTCAAACATAAACATTTTACTCAGTCTATATTTAAAACATCTTTATGTCAAACGAGTTTCTGTTTTAAATGCTATTGAATTACCACCTCATTCTTTTTACGTTATTTTATTTATTTTCTCCTCACGGCATTGATAGGTAAAATAAAGTTAAGATCAAACCAAAACAAAATTACTAATTATGAAGTTAAAATAAAATTACAAAAAAGATACTGATTTTTAGAGTATCTATTGAACCAAATACTGAACATGTTCACTTAAACACAAAGTACTCTGTATTAGTATTAATATATATATATATATATATATATATATATATATATATATATATATATATATATATATATATATATATATATATATATATATATATATATATATATATATATTAGTAATAGTAATCATTATTATAAACTATTATATAAGTCATAAATAGTTAAATGTTTACGTTAGATCCAATAAGTGTATCAAAAACACTAACAGCCTTTATATACGGAATTCATTTTCCATTGATGATAAAATATGTTACATTGATATTTATATTCATTATGTACTTTATATATGAGTAATAAGGTTAAAAGTCCAAAGCTGCAAATGATCTAACACAAGAATAATTAAAGTAAGAATTAATTAAATAATTAAAGTCGTATGTGAATACAAAAACATTTAAATAAGAATACTGTAGTTTTAGAACCACATCATTGACTTTTCGTAAAGTAAACTATAAAATAAGTGAACAAAGTTGCCATATGTTTATGTGACCTATATCGCGATTGCATGAAAAAGATTTTCCTATATGAGTGAGAAACGCTTTGCACTGAGTCCCCACTCAGTGTCTGTGTAGACATCTGGCAAGAATGCATAATGTTTAGGGATCCTTACGAGCTGAGAGTAAACCCCATCCAGATTTTCCAAAGACACGCTGGCGCCACTGTAATGTATGCCACATGGCCTCGCCATCCAATCATATGTTATATTTGCGTAATCACACCTGCCGATTGGCCAGATAGATACCACAAAACTTATCTAATAGACAGGAAGGGTTATTCGCCCCACATGGCAACACTAATCAACATCACGTGCCGCTGTGATGAATATCACGTTAAGATTGTATCAAAGCAAACGATCTCAAATCTCTCCTCTGCAAAATCGTTACGTCCTCAATCTTAAAGATAATAACTAGTATATTTTTCGCTACTGGCTTGCTGTTAACGTTAGAGGTGGGCCATTTATATCCTCCCTTGCTTTTGTATAAACATTTTATGAAAATCTCACACTAACCTTAGCAATTTCTAGATAATCTAAAAGGACTGTGTCGTTAAAACAAGCAGAAAAAATTGGCTCGTCGTTGTATTTTTATACCATATTCGTACCTTGGGTGTCTAATGACTTTGGGTACTAATGTGGTGTGAAAGATCAAATGGAATAACTGTATGTACAATTATTCCAAAAAGCTTTGCTGATTTGATTGCAAGTCAAAAAGGTTGTTGTTTACGCAGTTGTTCGAGTGTTGGTCTACTATGCTGAAAGTAGGAAGTTCAAATCTTGCTTCACGCAACCATTTACCCAATCTCCAACGATGTTTTCAAATGGACATGGCAGTTCTTATAAAAATTTTACAAAAGTACAAAAATGAAAGTTAAAAATTGCTGTCTAATAGCAGCACGAACCAATGTGTTGTCGAAGCTAACACATGACTCATTGTTCAATAAATTTTCACTATGAAACTCAGAATTTTTTTGTAATTCTGTTAAAAATACAGTGGTTTGTTATAGTATGCACAAATGCCAAACAGAGCGCTGCTACTTAAAGTTTACAGGTTAATTCTAACCTAAACGCATATTTCATTCTTTCCTTCACAGCTTAACAAGAACGAATCTATGGGCAAACCAGAGAAACAAAAGAACTTGGTGACAGCTTGAGCAAATGAGAGAGACAGGTGATGGCAAGTGATAGCAGGTGATGGCAAGATGTTACCTAGTCTCTCCAGTTAGGTCGGTGAGGAAGCCTGAGTCACTAACCTTGTGATGTTAGACGAAGAGATAGAAGATGGAAGAGCGTGACGGACATGTACAGCTGATGGGTGCAAAGAATAAACTAAAACATTGATGAAGATGCCAGCAGTTGGGGAGGCATGTCATGAGGGTGCCAGCGTTTGGCCTTTGCCAACAGTCGAGTCACTCGTGTCATAACGCTGATGGTTTTAACAGTTTAATCAACTATTTGTTAAGCTGAAGCTAAAGAGCTAAGGCTATGAATTCTGATGGGTACATGCTGACTTGTAATCAACGATTGATATGAGTAATAGCCACTCCACTTTAACAAACATCTAATGCTTTGACACCATGGCAGAGTTATGGAAGGAGTACTACACGGAAGCATATGAATAATTTGGGATAATTGTCAGAAACATATCTAACAGATTCTAGTTGCAACTGGTCATTTCAGGAACTTATAAAAATCCATCTCTTCTTAGCAACAGTTTCACACAAATTGGGATCTCTTTAGATTCCTACTAGTATACATTTGCAGATTTACAGATACTCATATAAGGCCATGAATCTTTGGAATACATATACAAATATATATACTTATATATAAGTATATATACTAATATATATACTTATATATAAGTATATATATGTATATATAAGTATATATATTTGTATATATACTTATATATAAGTATATATATAATTATATATAAGTATATATGTAAGTATATATGTAAGTATATATGTAAGTATATGTATATATATGTATATATAAGTATATATATATATATATATATATATATATATATATATATATATATATATATATATGTACATATATATATATATATATATGTAGCCTATATATATGTACATATATGTACATATAAGTATGTATATATAAGTACATATATGTATATATAAGTATATATAAATACTTATAAATACATATATCATGAGTCTTCACATAAAATCATAAGTCATGACTCATCAGAGGCTCTCCACTTTGTGAATCTGAATTAAAAGCAGGAAAATAGTCGCAAGCAAATTGTAAAATAAACTTGTCAGAGAGCGAGGAGCGTTTTCAAAAGTCACTCAAGTAATAAAACCTGCACATTCCTGGTAGGCTCTTGAAGAGGTGTTTAGAGCTAACGGAAAGGATAACTTTGGTATACTGATAGAAACTCTTTCCAACTCATTTGCAAAACGACGGCTGTTTAAAATCATTTTAAACAAAGCATATCTATGATTGCATCCAGTCATCTACAAATGATGAGGTCAGATTAGCCTGGTTTTAGTTTAACATATACAAAACTAGCAGTTAGCATAAACAAGGCTGCCGCGAAGTTTTGCTGCCACAAATGTATTTAAGTGCACAAGTCTGAAGGAGTAAATAATTAATAAATAAAAGTGGGTGACTTCTACTGAGACTGATCAGGTTAAAATGCGTTAAACAGTTTTAAGGAGAAAAAATAGAGTTTATGAACTTGGTACCAAGTTTCCGCAGGATTTTGAAAATAACTTCAAAAACCTGCGTAAACTGTGCAGAATATCTATGTTTACCCTTGCGCGCATATGACCAACATTGTTTTCTATTCTCTGACACCAACATACTAAGAATAACAAAATTTTATCCACCATCCCATGTTTCAGTTTATGAACTTTCTGTTACTATAACCTACAATTCACCATCTCAACTCCTCCGCAATACTATTAGATTACCAACTTTTAAAAGATTTTTGTTCAACTCATTTAGTTACTCCTGATTTTGTCCTTTCATTCTTGTATTGTTTTTGTATCTAAAACATAATTTGGTTGATGATTATGAATGAAATACAAAGTTATATAAACAACCAGTTGAATCAGAACCTGAGGACACAATTACTAGGCACATGTATTGTTTTACGAGAGATTTCTTATCACCGACACCCACACAATCCAACAATATTTGTCATGCTGAAAGACATCTCTTTGAACAAAACATGAGCAACTGTATTTTCGTCATCTTATACGGAGTTATCTCCCTTACAAAATGTACAAGCGTCAGAAGCCGTAAGGCTGAGAAGGGATGGGCCACAGGCAGAGTTTTATTAATTGCAGGTAGAGCTGATTGAGCGTCTGTCATGAATCAAGGGTTAACGGCAGCGGGGAGACAGTGTGGAGCCTCCTTCACACCTGTGAGCTATTACGGTCCATTCGCAATGCTTAATCAAACGCAGGGCTGCTTGAAGCACGCCGTATCAACAAATAAATAATACCTTATAGATTACGGTAAATAGATTCTAAGATTTTGTTATTCTTAGTTTAGCCTATCAGAGTGCAGTCCTTAGCCTTAGGTCAGTTTCAGACAAAATTTAAATCTCATTTCCTTGGAGTGACATAACTTGTTATTTTACTCAATTATATCAAACTCTCAGCCGCAGGTGCAGACGATCAGCACCTTAATCATACAGACCAAAGGTTGACAGTTACAAAAGTTCATCGTTGATGTTAAGTAAATATAGTGCATGATATGTCAGTTTCAGCACTTAACATTGTGAAGCCTAACCCAGTGCGTACAGGCAGATACCCTTATCCTGGACCTTACTAACAACTTTTCACCAACCGAGAGACACTGGAATAGCTCAATTATTTTTGAGCTTGGGAGCAAATTGAAGTGCTAAGCTTGGAAAACTCTGGGAAAAAAACAAAACTCAAATAAATTTAATAATTTTTTTTCACACTCTTTCAAAAGCGTGACATCTTAGAAGACTACAGCAATATATTAATAGATGCATATATCAATAGATGCATATATCAATAGATCTATATATCAATAGATTTATATAGCAATAGATATATATATCAATAGATGTATTTATCAAAAGATGTATATATCAATAGATGTATATATCAATAGATGTATATATACTTATTTTGCGTATTTTTAAAACTTCATCATTTCAAATGTTGTAGGAAGATTATCTTTTAAATCTGGTTTAAAAACTTTTTTAAAATATGCATAAATCTACTATTAGCAGCTGAATCATCATAGCCTTTCATCATAGCCACAACAAAGTTATTCCCATCTTTAGCCCTACCGGCAGAGGACAACTACCAAAGAGTAGAACAAATAGGTTGAGTGCTATAATTTCTATACATAATCATTGAAATGTAAGTAAAATAATATTAATAATATGTATGCATGTATGATAGAACTACAAACATATATGGCCAGACGAAGAGAAGCTAATATCATATACATAATTGCGCAATATTTACAAGTTCTAGAAAGTTCCGATTGACTTTGACAAACAAATATGCTGGCTGTAAGGCGCCAGAAGTCAAGAAAATGGTGAAACATTTAGAAAGACAGGTATTGACTGTGGTCAGACATAGAATATGATAGTAAAGTATAGACTGTAGTCGGAGAATGACTGTAAATGCAGTGGTTGATAACTCCAGTTTGATTCCAAAATTCTACGTGAAAGTATGACTTGCTACCTCTGTGACAACTTATTATATTAAGGTAAAACTGGCATTAATAAGATAATGTTCAAAGTTCTTGTAATAAATAACCTTGACATAGTTAAATAATTTTTGAAACTACAAGACATATCCAGTAAGTAACACCCGATATTAAGAAACAAAAAGGCAAAAGCCGCCCTGGATATACAATGCCATTATAGATGTATCCATTATGAGTAACGCCCTACCTACAGCAGTGTTTTCAATTATGGCTCGTGATTCAAGGGCTGCTGCTGGTCATTTTCACTAGAGAATATTCTACACAGAAAGTAGGAAGTAAAACCCATACTCAGGACATATAATTGTTATTAAAGACGTAACACTACAAACAGTTACAAGCAGGCATTAGAGGAGCACATTGTAGAACCAAGTTAATATTACATTTTAACAAAATAAGACTTTTACAGAGCAATCATCGACATGTAATTTTATAGATTAAAGTTAGTAAGTTAGTTATGATCCAATATAAAGAATCCTTGGGAGGGAGGGCGAGGGCGTCCCTCCCTTAGGAGGAAGGGCATCATAAGGCAACTGAACATAGGAAGCTTTGGATAAGGGTTATCTGTGCTTGCAGCAAAGATAACCCTTTTCACTCTAATCACACTTTATGACCTGCTATCCTGACGCCCACAGAAATAGTAATTAGGAAGTTCCATACAGCGATAATGTAGCAACGTCTGGGTACACCAGAGCAGCAGCACTACGTTGTACCAACAAACAGATCATGTTTCTATTGGGCGCTATGGTCGAGTGTTGGTTGTGCGAAGTCTTATGTCATGACATATCTTCATGTGAAGCAAGAAGAAAGCAAGGCCTAGGCCAAGGCCGTTTCCATATCCCAAAGATGGCGCATCACACGGTTGTTTCGCTTCCAAACAACGACGCTGAATCACGACAGAATGAGAGCGATACGGCTGTATCCAAAATGGCATTGCAGAGCTGTATGGGAATGTGTCGCTACACTATCGCTGTAGGAAAACCTAGCAGTTGACTACATCCACAGTAACCATAGCAACTTGTAAATACCAACTGATTCCTTCTGACAATGAAGTGAAAGTAACTTAACAAAAATATTTTGTACAAAAAGTTACAATTGCCTTGCATATGCGTAGAATACTTTCTTATGCTGTTTAAAAGTTTTTGGCTGAATCTATGTCGGCTTATCAGACAAAGTGGCCATCTCATCAAACTGTCTCTGATGATTTATTTGTCGTTAAAAACCAGAAACCTAAATAATTTAGATGAGTGTTTATAATGCCTTCACATACACCTGCTCTACTTTTCATATTTACTGTAGGGTTTCTCCTTAAATAGGTTTGATGAAAAAGCCTTTATTTATTGTTTCAGAAGAAGTTTCGCTTTGCTAAATATCTTATAAGTTTGTACAAACCTGAAATGTTGCTCTCCTTCTTCACCCAACTCAACAGCTCACTCTGCTCAAGATGGTCATGCACAGACAATGTAACCATTAGCAAGCAAAACAAAGACCAGCAGTGTAAACACAGACAATAAAAAAGAAAAACCTTCCTACAATCTTACACAAAACAAGTTATTGATTTGGCACAAAAATGAAGAGGCAATATTTATCATACCTCCGAGGGGTTATTGTTTGTAGATCACGTCTAAAGTCCACACTTCTATAGACATTGTTGACTATGTTACTAATATTGGTTGTACGAAACGGGCCATAGAATGTGCAGGGATAACAAAGGCGTTCGTGTGTAGGGTACCCAGGTTAGTCAAAGATATGCAAAAATTTTAATGGTAGAGGTACCATCAGAGCTCACGAGGGGCCAGGATGTTAGCAATGTAGCTTGAGATCTATGACAACTCTTGTGATCTGTTTTGGCAGTCAGTAGCAAGTATGGGTATTACATTGGTGGCCGCTATGACTAGATGGCTAATGCAACGGATACTGTGTATTGATTCCCGTGATAGCTTTTGCTACCACGTTCTTGTATTCAACTTATCATAACCTTGTGATCTCGCAAATTTTGTCCTATTTACTACCGCAGAGTTATCTCCTGTGTCCATCTTTTAGATCGGGCATAAAACTATATTTTTCTATGTATTTGGACTTTTTGTTAGCGACTGTAAATGCCATTTAACATGTTTCATAGAGTTATTTCTCCCTAGAGTACTAACCATAGATAGTATTTTGGTACTTTCTAATTATTTGTTTAACATGTTTCATAGAGTTATTTCTCCCTAGAACACTAACCATAGACAGTCTTTTGGTACTTTCTGATTAAATGTTTAACATGTTTCATAGAGTTCTTTCTTCTTACAACATTCAAAGTACACAGCAATATGATTCCCTTTAGACATATGACAAACAATCAACAGCTGATGGTTCTATTTTTCAATTTAAATTAAATCTAACTTAATCAGGGTCTGATTAAACCGTAGTGGTTCATCTAGTCAGTCTCAGGGGTTCAATAAAGGCAACAACAGAAATCACACTGATATGCAAGGTCATGTCTTTATGAGAAGGTATGCAAATGTAATTTGTTATGAGCTCATTAATTGTTTGTTTGTTTTTTTATTTATTTCATCCATAGGAGAATAGAACAAAAAAATGAAGGAATAAGCACATCACATGGTTGTCAACATAAGAGTGTACAATTAATTTCTAATAATAAACAATAAATATAACAACACAAAGGAGGTGATAATGAGGCCTATATGCAACGGCGAACCGGTCAAGGCAAGGCCCATTAAACGATAGCAGAAAAAAATAAACTCTCACTCCCGCTCTAGAAGGTGAACTCTTAGACTAGCTTTAAACTCTACAATGGTCCTATGTTTTTTAACATATATAGGTAGTTGGTTCCATAGCACTGATTTTATTGGTTTTGTTATTTGAACGCAGTGATATTAATGCACAGGTCATTTTGTGCACCAGTAAAACATATACCTATGCATTGAATGTGAAAAAAAAATCATATTTTATTCATATATAAATTTCAAAGTTTGTCGTCAGTCGTTTGCTCTTTTTATAGCGATTAGCATTTAGCAATGAAAAATCTAGGTATATTGCGGAAAATTTGTTCTCAAAACTTTCCGCTCACCAAGCAAAGAACTAACCCATTAAGCTAAGAGAGACACAATGGATTCTTAGGCGATATGAATCGCTATCTGGGTTAAAATACGCATAGCGACTCTGCGTTACTCCCAATGTCACCAAAACTTGCTCTCACGGCTCTTATTAGTAAGTTTAGCAATACAGATACTAGCTTACTCAAATTAGTCATTGACAATGTGCTAGGCTAAAGACAAGTGACAGGCAATTACATTACCTGCCATTGTTTATAAGCTGTTTATTAATACTTGTGCATCGCTGGGCATTCACCAAGTGTGTCAATAAAGAATGGTTTGGTGAAAGGGCATATGAAATTGGTGGGGTTCAGTACAACTGGCAAAGTTAAGAATCACTGTACTAAACAAAGCAATTCTATGAGCAGTTGTTTGAAAACATGACAGTAATTTGTTCTTAAAATTACTGTGACCTGAATAGGGAAAAAGGGTTTTTATGTTCTACTCAAGGGACACTGAAAGACACAAGATCTTGAGATCAGAAGGTAAAAAAGGGTTAGCAGTCAGTATGAATGTGGCAAAAAGGATGATTGGAAAGTGAAAGTGGTACAGAACTTTCCACAGAAATATTGGTGGTCCTCTGGCATACATAGACTCAACAGCAGGTATCCTGGAGAAAGAAGGCATAGGAAAAGTAGAGAAACTCAAGACATTACCATTTCAAAGTAAGGGGGACTAGATAAGAACTTCAACAGAGCCAATTTCACCAAAAATGGTTTGTAACCTAAAAAAAATGATAAAGATCAGGCGTTTACATTTGCTGAAAAAAAGGCAAATCAATGTTCATAACATTTTAATATATTTTATTGCTATTATAGACATTTTTATACTGTATTACTCGAGTACTGAGAATCGGGTCAGTGAAAACCCAAATGTTGAGCAATCACAGTGATGAACTTTTGTAACTTTCAACCTTTAGTTTATATGATTAAGGTGAGGATCGTCTGCACCTGCGCCTAAGAGATTGATATAATTTAGTAGGATAACAAGTTATGTTACTTGAAGGAAATGAGATTTAAATTTTGGCTGAAAATGACCTAAGACTAAGGACTGCACTCTGACAGGCTAAATGAAAAATAAGAAAAACTATTTTCCACAATCTATAAGGTCTCATTAGAAAAAACACTTTTTAATGGAAGGGAGAAAACCCTTCACATATGAGAGAGCCAGGATTAGAAGAGGTAATTTCAATATAAGATTTTTTTAAACTGCCAGCAACCGGTTAACTCGTATAATGAAACATATAGACTATATACTCCAAACAGGTATGGCGATAGAATCGGCTATTTCTCATATCTCGAAGTTGATAAGAAGCTAGGACTGCACCTAATATTCACCACCCGTCAAAATCATATTTGACAACTTATATTTTTACTTAAATGATTTCTTTAGTTTTGCCACTTTATCATATCAGCATTACACTAATTGTATTTTTTTCTGTAGACATGGTATCTAGTCGGGCATATAAACATATGCCTATCTACTCACACCACCTTAAAGCTTTTTCAGTGTTCATCAGTAGTAACAGTAGTAATAATAGTAATAATAGTAATAGTAGTAATAGTAGTAATAGTAGTAATGCAGATAAAGCTAAATACAAAATGACCCCTCGTCAAACTATCCCCAACAAACAAACACCAAATAGACTAATTATTTTGATAGTTGAATAATTAAATTTTAATATGAAGTAAAATAATTATAACACTGCTTCTCATGTCAGGTCTTGTACTGATATCCAAAAGAACATTTCGTACATGCTGACCTCTTGTGACAGCTAACCAGCAGCCACCATGATCACTGCAGATTATCATGTTGAAGAACAACTAACGATTTTACTGAAATACTTTGTAGGGGGTCTCTGAATCAAAAAAATATGATCAAACTTTTCTATGTACAATACCAATGCATATATATTTATTACCGGTAAATATATTTAATATCTTAATACATTTTATTAGCATTACACATATAATTATTTTGTCTCAACCATAACATTGATAAAATATATTATGCATGTACATATTACTGATATTATCTATTTTATATAACTATTCATATTAAGTATATATGCTCTGCAAATGCTTAACAAATATAATATGTAGAATAATTTTAATTACTTTTTTGTTTCGGTTAGTTAAAAGTTTTAGGCCAAACTTGGATGAACACAAGAGAGTGTATCAAACTTTAAGCGGCTGTGAAAGAGAAAAAGGATGAATATTCTTCAAATTTGTTTGCCATCCTCTATCTATTAATATTTTTAATACCTTTATTTGTACTCGACATTACAAACCTTTTTAACTTTTTTCTAACAAATTATTTTAAGGATGTGATAACAAACTGTCGTACTTATGATTCGGATTAAGCTATGGCAAGATCTTGTTTGTGCATAGAATTCCTACTGAAACTTGGCTGAGGGAGCTGGGAAAACCGTTTCTATAGCGACGGTAAAAGTAACACTTACAACCAAAAGTAAATAGCTTTGAAGCTAGCTAAATTTTAATTAAAATTAATTCATGTGCTTTATATGGATCAATTTAAATGTAAGATGCGTATATATTATAAAGCGTAATATATAATATTATATATATATTAATAAAGAATATCTGCATAGTTGTAACTACCTAGTACGGAACATCTTTACTACTTTGAATGCTCTTTCATTTAGTGAGTCTCTTACTACGGAGCGTGTGCTACAAGACCCTTGTCAATGCTTGTTTAGAATTAAGGAATCTAGTTTAGGTTTTGCTCGGTACATGAAGTGTATGATAAAACATCATCTGAACAAAACTAAAAAGAACATCTAGTTTTTGTATTGATCAGTTTTTAAAAGCTTATTTTTATTACTTTCAAGTCAATGGACTTTAACCCAAAATTCTCATTACTATACCTTAATGACTATGATAGTTATAAACTATGATAGCTATAAGCTAGGATAGCTATAGACTATGATAGCTATAGGCTATGATAGTCAAAGACAGGAATAGATTCAGATATCTTATGGTATACGAATAGCTACTCAGAGCTGAGTAGCTATTCAGATACCTTATAGTATCTGAATAGCTCATACTTCGGTGTGCGATGTCTCCATCATTACACTGTATCTCCATTTTAACATTTAAAAGAAACCAAACTAGCTATTAGTATTAGCTAAGGAACGTGCTCTCACCGTAGCTATGTTTAGATTTAGCACAGGAACATTAAAACGGCCACCCATCCTATCATCACCATTGTCTGCGTGATTTCGTCTCTCAGCAAGAGTGATTCAGGAACTGACAACTCCTTGAGAGAATGTTGGAATGATGTAAACATTCAGCGTTTCGGAGTCACCATCACAAATGGTATTTCCTTCTACAGAATATATTGCCAATTCGCTCCTGATATTTGACACAGGTGTAATTGTGGCTGGATGCCCTTCCTAACACCACCAATGGTCTTTCTGGGACTCGAACCACTGACCTACTGATTGCATGCCACTACTCACCGAACCATTACTCATAATAGAGTGTGTGATATCAATGAACGTGATTAGCCAACTCAAATTTAGAATCTCAAGAAAGCACATCAGTGTAAAAGCTGCCAAATCTACTAAGACATCAATTCAATGTTACTCCAAATGTGTACATGCACTGTTATAAGAGCAAAAAATTTACAGCTAGCTTATGGAATATATTTCAGCGTCGTCAGAAAAGCAAAGACATATCATGGTACTATATTTATTACTAGATGAGAAACAATAAAAGAAAAAATAAACTATGAACCAAAACATACTAAGAATATTTTGATAGGTACTAGCCACAGACCAGTAATGCATTGGCAAGCCATAGACTTAGAACCAACCGCAAGTCGGGTAAGGGAGCCCGACAGCCATCCTTTGAGTGGCATACAATGAGCTTAACACATACTACACGTTGAAGATATAGGCTATGGTAGAGCCATGTTGATAGTACCATCTATATCATAGCATAGTTTTTGATTTTATAATCAAAACATAGCATGACCCAAGCTGTTTACAGGAAAGCTTCAATGAAAAAGAATGATGATATAATAGAGGATAAAATAGATCAACACTTTGGAAAAACAAAATAACACAAATTACTTACAATATTTTTTTTAGCTCATGCAAAACAGTTATTCCCTTCTCTAGCCATACCAGCAGAGGACAACTCCCAAAAAGTAGAACAAAGCGATTAAGTGCTATTTATATACATAATTATCGAAATGTAACTAAGCTAATATCAATAATATGTATGTATGTATGATAGAACCACAAACATATATGGCCAGAAGAAGAGGAGTTAATATCATATACATAATTGCGCAATATTTACAAGTTCTAGAAAGTTCCGATTAACTTTGACAAACAAATATGCTGGTTGTAAGGCGCCAGAAGTCAAGTCAATAATAAAACAGTTAGAAAGACAGGTGTTGACTGTAGTCAGACATAGAACATAATAAGAAGTTCGCTGTAGTAAGGTGTTGACTGTAGAAGGATGATAGTAAATGCTTCCTCCTGCAACCTCACAGTTGCCCATCATTACTAAGCACTCAATATCTACAATATGACATGAAAATTGTACTTTTAGGTTGTATTAACTTCAAAAGCTCTATTCACTCATTTCATTTCTACCTTAGTTTAAAAGAATCTCGACAAGACTGGAGTCATCTACCCAGTCATGTAACAATATGAGAACGACTTGTTGGGAGAACAGAATCCAACAACAATAAAACATCCCTTTAAAAACAGCAATTGAAATATATTTATTATAAAATAATTGATTTAAAATAAATTAAATAATTACCAAACCATCTGTTATTAGTTTAATTTAATCTCCAGCTTACACGTTACAATAATTTTTGTATTATAGAAATAGTACCATATTCAGCTCTGACCTGTCTATGAGCATTCAGCCAGAATGATGCAACCCACGGATGTAATACATTATTAATATATTATATTACACATACACTAATTACAGGAATGCATTTGAATCTACCATATTTGTAAAACAAAATATATGAAATGCACATTTACTGAATGCTATTTTGAGTGGCTGCTAACTAGCATGTTGTCACTAGATTATAATATGTCAGCCAATTATTCCCTAGCTAGCTAAACATCTGTCCTTGCTCAAGTCAACAAGCAGAATAATGAAAATATAAGAAAACATGCCATGCAAAGCTCCGGCTCATTTTAGCTCAACAATATATACGCTACAGCGTCGTATGTTGGAGTTGTCCTCGCGGCGAATATCCGTCGACTCTGTGTACGATAAACCAATGACATTGCCAAGGCAACACGGATTTGGCAGGAAAAATCGCAGCGGTCAAAGTTTCCCGATAGTTTGCCAAGCATCCACCAAGAGTTTGCGCAGTGAGCATCACTTCGGTGATGATGATTGGCTGTCATGGATTGCTTGATCTATATTTTCTTTCATATCAGTTGTTGCGGGACTAGTATTTCATCATTTCTGAAACTGCATTGTAAAATGAGAACATCACACATGACGATTTGCTGATGTAAACGTGGGTTTGTGATAGTGTGAACATTGTTATCATCGAGGATCACAGTTTTATATTGAGGCTTTTATTGACCTTTCAATTCACGTGAGAACATCACGTGTCAAAACAATAAACAAATGGATTGACTACGTCAGAGAAATAAACTGATTCTAATCTACGGCAGTTTCATGATGGCAGCGATTAACGGTTCGTTTTGAGCTTTTAAGAGCTTGTAATCATATTTCCACATATTTTGCACCTACAACACAGCAGAGGGAAACATGGTGAATCTTTTGATACCGAATAACTGTAATGTGAATTTTGTTGCAAGTCAACCTTTAAGTGGCTAATGGGTGAGCTTGCCATTTTAGATTTCACACCATCTAGATGGGTGAAATCCCACGTAGACGGGATTTCACCCATGTAGATGGGTTTGTGATGGCGTAAACAATATTATCATCGATGATCACAGAAGTATTGTGTGTTTAACACCAACAAACTGTGATATAATATAAACCAACTAGCCTTAACTGGCAACACCTTCCCAAAAATATTACCGAACAACAAGATGAGGCACTGCTATGAATAAGTAACCATTCATTCAAATTCGCAAACTCATGACCTAAAAATCGCGATGCTTCATATTAAAAATAAGGAAGTTATTGCCAAGACACAAATCAAAAATCGTTACAAGTCTGTAGAGAAGACTATTAACGACGATATCAACGACTATTTAGCGACACTCGCCTGTTGCAATTCCGTAATATCAGACAAAGCGAGCAAACACAAACCTTGAGAGTGAAGACATCTGTCTTAAAGGTAAGAGTTCTGTATTCATTTTTGATTGTATTAATACCTCATTTAAATGGGAAACCTTTGTCTGAAAGACGGCGTTTTGGAATTCAAGCTTGGGTGTGGAACAGATTAGGCCTGTATCTGAAACTACCACTGCAGCAAACAATTTGTCACACTATAATCTACTATGGCCCACCAAACTTCACTGAAAGCTGTCCTTTAGTAAATCGAATACCTAAATACCATGCCATGCCTATCACTAATTTCTCACTCAGTTAGCCTTAGTGTCAATAATTGAATATTACATAACTTTCATGGAAGTGCTTTTGATGGATAAACAATGCCATCACATGAAAAAAGTTGAACATATAGTAAAGGATTAATAGAAATGACCTAAAAACAATGAGGCACCCAGTACTTTTGCCAATAATCTGAAAGCATCCAATGACAGTTCTGAGGCTACATAATGCTGGTACCCAGAGCTGTCACAGTCAATGCTGGCAATGTCACTGAGCCAGTGATGCCAGCCACAACAGCAGCAGTAGTGACAAAGCCTGCCAAATCTGAGGTTAGACCATTGCACGGGCAGCCAGTTGGTTTTCCGGTGAAAAGACAGACAAGGATTGGATGAAGTTTTGAGAAAGCACCTGTTTGACTGTAGCTTTGATGAAATCCTTTTTGCCGCTAAGGTCAAAGTCTGAGTACATGTCAAGAACCTGCTGCCTAACTGTCTTCATAGTGACTACTTCAAGGTCTGCTGTGGCCAGTATCTTCTCTATCTGCTTCTTGATTGTTTCATCCTGTGTTTAAAGACTGACAGTCAAGTTGGGAAAAAAGGAAAAGTGAGTAGAGGGAGGTGATATATGTGGGAGAGCAAGGGTGGAGGGCGAGGTGAGGAGGAAGCGGGTGTGAAGCAAGAAAAGAGGGAAGCGAGAGGGGGCGAGAAAGGAGGAGCAAGAAAGGGGGAGCAAAAGAGGGGGAAGGGCGAGAGAGGGGGAGCAAAGAGAGTGAAAGGTGAGGGGTGGTGAGAGGGAGCGAGAGAGGGGTGGGGTGAGAGAAGGGGTGGAGTGAGAGTGGGGTGAGAGAGGGGGGAGCGAGAGGGGGGGACGAGAGGGCAGGGAGGTGAGGGGGAAGCGAGAGGGGGGGGGGGGGGCGAAAGAGGGGGCGGTGAGAGAGGGGGACCGAGAGAGAGAAAAAAAGAAAAAAATAGAAAGACATTCCAAAAACTCGAAGAAGCTCTTAACCCTAAAAGTTGTTTAGTAATAAAATACCATTCTCAGACAAATTGGCTTCATTTCATAACAAAAATGGGCAGTGTGACAGTAGTGTAATAATAGCAGGGTAATATAGCTGACAAATCAAATTATTCTAGCCTAAAATTATGCAATTTTATTAGTTAAATCCTCTATTTCAACTTTCAAACTCTTCCAAAGCTCTCTATAAAGAATGTTGTCTACAAAGACTACTGCCTATAGCAAAGTGTGTTTGAGGAGACAGAATTGAGATAATCACAAGACCGAGTGTAGACAGAGATTGACAAGAAAGGGTGGAATATATTGTTGGCAGATTGCAACACGAAAGAAACCACTGTCAGTCGTCGGGCACCATAACTAGCTAGTTGTTAAAGGTTGACTTGCAACAAAATTCACATTACAGTTATTTGGTATCAAAAGATTCACCATGCCTCACTCTGTTGTGTTGTAGGTGCCAAATATGTGGAAATGTGATTACAAGCTCTTAAAAGCTCAAAATCGAAAAGCCGCCGTAGATTGGAATCTCTTTATTTCGATGACGTAACCACAAAATTTGGTTATCGTCTGGTCACGTATGTTCTCATGTGAATTGAAAGGCCAATACAAAGCTCAATATAAATCTTATCGTAGTACTAGTTTATGACTAACACTTCGGGTTTTACCGAAGTCCCCGTATCAAATATAGATGCTCGCTACTTTACAGTTTTGTTTCGGTTTGGTCTAATCGGCAAGTCGTAATCTGATCATGTGACCCGATGCTTCGCAAATAATTTCTGCAGCACTTTTCGATTATCACAGGTCACCAACAGGCTCGTCATGATTATCAGACAGTGATATGTACTCCAAGCTGAGGCTAAAAAATTAAACGAATTTTTGCGGTAAGTTATAAGATATCACTGCTAAAAGTGACAGCATTAAAATGACGATAAAACAGACGCGCAAGAACAATAGACATGGTTTTATTGAATGCGTGAAGTATAATTGTGAAAATATTTCGACAAATAAGGTTGCAAGAAAGTGTAAACAGAAACCATTTTTCACAACTACATCACATTTGAGCCGTTTTAAAAAGGAAATCCAAACTACGGCGGTCTCGCATGGCTGCGATTTTCTGTTCGTTTTTGAGCTTTCAAGAGCTTGTAATCACCTTTCCATATTAAATAACGGTAATGTGAATTTTATTGCAAGTCAACCTTTAAGTACGAGCTTACACAAAATTTTAGTAGATTTTTTGAAAAAGTATTGATGTTTTTCTATCATTTGCGATTGTTTTTAATGCTTGAGGAGATCTGACTGCCAGGATGTTTCAAGATTAAAATCAACAGAACTTCATTGCGATTAAACCGCTCAGAAGAATAATATGTTCGAAAAGATGTTACTAGTTGTTTTTGTCGTGATAGTTAATATAGGCTACTGCGTTCAAGTTGCAGCGCTACCAGTCTCTATTCTGGCCGTCTTTGCAATTACAAGTAGCAATTACATATATAGACATCATATTCGCGCTGTTGATTAATCTAAGCGTTTTAATTGCAACAAAGTTCTATCGAGTTTTATCTTGAGACATCCTGGCAATCAGATCACCATAAACATCAAAACAATCACAAATGGTAGAAAAACACCAATACTTTTTGATAGAATCTACAAAAACTTTGGGTAACATTTGTAAACTAAGATCCTACTCAATGATTGGACAACTCCAACATCAAATCTTCTACCGCCTACCGAGGGAGGTCTATCGGTATCCTCCTCCTCTTCTTCTACAACTGAGTAATACAACACGTAATGCCTACCGAGGGAGGTCCATCAGTATCCTCCTCCTCTTCTTCTACAACTATGGCGGCAGACTTTCTGCCTCTCCCTCGACCCCTTCTCGCTGGAGACTTGGCTTGCTTCCCAGGACTCCTAGCACTAGTTCTTCTTCTCTTAACAACCGGCTGCAACATACCCATAATGCCTTTGTGCGCTTACTTTATCCTTTATGCTTACTTCCTGCAGCCTCTTCATTAATTTGTTATACGTTGTGCGCACTGCTCAGCATGTGGGCAGTGCGCACACACACTACATTTAAACAAAATCAAGAAGTAATAGTTACATTGTTACCGTATTTGTATAACGTAAGAGCAGGTTTAAGATCAAATGTTCACTGACAGAATGCTATTAATATAGAATGCTGCTTACTAAAACCGGTTTATAAAGAATGCTGTCTATAAAGAATGCTGCCTATAAAGAACAGCAGTATCTCATATTAATAAAACAATCTTTAAGTAAATTGCTTGAAACTGCAACAAAATTGTTACTAAGAGATTTTGCAAATGCAATGCTTGCCACTGCCAAGCCTGAAAATTATTTACTAAGCAAGAGTTATCTTCTCCAGAAAGCAGAGCAATCCATAAAAGGTACATGTAATTCAGTTAGCCTGAATTACATAGAGTTGTGAAATTATAGTACAGTACAGAAATTATAGCAGGTTCTGTATCACCTGACAGAAGAAACCTGTACCCAAATTTACTAGTCATCCAACAAAAGCTTTGAAGTACTCTTAGATACATTTTAACAGCAATTCTATTTCTATTTCAATTCTATTTGTTACCTCAAAGTTAAAAACTGGAATGACCACATTGATATTAAAACTTTTTTAAATGCACTTTGGTATTACTGAGTTTAATGTATCGTTGACTTGTAATTTCAACCATTATGACTTTAGTATTCCCATTTTTATATATAAAAGCCTTCCAGTATTGTAGTTTATTTTTGCTACCTCAGTGAGTTGTTGAGTTGATTTACATTGTGTGTCTATGGCATAAGAAGACAGCCACAACTACAATGAGCGATCAGAGTATGAGTAACTCTATTGATAAACCAGTGCCAGAGTTAGTGAGTACTAGCGCTCCCTGTGGAGTGCTCAGAATGAAACGACTGTTTGAAAATTGTCAAAGCATAGATTTTAGGTGTTTTCTAAAAAAAGGAAGCCATTAGCTTTGCATGTCAAGTTGACTCTTTTTAAAAAGCTCTTTTAACCAATAAGATAGTGGTTTTCACCCAACCGTAACAAATGATTGAGTTTCATGTCATTTTGATATCACCAGCAGGTTGTTTATGTCATTTTGGTATCACCAGCAGGTTCTTCATGTCATTTTGATATCACTAGCAGGTTCTTCATGTCATTTTGATATCACCAGCAGGTTCCTCATGTCATTTTGATTTGATATCACCAGCAGGTTCTTCATATCATTTTGATTTGATATCACCAGCAGGTTTTTCATGTCATTTTGATACCACTGGCAGGTTCTTCATGTCATTTTGATATCACTAGCAGGTTCTTCATGTCATTTTGATATCACCAGCAGGTTCTTCATGTCATTTTGCATTAAAATTGGCAAATTTTCATCCAATTCATTTCAATTCATCCATTCAGCCAACAATGTGAAAATTTTAATTACGTAGCCAAAATATTAAAATACATGTATAACCTTATTTATACACTAGACTAGGTTTGCGCTAGTGAACCCAGTCAGAACTAAAGGTTTTACTGAAACCAAATTTGAGTACCATTGAGAAAGTAGGCAGGTTGTCAACAGGTTATACGCGCAGCCTGCTAACAAGTCATAATACATACTAAAAATAAACATTCAGTTCTGCCATGGCTGCCATATTAATAGCATGCTGGAATCAGACAAAACAAATTCTGCTAGCATATTTTTTCTGTACAACGGATGGATGTACACAGACCTTTTCCTCATCTTCTGACTCACTGGAGCTCTCATCACTATCATCGTCTCCCTTTTCCCCTGCCTCATCAGCTCTCTTCCTTTTACCTGCTAAATAGATGACACATGCGAGCTAATCTTATAGTGAACACAAAAAAAAACAACTCGGGATTGCTAATTTGGTGATATGGGAAAGAGATCAACATGAATTCTGGAAACCTAACTAGAAAAATCATTTCTATATTTTAGGAGTTAGATTTTCACAAGAATTTAACATTTGCGTTATTGTAAAGCTTTGCATAAGCAAACAACTAGTTAAACATAGAAATTACTAGCTTTTTGCAATGAATGCCTCTGTAAAAATATAAGCACTGTATGGCAAGATTCTAAAATACTATTTTACTAAAGAAATTAGTTACAAAGCACACAGAATGGACGGTACAACTTCATCAAAAGAAACTGGAAACCATATGACAAAGTTGCACAGAATTTGGTGGCACACTTGGACAAGTAAAAATTAAACAGTAACCACAGGAAACGACACAAGTTTTCAAAAATTTTTTAGTCCATCCCAGTAGTCGGAGGCCATATTTGCTTCATTCATTAGGCCTTTCATCCATAGCCTATAGCCACTAGCCACAATATTCAGACACGTGACGATAGTGTAAACAATGCCGTGTTAACGCTTGCTGATTACACACAAAGCCACTAGTGTCAACAAAGAGACAGATAAGACTTTGATATAGACTGAAATCTGAGGCAATTCCCTGCCAGTCTACTACCCTGATGTCTAACTTATGCCCTGCCGGATACCACCGGCTAAGGTGCTGCCTACATAGTTCTACAGTCAGATATGTTTTTATTTTTTGTGAATTTCATCAATCTAAACATTTGCACAGACAATAAAAGTTGGCACAAACTGACAGCCAAAGAAAGCTGATAACTAGAGAAACGTAACATACTCAGTAGTGGCTTCAAACATTGGAATAGACACTTGTTTGATGGTGTCAAAAATTGAAAAGGCAGGTTCTAGGAATACAACACGTAAGTGCTGATGTAGACGTTGGAAAGCCAAAGTTAAAACGGTGTCATAGCATATGGCAGCTAGGACAGCCTACAGACTCAGGCAGCATGCTTAAATACATTTCGTGCAATTAAATCGATTGTCTCAACAACAGCATAAACCGTCTTCATCCGACAAGTTCCATTCTTTGCAGGAGAGCTGTAAAACTAAACCAATCAACTGCGACGTTTAGAGCATGCAGACACAACTAAACCAATCAGCTGTGACATTTACAATATGCGCATTTCTCAGTCTTTTTCAAAATTATGAAAACTAGAAAGGTTGTCCAGAAAGAAAAGTTACTACTCAAAATGATTTCCTTTCAATCTAGTTATATCTTTTCCGTTAGTTGTATAAGGATTTAAAACAATAATGTTTAGATATCAAGGTAGCAAATAGACTGCAACTTTCTGAAGTTCGTTTTTTGAAATGCTGCTAAACCTCTCGTTGACTTGTGCTACTTATAGAAATAGCTGACGCTTGAATAATAATAAGCCTTGCTAAGGCTTTTCTTAGATTCTTTAGGACTGTCAATAAGTCTGGAATTCCCTGGAAATTGTTTCATTTTAAATCAGACAGCCAGCAGCACTTACATAGATTTTTTATGAAAACTGTTACACTGCTTTCATGACAAAAATTTATGAACTCATTCATTGAGGGCAATTGTCTCCTTAATGCGTGTGAATGTGCGTTCTTGAATTTCTAATCAAATGGCGCATCGTGGCGACGCATTAATATGGAATCGTTTTCTCTTCAATCTCATAGCCCACAGGTAGATGTTATGAGGCTGGTTCTCAGGAACCAGATAGACCGGCCAAAAAATATGGAAACACATACCACTCATGTAGACTAACAGACAGACACAATGACAAAGTGATATTTATTAACATAGATTAAAAGTTGAGTAATGTGCGTGTTGAGAGTTACTCGTAAGTTATCATTCAACCTGAACATTTGGCCATGTGAAGTGAGACTTCAATTTGGAATCAAAATAAGTTGCAGACTGAAAGATCACGCACCAAATATTCTAAAAGTTGGTCACTAAATAGTTCAATACAATATCAAAAATAATATAACTGTTTCCATGATTATAGAAAAAATCTGCAAATGAACGTAGTACGATCTAGAATAGAAAAACACCACTCTACCTGTCTCCGATTTCTTGTCCTTAGCCTGCTGTTCCCTATTTGGCATCGAAGGTTTCATCAGGTAGTCCATGATCCTCTCTACCAACAGAGATTTGCTGCCAGAAACTGTTAACTTGAGCATCGAACACCAGCTCTTCAGGACAGGCAGATTGACCCTACAACAGAGTTAATACTAACATCTCTTCATCTTCCTCAATTTGATACACCTAAAATTCAACTGACCTCTAGGCGACCTTTCCCGACTTGAGATGACAGCAAGTTACTGGAGCCAGCGAGAAATTATGATATATAATATTGATTATAATACTCATGGTTACCTCACTAAACAAAAATAATCTAACTTTGAAGTTTATGCTGTATTTATTTGGCTAATGGGCCCAGATTACAGCTATTGTAAAAGTAGTTTTGTGCCAAAAATAATTAATAATAACAACACTATATTATTATATTATGTATAATATAATTCGGTTATATATTATATAGCTCAATGTATTTCATTTAGTTGGACTAAAAGTAAATTACACAACTGAACGCAATAGCGAGCAAATCTGGTGCAGTCTAAACCAACAATCCAAGCAGCTATCCTTCTAGTGATAAGAAGAAT
Source organism: Watersipora subatra (assembly GCF_963576615.1). Classification (NCBI taxonomy): domain Eukaryota; kingdom Metazoa; phylum Bryozoa; class Gymnolaemata; order Cheilostomatida; family Watersiporidae; genus Watersipora; species Watersipora subatra. Next base: position 64,169,814 of record NC_088709.1, read on the forward strand.
GAGCAATTGTATCTCTTAGCAAAAACCTCTGGTCTATCGCATAACTTTTAGCATGCAAACACAAAATGGTTAAAAACATGTTTACCTGCGGTGATCGTAGCTATACGCCACCATATATATAGGCTACATGCATATGACTTGAAAAAACATATAAAAGTGTATGTGGTGTGATCATATCTGTACGGATTGTTATCTCCAACCGTAAAAAAATTAAATGTTTAGAACTTATTCTACATTATCGAAAACCAAATTTTATAACTATTTGGTTTACATATTTTAAATAAGGACAAAATAAGGATTAATTTTATACATAATTTATGGCTATTGACTAAATTCACAAAAAGTAACAGTGTTGTATATGAGAATGTTAGTTTACCAACAAAGGGGTCCAGTTTATTTTGTAAATCACTGTATATGCAAATGGCCATAACTGTTGTATAAAACCTTGTGGGAGTCAAACCGGCCAATAAAATGTGTGTAATCACATGGCAAAACATGACACACACTAGCATCAATATTCATTCCTTGTCACGGAAGGAAACACAAGGCCCATATAATACCACACCCTCTGCTAAGTAAAATCAGTATGTACTATGCTAACAGAACAAATGAGCCCCAGAGATAAGGACCTCTCAAAGTAAACAGGAGAGCCTACCCAGGATGGCATAACTATAACTGATCGGGCCTCTCAAGAAACGACTATACTTATGACCAGAGTATCAGTATATATACGGTATATATGGGAAAGCATATTAGATCTACAGAAAGTGATACTAATGTAGTTTTGGATCACAATAATAGCCTTTCACAATCTTGATGAGAGGTTACTTCGACAGCATAGATGGCAAAGGGCCACTAACATTCAAAATACCTTTGTTATGAACAACAGTACACTCTAAGTACATCAGCTGCGAGTACAACCTCTATACACAAGACAGCGATCAGAGTAAAATGTCCGTAAACTAGTAATTAACGAAGTAAATTTTTCAATGAAGTCATCTTTTCATTTCCAAAGATGTTTACAAGCCATGAGCAATATAGGCGGAAAGTGAGAAACTTTCTCGCAAATAAGCAGCTAGTAGGTTTTTAAGTAACTTGCTATACCAACACTTTCAACTCTCAAACACTTTGGAGTTATCTCTACATTGGAACACCTTGGGCTAGAGCAGCGGTTCCCAACTGGTGGTCCATGGACCCCTAGGGGTACACAGGAAGTTTTGAGAGGGTCCGCAGGCCGGTGCCAGTATTCATTTTTCTAGCTAGTTATTTACAACCATTTCTGTCTTATAGTGGTTGGATCAATGATATAAAACCCTAAAAGGATAGGTGACGGCTATCATATGGGCGGGGTTTAATGATCGAGCTCTGTTAGGATTGTGCTCTCCTGGGTTTCGGGGCTAATGCAATTTCCGCGTGGTAGTCGCATTGTTTTGTTAGGTTTTTGGGTCTAGACTTTTATCACGTTTGTGCGTCAATTGCTGGACAGTACCTGATTTCCGGTTAGTAGTACAAAACAAGAAAACCTGTAACCAGCAAACACGTAATTCTCTCTGTCCCTCTTCAATTTCAGCAATATAATAGGATCCATGGAATACAAAACATTTCAAATAACCTATTTTTAACAATTTTAAGATTGGTAGGGGTCTTAGTATATGCTTAAAGTTAAATATAATTTACCAGAAATCACCTGAACAACGGCCTTTTTTCCTTAGTTTTTAATTAATATTTTGCCACCTCTAATATAAAATGACAAAGTCTTTCGTCGTTGTCACATTGTTTGACCTGGCCAATAAGCTTTGCCAATGGACAGTGGGCAAAGCTGTGCAGTGTAGTTTTCCCACTCAAAATCTCAATCGAAAACCAAATTTGGGTCATTTCACAATGGCGACTATTAATATCAAAAAAATTGAAAAACAAGAAGTACAATCCATCCCACTAACAAACTGACTAATGAAAATTAAAAGTCAAATCAATTTAATATAGTATTGCTTTATATAAGTAAATAAATAGAAACATGTCAAATCTGCTGACTTCTATATTATTCTAATTTATAATGTATGCCAATTTATAATACATTCTTATAAACACCATACATGTATATTATGATTTTTATAAAGAGGTCCATGACTTTTAGATAACGAGCTCAGGGGGTCCATGGCTCCAAGGTAGTTGGGAACCACTGGGCTAGAGTTTTTAGCAGTTAGAGTGGAGGTGAAAGGTTTCTTGGATTTCATTGAGCACAATGGCTCAGCACACTCGCATTATAGTGACTGAGTTATATATAATAATATTTTATATATTATTATATAATATATTGGTTATATATTACTAGACATGCTTGTTAAAGCATGAGACAAGAATTGTGAAGCTGTCTACCCTTGAAACAAGGACCTACTATTATTATGTAGGTCCTTGTGTCAAGGACCTACATAATAATAGTGTAGGAGTGGTTCCTACTGACTAATAATTTTAACACCTAGCTCAGGGTTACGTGAGTTTGCCAACACCCATCACTGGAGTTGTCTACACATGTTAATATAGAAAACTGATTCCTTCTGTTATTTTTTATATCCACCCCATGCCAAAGGACTAGATACCTTGAATTCCTACTGAAAACTCACTTGTCAATACGTCTGGATCAAGAAAGAAAGCCGGGGCATCGAATATATGGAGGTCATCATAATTTCAAATAAATGATGACAGCGGTTTAGCACTCGAGCTTGTTTCGTAATAAATTCAAAATAGTCCATAGTGGCAAATGCTCTACATAGATCTAGAGATTCCTAAGTGAATGCTGGCATCTCGGATTCAGATATCTATGATGGAGTTGATATAGTGCAGTCAAAAGTAGGAAAATTACACTCAAGACAGACAGACGAGCACCATAAGATTACAACTGTAACAACAGGCTCTTACATGTTGCACTACAAAGTGTACCACCTACTTGGACACAACTGAATGTTTCTTTTTGTAATCAGCGTCATTCACTTTAAAAGTCCAGCCACAGAAAGCCCGGATATTCTTCTTTATTTCCGCTGGTGCCTAAAAAATCAGACAACACATCTACATATCCGCGAAGTGCAACAATTGATTGCGAGTAAATCAGTAAAACAAGGAGTTGACAGGATAGTGTAGCAGCTAAGCGATACAATGTGAAAGCTTCTAAAGGCTAGTTTACACTATATCGCCATATCTCGGCATTGATGCCACAATACTTCGGTGATCGTCGATAATAATGATGTTCACACTATCACAAACCTATCCTGTTTGCATCAGGAAATACTCCGTGACATAGTGTTCTCATTTTTCATTTTAAATTTTCACGAAGAAACCTCTTTATTTTCGCATGCTGGAATTAAATGCTAGTCCCGCAGCGACTACCATAAACGGATATGAATAAATCATGCAATCCGCAATGGTTGCATGGATGCAATGGTTCATATTTGAAAGGGGGTCGTCGATGCTCGGCGAAATGTCGGGAAAGTTTGACAGCTGCAAACTTCCCCGACATGTTCGCGTTGCTTCATCGATGCTATCAGTTCACGGTACCCGTAATCGACGATGAACACCGACAGGAAAATGCTGACAAACGGCGACATAGTGTGAACCAGCCTTTAGGAAGATAGTAATGATGTTTTGGGCTAGTGTTAGCCTCTACAAAATCCTGATCTAAAACTATGCACCCAGCATAGATGGGAGAAGGACACTAACGAACAAGCCAAGTAGTTGTGCCTGGACAGGGGTTTGGGTACAAGTACAAACACTGTACACTAGTTAATGATTAGATGTGCAAGATCTGTACACCAGTTAGTGGTAAAGTACAAGCTCTTTAAACTAGTCAGTAGTAGGCATACAAACCCTCATACACATGTGCGTGTTTAGGAGTACAAACTAAGTACCTCTGCCAGTTAGTGGAAGGAGTACAAGCTCTGTACACTAGTAAAAGTACAGTAAACTCTCACTTTTGCAATTTCAGTACTTCACAGTTGAAAAATATTCATTAAAAATTAATTAAAAAACATAAATATACAGACATAAAATACATTTACATATATGTCACCTCTTTCTCAAAACGCGCCCAGCTAATCACAAGTATGAATATTCAGACCAGATGAAGTAGATACTATGTAAGTACATTCTCTGGTTTAAAATGATGGGATTGAAGTTGAAATATAACCTGAAAGTCAATCAAGATAACTTCAATTTACTTACTATATAGGAAATAAATACAATATGCTTAGAAAGCAGTTTAAATTTCTGGTGGTAAAATTTGGCTCATACATGTACTTTACAAATTAGTTTCTGTTTTGCGGATTTTCACTTATCGTGAAGGTCGCTGGTCTCCATTAGCAGTGAAAAGTGAGGGATTGTGTACAAGCTTTGTACACCAGTTAATGATAGGAGTGGAGAACAAACATACAATTAGAAATGAGATATAATCAATACCTTTCCAGGAGTTCCAAACAGCATCTTGTGAAATATTTTAAGTTCATCAGCCTTTGTTCTGTTAATTATTTCTTCAACTAAAATATTATAACATCATCCAATTTTCCAGCATCATATGGTACACTGGAGTAGAGGCTATATATTCGTCACAACTGGTCTGTGTATTATAATATATTAGTTTACTTTATAACGACATTTGTCAAGTAAGATAGCAATTAATAATTATTGGTGTAGTTATTAATTAAACAAACAATGAAATTAATTATAATTAATAATTATATGTACATTATTATTAATATCAGTGTAATAATTACATTGTAATTAACGTTAATACATAAATACGTTAATAATTAACATTGTAATTAGTGTTAATTATTAATTACACTAATATATAAAAAATAACATTTTTGAATCAGATAGAATGTGAAAGACAACTAACAGCTCTTACTTAAAAACCATATTCTGTCAATACTTTATAAAAAGAAACAACATTTTAACTTTTACAAACACTCCATGCCTTCACAGCTATCTAAACATAATTTATTTTGTATAACATTTTAGATTTACTTATTTTATTAATTATATATTTTAATAAAGGTATTTTAATTGCTCACCAACATGGCTAGCACACCCATATCAAATTCGAAAAAAGTGTAGACCATGATAGAGCAGTAAGGTTCCTTTCTTATGACATCCATGTTCATTATAAAAAAAGTTGGCTACTGTTAATGCTCATTCCAAATTAGCATCAACAGATATTTCCAAAATTTGACTGACAATCATGTATCAAACATAGGTAGCTGAAGGGCATTTAGAACAGATGTCATCTTACAACTGACATGTAAGTAAATTGTGTGTTGTTGAGCATGAGTTAAAATAGCTATTATCAGAGGCACCTCGACAAACTAAAGCAATTTCCCAGTAAATTTGTAAATTGTTGTCACTAGTAACCAAACTTTACTATAATAAGAGCCGCAACCGTTCATCCGCAGCTGACAGAACTAGATACATATTACTAGCACATCCAAAATTCAAGACATTCTGTGCTAGTTTTTTTTATCCACAATCACTTTTTATCTCCAATTTTGCTATACATGGCCTGATTTCCTCTTGCAGATAATGATGGGTAATAATAAACTTAATATCAGTCTAATGTTTGTATTACCATCAAGTAAAACAAGTAGAAACTGATGGCAAGGAACTAGCTTCGCGTGACCTACTTGAAGGACAGTCTCCGAGTTTCACACCTTCTCCCTCTGGAATACTCAGCTTACGCTTGTCACCTGGTGTGGTTGGTGAACTGCCCATGTTCTCAGCCAGTCTCTCTACCTTACGTCTGTTTCTTTTACCGGTCATGATCTCCACTGGCCTCTCCACCAGCCCCACTGCAAGCGATAATTACGTATGAAGATACCGCATTTACTCTACGAAGTCTAGCAACTTAATAAAAAAATTAGTAGATTCAGGATAGATCTGTTCTTGCCATGATAACAACAGTTATTCACAAAGATGGTCTGGATGCTTTGATTTTTCTTTCTTCTTAATTAAAACAAACTCTTGATAATGTTGGTCTACGGTATCCATGCTTAAACATGGAATACAGTTTCAACAGTATGTTGAAATACATCGGTTACACTCATATTAATAATATGTTTTCAAATTTCTCAACAACCACATACCAATACCTTTTATTTATTGATTTCATACATATTTATCTTATTTAACAATCCAGATTTGTTGACAAAGTTCAATATAGCCAACAAGGCTTAAAGCTTTTAGGTTTCTAGATTATATCATTTCCAACTTTCTTCTATGGCCCGAAAAGTCTTTGTTGAAGAAAATTGAATATAAAAAATGTGCAACTCTAAAAAAATTGCAAGACATTAGAATAATAATAATAGCAAGGCAAAATTCTTATAATGGAAATACTTAAATCGAGATCCACAACAATAACCAATTTCCTTTCCTACTAGTTACAGGTATGTATATTAATTTCATGTTTGAATCACATATATAGTATTTATATATATAATTATATAAATACCATATATGTATGTATATATATATTTACACTTACGCTTTGGTGTACCGGGTTCAACCGTTTCCTCAGTATCCATTGCCTCCTCAGCTATATCACCTTGAGCTTCAGGGTCTATAACGAATCGTATGCTTTTCTAAACCAAAAAAGAGGCTTTACCAGAAACCAATGACTAACGAACTACAGAGAGAATAGAGTAATGAGAGTGTCTGCTGTGACACTGGTTAAGTAAACTAACCTATTCTAGTAGTTTGAGCCACTCAGTATCAGTTTTATTTTTTGTAATTGGTTAATAAAAGAAATTCATTATTGAGTATAAACTATAAAAAAACACCTAAATGATATAGCATTAGGTTGGAAAATACGATCTTTATATGTTCTTTTGTATGACTGCCAGAAACCTCACAGAAGTCTCTAATGTAGTAGTTCAAAGGCAAATATTTAATTTCCCTATTCATACAAAACTATGGAAAATGGCATCACCATCTCTAATAGCAACCTATCATTCTAATACAGTAAGTAGGTTTTTTTATTAATATACCGTTGCATGTACCCAATACCAAGTCCTTTAGTTGTCATATGAATATTAAGTTGTCGCTGTAAAGTGGGTACACAACTCCACTAGATCTCAATAGTGCTATGACAGTTCTATTAGGCATGGGCAATGCTAAAATGAAAATGGTTCAAAATCCCAACTAGACCTTTATTATCTATCTGAATCAGCCGAGAATAATTACCCTTGTCTGATGGCTTTTCATGTTGCACTCTCTTCTGAGCAGCAGCCCTGGGCCTTCCCCGAGTTTTTTTGACTTCAGGAGCACTTTCCTGTGCCTCTGACACAGTTTTTGCAGCAGCAACCATTTCCATTGGCTGAGCAGAGCCGTCAACAGTGTCAGCCTTGGCTAGAGTATCATTGTGTGATTGTGCTTCACCTGTTTGAGTTCGTGATGAAGCCTCAGGAGCATCAACATCCTTTGTTTCCTTGACAACGTCAGCAGGTGACATGCCATCAGCAGGCGACATGCCGTCAGCAGGCTCATCCTTAGCTTCATTATTCAGATCTGCACTGAGACCAGTTTCAGTATTCTTATCATCAGCTTTCACGTCAGAAGTCGGCTTGGGTGAAGCGCTTCCATCTTGTAATTCAGAATCATCAACTTTTGAGATTGGAGAACTTTCTGCTTTGAACTCTGATGGTTTTTCAATTTTTGCCTTGTCCGGAGCAATATCCATTGATGCATTAGCAATTTCTGTAGCAGATTTTAGCTCTTTGGACAAAGGCTCAGGAGCAGAAGGGACAGGTAACGTATCTTTACCTGAAGGGAGATCAGATTTCTCTGCTATTTCTAGAGATGAAACATTGGTTTTGTCGTCTGTAGGATTATCAGCCTTTTCTGGTGATGAAACATTGGTTTTGTCGTCTGTAGGATCATCAGCCTTTTCTGGTGATGAAATATTGGTTTTGTTGTCTATAGGATCATCAGCCTTTTCTGGTGATGAAACATTGGTTTTGTTTTCTGGTGGATCATCACCCTTTTCCAGAGATGAAACAGATGCGTTTTTTTCTGATGGAGCTTCAACTTTTTCCGGAGAGGAAATGTTAGTTTCGTCTTCCGGTGGATCTTCACTCTTTTCCATAGATGAAATTTTAGGTGTGGGTTCTGGTGGATTATCGGCTTTCTCTAGAGATGAAACAACAGCCTTGATTTCTGATGGTGGACTAGGTTTCTCAACTGCAGGTAATTCAGTTTTTCCAGCAGATTCATCATTGGCTTTGTCAGCCGATGGGCAAGTACCTATGTCATCTGGTTTACTTGCATTGCCATTGACTTCAGCTGAAAAATGAAGTTTTTTTTCAAAAAAATTTCGAAACCTTAGATTTCGAACAAAACTTTATGATATAGAACAACAGACCGACTGGAGACAAGAAGTAGGGGTATATTTACCAGAGGAGATTTTCAACTCTGTCCCAGTGTCGTCACTAGACATCTCCTCAACTTTTCCTATAACAAAGCAAAGTATTTTCAATGACCATCTTAAGTCTATTTACCTCCATCTCAACACATAAATTTGTAATCAACCTGTTTGGCAATAAACCAAAGGTCTTTCTGCTTCTTTATTTTTTTTAAGTAGTGCCTATTTTACATTTTTTTCAGATATATTGTAACCAGAATTAAATTGCTACAAATTCAGATAACAACAGTCCTCGAAAGAACATTTGACAATCAAGTCTTTTTCATTTACTGACGAGCATAACTGAGTCTATGAGTAAGCCAATGAAATGGAGCAGTTTGCGGCTGGCCTGAGATTTAATGTTTACAGATTAGCTCATAATTAGCCTTATAGCTTTTCGTTCATTGAAAAGGAATAAACAGAATTGTAATTTCATTAAAACTGCACCAGAGTCAGTGTTGAGAGAATGTCTGACCTCTTAGTTCCATGACCTGAAATGTCTCATCGATATTACCACCCACTTGAGCTTTCAAAATCATTTACAGCTTTTACATACAATACTAGCAATCCATTGTTTTGCAAGTGGATTCTTACAACAACTTAGGACAATGCCAATTGCATTGTCCTACTGTTACTTACCAGTAACACAGTTTTTTAAATGTTAGGACCTTGTCTATTCATTAGAAAGAAAAGAAAGTAAGACTTTAACCCAACGACTGTGATCAAGCAGTAGCATATTTTCTGTGCCTAAACAACTAACCATTCACACAAAATCTCTCACAAAGTATTATGTAATAACTATGGTGAAGTAAAAAAACCATATTTACTTCACAATTTTTGTTAAGGTAATCTAATTGTAAGCCATAACAAGATCTGTTCTAAATAGACTGTAGTGCGATTTTACGAGACTTGGAGATTTTATTTTAATGAGACTCTGATGACACGGTGTTATAATAATGACAAGTACTCTCATTTATAACTAGAAGCTGTAATTATGTACATACAGTATATGATAACATATAGAGAGTACTTAGCTGTTAGTCAATCACTACAAACATTAATTATCACCTGGTAAGAGCAGGTGACAGCAAGTGATTGGTGAGCAGGTGATTGGTTTCACATCTGTTTGAAACCAATTTTTGGTAATTGACTAACAATTAAGAGCTCTTTATATTTTATATTCTAGTATAATTCACTCTACACTCAGTGTATTGAGTGTCTATTCTTTAATGCTCTTAACAAATATTATATATTTGAAGCCTTGACAAATGTGATACCCAATAATCTACCAGCTTACAAACTAGACGATACTGCATGACATTGTCCAGAAACCCATAAAGGAAGTCAGCTTCATTACCACTATTGACCACAGCAAACATTTTCTAATCTGCAGTTATCTCAATACATTCTCATCATCACTACATCCCTACATCTCACTTTGTCTCTTTTAATGTCATTGTAAGGTAATAAAAACAGAATTATTTTCAACAATAAACATTTCTATTTCATAAACTTCATTTATATTACACAACTTGATGAATTCAAATGCTTAATACTTTTCTTAATTTGATGTTTAATTAGCAAAAAGTCTATTAAAATGGTAGAATCGCGCTAAATAAGCAAACACAAGTATAAGTACATTTATGGAGTAAGCTTCACCCTGTGCACCAACTTAAAAAATAAAAGTGTTGCAAATATTGTTCTTTAATGGATTCAGGTAACGACTATATGCAAGTCTATGTTTGGTAGCTTAAAAGATGGGGTAAGAAATAATTTTTCTTCAACTTTTACTTTCAACTTATTGTTGCATTATTTCTGTTAAGTTTATTACTCCTATTTGCTTAGCTGATTTAAATTTTACAAGTTGAATTAATTGATTCGTAAAATAAAAAACTACTATAATAATACTACATAGACACCCACTTACAATAAGAACTAAATACATGTACAGGGTGAACATTTGGGATATTAAGAAACTAATAACTTGAAAGCACAGTCATCTACTGTGATATATCTTGTATGAGAAGGCTTTAATATGGATTACACACTCAATTATTTTTAAACTTTTGAAATGGCCTTGTATGTTGGCTTCCTAGCAGTTTGAAGACAAAACTACATGGACTTCAAAAAAGGTAGCAAACTAGGCAATCCTACTGGTACCATAATATTTGTTTTTATGATGAAGAGCAGCATCATTTTTAAATTTGTATATTTGTCCAATCAGGGAGCACCTTACAGATTTTTATATTGCCAACCAGCCGGTTCTTATAATATGTTTTATGTGATTGGATTAGGTTAACCCTTTGATATGTTATATAAATCTGCTTTTGAAATCAAATAAATCTGCTGAGCACATTTAAAAAAAGACTGTGTGTACCAATAACATTTTGTTAAATAGTCAATCTTTTAACGATGTACTGTACTAGTTGAATGTACTATAATTGACAAGACAAATAAGGTACTCTGATTACTTGAAACATGAAATTTGAGGAGTGTTTAGACTTTCGGGAAAAAAACTGCAAATTATTATTGTAAAGCCGAAACTTCACACTTCAACATTAATTGACATTTAGAAGAAGCCTTAGCTATACCGCAACCAGCTTGGTAACTAAGAACGATGAGCAAATTGCGTGGATGGCGGCAAACATAGGGATCAACTAGAGCCCTTTATCTACAGGAAAAGTAGCACTTCCTATGATCTAGTACCTCCATATTACTGTTTACTGATTTAAGGTTGCACTCCGTTGAACTTTAGATAGTTAATTTTGAAAACAACACTGGGTATCAGAGGTAGTACGTGAGGTAGTAACTAGTGAAAGCTTTAGGGCTCGGATGAAAGGTGCCAAGATTAGGCACTTTAATAAGATTTAAAAGGGAAATAACTGCTACTACAATATCCTATTCTGCGATGTAAACTTATTAAACTTTTAGCTAATTCTGATAAAATATACAGACAAAATGCTTTCTGGTTTGACGATCGAGTTAGCAATTTAACATCGTGGAGCGCATTTGCGATATCGCCCGTTAAGATGAAGCAGCAATCTGAATAATGAATCACGGGCTATCATTCAACATTTTCATGTGTCTACAAGCATATAAGCGAATCAGCACGCTTCTCTCACATGCAAGCCAATAGTGACGTGAAAGTTAGCAAATTCTGGCTCAAATTGTAATCAGACCAAATTCGTTTGCGCGCCCGCTGGCAACATAATAATTTTAGCGAGCACACTTTATGCTTTTAGATTAGCTTCCGCTTAAAGTACCACGCGTTGGTTCTATGTTACAAGCATTCTTGACTATCTGTATGGTTTTACCATAAACATGCTCCACCGACCAGCCAAAAAAGTCTCCAAGGACACGTAGGTTATTACTGTTTGTTTCAATAACACAACATTCATAAGCATTTGGCTACATACTCTGATTCGATTTACCCTGTTCATCTATAAGTGCTTCGCTGAACATATATTTGCGTCCAAAATGCATTTTAGTAAACATAATTACACATTGTTCACCTGACTTATTTTTTGATCAGAGCTGAAATTTTTGGAGTTTTTACTAACGATGCTTGGAGTATTTCATTTCTGCGAAATACTTTGTCTGTAGGCCTAAATCGTTACGAGTTCGTTACAATTAACTTGTGTATGTAGTAGGCTACTTATCATGTAGTGGCATATACTTCCTATCAATTTAAGCTTAGCAGAAGCATCACATATGATGACCTAAGAAAAGGCTAGATTTAGTGTTGCAAATATTTATATCTATCGTATAGAATTCAGTGATCACTTGAGCATATCTTATAGCTACGAGCTTTTTGGTACAGTGTGGGTTATACCACTGTTTTAATCGTTATCCTTGCTTGTAAAAAGGTAGGCTAAATAACAAAGCTTTTTAATGTTCATAGGAAATCATTGACAATCAATTTGTGAGACTCATTATGGTTGTCTGGTGATTTTAATACCATTAGTAGATTTAAATATATCATGCCAAAAGGGAAATTTTACTAAATATCGTATATGGAAAGCTAGATTTCTAGATGTCTCCATTTTAAAAGACTGTTTTGAAGTACGACATTTAAAACATGATTAAAATTTAATGGTTTTATTGAAAAATAAATGCTTCAGGGAGTTTGTATTAATGGTGTGTCTAATGAAAAACCATTTTGTGTTGTGATTAAGATTGATTGAGAATTGGAAATTTATTATAGTCAACCTTGAGTTCATCAGAAAATATCTTGTTTAGGTCAGAGATAGTCTTCTCTTCTCAACAATATTGTAGGCGAAGGTTTCTTCTACATTTCCAATGAGATGCTATCATTTTTTTTTTAAAGCTGAACTTTATTTTTTTCTCGTGTTATTTGATCTGGCGTGCACTAGAGCACCTAATGCTTAATACTAGAATATTAGTAGAAGTCACTAACATTGATGCAGAAGTTCAGGATGGTAAATGTTGCCATTATCATCTCCGTAGATATGAGGTTGAGTTTCGACAAGAACCTTTTTACACTGGAGGTAAAGTAAAAGTGACAACAGATGGTGACTACCTTCTTACTACTTGCCGTAACTCGGTCAAGGTCATCGACATGTCTAGTGGACTTGTTGTCAACTCCATATATGAGGTACATGTTAATGTGCACACAAATCACTTTAAGAATGCTATTTTTCAGATTCCAGAATTTCAGAATGCCAGCCTCGGATAGCTTTTTAGTGATAGCTCTGTAAAGATATGTATGTTTTTATATAAGTTAAGAGATTATCCATATTTTATTAAATACTATTTACATGTATATTATATTTTTAAACAGAATAAAGTTTGTTGTCACACTTTCAGTTCAAGATGAACTCACACAAAGTTTTCGTAGATTATAATAGATATATATTATATAATATATAATATTATATTATATTGTATCGGTATTTTACTATCATTTGTGACTATTTTTGATGTTTGAGGTGATTTGATTGCCAGGATGTTTTAGGATGAAAATCGATAAAATGTGATTGCAGTTAAACGCTCAGATCACTCGAAACTGCAATTATGACATCTATAACATATGACATCTATAATTGCAAAGAAACTAACAAAATAGCGGCGCTTAATGCTTTAACTTAAACGCGATAGCCAATATCAGCTAGCGCAACAGTCATAACTAGCGGCGTCATTTTGCACATATTTTGCTCCTGAATGTTTTAGTTGCGATCAAGTTTCATCAATTTACACTTACAATTTTTTATGTATAATTTAAATACTGATACTTTCTGATAAAATCTGCTAAAGTTTTGTGTAAGTTCATTTTTAATTCGTGTTGCTGTAGGGTTTCCGAAGTGTAACACAGTTTATTGTTTGCGTTAATGAGTCTCACTTTGACTTACCTTGAGATTGTAAAACTTGTTCTATGGTTTAAAACTAACTGAACTTCATGTGTGCTTCCGATACGGGTCACGTGTGTCCTTGCTCCATTTGCTTGATTTGTATTCTATTTGTATGGGAACTCATTAATATTGGTCATACATCCAAATTTATGCAGTTTCTGGACCGTTTATTTAGATCTTTAGCCTACTTTTAAAATGTCTTCTAAGAATCTATCAAAATCTTCTTGATACAATCTCTGCAATGTTGCAACTTTTGCAGAGATTGCTAGTTTATTTGGCTTATCAACTAAAGAGGCAAAAATTCATAGACACAGACTGCCAGTTTCAACGTTATGTTCAGTAATAGAGTTATAGACACATCATCAGTTTAAATCATATATCCACTAGCACAGTAAAAGTTGCTGAATGTGGTGTACACTATTATAATAATTATATCACAACATTTTTTCTGACAAATGGTTTCCATCAAAAGCTCAGCTAACAAGTCAGTTACTTCATGTCATATAAAAATTTGTTGTGCAGTAAATATATGCATTTTTTATCGTAAAACTTCGCTGACATAGTTATGAATTAAAATGCATGTCACTATTAAAATTCTAGGCGTAGCAGCTCTTTAGACAGAAGTTTTTTGTCTATAGGAATTTGTTTGAAAGCTTGATTACAATTGCTGTGAATGCCTTAGAATTAGAGAATACCGGTTGTCTGAAAGGTGGCTCACCATATCTCATGGTATGAATGATGTATTCTGGTGAAAAGAAATTCAATTTTATAATCTTTTATTCATAGCTCAATAGAAAACGTTGCTCACTTTGACTGTTTTTTGGAGTTGTGCCCTCATAGTAGCTAGTGTTCTTGTTTCTCAACATTTAGAAACAGTTTCTTATGGAAACTTAGTTATACTAAACTTAAGCTGGTAAAATTTTCAGAAGTTGAAGCCTGCTCATCTGAATATTTAATTGAATATTATTGACTAATGAAATGTGCAAAGCATAAATATTTTGCTAAACAAAGAGTCCCCCCCCATAATATGTCAAAATGTTTTTATTCATAGCAAGTTTATAGTTTGTCATCACAAATAGGTGGAGCATCTAAGCCAGGCTAGTTGACTTATTCATATGAGTAGCTGCAATTTTTACTAGCTGCTGTTGTCCATATGATCATTCAAATAGTCTGTGATTCTAAAAGGACTGCAGGTATTTTTGTTTGGGATGTATTAATAATTATGTTCCATCTGTTCAAATATTGCTTTCGCTTTTCTCAACATCTCCATCTAGCATGCTTTCCAAAGATTTGTGCTATTCTACAGGAAGATGACCCAGCGGTAACCTGTTTCTGCGTGTCACCTGATGATCAGAGTCTAGTTGTCTCCTCAGAAAGTGGTTTGCTCCGTCTTTGGGACTGGAAGAATCAAACTCTAATTCGCTCGTGGAAGGTAATTCGCTTCTTTATATTCTATGTGAAATAACAACACGATACGAATTGGATATGAATTATATGAGGTTTGGTGATGGTCACAATATTTATGTGCACCGCTACTTATGAAATTTATTCGTTTCAAAAGCCGTTTTGTAAGTAAAAAATTTTATAAGTAAAAACGCATTTCACCGTATAAATACCTTAATCCACACTAAACCCCCACAAAACTTGGCCATAATATTTGTATAAATTATAAATACATGAAATGGTTAAAACCTGTAACAATTACATGTTAGAATTATACTACTTTATTATTAACTTGAAAAATACACATGGAAATAAAAAAGAACAAAAAAGTAACGAGGAAAAACTACAAACGGTATGTTTATTTACCTTTGGCATTGACCGTATAGATGTGGCTAAGAGTAGATCACGGTAAGTTGCAAGATGGTGGTCAGAGGAGGTGGGTGGAATGGCTCAAATGTGACATAGCTGTGTTAGATGGTTTCTGTTTTCACTTTCATGCAACCTTATTCATCGAAATATTTCACAAATATACTTCACGCATTCAATAAAACCATATCTATTGTTCTTACGCGTCTGTTTTATCGTCATTTTAATGCTGCCACTTTTAGCAGTGATATCTTATAACTTACCGTAAAAATTCATTTAATTTTTTAGCCTTAGCTTGAAGGAGTACATATCATTGTCTGATAATAATGACAAGCCTGTTGATCATTTGTGATAATCGAAAAGTTGGCTCTGGTTTGTTTTGCTCAAAATAAATGCTTTAAGAACACGAATGGGAAGATTTATTTACATCAGCGTTGCCTAAAAATCTGTATATCATTCAGAAAGCACAGACCTTGAATTGCTAGAAACTAAAGTTGTCCTACCCTGTAGGTGATATATGATAACTCCAAATTGTGAAATGAATGAAAACAAAACACTCGTTTACTTACTTTCGCTGGCAAATGAAACTGAGTCACGTGTTCATTAGATCCACTGAAAGCAGACGGGCCGAGATATGACAGGCCTTTTGAATCTAGAAACATCTTTCATAAGTCAATGTCTACCTATTTCTACGGGATGACATTTGGTAACTCGGAAATTCCGTATGTAGGTTCTTTTGTAAGTAAAGGTTCCACTGTAATTTTGAACTTTTAAATTAATTCTATATTAAAATGTTTAATTTAAACTTCTAATAAAAGCCAAACAGCCACCTTTTACTGATCCCATCAACTGATGATAAAACCTCCTAAAATTTCTAGACATCCATTCTATGGATAAGAATCGAAGCACTGGTTTTCCTATTTGTTAAAGGTGAGTGAAAATATTATCTGGCATTAGAATCTGACTTTAAATGAAAGAAAGCATGCCTCCAATATTATGAAACTCATTTTATTAAGTTTTTGAGTTATTCTAGAAAGAATACTGGCTTCTTAACACTTGCTGTTATGCTAGCTGATGGTAGTAGTATTTGGAAAATATTCCTTACTGGTGACAATAAACAAATAATATATGTGTAAGTAAGATGTGGGTTATCATTTCGTCAAATGAGAAATTGCAGTATTATCTCTATTATTCAAAACGAATTATCACAATCGTCTATTTTTCTAATATGTATGGAAAAAATAAATCTTTGATATGCTTCTATATATCTTTGACCTGTTTCTATTATCCAACTTTGGGCCTCAAATGGTCGTCTTAGCATTATTTCAAACAATTATGTGTACTATATATAATACAGTTTTATATATTCTAAACATTTTTCAAACAACTCGGAATCTAATTTCAATTAAAAAACCTATTCACATTCCTGTAATTCTCGTAGTAGTAATACTAGATGTTACTACTAGCAGTAACAACTCACTTTACCTTGTTGCAAATGTTGCTAATAAACTTGACCAAAATTCTACGAATTAAATGTCTGGTTCAACTGTTAACTTAATTTTCTTCTAATACTGGCTATAGCATGTAAAATGGTAAACCTACACTGGTGAGTGTGTGGTAACTGCTACAGCAAAATGGAACGTGCCCGTCAGTGCAAAGTTTTGTTCTGATGTTAAAAATTATTTAAAGAGATAGGATAAAACTATTTTTCATGGTGAAAAAATTGAGTGTATGTTGGAACAGGAACCTTCTGGAACTCAATTGGAATTTATTGACTCAATTGACACATTAAATTCAATTGATGGACTCAATTGAATTGATTGAGTTGCTTATTAAACAGTATGTACTCAATATAGCGTAATGGAACCTTTTAGCATTAATCTTCACTGGTTTATTTTATTTAACGATGCCACAATCATTCTAAACTCAACCATTGAACTTCTTGACCAACCATCAACACCGCAAATAACAAGCAAATACATCGAAGTAATCGACTAATTTTGTAACTGATAAGCTAAGGTAAAAAAATATTACTACATACCTATTAGTTCAACAAAACCAGTCCACCAATATCAGTTCTATTTGCAATGCTTCAAACCTTTATACAATCATTTGTATAGAACTCTTGTACCTGAGCTCTCAGATGACTATAACGTTGTGTCTGACGCAGGGCCGCTCACAGCATTTTGCCAACACACCCACACCATTGTATTATGCGTTAGGCATGATCATCTGGACTATTGTATTTCGCTACAGTTGGTAAAAAAATTTGCGGACGTTGATTTCTTCAAAACTATAAAACATTGTAACGAAAGAGTTAAGTTTCATGGCAATAGCTGCTTAAACAACTTTTTTCGACAATTTGTTGTTTACTTTTATACAGCTAAATGGTGTTCTAACAAGATGCATATATTGTAAAAAGAATTTTGAAGTGATTAAAACAATTCTCACCGGTTTGTACTGAATTTCAATACTTTAGGGTTTGGATATAATTTCGAAGCTCTAGTGTTGCTTTTTTGTACACTGTCCCTGGTTTGAGCCGAATGCAGAATGAGAGCTTAGTTCTGTATTGCTAGGATTGCTGTATTGCTATGGTTTTTCGCCAAGGGACAATTCTATAAAATATTTGTAAACATCTTCCGCCTTGGAATGTTGTATTACATCTTCCATTTGTTGGATGGAACTCACAGATTGATTATAGTCTGATCCTTGTGAGGGAGCAATCATGGGTAGCACAGGAGCAATTAAAGATGTGGTTGCGTCAAATCTGAGTTGATCTTAAAAGAAAGCATTTTTTTTCTCTATCAGTTGAGTTTGTTGTGTTACGCGATCTCATTGCCAAGATATTTGAAAATTAAAATCGAAAAAATCTGTTCGCCGTAAAAACTCTCAGGCCACAAAAACATGCCCAGACTTGCCCAAAATGATGTCACGCGCTATACAACCTGTCTCTATCTCTCGTATTCACATCGGCTATTTGCGATAGAAGTCTAGTCCTACGCGGCCTTATTGGTATATATCTTATTTTGTATTTGCTCATGTTGGCTAGAATAAAATTTTAAATCCAGCTACAGATGCATTATTATGAGTGTTTCAAAGGCATCAAATAACGAAAAGTGAAAATTTATTCTACTGACTTTCTCCAAATGTTGTGTAAACATTTGGGTACCGACTACCAATTCTACCGGTCTACGGTAATTCTGTCAAGCTAACTGTAGAATAAGGTCTTTGTATCAGCAAAGTTCCGCCGCTACCCATACTAATGATATACAGCCTCCCATAAGTCCCGCCCACCTTATGTCCGTCGCCTATCCTTGGGGCGGGGCTGTATATCATTGCCTACACTGACTACTAGTTTCTTACTACCGTAAGTAAGCAAGCCGCGTCTTTGAAAAGAATATACATAGGGATAGAGTTTTAAGGATGAGAAGTCTGCTGCAAACTGAATTTGAACTCACATTCTCTAGTTCTGCGGACATCCATATACCATATCCGATTCACTACAACATTCTGCAAATCATGTTTTGCATTATCTTCAACAATATTATTTTATTATATAATTTTTACAAGCAAAAATATTTTCATCTCGGCATAAAGCTTTTATTAAAAATATTCAAGTCGTGGCCACTCACATAGTTTTAGCTGATACAATAAGACAAATTCATCTACTGGAACAAACTCAAACAAAGCATCATGGTTTATGCAGCATACATTCAAGTCTCTCTTTCCCCTTTATGGCAGTTTCCACACTGACAAAGCTGCTTCGGCTGGTGGGACGACATAAACATTTTGTAATCAGTAAAACAAATGCAATAAATATATGTCATTCATAGATATAACATTCTAAAGCGTATCTATTTTAAAGCTTTCAAATTGGGAGTTAAATAGATTGCGAGTGTAATTTTAAAAACGAATAAACGTATAACAAAGGCACAAGTACGCCAAGCCAACGATTCGAAGCTTTGGTTCTGGAAATTAAAGATTTGTACTGATCAATTGGTTTTCTTCACTTTCTACAAGTGAAAAGTGAACATCTAATGTCAAATCATGAATCTAATTTACTAGATAAAGCTGCCACAGAAAGTTTGAAGCAAATGTAGCTAGGTGAACCGATAAAAAAATATAAAACGATGATTAGTGATAGCAAAAAGTTATAATTTTATTAATTAGTACATGTATTAATGAGTACTAAAATATTACCTTTAGTATATTCATCAATCTAAGCCATTGTATAGCTAGATGCTAAAGATTAAAAAGAAGCTGTCAATAACTCACTGTACATACGTATCTCGCACGCGCAGGAAATTACATTTTAGCCTCAAGCAGGGAAATATAATCTGAATGTAAACTCAACAGGAAACTCAAAGTAAAAGATAAATTTACCTCCATTCTCCGATCTTCCTCCGTAGAACTTTAACTACATGATGCCAAGAAAACTCGGGATCACCTTCGCAGTAACTTTACAGCAATTTTAAAATTACATGTATGTTGTTCGCCAATAAAACATGTCCATCGAGTAATTCATTAAAGTAACGATGTTAATTAATTAAGTAAATATCGATGTCCATGCGATTTAATAATAGAGTAAAATCCAAAATTTGAGATCACAGACAACACGTTTTACGAGTGATAACATTTATTACGGCCTATATAAAAATTTCGCACTGATGATTGGCTAAGGAAGCGACCTCATAATTATCGCTCGTGGATTCTTTTCAGATATATTGCTTGTGACGTCACGAATGAAGCACCCACTGGAACGTGAGCTTTTTAAAGGAGGGCCTCATTCAAACGCATACATCTCTGGACAGGATTGATCTACAAAGACAAAAATGGCATCAAATTGTAGCTGATGTTTTAGCCTTTTATGGGTCTTAATTTCATTAAATCGAATTTTTTGACGCAACCACATCTTTAAAGCTGGATGCCTTTTAACACCACGAATGGTCATTGTGTGACTAAACCACTGATTTTAAGTCAGCATACTAACCAAGGCTGAGCCCTTTTTTATTTGTCAAAGAATAACTGCCACAAACAGCTTTCATTGTTTGTTCATAGGTAAATCAGGCACACTAATTCCGATTTTGTACTCAAAATAAAGATTGGTCCACTAACCTTCAAAGTCATATTTGTTTTTGAAGGCGTTTTTACACCGATTCAATATCGATGTCGCAATCGCACAACAAGCCCCGCCCATAAATATGTGACGTAACCAAAGTTGGGGAGGTTTAGTTCGATCTAGAATTATAGAGATAGGTGTCTTAAAACCCATTATTCTCTCAATTCAGCCTTCAAAATAATCTCAATCTTTTCTTAAAGGTAGATAAGCTATCTAATATTGTTTGTAGCTTGTTACAGGATTTTTAATAGGCTGAACGCCGAGAAAAATGAGCTTAAAAAACGCGCGATTCTATCACAAGCTAACGTTGTTATCACACTTTTTTATTTGTTAGATGATTTAACATATCAGATGTGATTATATTTCTAGAATAGGCCATGAGGATGAATTTATTGTTGTTACAGAGTATTCATACCGGTCCAATATTGGAGATGGCTATCGACCCTACGTCAACATTGTTAGCCACAGGCTCTAGTGATATGACCATAAAGTTATGGGATGTAGACAGAAAATATTGGACCCACAATCTCAAGGGTCACACTGGAATCATCACGTATGCAACTTCACAATTCATCTTTGCCTGTGTAGTGCCTGTTTGCATGGCTACATCTATGTTTGTTTATTAATATATTCATGTCAGTGTGAGACTAGGTCTAGATACACACATGTTTGTGTCAATGGTTGAACATTTCCATGTCTGTGCTAGGATATGGGCTAGAATTTCTGCATCTATCTGTATGGGCATGGTTGTGATTGACTATGGCTATACCAGCGTATCGGTTATGTTTTGGGTGTGTATGTGTATGTCTGTGTATATGTATGTCTGTCTATATGTTTGGACATGTGCATGTTTGTGCACTGTTAGGTTAGATCTATCTCCATAGATGCCCGCGCGCACAGACACACGTATGGATGCGTGCTCGTGCTGTACATCTATATATAATATATATGTTGCGATTGCACATGTATATGGATTTGTAGGGTATGGCTAGCTATATACATGTATATAGATTATCGGTAGCTGCACTTGGTTATCTTTAGGATATGTCTGAGTGTGTCTATGCATGTACTGCATTTCTAGAGATGAGTATGTCTATGCATATGTGTTTTTTTTGAATATGCTCATGTGTAATGGTATGCTGGGAAACAAATTCGCCCTTTTCAGTCCGACTTCAATTTACAATCATCTCAACATGTGAGCGTTCTATGATAAGGTATAACATTGGAGCAGGTATTTGACTCCATGCTCTGAGAATTTTTTAACATGTTCGAAGTTTTTCAAAACATGGAAGTTTCATAAGAGAACCTGATGAAAACTATATTGAAAAAACTCTAAATTAATTTAAACTTTGTTAAAGGTTGACTTGCAACAAAATTCACATTACAGTTATTTGGTATCAAAAGATTCACCATGTCTTACTCTGTTGTGTTGTAGGTGCAAAATATGTGGGAATGTGATTACAAGCTCTTAAAAGCTCAAAAACGAACAGTTAATCGCAGCCACACGAGACCGCCGTAGTTTGGATTCTCTTTCCAAAACGGCTCAAATGGGACGTAGTTGTTACAATATGGTTTCCGTTTACACTTTCATGCAACCTCATTCGTCGAAATATTTCACAAATATACTTCACGCATTCAATAAAACCATGTCTATTGTTCTTATGCGTCTGTTTTATCGTCATTGTAATGCTCTCACTTTTAGCACTGATATCTTAAAACTTACCGTAAAAATTCGTTTAATTTTTTAATCTTAGCTTGAAGGAGTACATATCATTGTCTGATAATCATGACGAGCCTGTTGGTCACCTGTGATAATCGAAAAGTGCTGCAGAAATTATTTGCTAAGTATTGGGTCACATGATCATATTACGACTTGACGATTAGATCTAGCCGAAACAAAACTGTAAAGTAGCGAGCATCTATATTTGATACGGGGTCTTCGGTAAAACCTGAAGTGTTTGTCATAAACTAGTGCTACGATAAGTTTTATATTGAGCTTTTTATTGGTCTTTCAATTCACGCGAGAACATCACGTGACAAGACAATAACCAAATGTAATGACTACGTCAGAGAAATAAACTGATTTCAATCTACAGCGGCTTTTCGTTTTTGAGCTTTTAAGAGCTTGTAATCACATTTCCCTATATTTGGCACCTACAACACAACAGAGTAAGACATGGTGAATCTTTTGATACCAAATAACTGTAATGTTAATTTTGTTGCAAGTCAACCTTTAAGGAATGCCCCGTATCTCTATCCCATCTCCAACTCCGAATGTCGTAATTCCTACAGTTCTGTTTTGTCCCTTTAGTAAAGTAATTTGACAAAGCTCTTTTAATTGATCACAGCATCGCTAGTTTAGTTATTCATATATAATTTATTCTTTTTTGTACTTACCTTTTACTTAAATATAATATATTTGTTTTAATGTGATGCATAATTCTCTAAAGCGTTTATTATGGAGTTGTTGGTGAAACAAATTGCTGTATATTCATATAAGATTACTAGATGGATGCCCGTCTAGTAATTAGTAATCCAATAATAATGATAACAGTAAAGGGTAGTAAAACAGCTTATAAACAGTGGTAGGTAATGCAGTTGCCATTTTGTAAGTTGACTAATTAGCCAATGACAAAATTAGCAAACTTAATTTGAATAACTTAAGCTAGTAACACAAGCTTGAATAATTTTTATAACCAGAGCCGTGAAGCCAGCTTGTAATCAGTACGCACTACATGTCTTCAAGCGTGCATATTTTAATTGATGTAATGAATTATTCTGTTGTGTACCAATGTAGCAGCTTGGCCTAGCAGGTAGAACATCTGCCTGTAGACCTGGAGGATCAGAGTTCAAATTCTATGTGAAGAGGTTTTTCCATTCCTAAAACTTTATTGCTACGACTAAACACACAAATGACAGACCAACAAACAGACAAACGAAAAACACTGAAATTTATAATTTAGAAATATATTATATATATATTTATTTATATATATATATACATTTATATATAAGTATATATATATATCCTTATATCAGTGGTGATAAGGAGTCAAGGTGACTCCTTATCACCGCTGCTCTTCTGCATATGCCTAAACCCTCTAAGCAATATGCTGGAGGAGACTCAATATGAGTACCAGTTTAAGAGTGGCACCAAGATAAACCATCTCTTCTACATGGATGACATCAAGCTGTACGCTAACAGAGAAAGGGACATTGATTCGCTAATACACCTCACTCAGGTATACAGCAAGGACATCGGAATGACCTTCGGTATTGAGAAATGTGGAAGGCTAATTCTTAAGAAAGGCCATTCTATGCTCACAGATGGCCTAAGAATGCCAAATGGTACCATAAAAGATATCGAAGAAGGGTACAATTACTTGGGGATTATGCAAAGCAACATCAACCACGAAGCCAAGGTACGTCACAAAGCCATTACCGAATACAAGAAATGCCTTTGGCAGGTCTTACAGAGCCAGCTCAATGCCAAGAACCAAGTCATGGCAATAAATACCTACGCACTGCCAGTAATAAGATATCCAGCAAGCATAATAAAGTGGACTGAGAAAGCCATCAAAGAAACAGATATAGCAACTCGTAAACTGCTGACCATGCATGGAGCACTCCACCCAAAATCTGATACTACTAGATTGTATCTCGATAGGAAAGATGGCGGTAGGGAACTCAAAAGTGTACAGCAGACAGTGAAAGAGGAGGAGCAAAGCATCAAAGCATATGCAGCCTCCATGGCCACTTCAGATAAGCTGCTAGCTGAATTTCAATCGGCTGCTCTTACAACGGACCTACGCTCTGATGATGAGGAAATTGACTGGCACACGAAACCTCTTCATGGTGCTTACCACCAACAAATATCTAAGGTTGGCGATCTTCACCAGACATATATGTGGCTAAACAAAGGAAGCCTAACGACCAATACAGAGTCGCTAATCATGGCAGCCCAGGAGCAAGTGCTCCCAACAAAGCAACTCCAAACAAAAATCTATCACACTAGAGACGATCCTAGATGCAGACTGTGCAAAGATGCACCTGAGACCATCCAACACATCATCAGTGGATGCAAACAGTTAGCAGGAAACGCATACACTGAGCGGCATAATCATGTCGCAGGTGTTGTGTATAGAAGTCTATGTGATGAGTATGGCCTTAATAAACCACAACACTGGTGGGAAGCTCCTGGTAAGGTCAATGAAAATGACCGCGCTAAGATCCTCTGGGACTTCTACATCCGAACTGACAAGCATGTCCTAGCAAACCAACCCGATATAGTGGTGGTAAACAAGGAGAACAAGAGGGCTACTATAATAGATATAGCAGTACCCAATGACTACAATATAGCCAGCAAAGAAAAAGAAAAGATAGAGAAATATCTCCCTCTTAGAGAAGAGATTGAAAATTGCTGGAATGTAAGAACAACTGTAATCCCAGTAGTCATTGGGGCACTGGGCGCAATAACACCAGCGCATAAAATGCGGCTTGCCCAAATACCAACAGCAATCAACTTAGGTGAGTTGCAGAAAAGTGCGCTATTGGGAACAGCTAAGATCTTGAGGCGAGTGCTCAAACTCTCAGGTCTCTGGTAGGAGACCCGAGTTAGAGCAGAGTTTACCACCCATACGGGGTATCCGGGGTGAGGAAACAATTATATATATAGATTTGCTTCAACATACAACTGTTTCAGCATATGAATGAATGAAGGTTCAACTGCATATGCCTACTCGTACCTGAGGTTCATTATTTAGGTGAATAATAATAATGTTCACCAAATGATTGTAGGATTCTGTTCCACAATACTATGGTGTTGAATGGAGGTATACTTTTGTTCCTTGTCTGTAACCTTCATATATACTAGTACCCTTGAAGTTTAGTGTGTTGTGAGTGATCATCAGGTATAATAACTATATGGAAAACTATTCTGATAAACCTTGTATGGTTGATTTGTGTGGTTGTTAAGCATAGATCTACTATGCTGAGAGTCAGGAGTTCGAATACCGTATGATACAATCTTTTTTCTCTCAACTTTGAAC
The DNA here is from genome assembly GCF_963576615.1 of Watersipora subatra. Taxonomy (NCBI): domain Eukaryota; kingdom Metazoa; phylum Bryozoa; class Gymnolaemata; order Cheilostomatida; family Watersiporidae; genus Watersipora; species Watersipora subatra. The sequence continues at coordinate 64,195,596 of NC_088709.1, forward strand.
TGTAGCTTCAAACAGATTGACTGACACGGCTTTTATTATGGTAAAGATTAAGCAAAAGTCGTAAATCTCACAAGGCCTACCATAGCTTAGCCGTATTCACATTTATAAACAAACCTCTTCTCATTTGTGGTATTTTTATAGACCTTATCAACATCGTTACATTTTATTGTTTCAGATATGTTTTGTTTTTATTTGATGAATACTTATTTGAAATTCGAATGGATTTTAGAGGCAGGCCTAAAGGAAGTAACTGAAAATTTCTAATGATTTTATTTCTAAAAAGTAGAAAAGCTTAATTACTTTGCCTGTATTTTTTCAGTACTGTGACCTTTCACCCCAAAGAATTATGGGTCATATCTGCATCACTGGATCTTCTGATAAAGATTTGGAATCTGCAGACGAGTGAGTGCATGGTCAATCTAGAAGGCCATTATTCAGCTGTTACCGGCTTTGTTATAGACTCCCTACGGCCAAATCTCCTTGTCAGGCAAGTCAGTCTAATCTAATAGGTAGAGATAGATTCAATACAGATTCAATATGGATTCAATTCAGATTCAATACAGTCAATCAAGATACAGGTCAAGAGACTTACTCTCCAACATGAACCTTAATCAACTCATTACAGATAAACTAAGATGAACTCAAATCAACTCACTAGGATGAACATATTGAATGAACCAAAAATTGAATGGCCTGCCTCTCAAATTCATCTAGTGTAAGCACATTGAAGTCAAATGCATTTTTACTTGCATCGTCATCACGATTGGCTTTTTGAGCTGTAGGCCAAATTAAACAAATTAATGGAATAAACTATGTGAATTTTATGTAAGACACTAGCGACATTCTGTACTTGTACCATTCTGGGAAATTTGGAAGTGTGTTGAGGTGTATTCTCCTCCCCATTTTGAAATATTCAATAATTAGCCAACTGCTCGAAGTTGCACGAATATTAAAAAACAGTTTGTAAACAGTGACAGGTAATGTAGTCGCCTGCCACGTGCCATTAGCTTGGCACATTGCCAATGGCAACTTGAGTAAGCTAGTACATGTATTTGTATTGCGAAACTTACTAATAAGAGCCATCAGAGCAAGCTTTAGTGACTTGCGTTGGGTGTAAGGTGTAGTCGCTATGCGTATTGTAACCCAGATAGCAACTCATATCCCCCAATGAATCCGTTGCATCTTCCGTCGTCTGGGGAATGGGAGGTTCAGAGATCAAATCTTCTGCGATATGGATTTTTCGATCAAAGATTTTAATAACTATAGCTGGACACACCGAAGCACATAAATTTATATACACTGAGATTTCTATATATAGATTTTATTTTAGTATACTGTTTGGTCATTCTATCGTAATCCCACTTTTTTTTAGGTCAAACTATTGCATTTTATTTTGTATGATTTCAGGTTATGTTTAAAATCTTACAAAATGATTAAATAAAACTAATATTTACTCATTGAGAGATCAATTATAAATATTAGAGTTCTCTGAAACATCCAGTACTGTAATAGTGATAAGTTAGTATTTGACTCAATAGTTATCCTCTCCTAGTCAACTATTAACTTTTTTGCATTATAAGATGGATCCTAGTTGGCCACGTGTTAGGCAGTTACTCGTTATCCATTGGCTCACTTGTATATTATATGCTTACTAGATGAGTATATTTAGATTTTAGTATAGATTTAGACTAGCTGAAGCGCTTGTCTAAATCTTCATTATAGTAAGATTCGTGTCCACCCTTTCATTTGGTTGTTAAGAAAAAAGACTACCCTCACAGGAATCAAACTCCTACATTCTGCAGATGCACGGATGTGAAGGCAAATGCACTACCACTAAGCCATGCAGCTAGCTTGCCAGGTCTTGGAATAATTGTACTTATAGTCATTACATGTCATGATCTCTCATGCAATCATGATCTTCAAGCTTGTTAATTATTCCATAGTAACAGAAGTAGGCTGTGTGACTTAGTGGATAGCACGCCTGTCTGCAAAACCTGCTGTTTCCGAGGCCAATGCCAGTGCGAAGCGGCTTTTCCATTCCTATAACTTTATCGCTATAACTGGACATACAGATGACAGACCAACAAACACTTAGATTTGTATATATAGGCCTTAATAAGATATAAAGATATATATGTTTTCTATGGATGTTTTTATGCATACTTCTATGGGTTTTACACGAAGTAATTTCATTAAATCTTGTCATTTATGCTTTTGATTCTAGGTCATTTTTAAGAAACTGAAATCCCTATGATTATCATCTCTTGTGTGACACTGTACATGACTTGTTGGCCTGTGGTTTCAGCTCTGGCAGAGACAAAGTACTCATGATCTGGAATATAGAAGAGAAAAAAAGAGTGGACACAATTCCAGTTTATGAGGTATGTATATAGAAACAATAGCTGTTGCTGATAACTGTAGTAGCGTGGATACAAACTACTACAACTATCAGTAGTAGTTAGTAGTAATTATACATTAGTTATTATTAATTAGTAGTAATTATACATTAATTATTATTAATTATTGATTAGTAGTGATTATGCATGGATCTCAATCAGAGAGTTCTCACTTCAGCATTTTAGCAAGAAGCCAGCTGTCTCAAACCTTCTACTGTTGTGTCAATTTTTAGAAGAAACCAGCTGTTGGAGGTTCTGTGTATGACTTCCGATGCTAGAATGATCCATGTTTGGTATTATTGTTAAGTGTAATGGTAGCTTTCACTGAACATTAAGAACCAGAGAGCAATATTTTTAGGTCAGCAACGAAAAGGGTATCATACAGCTTAAAAGGCCAACCAAATCTTGTCCAATCTTTAGAATGTCTGGTCTAGCAACAGACCAGTCAACTATACCTTTATTTTAGCCTCGGAACCTTTATGTCTGGCCCCGTCACCTTTGTGGAAAAGCGGTAGGACGACCCCTGATTACTGAATAGAGATAATTTACTTCACACTTTACATTCAGGCTACCTAATATTCCTTTATTCATCAAACATTTTAATGAAGTTGACATTTTATGCTTCAATTCTTAAAGGAGGTTGAATTCCAACATCGGTTTTATGTTTTATAATTTATGCACCTTTTCATTTATATTCTTCCAATTAAATCTATGGATATAGTCTTAAGTCATGCATAAAGGCATCCTATTTCTATCTTTTTCAGACAATGTGTATCTATTTGCTAGGGTAATTCTGCAGTCATATGGTGGAGTTTTTTTTCCTACTCAAATCCTTGTGTTAAAAAATATTGTAAGCCCCCTTTAGTAGAAACCATGAAAGATGGTATTAATTCGGTCTGTATTAACTAAGAATTTATTAGAAAAAGTGCCGGATGGCATCAAGGGTTTCTGGGGTTTAGAACCCAGGATAAACTTGACAATAGTTTGTGTGAGAAGTAACCCTTTGACTAAGCCGGCACACGCTGAAAGTGTAGCTCAAGTAAGCCTTTATCACTGCTATTGATTGTTCACTATACAATACTTGTACTGTATATGCCTGCTAACCCGCAATGCTTGGGTATGGTTCATATACAACTAAGTTTTCTTGGCATTTCGCACACCTCAATGTAGTTCTATTGTAACTTTTTTGTTAATCAGTCATACACATATCAATTGTGGAGGAACATGATTTACACGTTTGTGGTAAGTAGTCATTCAGAGCGCGTGTACTTTTCATGTTGTTGCTTCATACAGGAGGCGAGGGAGTATGTAGGAAGGTCTGCCCTTGACATTTTGCAAAATGTTTACTTTAATCTGAAAGTATTTTGGGTTTCACATTGTCTCGCTAGCATTGCGTGTAACACTAAGCCATACTTTTATTCTTTTTGGTCATAGACAGCGATGTTTGACTATGTCAAACATCGCTGTCTATATCATACCTCTTCCACTCTGAACAATGTGAGCCATGATGATGGTAATCGTTAATCGCTACCAGTAATCGTGCTCTAGGTTCTTGAGGATGTTGTCGAGCTTCAACGAGAGAGTAACGCAAGTCTAGGGATTAGAAATTCAGAGGACCTACATGTCGTGACAGCAGGCAGCAAAGGTTAGTTACTGCACCTTTGAGGTAACTAGACTAGATTCTGACTCATTTCCTTAGTAGTGATTATTATTAGCCTCATCGTTATTAATATGTAACCTAGTAGTGACCTAGTCATTGCCACATGAGAGGGATGATGTGTGACCACATCACCGCATGCGCATACATGTGGTGATACGGTCAACAGAGAAGCTAAACTGACCAATTACACAGTACAATAATGTTGATTATCGGTTTTGATTGGTCAGAACTGCTATGCTATTAATACGTCGATATTACTGCAGATAAGCTTTCGTGCAGTTTGTAGCTGCAATTCTTTGGGTTTGTATTAGACTGAAGAAACCCTCACTGACTGAAAGCTCCGTAATTGTCATATTTTTGTCAGCGATGGCTACCTATCCATTGTTTTTAATACATGCATGCATCTCGAGTACAGCATGCGTTGATATAGATTTTATTTATCTTTCTCCAATGACTGGGTGTATTGTGTAAACAATAATGGAACATAATACAGCCATTGTTATGCCGTATCACGCCGTAGTGTTATCATGGAACATTGATAAGGAATATAAGCACTTCGCCCACTTAGGTGCCGGCTTAGTCAAAGGGTTACTTCGCACATTATTGGTTATGTTAATTGTGGGTTCGAATCCCACTAGAAACCCTAGACGCCATCTGGCACTTTTTTTTGGGTTCGGTAGAATACTACTCATTTGCATAGGTTTAGAAATTGCAGAACAGTGGTACGATATGTTTCCTTTTTTTAGGGCAGTACTTAACTCTGGTATTTACCTTCATGAAAGAAAATGGGGTTGTGAATATTTACGTTTTACAAAAAAGAAGCTTGATTTGTTTTCCTAAATTGGATATATGAAATATTTATTGATTCACAAAGCGATTTTATTTTCTGCAGTACTGTGCATTTATGATATAGTAGATCTCGCCATACGACAGTAATTAATTCCGGTGTTGTGATTGTCAGGCAAAAATTGCATATGGAAGGGCATTGTAGCTAACTTGCAATCTGTTTAACTTGTATTTTTCCTAATACTATAACCACTGCTATATTACTCTGCTTAAATAAATAAATCAGTTTTAAAATAGTTTTAGCAAGGACTTTGTGTGTTGTTTATCAGTCAAGTAAATTCCGTAATAATAGTAGGCTAGGCGGCTGATCAACCACAAATTTGTGTATATCCGTACAGAATCTATATTCAGTAGTTAGCGCTCGCTCGTTTGAGCACTTGGCTAATGAGTTTGACAGACCCGCTGCCTCGGACCACGATCAATGGGGGGCGGGGACTTGTTTACCGTTTAGACTAAGGGAAAGATCGTTGCGTTAGCAACCGTCTGCAGCCACTAAAAGCTGAATCGAACTTATTACCGTATGCTTAGCTTTGAAACGCAAATAAAGTGTTGAATACATAGAATTTTATTATCAGAAACTATGGCAAGCTAACGTGAAAGAGAGCCAAAGGTTCGTTTTGTTTAAGCCACTATTATAATCTTTTATTTTGTGTTTAAGCTACTGTTATAATCTTTTTATTTTGAGCTTTCAAATACCATTCATTCAGCAACTGTTAATATCTATTTCACTGGATTTTAAACTTCCTTGTGTTTATCCGTAATTAACATGTTATTGTAGATTTCACGGTGTTACTTATTAGCCAGCGTTGATGGAAGTTTGAATATATATATGAATAAACACCAGTGAAATCGAACGCTCACCACAAACACTTCGCTACAGCACCCAAGTGCAATTACATAACAATTAGCTTGTCGGGTGTACACGTATGTACGTAGCAGACCACGTGAACTGCTACAGGCATAGGAACCTATAGTAATTATCTAATGCACCCAAAAACTTTCATTTAAAAGTTAGAATGGTGAATGTTATATATGTTGATTGAAAATATATTTTTTGTGCAAATCTTTTCTATTACCCATTACTTTATTACCCCATTACCCAAGCGTTCACCTAGCTTTTACTATAATAAGAGCCGTGTTCGTTTTTTCGTCAGACACTTACATTCAGATGCATAGATTTTAAGCCAAGCGCGCTACGACTAAACCATGCAGCCACCTTGCCACAACTTGGAATAATCGTTACACACTGTGATCTGTCACGATGCATCAGACCACAAGCGGAAGTCTAGAAACATATTTTCCTTCTAGTAGTTCATGTGTGCTTCTAGTAGGTCAAGCCTTGCAAGGTTGGTATTTTAACCAATCGCTATAAACTGGACATACGACAAACAAACACTTAGATATTTATATATATAGATACAATATATAGATTATATTGTATTATAATGACATAGATATATATATAGCGTTTAATAAAAATCTACCTGAAAGATTAATTTTCAAACTAACCAGTAAATATTCAAGGAGCATGCATTTTGCAATATTAGACCAACCCACATGAAACAATGTCAGAAAGGGTGATAGTAGCTGCGGGTATTCTCACGACCAAACGAGCGGGAGCGAAGTTTGAAAGTTTTTATGATAAATGCATGTGCACACAATTTACAAAAATTATTCATTAACAACGTCGCAAACCCTTGTTTCAAAATCTCATGAACAAATATAACCATCGTTTTGTAGAGTCGTTAAAGTATAATAACGATACAAAACACATATAAGCCTATTTAAATATGTTACCAAGTCTTTGTAAATTGTCGACAGTCTCTTAAAACTTACCCATCTGATCGGATTATACACAAATAGACAAATTAATTTGGCCGAAATTCGTCACAAAACGCTTGACAAGCTTGGTTTAATAAAAGTTAAGACCGGTAAACGAAACGCCGAGACAATAGAATCATTCAGTCGTGCGCATTTCACGAAAAAATAACGTGCACATTTCACCAGTCTATAGCATTGTCGAATTGCTGAAGGTTTCTGTAATTAATGTAGAAGTACAGAAATCGTTTCTTTTTTGCCGATTTCAAAGTAACTGACATTTTGGAAACTTTTGAGTACTTTGGTATTCTAACTGATGTCCTAAGCAGTGAAAGTAAAGGAAATGACGATGATATTTTTTTTAACGATTCTTATGAGATTATTACAATATTTAATTATAAGTTTAGATGACTATTGAAGTGTAATAGTCACACTAACAACGTCGATGATGGGTAATATGTTACTGCTATTATTTTTTGTAAATAGTTTTGTTAAATAGATTTTCTGAAAATCTATATAAATATCACAACTTCTCGATATTGTTAGCTATGATGTTTTGAAATGTTAACAAAATTGTGCATTGGTTTTCTATTATCGCTGTATTACTATATTAATAATATTGGTTATTCTAATAATATCAGTGCATTTTACTTCTAATATTGGCCAATATTGCATTTCTCCTATTGCAGGGGAGAGATATAAACATATAATATTTCCCTTTCATTATTGCTGTTTGTCATGACCAAACACTTTTTAAATAGATTTTCTAATAATCTATATAAATATCACAACTTCTCGATATTGTTAGCTATGACGTTTTGAAATGTTAACAAAATTGTGCATTGGTTTTCTATTATCGCTGTATTACTATATTAATAATATTGGTTATTCTAATAATATCAGTGCATTTTACTTCTGATATTGGCCAATATTGCATTTCTCCTATTGCAGGGGAGAGATATAAACATATAATATTTCCCTTTCATTATTGCTGTTTGTCATGACCAAACACTTTTTAAATAGATTTTCTAATAATCTATATAAATATCACAACTTCTCGATATTGTTAGCTATGACGCTTTGAAATGTTAACAAAATTGTGCATTGGTTTTCTATTATCGCTGTATTACTATATTAATAATATTGGTTATTCTAATAATATCAGTGCATTTTACTTCTAATATTGGCCAATATTGCATTTCTCCTATTGCAGGGAGAGGTATAAACATATAATCTTTTCCTTTCATTATTGCTGTTTGTTGTATATAATAACACCCACACCCAGTACATTACAGCTACCATTGCAGTTATCCTATTGCGCTGCAGTGCCATTTGACTGCTAATATTGCATTTTTCAACCATCAGTACCCTTTCTTTTTCCAATATCACTTTGGTTGTGGGCTGTATGCCAGTGGAATATCTAGTATAATATATAGGCAGTATTTTGTAGTAGTTCTCTCTCTAATCCATGTCATGGAAGCCATAAATTTGTCTATGACGTAGCACAAGTGTTTTAGATTCGTCATCACTCAACTCACTGTGCAAATTTTTCAAGTTTGTTTTATATTTTCAAATACTGAAAGCATGTAACTCTTTCTAATTGAGGCATACGAGGCAGGTAGCTTGAGGGACTTTCAAGCAAACAAACAAAAAATGTAGGCTAGAAATGTCATAATTCTTTGGACCATTCTCAAACATTTATACCAGCTGATAGAACTTATGGTGGAAGCAAAAGAGTAATTCCGAGGTCACCCTAGCACGAATCTTCAATGAATAACAACGAAATTCGTTTGTGCCGAAACGATGGCTTCGGTAAGGTTTCGTGGCTGTGAGGCAATGTGAGGTTTCCTAAAATTGTTAAGGCAAAGAATCGATATAAATCATATAATAGGTTAATTATAGCTTTTGGCACTCTCCTATTCAATAAAGCTACAAGCGTATGTAGATCTCCGATATTGGTCCATTTTTACTGACAAGATAACATTTAGGCTCAGGAAGAATATAGCTCTCAATATTATTGGCTGAATGCGCTGACCAGGTCTACACGAGAATGCTGCCGGAGTGTCACTACAGATAAAGGAATCATGTTTATAAACATCCGTTTTTGTGGAGATTAGCCATTTTTAAATGACCTTGCCTTTCTGTAGTAGATTGGAGTACTTTATGTGGATACAAGCCGCCCAGCCTCATGTTGTGTTGTTTTGCTCATGGTCATCAACTTCCAGCTTCTGCTGGAAACAGTCATTTTGTAATTACTCTTGACCTATCATAGCAACTTGGTCATGTGATCACCGGCCACGCAGCTATTGTTAATACAAGCGCCCGGCATCATGTCGCTCTGTTCTGCTGCCTGAGGTTGTTGGAGTATCTCGGCTGATATGAAAACCATAGGATTCCAAGATATTATACATACACTATACCCAGCGATGGGTAGTATGCTGTATAGGGCCTTCATCTCGTTAGAATTTATCTGATGCAAGAGCAAGCAACTCCCACCAAGAGCAATAGGTGGGAGTTGATTCACATAATATATGACTTGCCTAATAGCAATACACGAACCAGATTGCTGACAATCATAAAAATAATGAACTAATTTTAATACAATTCTAGATTTGTTACTCTATCATACTTACTTACTCCTATTTTCTGTACTGTTTTTTTTTGCTTTTCATCAAATTCTGTCACTGTCCTGTGGGAAAAGGTATTGGGCTGTCAAAAATGTCCACCTGTCATTGTCCTTTGGTTAAACAGTTCTCTTTTTAGCCTCTTGTTGTGAGAATAAGAGTTTACAGGTAACAAATAGACAAAAGTTAGTCACATTTAGTATAGACTAGAATAGAGGCAAAAACATTTTAGCCTGTCTGATTGTTTGCTGATCAATTTAATTGTTGATCAATTTAATTGTTGATCAATCAATTATGGTTTCAAAATCTGTTGGCATGATAAATGTGGCAGCTTTTAGCTGTCACTGCGTCATGCGCTGATATAGGCGTGCATTCCGCGGGGTTAATCAATATTGTACATTCACTCGCTAGTGTTAATAAGCTATTTAAGCTCTCCTAGAGCTAGTGGCCGGCTTAGTCGAAGGGTTACTTCACTTACATTGAGCTGTTGCTTGAGGAATGTGCTGGGTTCGAATCCCCAGAGAAACCCTTACCGCCACCCGGCCTACTTTTTCTATAAGGTTTTAATCTTTGACAAACAAGTATGATTACAAACACTATTTTTGGCTTTGAACAAAATTGTTGGGAACTATTTTAGTCCGTTTATCATACTATTACAAGAAGAAGTATAAAGATCAGATGAAGTGTGATTGAGGCAACTTTGCTATGACCAATATATATACATTGTACATGTTTATTGTGTTTTTTCTGCTAGATGAATTTTTAATTTCTTAAACACCCTCGTGAACATGTTCTTAGGGCTCAGGATCAGTCATAGGTGGGAGCGGTCATATAAGGTCGATCATAGCTAGGGTCAGTGGTAGCTTGGGCCAGTTATAGCTAGGGTCAGTTGTAGCTAGAGCCAGTTGTAGCTAGGGTCATTTGTAGCTAGGGTCATTTGTAGCTAGGGTCATTTGTAGCTATGGCCGGTTGTAAATAAGGTCAGTTGTAGCTAGGGTCAGTTGTAGCTAGGGTCAGTTGTAGCTAGGGTCAGTTGTATCTAGGGCCAGTTGTAGCTAGGGTCAGTTATAGCAAGGGTCAGTTATAGCAAGGGTCAGTTGTAGCTATGGGCAGTTGTAAATAAGGTCAGTTGTAGCTAAGGTCAGTTGTAACTAGGGCTAATTGTAGCTAGGGTTAGTTGTAGCTAGGGCCAGTTGTAGCTAGGGCCGGTTGTAGATAGGGTCTGTTGTAGGGTCAGTTATAGCTAGGGTCAGTTGTAGATAGGGTCAGTTGTAGATAGGGTCAGTTGTCGCTAGGGCTGGTTGTAGCTAGGGCTGGTTGTAGGTAGGGTCTGTCATAACTAGGGCCAGTCATAGACTCATAGCTAGGGTCGGCATTATGTTTTATTTCTCATTTCTATTAGTTTTATTCACGTAGAAAACTGTAATGTTATTATGTCAATGTTCGTATTTTGAAAATTACCGTGAATTACAATACAAACATTTTACGTCATGGAAAAAAAATTTGAAAAAAATCATATGTAGAAGTGGTTGTAAGTCGATGGTGAATGCTTGAAGTTTGTGTTACATTTTTAAATGTATACACGGTTTTATGTACTGCCGTAAATCAGGGACGGACGATTTCTGAGTGACCCATGGCTGGAAATCTGTTACGTGAAGTTTCTAGATAATGTAGTGATTTGACTTGAATGTTTTTATTTGTTACTTTTCTTGCTGAATGTGACAATGTTTGCAGGTGCTTTGAGGGTGTGGAACTGCAAGACAAGGTCTTGTGTGCACACACAGACACTCCCCGAATCACAGAGCAAGGAGAACGACTCCGACACCGACCTGCACTCACTAACTCAGGCCTTCGTTGTGCCCTCCCTTGGCGTCATATGTACAACCAACCATGAACATAACATACAATTTTTCTCTACACAAGACATGAAGCTGAAGAAACAGGTATGTGGTTGACACCAAAAATGTATGTTTTCTGTTCTTGTACCTTTGGTCGTGTCAATCACTCCTTTTAGACATGGTTTCCCACCAGTAACAACACTTTGTTTAGAGTATCTCTTGTATATGTCAGATATATTATCAAGTTTTCATTTTATTATAACTATTACCTGTGAGAGATCGTCAGGTGAACTGATAAATCATAGAGAATAAGTGTATGCACTATTATTCGGCAATGTTTCATGCATTGGGCTACTAGCACAGATGTTACTGCATCGGGTTAGTAGCACAGATGTTACTGCATTGGGCTACTAGCACAGATGTTACTGCATCGGCCTAGTAGGTGGGGGTACTGTGGGTTCGAATCCTGAATGATGCAATCTTTTTTATAACCTCAAAATTTTTCTTCGAACGAATGTAATTATGGTATTACGAGTCTTCAAGGTACCTCTTCTGTATAATGAATCTTCTATAGCATCGCTCGTCAATAAAATAGAACAACTTTTTGTGGAGGCACGATGTCATGCGATTCGATTGAGAATGTAGTTTTCACTACATTCTGTGTTTATTGGCACAGTTCTAATTTCTGAGTACCAACCAGTGCTATCAGACTAAAAAGGGGGTTCAAAATTCATGCTTTATCGGCGACTGTACATTCCTACAGTATTTTCAGCAAACTCTAACATTAATGTAAATCTTTTTCATAATAAAAGCTGTGTTTGTCCGTTCGTCCGAAGCCAGGCTTAAAGGTTTGGAAAAAACTCACCACACAGGAAATGAACTTAGATATCCAGCTTTGCAGCCAAGCCCACTACTCACTGCACCACTAAAACACCTCGGAGTATTATTGAATACTTGTACACATAGTTATTACACATGAGCTGTCTCGGCACACGAGACTGCCAGTGTATGAGTGTGATATAGAAGCACGAGTCTTACGAAATATTCAGTGGTCGCGCTATACTTACCTTTCCTTATATTTACCATTATACGGTAAATGAGTTAAGAGTATAAACTGTAATGGTGTTTTTTCCTATATATTTACTATTGGAGAGAGTAGGCTCCCATTTTTTAGTCAAGTCCGTATCCTATTGGCCGAATTGAAATGCAAAAAGCTGTTATAATTATGCTTTGTCATCATGTGTTAGCAACAAAGAAATACTATCACTATGAATTTCGTTAGTCTAGGTTTTTCAACTCTACGCAATCAACTTATGTTGCCTTACAAAGAGTTTCTATCATTTCCAATTAGTTCTCCATTTTTTTATTAATTTTGAGATTACAAAGTTTTTTCAATCGTCCTTAGATTCAGATTGGCATTTCTCTGTGTAATATATTTCATTGTTAATGGTAACTTCAGAACTAGAACAATAGCCATTTGCAGGGCTTAATCATGTCTGTTCCGTTTTCGCTAGTACATTGGAAACAATGAAGAGATCATGGATGTACAGCTCTTTGGTTCTAATGAAGAGTTCCTGGCTCTTGCTACCAACAGCACTTCGGTGAGGGTCTACGGACTCGCTGACTTTGACAGGTTAGACAGCTACACTCACAGCTTATCGTAATAATTTGTTGTATTTTTTTCTTCGCTCACATTACTAAAAGTTTTTCATGTGGATCATAGTATCAGCGTTAATATCTTATCTCCCTTCTTTACAGTGTAGAGTTTGTCTAATTTATGCTCTGCTTTATGCAACTACCATATGTTTCTGCGTATAAGCCGATCCTAGAAAAACGGCCCTGAAATCAGGGAATTCATAAGAATTTGCATGTGAGCTAACCCTATAAATCATAACACGTCATACTTATCTGTCAAAGTAAAAGGTTGCGGAAATGCAGTAGCTTTTGGCATAGTACAAAACGTTTCTGATTGGTGAGTAGTTGTATAACTAGCCTATCGTGTCTTAAACGAAAGGAAACAATCATCTATTTGCATTGAGCCAATGGAAAACTTGTTGGCATCTCACATCGACCTTAGTTTCGCTTTATAAAAACACTTATCATAGCTATTTCTTCTTCACAATGATCAGACGCATTACAGCTACATAGATTACACAAATTGTAGACCAATGGACTTCTGATGACTAGCTATTGGGCAGTAGTTGTTGTGACAGTGAGTACCGTAAGTCCTTATACTCAAGCCGCGCGACTTGTCGCCGAGCGCGGCTTCTGGTTCAAGGTAATAAGCCGCCGCGGCTAAATCCAAGTTTTTAAAACTTGCGTGAGGCTTAGGGCGGCTTCTCGATAAATGCGGTCTCTGCTCAGTTCCGCGCTATAACCATAGAACCGCAGTCATGATACACTTTTATGTACGGGATTTTGGCGACCTACTCGTTTATTTTCAGGGTCATGTTTATGGAATACTTTAGACTAACGAAGAATTTATCGCTAATGTTTAACTCACCACAGTAGTAGGTCATTAAAACCGTTTCATTCTTGACCTGTATCTTTCCATAAACGTGATAGCCCTCTAACAGCGCAATAAAAGTCTAGCTGAGACATGACAAAAAGTTGTTAATGCAAGGGTTTAGAAATTTTAATTCGAACTTCGAAGTAAAAGAACATTCTTTTCACATGTACTGATGTAGCCTGTTTTCTTATTCAATAGTACTGGGTATAACGAAACCCTTCTCAACACTCTCGCTCCTGAAGAGGTCAAGGACGACAAAACCTCGGTCATTAGCCGCGGTTTGTGGGTATACGCGGCTTGTAGGAGGATTAGTTTTTCTTTCGTGAATCATCTGGTTTTGAGCACAAGCCGCGCGGCTTGAGCGTGAGGACTTACGGTATTTATTTTTGACAGTAATAATAATGCCATAAGCTATTATAGTGGTAACTTGTCTGACTCGAAATTAGCATGTCTTGACAAACTGTTGTTTTTGGCGGAGTTGTCCCCCGACTAGCGGAACAAGCAAAACAACAGCTGGTCACAATACGCACTGCACCTGGTGCATCAGCTGCACTGAAAGGGAGTTCCGTCTATGGGGCTTGGCTGCGATGTTATGTCGGTCACTCCATTGGTAATCATAACGGATTTAGCCCAAAAATTTATGTAGAAAAGGAAAATCTAGCAACTTTGTTAATAATTTCAACCAATATTAAAAAATCAGTGTAAGCCATTTGTGTCCTTTAATGGGTAAATCCTCTTCGGTAAAATCTTTTTAACTGTACTAGCGATACTATTAATGCAATTGCTCGTGATGTGCAAAAACTGCAAGCGATCATTTGTATGACCAACCACAAACCGTTATTGTCGTCATAGCATATTATTATCAAACAATAGCTGCTTCACGTGGATGTGTATGTTCTTTCCATGAGAACAAAAGCTTGACAGAGAAAGGCTAAATGCACCGGTTCCATCGCATTTCTTTTTCAATGAATCTTCACCTGCGTCTTTTGTTCAAGTGCAAGCCATCGCTGCTGTACAAAACACACTGAGTAAAATGCCACCAGCCACATGCATAGCATGGTTCGAGTTGTACTTCTTGAAATTAAGTTAGCATAATGTCATTTCGTTTGCTTCCAATCAGAGTTGCACGCGTATAAGATGGACCCCTTAGTTTCATGATTTTTTTTGGGTTTTAAAATCGGTGTATATGTTAGGATATACGGCACATTTTGTGATTAATCCTAGAATCTGTCAAAAACCCTAAAATTATTTTGAACTATTTCCTGTTGAAGGTGCGTTCCTTTGCTATTCCTTGAATTGAAATTCTAGTTGTATGTGATTAGATAATTATGACCAAGCCCAGGTGCCAATACTGATACTTTTGATATTAGGGACTTAATTACCTACCCACTTGACAAACTACCTGAATCATTATTAGAATGTTGGTTACGTAAATAAGGAGTTCAATAAACTCCACTTAAATCTGACATAACTAGTTGTTTGCTCTTTTTCTAATATTCAGAAGACAGCTCTTAATCTCTAGCAATATACGCTTGTGGCTCATATATTATTGAATCTGAAGTTGCTAAAAGATGTCAAGTGGGTAGCTAAAAGCTTTGCCACTGATCTACTAAAACTACCATCAATTCTACTATAAAGGAAATTGTAGCAGTTCAGTTTCTAATTGTAGCCAATTATTTTGAGATTGGGAAAAACAACATGCAAAAAGGATAAAAATAACTTCATGTTGCAGTATCCTTGGATATCTATGAACAGTAAATCAACACAGTTTACTATAGTACAATGTAAATAACAAAATGATATATTTAAGAACAATATACAATATCGCTTACCCTAATCACAATTTTACAAACCTTTGTTCAATAGTAACTTTTCAGTACTATCCTAGACCAATTGTTAGTCGGTCGAACAACTAACTTGTTGATGCTATGATTCAATATTTCTCTACTAAATAAATTATTATTGGTAAATTGGCTTTAGGTTCCCTCATTTACAGGTTGCAGTATTAGGTCGAAAGTAAATCAGCCAATCGGGTAGATTGGTCTCAACAGAACTTTTATTAAATACATTCTAAATCTTGCAAGAAGATTCTTTTATTGGAATGTTTAAAAATACTGGTCATTTTCTGTTTTCTAACCTTTAATCTAAAAACATATCCTAAAATTATACCATTAAATATTTTATTTTGTTAGTTCTTTTTGTTACAGAGCCCTCTAAAAAATACATTTAAAATTGAATTTGCAGAAAATTTTTAGTAAATTTTATCAAAAAGTATTAGTATTTTGTTATCATTTGCGATTGTTTTTGATGTTTGAGATGTCTGATTGCCAGGATGTTTTAAGATTAAAATCGATAGGACTTGATCGTGATTAAGATGCTCAGATCTAGAAAAAAGCGCGATTATGACGTCTATAGTTGCTAAAAGGTCGACAGAATAGAGATGCATTATGCTTGAACGCAATAGCCGATATCGACTATTGCATCGATAACAACTAGTGATGTCATTTGGCGTGTTTTTTTCTGAAGGTTTTCATCGCGATCAAGTTTTATCGATTTCAATCTTGAAACATCCTGGCAGTCAGATCATCTCAAACATCAAAAGCAAATGATAGAAAAATACTGATACTTTCTGATAAAATTTTTGGGCAAGTTCAATTTTAAATTTAGTTTTTGAATGGCTCTGTAACAAAAAAAACTAACAAAATAAAATATTTAATAATGGAATTTTAGAATATGTTTTTATCCTGGTAATCAGATCACCTTATACATTAAAAAAATCGCAAAAGATAAAAAAAACTGATACTTTCTGAGAAAATCTACTGAAATTTTGTGCAAGTTCATCTTTAAATAAGGATTTCATAATTTCACTTCCAAACAGAACGCTTTGCTGTTTCTGTGTGGTATGTACCACATATCCCAAACAGAACGCTTTGCTGTTTCTGTGTGGTATGTACCACATATCCCAAACAGAACACTTTGCTGTTTCTGTGTGGTATGTACCACATATCCCAAACAGAACCTTTTGCTGTTTCTGTGTGGTATGTACCACATATCCCAAACAGAATGATTTGCTGTTTCTGTGTGGTATGTACCACATATCCCAAACAGAACCCTTTGCTGTTTCTGTGTGGTATGTACCACATATCCCAAACAGAACCCTTTGCTGTTTCTGCGTGATGTGTACCAAATATCCCAAACAGAACCCTTTGCTGTTTCTATGTGGTATGTACCACATATCCCAAACAAAATGCTTTGCTGTTTCTGTGTGATATGTACCAAATATCCCAAACAGAATGCTTTGCTGTTTCTGTGTGATATGTACCACATATCCCAAACAGAACGCTTTGCTGTTTCTGTGTGGTATGTACCAAATATCCCAAACAGAATGCTTTGCTGTTTCTGTGTGATATGTACCACATATCCCAAACAGAACCCTTTGCTGTTTCTGTGTGATATGTACCACATATCCCAAACAGAACCCTTTGCTGTTTCTGCGTGATATGTACCAAATATCCCAAACAGAACTCTTTGCTGTTTCTATGTGGTATGTACCACATATCCCAAACAGAATGCTTTGCTGTTTCTGTGTGATATGTACCAAATATCCCAAACAGAATGCTTTGCTGTTTCTGTGTGATATGTACCACATATCCCAAACAGAACGCTTTGCTGTTTCTGTGTGGTATGTACCAAATATCCCAAACAGAACACTTTGCTGTTTCTGTGTGGTATGTACCACATATCCCAAACAGAACCCTTTGCTGTTTCTGTGTGATATGTACCAAATATCCCAAACAGAACTCTTTGCTGTTTCTGTGTGGTATGTACCACATATCCCAAACAGAACCCTTTGCTGTTTCTGCGTGATATGTACCAAATATCCCAAACAGAACCCTTTGCTGTTTCTATGTGGTATGTACCACATATCCCAAACAGAATGCTTTGCTGTTTCTGTGTGATATGTACCACATATCCCAAACAGAACGCTTTGCTGTTTCTGTGTGGTATGTACCAAATATCCCAAACAGAATGCTTTGCTGTTTCTGTGTGATATGTACCACATATCCCAAACAGAACCCTTTGCTGTTTCTGTGTGATATGTACCACATATCCCAAACAGAACCCTTTGCTGTTTCTGCGTGATATGTACCAAATATCCCAAACAGAACACTTTGCTGTTTCTATGTGGTATGTACCACATATCCCAAACAGAATGCTTTGCTGTTTCTGTGTGATATGTACCAAATATCCCAAACAGAATGCTTTGCTGTTTCTGTGTGATATGTACCACATATCCCAAACAGAACGCTTTGCTGTTTTTGTGTGGTATGTACCAAATATCCCAAACAGAATGCTTTGCTGTTTCTGTGTGAAATGTACCAAATATCTCAAACAGAACGCTTTGCTGTTTCTGCGTGGTATGTACCAAATATCCCAAACAGAACGCTTTGCTGTTTCTGTGCGATATCTAGTGTCTTTCCGGTTTTTCCCAGAGGCTACCCTGAGTTGGTTTTCTCCACTTTTGCAGTGACTTACTACATGGACACACAGACATTGTCATGTGCATATCGGTCAGTAACGATGGCTGTCTCTTGCTCAGCGGTTCTAAGGATAATACTGCCATCCTCTGGAGTGTAGGTGATGGAATTCATGACATACAAAAACTCTACACCGCATATGGACATGCACAGTCAGTCAGCGCTGTCTGTCTTCCCAGGTAAAATAGCTGGCTCTCTAGTGACTCAGCCTATGATTGATGTTTCATAGTATTGTTTATGTTTAATCACTGATTGATACTCAAGGAGTTAATACAAACATCTATATATATTTCTCAAAGTTTGTGTATTCGTCTCTGAGTATGTCCAGCTATAGCTATCAAAATCTTGGAATGAAGAATCTATAGCACAAAAGATTTGATCACAGTCCCTCTCATTCACCAGTCCGACACCTTACCAATTCAGCCACACGAGCTTGATAGATTTTGCTAGGCGATATACATGTATGTCGATATATGGGAGCAAATATGCTACCACGTTACGATGTGATGTCACGGAGCGGGGTAGCTTTTATTTGTAAGCTTACTCAGATTATCTCTTGGCAATATACCAGGCTAATAGCAGGTGGCAGGCAGCTCTCATTGTTTATAAGCTGATTTTTAATACCCGGGCAACGCTGGGTAGCGCAGCTAGTATATATATATAAATACATTGATACGTCTTTACTATAATAAGAGCCATGATTGTAGTTTGCAAAAAGATTGCATTGTGCAGGATTTGAACTCGTATATGTAATTTGAGATGTTTGTTAAATTGTGCAAATATATCTGACAAGTTTCAACATTAACTGCACATCAATTACGTAGTGTACTGTTTGGCGTGCTACATGAAAGCTTACAGATGAGATTGATGATGAGATACATGATCAGTTTTATGAAAAAAGACCCCTATTTATAGAAGCTGCTTGATACGCATGAATATAAACAGCTCAGTTTGATTGGAAGCAGGCATTTCATACGTTCAGCACATGCATACAGCTGAGCTACATCCTTATTATTGTTATACCTACCAATCTCGCACAGACACTCGCTAGAACCAAACTCGATAAATTAACGTCATTTCAGCACCTTCCTGGTTTAAGATTTCGTTTGTTGCATTTTTTTAAAATCCTGATTAAATAGGACAGTTGTAAGGAGCTAAGGCTATTTTAAACACAAAACTTGTGTAAATATTGTTATAGCCAGCAGCATGAACAAATGAAAAAATTGTCTATAACTTTGTCAATATATTATAAAGAAGCAGAAGAACAGTAAGAGACTGTCTAACAAGTACATGTAATGGAGCATAATTCACGCTTTCAGTATGGTTAAGAGGAGTGCACATAACTTTGTATTGCCATGGGCACATAACTCTGCATTTTTAAGTGCACACAACTCTATATCGTCAAGCGCACATAACTTTGCGTTATTATGTACGCATAACTCTACATTGTTAAAGGTTGACTTGCAAAAAAATTCACATGACAGTTATTTGGTATCAAAAGATTCACCCTGTCTTACTCTGCTATGTTGTAGGTGCCAAATGTGTGGAAATGTGATTACAAGCTCTTAAAAGCTCAAAAACGAAAAGCCGCCATTGATTGGAATCTCTTTATTTCTCTGACGTTGTCATTACAGTTTGGTTATTGTCTTGTCATGTGATGTTCTCACGGGAATTGAAAGGCCAATAAAAAGCTCAATATAAAACTTATCGTAGCACTAGTTTATGACAAACACTTCGGGTTTTACCGAAGACCCGTTATCAAATATAGATGCTCGCTACTTTACAGTTTTGTTTCGGCTTGGTCTAATCGGCAAGTCGTAATCTGATCATGTGACCCAATACTTCGCAAATAATCTTTGCAGCACTTTTCGAGTATCACAGGTGACCAACAGGCTTGTCATGATTATCAGACAATGATATGTACTCCTTCGAGCTAAGGTTAGAAAATTAAACGAATTTTTACGGTAAGTTATAAGATATCACTGCTAAAAGTGACAGCATTACAATGATGATAAAACAGACGTGTAAGAACAATAGGCATGGTTTTATTGAATGCGTGAAGTATATTTGGGAAAATATTTCGACGAATAAGGTTGCAGGAAAGTGTAAACAGAAATCATCTACCACAACTACGCCACATTTGAGCCGTTTTGGAAACTACGGCTGTCTCGTGTGGCTGCGATTAACTGTTCGCTTTTTAGCTTTTAAGAGCATGTAATCGTATTTCCACATATTTTGCACCTACAACACAACAGAGTAAGACATGGTGAATTTTTTGATATCAAATAACTGTAATGTGAATTTTGTTGCAAGTCAACCTTTAAGTACTCATAATTGTGTATTGTCATGTGCACACAACTCTGCATAACTGTTTACCTAGCTTGTATATTCACATTCTGGAAAAACAATCAAACTTCATGGAGACTAGACTTCTTATTTAATGCTCCATAACTTGGTGGTTTCTCGTTTGTTTGTTCGTTTTATTTCACATTAAATCATGACATAATAAGATTATAGAAACTTAAGGTGCAATGTGGGCCCACATGTACGTAGCATGGCTATTTCTTCTTTTTAGGTTTTATTAATCGTAAAATTTACTAGTGTTTATCTAAGCTGTGTAGTGTGATGCTAATGATCACGTCATGCCTTTTATGCAGGCTTGGCTGCCACCAGTTCATCACTGGCAGCGTAGACAACACC
Source organism: Watersipora subatra (assembly GCF_963576615.1). Lineage (NCBI taxonomy): Eukaryota > Metazoa > Bryozoa > Gymnolaemata > Cheilostomatida > Watersiporidae > Watersipora > Watersipora subatra. Next base: position 64,216,525 of record NC_088709.1, read on the forward strand.
CTGAAGGTGTGGAGGGGACCAAGCGAGGACCTGACTGACTCCCCTGAGCAGATCATATGCACTGAGACAGTTTTGGCACACGATAGAGACATTAACGCTGTGGATGTAGCGCCAAACGATAAACTGCTTGTGACAGCTTCTAGAGACAAGACTGCCAAGGTAAAATTGCTTCTCACTCATCTCTGTAGGATAAGTTTATATGACATCTGACACGTGTTTGAGCTTCTGTATCCAGCTCTAACTTGAGTTCACTTTTCTTGCTGTTTAAAAATATCGTATTTCATCGGTTCTAACAAGAAACTAGTATTATGTATGTCTTTTTATTGCATCGCATCTTTTCTGTAAACAGCATTCTCATTGGTTATGTAAACAAAATGATATTTAACTTTATGATATCATGTACAAGAGCTTCAGAAGAATCGATCGTAATGTCATCTATTCGTTCTAAAAGATGCATCAGCGTATCTGCTGCTATCATTAATAGGATCCAACTAAACAAAGTTGAGTAAGGTACATCTGCAGCGCTGTGGTTCATGCGCTTACGACAGGAAACCAGCGTATGCTTTGGCGGCATCTGTTCATCTTTCCCTTTCAGCATCCTTCGACCTTTATCTGCTGCACCAACTTTAGTTTAGCAAAAGAGATGAATGACATGTGTCTGCTTCGAGCTATTTTTATTGCAAAGGTCACTCATACACATGTTAAGCATTCTTGAATGTACGTAGTTGCAACGTGAGGGAGATGACTCGTATAGCAGACTGACTCATACAAAGGGCATAGTCAGCTTCTCACCGTATAGGGGGGGGGCATAATTAGGTGCATGTGAGGAGTACAGATTTCAATCACGCACCCCTCAGTCTTAAAAAACCATCGTGGTTTTTGCTTTGATCAGGCTACACAATAATCAGGTCGGGCAGGGTTTATTGGCAATTGGTAGGGGTGTGTGGAGGACTAAAAGCCATTGCCTGAAATCTTTTTAAATACAGTTGACCCTCGCTTTTTCGCATTTCACTTCCCCGGACTTCCAATTGTTCAGACTAATAGGTGGCTCTCACGATAGACGACGCAACCAATACTTGCAGGGGAGTTTTGCCCCATATTGTCATTTTCATTTGTTAATATTATTGGTATTAATATTATACTGTTCCCTATTGCAGGTATAATCATATTTTACTCTCCCATTTATACTGTATATGCATACTAGCTGTGCTACCCGGCGTTACCCGGGTATTAAAAACCAGCTTATAAACAATTAGAGTATCTGCCACTTGCTGTTAGCCTGGCACATTGCCAATGGATAATTTGAGTAAGCTTACTAATAAGAACTACCGCTTCTCATCACGTTACATTGTATATGCATTTTGTACACTAGGAGTATGTGTGTGAGGCAATATCGGCTGTTTAATGTACAGTACTGTACAGTACTCAGTTTTCAATGTCTGGACTTCTTTAAGGTCCGGACATGGCTCAGGTTTGTCTGTAGTTTAATGTTTGTAAGCTATAATAGCCCAACACATGCTCATAACAAGCACGTTTGGTATGTAGGTTAACAAATTTTTATTAGGTTTTTTGCATGTCATCAATGAAATAATTATTGCGTCGGTAACAAGCTGCTGAAATATGCGTGTAGAGGACAACTCTAAATTTATGAGTATGTGAAGGACTAAAGGCTGTTCACACCATATTGCAGTATGTCGACGTTAATCCAGCAATACATCGGTGATCATTTTTGATAACATTGAAAGCACCATTACAAACCCATCAGCGAATAGTCCGCAACATAACATTCTCATTACAAAATGTTGTCACTGAATCAAAGAAAGACTAGTCTCACAGCTACTATCATGAAGAAAAATATAGATCAAGCAATTGGCGACATCCAATCACCATCGCTGAAGTGCTGCACATTGCGAAGACTATCATGGATGCTCGGCGAAATATCGGGAAAGTTTCACAGCTGCAGTGTTTTCCAACATATCTATGTTACGTCAGCGATGTCATCGGTGTATGGTTGACGAATAATCTCCGAGAGGTTATCCGCAACATACGGTGGTACGGTGTGAACCAGCCTTGACCAAATGCATATTGCATATCCCATTCCACAATTAATGTTTTTTCAGCATTTTGCCACTTTTCAGCATTAGCCATTTTGTCCTTTAGGATACATCGGGCTGATGATATGTATAGTTGAGACAGTTTATAACATAAGTGACTGAATCCCTGATGTTTTTTTCTGTTGATTATAGTAAGTCAATGAGCCCTCATCTGATCCTCTCAAGCATTCCAATAAATTAATATTAGTAAAAAAATATTTAGCTGGAAAAAGTGTTCACGTTGCTGCAGATTATACTCTTGTCAATTTTGTAGGTGTGGAAAGCAGACGATCTCTCCTTACTCGGAGTGCTCAAGGGACATTCTCGTGGCATTTGGAAGGCCAAGTTTTCTCCTATTGATCAGGTGATTATAGCTTATTGCAAGGATTAGTAAATGGTTATGTAAGCATTTATTGCCCTCTGGAGAACATGGGTCTGAGAATTGACAACTAGCTTGTTGCTACGTCACCATTCTCAGGGAAGTTTGACTTTTGTATTTTGACATTCTTCTGACAGTATTAGTCAGGTTGCTTTTAATGGCAAAAGTGTCATTATGACATCTATGAACAGAATCCTTTAATTGGAGTTGGTTTGAGTAGTAACTCTGAGTGACAGCATTTTCAAGAGCGTGAATCGGGGTGTGGGATAGAAGATTTTTGATTTAAACCGCCAATCGTATTTGCCATAAGGTAATGGTATCGACTGTTGCCAGGCGTCCTATGGATCAACTTGAAAATTATTACAGGCCATGAGATCTGAACTCAGAGCTTTATTTTCCTTGATGGAAACCGATGATCTATCTAAATCTTTGCCATACTAAAAACCATGTCCGACCGTTTATCCGAAGTCACGGTAAGATATTGAAAAAATTGCATCTCACTCGATTCAAATTCGCGACATGCAGCCTGCTAGACCACAACACTAAGGACACTTTATTTACACACACAAAAAGTTTTTCACAAAGAACACTTTGTTGAGAAATTTATCTGTTTTCATAGATTATCTGTTTTCATAGATTATCTGTTTTGTATCAAACGTACTCATACAAAAAACAGTGCACATTAGAGATTAAATAGGAAGAGTCAGATATTTTATAGCTACATAACTGGCAGTGTAGCATATGTTATAGTCTAGTATATTGTAAATTTTTAATACTTGTGTATTATGCTTCGGCCCCATATTGAGACACAGTAGAAGTTTCAGATCGAAGGCCCTTCCGGATATCAACCTGCTGCTTGGCAGTCTACAGTCTTAACCACTACACAGCTGCCTAACATGCATTCTATCTATATACTTATAAATTATGATTGTCTTGTAAACTCGCTTGATACTGTCACACTGAAGAAATGATATAGATAGTAATTAGAATGCTTCATAAAAGATTTTTGTGTGCAGTGCTCAAACTCAGGGTAGCTGAGGGTACCAGACGCTAATAAGACTGATCGACTTGTAATCCTGCTTGACATCGTCGCACTCAAGAAATAACATAGACAGTCAATAAAGCTTGCAATACCAACACTTTACTGCGCACTGCTCCAATCTAAGCCTCTTTAGGATTTGAAGAATAATATTTACTATAATAAGAGTGATGATCTGTGAAGTTATAAAATTCTCACATGAGAGAAGAGTTGTAAGAGGAGACTCACTATAGCTTATTTTATGTATAAAAGTAGGTTCACTTCAAGTAATACCAGACTTAATTGGCAATCTTAGAACTTTCATTTTACATATAAATGTGCCACGATCTATCAGATTAGAAACTCAAGTATCCATCTTCCAGTGCATTAGGACAATCACCTTTAATGAACACATTCATAGATTTTTTTCACGAAAGAAATTCCGTTCTTACTGCTGGCACATAATATATGCTCATAGTTTATTCCTGTAACATCAAAATGACTCATCAATTACATGTGTGCCAGAAACTCAACAACACAATTTGAGTTAAATTTGAGTTAGTTTACCGGCTTCACATGCGTTAAGGACAGTTGTCCTCAATGAACGAGTTCATGAACTTATGTCGGGAAAGCAGTGTAGCAGTGTGTGAAAAAAATAGAGGGAATCCCAAGCAACTCCAAGCTTACTGCTCCGGGTTAAATTTAACTCCGCGAATAATTTTATCCTGTAGGGTATTAGTATGTGGAGGTAAGTCAAGGTTTGAGTGTGCTTAGGTAGTACTTGCACCTGCTAATATCAATCCATGCTATTGTTTTACATCAGGCCATATCAGTTTCTGTTTCTATTCCATTGATTTCTACTGGTTCTAATAATAAGTATAAGTTTTTTCTGTATCTAAATTTTGTATCCTGTTAACCATTAATAACCATTCAATTGTTTGCTGTTTTGCAGTGCATAATAACAGCGTCAGCTGATGGAACCCTGAAGATTTTTACTATTACAGACTTCACTTGTGTCAAGGTCAGAACTATTATGTCAAGGTCATTGCCATTCCGTTGTCAATACCTTTAATTTAAGTCAAAACTATTATATTCAAAGTCACTAGCAGTATGGTTAGGACATTATCAACATTATTTCAAGACGAGTATTATAATGTGAATGTCAGAAGTTCAGAATTACTGTGTCAAGGTCAAGATAATTGGGCCAAGGCTGCTACCTTATGATAAGCCAAGTTTATTTGATTATACTATTATTGTATCATTATGTTTTGGCTATTGCTATGGTAACAACCGTTCTAATGCATGAAGATCAAAGTTAGCACGATTGTTTTTCTGCATGAAGTGTAAGGGTGGCTACACTAGCCCTCCTGGTGGCATCAGCATTTTTTAGATCCTTCATAACTCTAGCAATTTATATTATTAGAATCAATAACTCCTACTTAAAAATAATTGTTTGCGTGATTAATAAAAATAGTGAAGGTAATTGAAAATCTAAAAAAACTAAAAAATCCAAAAAACTACTATTGGCCAATATTGGAAGTTGCCTCAAATACTATTGGTCAATATTGGGAGTTGCCTCAAATACTATTGGTCAATATTGGAAGTTGCCTCAAATATTATTGGTCAATATTGCGAGTTGCCTCAATTACTATTGGCCGATATTGAAATCACTCAGTTTTCTTGCCCTTTATGGAATATTTAAGTCATCCAATCAAAATCTTTATTCGTGAAAGCAGAACAAGCATTGACATAATTTTTATATCGAAAAATAAATTTTAAATGTTAACATATTCTGATAAACTGACTTTAGAGAAGAGCTTATTTGTAAAGAGTTTTTAAAATTTCCAATCTTTGCAAAAAAGCAATTACTTATGGCACTTGTCAGAAGATGAGCCGCTGAAGTGGTTAGAAGCCATTTTATAGCCACGACTCAAACACTACTATTGAATGTCTAAATACAATACAGACTTTATTTACGAACTTGTACATCACTCTTTGACCTTTTCTCCTGTATGCGCAGGAAATATATATGACAAGGTACAATGGCAGTTACTGTAAGCTAATTGTATCACATCCACAGATTGGCTAGTTGGCAGTCTGTCCAGAAGTCCATGTGTTGTCAAAAAGTATTTCCTTATGTCAGTGCCCCCAATTTTTTTGTTTTTAAATTTAGTTTATCATTTTATTAATTTCAAGATCATTGCTGGTAAATGAAAGAGCACTATAGCTACTAATAACTGAAAACCTTGACCCACGGCCACTGCATACAAATCGTTTCACATGCAGCGTAAAATAGGGGCAAATATTTGTCATGGCATACGAAGTAGCTGCTAAAATATGAAATGCCCAGAAACATCACAGTTGTGTAAGTAAAAGCAAGAAAATATGGCGGAAATTAAAACTAAAACATTACAATAATTAAAAATTACATAAATTAGTTTAAATTTATCTAGTGTACTTTAGACTAAGCTCTGTCATATATTTCTAACACCTACACATGGTCTCTAAGTCTGTCGCACTGTCTCTAAGGTAAGCTACAATAAAAAATATTTTTACTGGCTATTTTAGTGCTTTATTAATATAGCTTTTGCATATAGTTTAGTAACAAGCTTAACAAAATATAATGCGTTTTTATGGGAATATGTTAACGTCCAATAATTTTAGCATATAAAACAAATATTGGAACAGGTTAACTTCATCAGTCAAATTTTGACTGTACCAAAAGTTTGACTCTACCAAAAGTTTGACTGTATCAAAAGTTTGACTGTACCAAAAGTTTTACTGTATCAAAAGTTTGACTGTACCAAAGGTTTGACTGTACCAAAGGTTTGACTGCATCAAAGGTTTGACTGCGCCAAAGGTTTGACTGTAGTTTTAAAATGGTGTCATTGATCCTTTAACGATAAAGAAGCGGATTCCTTGTTCCCGTGCAATGGTTTCCAACGATCTTCCTTTATAGGGTGAATTCTCAAGTTGTCTTCATCTAAATACACTTTTATTACTGATTCATATAGATTTCTTTGGGGGGCTTATAAATGGAACTAATCTGTGTGGCCTTGGCCTTATATGCCACCCATTTTGTAGACATTCGAAGGTCACGAGTCTCCTGTGCTTAATGTCTCCTTTGTTACACGAGGAATGCAGTTTGTGTCAAGGTGGGTTGTACTTTTATCATGGTCAGTTTTACTTTATAGAAATTTACTGTATTATATTACTTTATTGTATAACTTTATTCCAGAAAGTTAATTTATTTCACGATATATGAAATACCAGAGTACAAGTCATAAACATGATTTGCAAGGACCATGCAGTAACAAGTTAGTGAAAGAAATGACATATAGTTCTGAAGCGGCTTCGAATAGCGGCTCTTCTCCCTTGTACAAACTCAAAATGGTTTGAATAGTGATTGATTCGACATGGAGTATGGTTGTGAGAGAGTGAACTTTACCACATTGCATGGTAGTTATATGATTATTATAATTACTAGTACATTAGCAATCTAGTAGTCTGTGAGGGATCCCACGGTGTGTCAATAAAGCCATAAGTGTAACTATGTGCACAAATATTCAGAAATGTTGGAACGCAACTGATCGCCACAAATTTTAGGGTGTTGGGCTACTAAGCTGAATGTTTGAATCACAAACGATGCAGTCTTTCACCTCATCTTCTAACCGCAGCTTCGGATGGACTGACGGACTTGTCTCTTATTATAGTAAAGATTTTTGTTGTGTGATGTTTTAAATAGTCGTAAAAACTATTTTATTTACAACTTTCATCAGTTCAGTAAATTTTTGCTTATAAATGTAATTATTTGAGTTGCTGTTAGATTCCATGTTGGAGTGACAGGCCAGTCTGATCTTGTGCTAGGTTGATGCAGTCATAACAAGATTTCCTTTTCGAAACAACCAATCGCACTGAGCTTTCCCTTAGGAACTAACTGATCACACTCCTGATATACCCCTTAGGAACTAACTGATCACACTCCTGATATACTCTGTTTGTCTATGCCAATCGTAATGATGTTATTTGGTACCAGTGGTTTTAATGCCAAAGTGTAGGCAGCTCTCCTTAATGCTTTGAACTGGATTCATTCAAGTCTTGAAGTTGCTTACTGATCTCATACTTCCTTATTGTGTTTTATTTCTGTTGGTTTTTATCATAGTTTCAACTAATTCTTTATTCCCAATTGTTCATAATTTCCAAAAAAACTTTTATTATGATCCTTACTATGCTTGCCAATATATAATAAGCATCCATTGTGAAAAAGTTTTAATTTATTTCTCTTACATCAAATATATTCAGCCATTTCTGTAGAGGGATTTAATATGACTGTCGGCGGTCTGGCATGTAAGGAAGAGTGGGCACTTCAATAACCTACCTGAAGACGCTCAAACGAATCCAGTTCAAAGCATTACAAGTGGTGCCTAAACTTCGGCACCAAATCAATTAGCGTCAAAAACTTCCATCGCCACAATATCGACACCTTAACTTCAGCAAAACGTCGCCAAATACTGCTAGACTCTATGTCAATGTATTTGTTCATATTGCAGTGACGATGCGGGTATAATAAAGTTGTGGAACATAAAGGACACTGAGCTGGTAAAGACAATGGAAGGACACAGTGAGAGATGCTGGGCTCTCACTACTGACAAGTCCACGCAGGACAGGATGGTGTCAGCCTGTGCAGGAGGCACATTGGTTGTCTGGAAGGTCTGTTAGTGCTTTATGCAGCTGAGATTTATGAGTTGTGTTGGAGTGGGTGGTACTATAGCTAGAGGGGAAGTAGCAAGTAGATTATCAGCATAACCTAGACCAAATAAGTATGTTATCAGCATAACCTAGACCAAATAAGTATGTTATCAGCATAACCTAGACCAAATAAGTACATTATCAGCATAACCTAGACCAGATAAGTACATTATCAGCACAAACTAGACCAAATAAGTACATTATCAGCATAACCTAGACCAAATAAATAGGTTGTCAGGATAACCTAGACCAAATAAGTACATTATCAGAATAACCTAGACCAAATAAGTTACTGTAGTTGTTAGCTACAGTTGTGGTTCATAGGTTGCCTTTAGATAGAGCAATGTAATGTACATTAGTGCCACCTTAATTTTTGTTCCATAGACTTATGCTTACATAGAGTGACGCGTACATAGAGCGACATTCTGTAATGCATAGTTAACTTAACACATGGAGTTCTATTACATCAAATGTTGTTAAAAATAGATGTTACATATAGTGTTGTTACATAGAGCTGCGATACATAGAGTGTTGTTACATAGAGCTGCGGTACATATAGTGTTGTTACATAGAGCTGCGGTGTATAGAGTGTTGGTACATAGAGCTTCAGTACATAGAGTGTTGTTACACAGAGCTGCGGTACATAGAGTGATTCTACTTAGAGAGATGTGACATAAAAATTATATTACATATGGTGATAGTACATAAAGCTGTGTTAGATGTAGTTATGTTACATAAGGAGATTTTACATAGAGTGATGTTACTTAGAGCTGTGTTATTTAAAATGGTACTACATAGAGAGGTGTTTTATAGGGAGATGTTATATATAGTTATGCTAAATAGAGAGGTTCCATGAAGCAGTGATACATATAGGTACGGTACATCAAGATAAGTTACATAGAGTGATAATACATAAAGTTACGCCACGTAGAGATACACTATGTCAAATGAGTTGAAAATAATTGAGTAATTAGTATCCATTGTAAGAGGTTATGTGAACCCACATTGTAGGACGTAACGGAAGAGCAAGTCCTGCAAGTCAGAAAACAAAAGGAAAAGATATTCTTACAGTAAGTAACACTTGCTACTCCTATCTATATACTGTTCTCTGTTCGTCCTTATGAGAGCCATCAGTTGACAGCTTGGTTCAATAATTGATGGTGAGTCAATAATTGGTTAACATTTTATCAATTACATGTATTGATACTCATATCAATAATTTTTCCAAACTATCAAACATTTTATCATAACAAAAGTTTTAACGGTTGTTATCTATCCTGACCCGCAATGAGTTGGCTCTCAGATAAAGTTTGCTCCTAGTTGGAGCTGCTCGCAGGCTTGAGTGAGTAATACTAAATGTGGTGACTTGCAGGGAGCAGGAGTTGTCCAACCTTATCCATGAGAAGAGGTATGAAGAGGCTCTTAGTCTTGCTCTGACTATGGAGAAGCCTTTTAATACACTTAAGATTGTCAATGGTAGGTCTATGGTTGAATCTATGTAGGCATATCTAGGCATATTACTGTGGCTGGTTCCTTGCGTAAGGTTACAAATCTGATTTGAGTAACATTCATTGTCAATTAAATATCTTTTGTTATATCTTTGGCATATAATACATTGTCTTCCCATCTGTACATGTTTATTTTGCGACCTATAGCATCTGGTAAAAACTTTTATCTACACTGCGTGGCATTTAATTGAATTACTGTGTTATTCAGGAGTTGTCTTACATTGTTACATTACACTAATGAATGTCTTTTCTTGTGCATGTTTGAAATGTCAATAGTTTGAATTTAACTTTGGAATATTTTTAATTTATGGCGATGTTATGAGGGTTGTCTTTTTATGTTACAGAGATTCTGAAAATGGAGACAGAAGAAGTTTTATCTGAGACTGTTGAAAAGCTTTCTCTTCCGCAAATTGGTTAGTCAAATATTCTCAAGTTTTTGCTATAGATTTACCTTGAGTTTAACTCTGGAGGACTTTGATGAATCATATTATTCCATTTATTTTTTTTTAGCTCTTTATTGTCAGCATAAAACTTAATTTCTTAATAACATTTCTACAACGTAAGAACATCTCAAATCAGGGTGGTTAAACGAAACGTATCAGCCTTGCCTTGACAGTACCATCTGCTTACAGTGCACATAGTTGACAAATAATCATCGAGAGGACAACCCCAACATCTGGCAATACAGCGTGCATAAGTCCTTAGTTGGCTATCAAGAGTTGTTTTCTTTTTCTCCTTGGAAAACTAACAGAGTTAACTATTTCTATTTTCACTAAATGAATTGTTAGGGCTTCAATCTTTTCATTGTTTCTATGGATGGCAAAAGAAACAATTTACAACAACAGAGTTTTTCTAACTTACCATTACGTGACAGCTCTCCTTACAGTCAAACCTCAACATACAAGAAGTCCTCTTTGTGTGTAAAGTTCATTGTACGCCGAGTAAAACATCGCCATACGATTACGCTAATTGGTCCAATTAATTCCGCTGTTCAAAAACCTACAATAATTTCCCAATTAAAGAACCTACAATAAATTCCCAATTAAAGACCCTACAATAATTTCCCAATTGAAGAACCAACAATAATTTTCCAATTAAAAAACCTACACTAATTTCCCAATTGATACTGTGGATAGTTAACACAATAATATAACAAATGAATTATCAAGGAAAGTTTACAAAATAATTTAAATTGTTTTTATTATTGTTTTACCTTATATGCATGCAAATGGAAATGTAGGCTTGGCAATACAGGTGAACGGTTCAGAGGAATTTTTCGTTTAGTTTTTTCTTTCCGTTCCCTACTTTTACCTAGAAAACCGCGATGCTCAAAAAACTGACCAGCCTAAGTAAAGATATGACTGTACGTACGCTGAGTATCTCCTGGCTCAGGACTTACTACTATAAGGTTGTAGGTTCAGTCCAAGTTGGGGTCTATTTTTTTGGTTTGAGTGATTTCTTCACATTTGCACTCAGCCGTGTAATTGGTAATTCTGAGGTCTAACAAGAAGGAAGTCTTAGTGAGCAAACACCCCAATAAATGATGGTCCCACGACCAAACAAGAGTGAAACGATTGATTGGGAGATTTATGATAAATGCACATGTGCACACAACTCCCGAAAAATTATCCGTTAACGGCCGTCACCAAACCCTTGCAACGAAATCCTATCAACAAATTTAACTATTTTTCAGTAAAGTCGTTTAAGTATAATAATGATACAAAACGCAGATAAACCTATTTAAATATGTTACCAAGCCTTTGAAAGGTTACCGCAAATTCCTAAAACTAACCCATCTGATCAGATTATACATAAATAGACAGATTTATTAGGACGAAAATCGTCACAAAACGCTTGAAACGCTTCGTTTAATAAAAGTTAAGACCGGAAATTGAAACGCCGAGCGACAGAGAATAGAACGATAAAGTCTTGCCACAAAACACTTCAACAGCTTGGTTTATTAATAGTTTCGACCGACCTACGAAACGCCAATAAAGCCGTGCGACAGATAGTATAACTGTTTACTGTGTACTGTTTGAGACGTAGACCGATTTACAGGTACGAAAATGTGGTACACAGTTTATCAGCCTACGTTTTTGTCCAATTACCGAAGGTTTTTCAAATTATCTAGAACATCAGCCAGATTTCTTTACATCTTATCTACAAGGTAGGGCGTTACTACAACGCCCTTTTATGACAAGAATATTTCTTTATTTCACTCCAGTTTGCATAAAACTTCCAGACGCGTAAATGCCAACGCTTGCTCTCTGTTACATATCGCTGTCAAAACCATTCTACATTCATCACAACACAACCAACTTTCAAACTGTATATTACACATCAGTTTGCCGTTTAACTTTTAATATTGCATTTCAGAGATATAATAAACATACATGTATTTCTTTATTGTTGGCATTGCTGTTGTTAGTTAAATTATGTACAGTAGGTTAGGTCTACAGCTTGAATTAATATTTATTTTATTATTGTAAAACATAAGTTTGAGATAGTTAGATATTTATTTTATTAATATTTATTTCTGTTACATATCGTTGTCAAAACTGTTATGCATTCAAAACAACCAACTTTCAAACTGTATATTACAATATATTTTACTTGTAATATTGCATTTCAGAGCTATAATAAACATATTTCATTATTGATGTTGTTAGTTAAATTACGTACAGTAGGTTAGGTCTACAGCTTGAATTAATATTTATTTTATTATTGTAAAACATAAGTTTGAGATAGTTAGATATTTATTTTATTAATACTTATTTCTGTTACATATCGCTGTCAAAACCGTTCTACATTCAACACAACCAACTTTCAAACTGTATATTACGATATATTTTACTTTTAATATTGCATTTCAGAGATATAATAAACATATTTCATTATTGCTGTTGTTAGTTTAATTACTTACAGTAGTTTAGGTCTACAGCTTGAATTAATATTTATTTTAACCAACAACCAACTTTCAAGTTGTATATTACACGGCATCTTGCCATTTACTTTTAATATTGCATTTTAATATAATAAGAGATAAAATAAACATATTTCATTATTGCTGTTATTTAAATTACGCACAGTAGTTTAGGTCTACAGCTTAAATTGATATTTATTTTATTATTGTAAAACATAAGTTTGAGATAGTTAATTATTTATTTTATTAATATTTATTTCTGTTACACTTCTGTTGGGCCTTTTTAGAGTCGTGCTCCCTCAAATTTATTTTATATCATCTCAAACAAGTCTCATTTACATTATACTCTGTCAATTCCTGCTGAGAACTACTTTTTCAACAACCAACAGTACCCTTTCTTTTTTCCATTATTACTTTGGTCGTGGGCTGTATGACAGTGGAATTTCTAGTATATATTATTTTTATTTTAAAATTCACGCAATACAGCCAAGTTTGTATATGAATTAATAAATGTTTGCTTAAAACAATTTTTCATAGACTTGTAGCTGTAACATGTTTTATGGTTGGAACTCTCTTTTTCAAAACCACCCAAGTCTTGAGTATTACACATAAACCTTTAGCTTGTGAGTCACAGGTTTAATTTGTCAGGAGACTTTTGATTTAAATGTTACATTTGACAACATACTTCACTTAAGTCTACTTTGTACATGAGCGGCGTCGTTAGGCAGGTGCTATTTTCTACATCTGACACGTTTAGTAACGTGTAGCTGATATGAAGGCAGATCTTTGACGGATGATCAATTTCTTGTGAGACCACGGCTTTACTTCAAATCTACTGAGTTTAGTTTTGCTGCAGCAACTCCTTTATACAGGCTGATAGTAATTTGGTTTGTAATCATAGCTTCAGGCTCCATGCAGGTTTTAGTCTAAAGTTCATTGCAATTCTCTCTATTGCAGGCCAAACTTCTAGTTGTCCGATCATTGACTTATAGAAGTGTTTCACTTTAATTATAAGAATTGCTATGTACTAATAACGGCTATGTACTAGTGATGTAGTTATCTTTTGCTTATGAAATTGACTGATGAGTCCACCTAGAAGTCCTAAAGCACATTAAAATGCCATCAAATGCAAAATTTAGAAAATGATAAAACTTTTTATATGATCAAAGCTTGATTTTGTAGTAGCTGTGACAGCAAAGGCTACACCTTTTGCGAAAACTGTTACAGGATAAACAGGTTTAATTTAATCAGGAAGTTTTTTTTGAAGATCACATAGCTTAGCATTTGGTACCCTTTCACACAAGTAGTATCGCTGTCAATAAAAACTCAAATAATTGTTGCTATACTGTAGTCGACGATCTGTTCAGCTATAAAAGACTTGACATCATTTTTTGTTGCCTGAGGCTTTCGTAAAACTTTAAGATGGCCCAAAGTTCATCAGAAAAACAAACATTACTATTGGATGCGTTGTTATCATGCCCACAATTTCAGGTACTCACGGCTAAAGAATCTAAGTCTATTACAAGCCAGTGTCTATCAGTACGAGTGATATACAGCTTTGCTACTACACTGGCAGTCCCTTGCATCATGAAAAATCATCACGCGACATAACTACATGTATATTCACAATTATTATGTGGTGCTGCAAGGTAGTCAAGTGGTGCAGACAATAGTGTGCTTAGCTAGGAATCCGATTATCCAAGTTCAATTCCTGTGTGGTACAATCTTTTTTCCTAACACTCTTAGCTTCAGACGGGCGGACAGGGCCTTATTATAGTAGAGATTTAGCCTTTGAGCTTGACAAGCTGAATTGACCTATGCATAGCTAACTGTGTAGTGCAAGAATTACTGAAGTAACTAAGTCTAAGCACTTGATTACACTTCTGAATGCAGATAACAACAGGATGCACTAGCATGGTAGATGATACCTCTATAGTAGGATATACAGGATATCTTTTTAAATGATTCATATACATGTCTATGCAAGGAATTTATATAACATACTAAAGATACACATATGCTAACAGCAATGCAAATATTTGTATGCCATATTTTAAAAATTATCACTTATTATAGTTATTATTATACTTATTATAATAGTTATCATTTTATTAAGTATAATTATATATTATTATATTATAATAGTTATTAATACCATATTTATTATATAGTAAAGACGGCAAAAGTGTTTACTAAAAGTCTATACTTCACTTTAAAGTCATCTGCTAAGCAACATAATTATCTGAGTTCGACTCATGAGCGAGGACTTTTTTCTAACGCTCTTAGCTTGGCTATAGACACAGGTCTAATTATAGTGAAGACTGCAAAAGTCAGCAAAGCTTAGTATTGTTCGAATTTTAATTTTCATCAAACTGGTTTAAATATAGAATAAAAACTGCACATGGATGACCTCCATGCGCAGTTTGACGGTTGATACAGTTGACTCTAGGTGAGTGAACTTTGATTGTTTTCATAATTTGCATTGTTTGATGTTTTCCTGGAGTATCGTAACCTTGGCATTTTGCGATGCCATATGCAGATTTACAGACACTAACGTAAGCACTCTTGGGCACTTATCCAATGATGGCATGTTTAACATTGTTTTCTCAAAAGAGCAACAAAGTCTGATGAGGTTTTGCTCAGTAAATTAGCATCATGCTAAGACATTTTCATCACTTTTACAACCATAATTTAATATTTGAGTAAGATACAGTCGACACGATGCATAATTTGCATAATTATTAGCCGAAACTGTACCAAAAATATTTTCCAAGCTATACCATTGTTGATGAAACTTGCTGTAAAACCTGCATTTGAACGTCACTATGGGAGATGGGTTTAAAAATAGAGCACCACCCTTTAATTGAACGCAATTTCTATTTGAATGCCACTTCCATTTGACCGCCACTATTAGACGTTCTTAATCTTTACGAACTCATAATAGCAAGTGATCAGTAGAAAAGTGTCCACAAAATGTGCTAATAATGACTCCATTGCACCAATAACAATTAATTTATTCGTAGTTTTTAGTAGTATCAAAGTCCGTTTTCCAACATAGTTTAGGTTTTTGTTAAAAACTCTGATTGCAACACTATAAAAATAACTAGTACGTACTGTACCTGTATCAGGCTAATAGTAGCTCTTTGTTTAGCGCAGTCTTAATACTTTGATGTATATAAAAACTTTTCAGCAATTACGATGCTTTGGACAACTTGTGTCAAGCAAGAATCTGGCTAAAAGTTTATCACTACTTCGCAAAAATCTTTTCAGATAGCAACGCGTAAAAGTTTTGCTCTGCTAAAAAATGTTTAGACGTTAATATTGATTAGTTCAGCAGTGCAGAAGAAGAGTTCAGGCCAGCAGGCACTTTGGAAAGTATTGACCACCTAGCAGATGGTGAAATGATCTCAAATGAGATGTGTTGTGCATGCACTAGAGGTATTAAAAACCTTTTATTATGTATACATACAGAAAGTATTGCTCTGTTACCCGAATATGTACTTATAAAGACAGCGAGTTACACTCCTGAAGCTGTAATCAATTAAATAACATCTTAATCGTGATCAGACAATTGAAAACAATTAAAACAGGGTTTCATGGAAGTCGGAGATAAAGCCAAAACCATCAAACGGATATTGTCGAAATTACCGACTGCAAAAGTACAGTGAGAAGTAATTGTCTATCATATATGCATACTAGCCGAATAATAGAATAGAATAATGAAATAATTACATAATGAATTTGACTCACTTACTTGGTAAGCTAGATCTTTACTCAAATCTTTACTAAAACAATACCTGCCTTATGGGTCAGCTTAACAATCGTTCCGCCATAACGATCAACAGTTCTGGTTATTAACCGCAAGAAAGCGCTTTAAGCATGAGTATTTTAACCAATATAATGACTATTTGCCAATGAATCCATTGTATTCTGTGTAGCCTAATGGCAAAGTTCGCCGCCTCTAGATCTGGAGGTCTTGAGATAAAGTCCAGTGCCATGTGGATTTTTCATTGTTAGATTGTTACAGATGGACACAGGGTTTAACAAAAAGGCAAACATTGAGATTTATATATATATATATGTATATATACATATATATATACATATATATATATATACATATATATATGTATATATATGTATATATATACATATATGTATATATATATATATGTATATATGATAATCAATGAAAAGTTTTGATAATAATTGAATCTTTGCTATAATAGGTGTCTTTTTGTCTGTTCGTCCATCTGTTTAAATCCACGATTTGGGGTTATGGTAAAATATCGCTTCAACAAGACCCGAGCTCATAACATTCAGCTCTGTAGAATGACATACTAACACCTTCGCTAATCATTCACCTTGCACCATTTCAGAATAGTTCTGCACGTACTTATTCTCTGCATATTATTGACACACCAGATGATCTCTCACAGCACACTGGATTGCCAGGGTACTAGTGCTCCATAGATAGGGAATAATTGACATCGCATAAACATATCATTTAGAAAGTTTGTCCCATAAATTTATATTAATTATTATGCTCGACTACTGAGGTCTATGTGCGTTATCATCTGGTTTCATAGATAAAAGGTGGCTCTTTTTATAGACATTTTTGTTATTAGGTTGGAGTTGTGTGTCTGTTGCAGATGTTTTGCTGAGGTTCTGCACCGAGTGGAACACAAGCAGTAAGAACTGTCATGAGGCACAACTTCTGCTCAACCAAGTTCTGAGGATACATTCTCCTGAAGACCTGTTGCAGCTAGGAAACATTAAGACTACATTAGAGGGACTCATTCCTTACACAGGTAGGCATTACTAGAGGAACTCATTTCCTTACACTGGTAGGCATTACTGGATGAACTCATACCTATACAAGTAGGCGGCGCTGGAGGAATTCATTCTCTACTCATGTAAGCATCATGGCATGTTGATATACAAGAGAAGAATTTTGCTCTTTTTGCTAATAAAACTCTGAAATTGTCAACAAAATTTAATGAAAAATGGATACATTGTTAGTTAGCATAACTCATAGTTGGCTAGTAATTTCATTGGAGGTACTTAAAATAAAGCACATACTAGTGTCAACCTCAAGCAATTAGACATTTTATCTTACTACTAGCTAAATGCCCGGCGTTGCATGGGTAATAAAAAAAATTTAGCAAATTTATTTTTAATCAACATATACATTCACCATTCTAACTTTTAAATTTCTAACGTCTGTTCATTTCTGTGTGTGCTGCAAGTTTAATTAACTCTTTCACTGCTGCGCTAAATTCGTTATTCTGACCAAATTAATTCAAACGGATTTTTGAAAAATCTATATACCGTTAGTATTTAAGCAATATCTCGAGAATCAATACAGATATTGTTTTACTGTAAAATGCATCCTATTCAGAACATAATTTTCTACAAGATAGGTATAAAATTGTTTAGTGAATCCCACTCTCGCAAAGTTTCTGACGCTTTCTTTGCGTTGAACGAACGCGGTGAATTTCTTATTGCCAGGACGATAATGATCTGGTTTTCCCGTTTTGAAAAATAATTAGAAATGGAATTACTGAGCCAAAAGATTTTCGATTGGTTGCACATGATTGGCAGCAAGGTTTCTTTCGTTGTAGACCAAATTTGATTGGTCTAGCTAATGTGTAGGCTTCGTAATGAAAAGAAAGTGCAACCCTATTGATAAGCCGATACATCGCCTTACAGTCTGTACTTCTATTACCGCGATAGCCGATACATCCGCTTACAGTAGCGAAATAGTTAAGTTTATGCTCTATATACATATATTAGTAGCATTTTGGGGAAGTCCGAGCATGTAATTTTTTTCTAGTACACTGGTAGTCCCATGCGCCATTGAAAATTGGCAGGTGTAAGAAATATGTCCACAATTATTCCATAGTATGGTAAGGTGGCCGTGTGCCATAGTGGTTAGCTTGCTTGTCTGCAAAATCGGTGTTGTCATGTTCAATTTCAGAGCGAAGCAGTCATGTCATTCCTAACACTGGCAATCATTGCAAGCGTGCGTATTTTATCACTAACTGGATGTACGGCAGACCAACAAACAAACACGAGTTACATGTATATGGAAGAAGATTATGCTCATTATTGAAGCTGTACTTATGAAACAGAAAAGGTTTCTAAAAACGTATGCTGAGCATATTTTGGTTAAACTAATTTGACTCCCATCAATTGAGTTTTAAACATTCAAGTGAGTTGTGAGTATTTTGACTGGTGAGATCTACCTTGTAAGCATGAGTGAGCCGTGTACAATTTATCTCGCTTTAGTTTCTGTAGACGATCGCTTTCGTTAAACACGTCTTGCACACGGACTAGAAATGCCTGGAGCAACCTGAACAACATCACAACAACTGCATAATGCGGGTGCTTGAATATTTTTAACTAATAGAAAGAGTGAATAGTTTTATAGGACTCGTTTACCGACTACAAGGACACTTTTCTACAATTCAACATTTGAGCACTGATTGTTGACACACTGAGGATAGATAATGGTAGGTGACTAAATTTGTACTTTTGCTATTCCGTTTCCGTAGACGATCACTTTCGTTAAACACAAGTCTTTGCACACGGACTAGAAATGCCTGGAGCAACCTGAACAACATCACAACAACTACATAATGTGGGTGCTTGAATATTTTTCACTAATAGAAAGAGTGAATAGTTTTATGGGACTCAACGTTTACCGACTACAAGGACAATTTTCTACAATTCAACATTTGAGCATTGATTGTTGACACACTAAGGATAGATAATGGTAGGTGACTAAATTTTTACTTTTGCTATTCTCAAAATATTTGTTGCAGACTGATTATAATGCTTAAAATCTGAAAGAAAATATATACACATTTTTTGTTAGTGACTCTGTGCACAAATTTGCATGATCGTGTTGTGTTACTTTCGATTGCAGATGAGCAAGCCAAATACAATGAAGGGCTCATAAAGATAAGCATGAAAAGGCTGCTATTGAGCAACACCAAACGACGAGATGTTGCTCACCAAACACAGACAAATCAAGTCGAAGAGGTCTATGGTAATGCTATGGTTAACACCTCAATGGCCAGGCCAGATAATAGTTTAGTTTTTCAAGTTAATAACAGGATGGTATTGTACAAGTAGTGTATCAGAACTTAATATCTATGCTACATTTTCATGTCTGACTTGTCCATTGAAGTTTTTGTTTGTAACCAAACCAGCACCACAAACTTCACAGAGATATCTGATGGCATAGCTACAAAAGAAAAAAGCTACAAACGAAAAAGAACCAGCAGCCATTTTTGGCATTTTAGATTAATCAGGTCCAAATCTTAAAGGTTGACTTGTAACAAAATTCACATTACAGTTATTTGGTATCAAAAGATTCACCATGTCTTACTCTCATGTAGGTGCAAAATATGTGGAATCGTGATTAAAAGCTCAAAAGCGAACAGTTAATCGTACCCATCATGAAAATGCCGTAGGATAGAATTCCTTTCCAAAATGGCTCAAATGGGACGTAGTTGAACACGATGGCTTTTGTTTACACTTTTATGCAACCTCATTTGTCGAAATATTTTCACAAATATACTTCACACCTTCAATAAAACTGTGTCTATTGTTCTTACGCTTCTATTTCATCATCATTGTAATGCTGTTACTTTGAGAAATGATATCTCAAAACCTACCATAAAAATTCGTTTAATTTTTTAACCTTAGCTCGAAGGAGTGTATATTAGGGCTGGGCCGGTATGGAATTGAGTGTCGGAGAGTATATCCGTCTGGTTTTTGATCGGTATAGTCGGTATCGGTATCCTCGGTTTTTACGGGTTTTGGTATCCTATTCCGGTATGAGATGGTCGGTATTGTCAGTATCGAAGGTCGGTATAAGGTTTTCTGTCTTAAATAAATACTTGAAAATACTTTAATAAATATGCTTCTGTGCCTGTCATAGATATTATGGAAAAAAAACTTGGGCAGGCCCACCCTTGCGTGGCCGCTGGGGAACTGGGTCTGGCCAGGGTCAATTACTCATTCGTTATTAGTACTATTTGTTTGAGTAATCAATCCTTCGTCTTTTCGTGACGTCTTTCTATCGTTGTCGCCCATCTTTATGGACAAATTTTATCGTTGAAAAGCCGATGCTTCTGCATTTAATTATTGCAAACAGTACTCTTGTTTGCTAATTTTTTTTATTTTAGTATCAAAACAACACCGAAAAATACTATTAATCAAAAGATTGACGATCGTTTTCTACAAAGATGGCGGCTTTTTTGTAGACGAGCGCATGTGCAAGCAGGATGATGACGTAAAAAACAATGGATAGGTTTTACTGTGAAATGGATACATTGGGTCATGCCATGCTAGGGTCACCCATCCAACCAATGTCTTCTCCCCATCCCTTATGAGGTCTGTGTTGATCTCATATAATCATAAATCATCACAGATTTATCAACCATTCGTTACCAGTGTCCACTAAATTATAGACATATATGACATGTGTCGTGTAAGCGTGAGATAAAGTTGAGTAAAATAAACCATTGTCTTCACCTGTTATGTAGATGGAGAGGGGGTGCTTAATACATGTAATGCTGTATTATGTTATTTCACAGGCTTTGTCACACCCTGAAAGTCAGCTAGATTTCATTGAAGATGATATATGTTGATTGAAAAAGGAAGTTTTATTCCTTTTACATAATGAAAACACCTGTAATAATATTCACTAAGATTTGTATTATGAACGATGTGGTATGATTGTAATCTCTGTCAATGGGTAGTAAAAACTGGATAAACATTCGAATAGCTGACTGAGACAGCAATATTAAGCCTAGAAAATATGAAAATGCATGACTATATGACCCCCTGAATATCTCACACAGCACATATTCAGTGATCAGAAACTAGCCTAAAGATAAAAACCATGACAATCTACAAAAGCTACAAAAAAAAGACTTTACAATGTAAGTAATAAAGTGTTAGTCATAAATTTTGAGTTACTTTAGAGATTGGCAGCAAGAAAACACAGCATGTTTACTTTGGCTGGCTTTAAGCAATTACGTTGGTTGGTTACAATGTTTCCTGCCGCACTAAATACTCTCTCTGATGAAACAGACGTAGCCTGGATGCTCAGGTATTTTTGGGCTAGCTGAGCCAAATAGGGAAAGGTCTCCCTGTGTTCTCGCCACCATACCAGTGGGTCCGACTTCATTGATAGTCTCGGCAGGGAGGCATAGAGAGAAATCTCCTTGTCTGTGTTTGATGTTAGATGATTGTCGTCTTCGTCGTTGTGATTGTCGTCTTCCATGAGCTCTCCCAACAAGTCTGCCAGAGTAGACTCAGACTTTGAGCCTGTTGGAATCACTGAAGGTTCACTTAATATATCTGAAACAAAGAAAGTGAAAACTTATTCAAACCTATAGAGAGCTAGACAATAGGAGTTGCGAAAAAACCTTGTAGAAATTTTACAACCTCTCCATAAATGTGTCAACCATAAAACTTTAGCACACAAAAAGGCTGTAGTAATATTGATGGCTTAGAGATCAATAAGGAATGCTAAATTTAGTGTATGGTTATGGCATGGTCGAGTGAAATAAAAAATGTTGTACAATCTTTTATTAAAATAAAGTCTACCAACCTTCACGTTCAGGCACCAGAGACTTGGCCTCTTCTTTTACGCTGCTTTCAATTCCTGGATAGAACCGTCCCTTGTATCTAGGTCCAGGAATGATACTTTCTGGTATAGCTGGTTGATTGGAATAGGCTTAAAGTGGTCGTCCATATATTTCCAGACTGCCTTCTTGAGCTTTGACGATAGAGCAGCCTCATCTGGCTCTGCCACCATCTTAGTTTTGATGAGCATGAGCGTCGGTAACACACTGCTTACTGTGACATTTGTCTCCCCTAGTAACAATGGAACCACATAAGTCAGTCACATGAGTTTACTTGAGAATCACAATCTAGCACTTGATGAAGCTGGCCATCAAAGCAACACATCATGCAAATTAGTCTAAGACCTCAGACTTCAAACGTGTGGAGTTGCTCCACACTTTTGAAACTGAGGACATAGGCTACATGCAAGTGAAAAAATTTCACAAACCATTCCATACGAGCAAAGTGAAGGAGGAAAAGAGGGAAGAGGAAAGGAGAAGGGGGATAATAAAGCCCTGGTGGTTCATGCCTAAACACTACTAAGCCAATTAAGTTTACTTCTAACGTTAAAGAAATACTTTCAAACAAATAATAAACTAACCTGATAGCAAATCAGTAAGCTGTGCAAGTGGCTTCAATGCATGGTGAATGGCTTGTAGAATTTCCAACTCAACATTAGAGAGTAGCAGGTGTGTAGCCGAGTAGTCAGCTGACAGTATGAGTCTGATGGCTCTCTCTTGTTCTAAAAACCTCTCTATGGCTTGAAAAGTACTCCCCCACCTTGTGGGGCACTCATTGATGAGGGAATGGTTGTCAATGTTGAGTTTATCCTATGTGATAAAGAAAATTATACAAATGTAACATGGCATGTACCTGCAGCAATGGCGTGGTGTAAAATACAAACTTGTATTGTTATGGATGAAACTGTCTAAGACACCATTAAATTAAAAACAAGACAAAACCACTTTTGATCCTATGTGAGTGCTGAGGTCTTTAGGGGTAAACATGGCAGATATTAATGCCCGATCTGATGTGATATTGCTCATTGCGCAACTTCATTGTGAGCAAACTGAATTGTTACCTGCGCCTCCTTCAAAAGCCTCTTCTTCTTGTGAGAGTGGGCAAAGTGACTGATGACCTTTTTCATCGCCAACATAGCAGGGGCTATCTCCTCCTTGGACTGCTTCAGAGCAGTGGCCACAGCAAGATTAAGACGGTGTCCAAAACACTGCACTCTTAGCCAGCCTAAAACAGTGACAAATAACAGTGAAGGTAACAATCGATTATAAATTAGTGAATTAAAAAGAAAAACACATGTCCTTTATTGACTTTTCCAATGAAAACAGAATAACTGGATTGACAGCTTTAATAGGTCTGTGATCTGAACAGCAAAATTTCCCCACCTTTTACCAATAAGATAAAATATTATAGTTATAACATAACAATCTCAAAAGCTGATTATTGAGACTGTTTACCTTGATCAGTGACTGCCTTGCTGATGTTGGAGGCATTATCAGTAGTCAAAGCAACTTGCTTAGATGCCTCAAGATCCCAATCCATCAAGACCTGGTCCAACATCACCTGGATATTTACAGTGGTATGGTTCTCTGGACAGTGATTCACCTTAAAAAGAGCAGAAAATGTGGAGTAAATGCATACATCTGGCAAAATATATATGTTGTAACCATAGATATAATATTATTAATTATTATAAATTTATTATATTTATGGTTGTAACACTCATCGCCAATGAAGTATAGTTCAAGGCATAAAGGGAAGCTGGAAGCCGCCATACTACTAAGCCTTGTTTGATATAAAAAAATGTTAAACTGGCATCTACCTACAGACTGAAACGGTACAGACTAACACACCACCAGAAAAACAAATACATCAATGAAACGTTAAGCGGTAGAAGGTCACTAAAATGAAATCACTGATGTCAAAAGGCAGGTGAAGAAAAGTAGCAAGATAAAAATAAAAGTTGACCCAGTTGTTGTTATAATATAATGAAGCAGGATATCAGGAGTCTAGGTTTGCTTTATTTGAGTTTTGATTATGTATGTTTTCTAATCAACACTGTTGTAATAAAAAAACACATAACTGTAGTTGGTTATAAAGCTCACTTGCAAAGATCGTGTCTTCAGTTGAAAGTCGTCTGCCAGCCAGTGGACAGTGTAGGCCATGTACCGATCCTTGGTGATGGATGACCAATAATCTGTGGTAGCTCTGAAGTAGGAAACACTACTGAGCTCGTTCTTGACAATGTCAACAGTTTCCTGATACATAGCTGGTAATAGGGTTTGGCTAAAGTAGCTTCTACTAGGAAGTGCGTACCTAGATCAGAGAACAATAAAAGTTAATGATACAAATTAATGATCATTCCAAGATGATCAGCATATAGCACTAGAGCTCATGATCGCAACACCAGCTTCTTAACCTACTGAGAGCCTAAAATGAAGGGAGAGCTCCATACTATGTCTTTAATGAAACTAGCATACACTACACTTACAGTGGGTCAAATGTTGCCAGCATCTCCCTAAACCCTGTTTTTTCAACTGTGTAGATGGGCAGACCCTCCTTGAATATGAATGACGCCACAGCCATTGTCAGTTTCTTATGGTTCGCTGAGTTGGCCGAATAGGGTGTTCTGAACAGCTGGTGTATAGATTCAGCCTTAGACAATTTGGGAGTTTTTCTAACAGGCTTTGAGGCAATAACCGGCTCAATACAAGTTACATCTACAAAAAAGAACACGAATGACGAATATTCACCAGTAATACAATTATGTTTTACCATCAGATATCAGGTGATTGATGTACGATTAAATTTATTTGTACAGTGACTTGCATTGGTTAAAATCATCACATTCAGACAATGTCTATTCCTATTGTAACACTAAGATTGACAATCATCCTGTACCAACAACAATGAGCATTAGCAATCAAACTCACCCTGCTCATCATCACTGGGGGAAGCTCTTGAGCGGGTGGTTCCATGTGGTATAGAGGTCACTTGTGAGGTAGATGGTGATAATAGCCAATCAGAGAGCTGTGATCCAAAGGTTTTCTCAGTATCACTCGACTCCAAATCATTCACTCTAAAACTATCTAAATTCCTTTGAGTTGATGTTGCTATAAATATAGGTCTGTTATGTTTAAAACCTAGAAAGAAAAATATCACATATCAAAGGTTTCAATGTATCATCTTGCTGATGTCATAGAGAATAGAGATGATAATTATTGATCAATTTTGTCAGTTTTGGTATCTAGAAATTAAAAGCAGACGGAACTTCTCATGAATGAGGAAACATCATCAAAAATAATTGTCATTGTTTGAATTTAAGTCTTCAGATCAATCAATCAATGTTGTTGCATGTACTTCTGCTTGTTCTTGTACCACCAAACAATACATGCAAAGCTTTTCATCTATTTATAACAAGAGAGCCATCATTTCATTAGTTTCATGCTTCACATTTCTGGTTCAGTATCATTCAGTGGATATTCTACGAATCAGATTTCATGAATTGAATTTATATCAATTGAATTTTAAACGAATTCAATTTATTTCGTATAGTAAGTTATCTAATTAAAGTTAAAATTATCTAAAACTATAGTTCAATTGATATGAATTCATCATATTAAATTTATTTATTTGTAAGTCTCACCTCGACTAAGTGGTCCCTGACTAGAGTTGGGTGATGATGACGATGATGCATACAGTTGATTGGCATGAGCCGCTCTTAAGTGACACATCATGTTGCTGGTACTCCCTTTAACCTGCTTCATCTTTTTATCACAAATGAGACATGTGACACAGTCTTCGTTTGTGTCCTTAAACTTTGAGCCGTCCTTGTAGAAAAACTCCACACTTTAGATGGTGGCATAGCAAAATTTGGAATGAGCGTTGGCGCGTCGAATTAATGTCTGCAGAGCGAAGTAGTAAGTTACTGTTATACCAGTATAGCTACCTTGACATATTTATTCCAATACAGTTCAATGAACGAATCGCGCTACTGAACGTTTACGCGTCAATGCAAGTGACGAATTATTGCGTGATCTCGCGTGGCGCGAAAAAGCATTATTGGTAACTGATAGACTGCCAAAAAACCTTTTACCGAAGGTAAAAACGGATAAATACCGAAATGCGAAACCGCCTACGGATAACGTAGCAATACCGAAAATAGTGAGTTTTCCCAGATACCGAGAATCCTTCGGTTCGGTATAAGCGGTAACTCCATACCGGCCCAGCCCTAGTGTATATCATCCCCTGATTAACATGACAAGCCTGTTGGTCACCTGTGATAGTCGAAAAATGCTGCAGAAATTATTCGCGCTATTTGGCAGGAAGTATAGGTCACATGATCAGATTACGACTAGATGATTAGACCAAACTGAAACAAAACTGTAAAGTAGCGAGCATCTATTTTTGATAAGGGCTTTCCGGTAAAACCCGAAGTGTTTGTAATAAACTAGTGCTATGAAACGTTTTATATTGAGCCTTTTATTGGCCTTTCATTTCACGTGATAACAGCACATGTCAAAACAATAACCAAGTTGAGTACATCGTCGAAATAAAGGGATTCCAAACTATGGCGTTTTTGTGATGGCTGCGATTAACTGTTAGTTTTTGAGCTTTCAAGAGCTTGTAATCACATTTCCACATATTTTGCACCTACAACACAGTCAAACATACACAGAGTAAGACATGGTGAACCTTTTGATTAGAGTTGCCCCGATTTCAATATCGGTATCGGTGCCGATATGTGTATTAAGTATCTGAATCGGTATCGGCCGATCTTTTCTTAAAAAATCGGACACTTCAGATACTTTTTACATATCAACTATTTAGCAGAAACCTGTATTTTAGCCTGCTACTTTAATAACAAATCATCAGCTGCAAGTTCCTTGCTTTTATCTAATGATTTCCAAACCTGTCACACAATCTATTTCATGTCTATAGCCTAATAAACATCCACACAGCTGCGCAATATTTTGGCTTTAGTCAGGACGTAATCGCTAAGTGCGGTATTTCCCAATTACAGCGATATGATTTGTTGCAGCCAATCACGAACAAGAGAACCATAATGAGCAACAAGAATGCGGTGTAATGTTTCTATTTACTAGCATTGCAAAAGTAATTTGAGCAGTTGATGCATAAAGTTATCTATCTCTCTCTCTCTCTTGATCCTGACGATATGATGTATCGTTTGTATCGCATAAAATAACCTCAGTGGCTTATCGGTGTTTAGCCTGCCCTCCATCATCTGTAGCGTGCGAGTCCTTCAGTACGACTGGCTACATCGATAGCGATAGAAAATAAAGACGTCTCACTGAGATAATTGAATCACTAACGGTAATTAAAAGACGCATTTATTTGCTTTAGACTTGTACAGGCGCAGCAGTTTGTTCAGCAGTAGAAGAGAGACTTCATTATCACAGAGAAAGCTGTACCACTAACTGTAATTACCATTAATAATAACATATTTCAAGAAACATGGACTGTTTTGTTATTAGATGCACGGTATGTCAGTATGTGAATATATATATACATGTATATCTTTCTTTATAAATACAAACAAATAAATACATTAATATTTATATTTTCTTTGCATTATATTTATACTTGCATAATAAAATGAACAACTATCTATGCAACACAAAAGAATCTGAATCGGTATCTGAATCGGATTATTTTTCATTAAGAATCGGTATATCGAATCGGTATCTGAATCGGCTGGTGAAATTAGAATCGGGGCATCTCTACTTTTGATACCAAATAACTGTAATGTGAATTTTGTTGCAAGTCAACCTTTAACAAAAAGAATTACCAATGACAGATGATTATTTTGGAGAGCACCTTTCAGTGAGCTCTAGTGCTTTGAAAAAACCCGACAGGATCAACGATACGGAAAGCTGAATCGCAAAACAAATGTGGTGTATACGTCTCAATGAAGCAGACAAAAACAGGTGATACGATGATTGGAGACATCGTCAATATTAACTTTGGAAAACACTTGCTTCAAAAGCTATCTGTCAGCTGCACTTGGCTGTTTTAGAGTTCTTATACACATTGTTTTCCTAAGCAAGAAAATTTAAAAATGAAGTAATGTCTGTTTCGTTTCTAAATCGCACCAATGAAATATTTCTGTTACTCATCATTGACAAAGCAAACATTTTTATAGCTGTGACCGTATTATTTTTTGTCCTCCAGTAACATCTATGATATTGTTCCGCAAATAGTGTTTATAAATATATTTTCAACAATTGTTCTTGCGACAGTTCAATGCAATTGGTACCGTTTAGCATTTATTGTATCTGTAATTACTCCGCTGTCATGCTTCGAAAGACATTTTTATTGCTCAAGCTCTTTTCTATCAGTAATTATATACTCACTTTTTTTTACCAGCTCCATTGATCTGGGCGTGGGCAACTAAGCTTCAACTATGGTATAGCTTAGAAGATATTTTTGCCACATTTTTGGCTAATGATTATACAAATTATGCATCATGTCAACTATATATGACTCAAATATCAAAATATCATTGTAAAAGTGATGAGAATGCATTTGCATGATGCCAATTTACTGAGCAAAACCTCATCAGACTATTTTGCTCTTTTCAAGAAACAATGTTAAACATGCCATCATTGGATAAGTGCCCAAGAGTGCTTATGTTAGTGTCTGTAAATCTGCATATGGCATTGCAAAATGCTAGGGGATACTCCAGGAACACATCAAATAAGGCAAATTATGAAAACAATCGAAGTTCACTCACCTAGGTTCGACTATAAGTGCAATTACATCACTTGTCGTTTATTTCAGCCATCATCAGTAACAGCAGCAAGAGTTTTTTTTTAGCAATATTACTGCGATTCATTCTTTGCCACTTTTATGATGTATTTAATTACTTTATTCGTAACAAGTATTCGGTAAAACTTTCCATCATATGCCAAAAAAATTGTATGTAGAGGTAGTCATAAGTCAAAGGTCATGCAAGTTTGTCTAGAGCACAGAAAAGTGTCAGGAGTTAGAATAAAAGTTACATACTTTGACGCAAATATATGCTTAAAATTAAAGATCTGTTTTTAATCTTTAAAATTAAATCTTCAAGATTTATTTTAAAATCAAATCTTTGAAACTGATTTCAATAATACTGATTTAAGACTAAATCAGTATTATCTTCTTCGATATCTTGGTCACTCATGTGTTTATTTATAATTTGTTGACAAAAGTGGTCCTCATCGCTGATTATTATCTTATGAGGCAGCTTTCTGCGATCAACCTACAGTCAAAGGTTTTGTATTTCTAATGATCTATTTTATTCAGCTACGAAAGTTTCCAGATATTTACTATGCTATAGACCCAGCTTAGCTGAAAACTCACCATTAATGCATATACCAGTTGCAAAGTTTTACTTGTATGAAGTTGATGTAGGAAGCAAGTCTAAAACAAAATCTTATAGATACACTATTTATCCTTTGTTTTTTTTGTCAGTTTAAGACTCAGCATTAAAAATATCAAGTTAAATGTCTGTAGATTGATTTTGCTTATGCAGTCCCATACAGCCCTGCCGGTATTTTATGCAAACTTGTTACGACGGAAATGCTGGCTTATTAGGAGATAATTGTGAGCTTTATTCTATCACCAATAGACAAATGTAAATTCCCTTTTCGCTCGGAATGCCTTATAGTTATTACTAACGGTAGTAAGGCAAGGTCAAAAATTGTCCGAGCTTATTTTATGTTCTGGTAAAATACTGACATAAATTTGCTGGTGTTATAGCTACAACCCTTCAAGTCCATTACTTGGGTTTGCAATTTTAATCTTTGTTATTTAAATTCCTTAGTACTTATTCTAAAGTGTAGTAATGTTTTAAATGAGTTTATAAAGGAGATTAATAAATAATTATTAATACTGCTGTGGTAGCATCTAATCAAGGCTAAACAGCAGATATTAAATGAATCTCCGCGTCTTATCAGTCATCTGAGCGGCAAAGAATAAAACAAAGGTTAACAGGATATAGGAGAAAACGTGGTACTTGATAATTTTAGTGTGTTCTAATTTTCAACCAAATACAATGCAAAAGTATGATTGTAGAGGGCTAGTTAATAACGTGAAGTATCCTTATACTCCGTCTGAGAAAGCAGTGTCATTAATTGGAAATAATAATACGTAATAGAGTTAACTCTTCATAGAGAGTAACAGTTTCCAGCTGCGAATAAATTAATCCGCGAATATGCATGAAATGGTAATTTTCGCGAAATATAACTCCGCGAATAAATTCATCCTGTAGGGTATGGTATAGCGTATGCGCACGTTAAATGACGTATTATTTTAAACTATGAATTCTATTAACTCTATGAAACACGACGCTTTTTCTTAAATCTCTATTTTCAGTTTTTCGTAAGGTTCAATTACTATATCTGGGGTCAAGGCCAATTCTTCTCACGCAGACAATTATATTATTTCCGTGGGAAGAGCTTTGACATTCTCTCCGTTCAGTCAGACAAAGACAGTACGATATCTCATTTTTACATTTGTACCGGTGTCGAGAGGTACCAGTATTGTCGTATTCGAAGTTTTGATGGATAGCTTATGGTGGAACAGTAACCTTTTTTATACACACACACTTTTATGCTAGAGTTATTATTATTATATCAACATATTCAGGATTTTGATTTAGTTTTCTCAGTTCGTATTAATTGTGTCACTACCGAATCATCTTTTATTGTAATCGTAGCAAAACCGGCTTAATTTAGCTATTACTTGCTAATTATTTCACATTTACGCCTAAACCCTTTTATTTTTTTGAATTCATTTGACCTGCAAAAAAACATTTTCCTCATGATATGAAGTTTGAAAGTTACAGTCGCTTGACAAAGTTTAAAAACCTTTACAGTTGTTTTTATTTTTTCTTGAATTATTTCAACTACGCAAAACGCTGATTTTCTCATATGTAGTTTGAAAGTTAGAATGGCAAATGTTGTTATATGTTAAATACAAATCAATTTTCTGACCAAAGACCTTTTTATTACCCGGGCAACGCCGGGTAGCACAGCTAGTCTTTATATAAATCTCAATGTTTGTCTGTTTGTGTGTCCAGCGATAAAGGTTATACATGAATATTAAGTTATAGCGATAAAGGTTTATACATGAATACTTGAACTTCGAACCTCCTGGTTCGCAGACAGGTGAACTAACTCATAAAGCCACATAGCCTACTTTCTATTCAATGGAATAGTTGTGCACATATTCATTACATCGGTTGATTTGTGTGATGTGTAAGCTGGTTTCATTAGGTTGACTAATTAGTCAACGTAGCCAATAGCAACTACATGTACATTACCTGCCACTGTTTATAAGGTGTTGTTTTATTTCCTGTCAGGGTAATAACTGTCAACTGTCAGGGCACTAGCATATATAATATAAAAACATAGCCAATGGCAACTACATTACCTGACACTGTTTATAAGCTGTTTTTACTACCCGTGCAATGCTGGGCGTTCAACTAGTAGTTCAGTATAATACAGAATTATGAAGAGTAAAACTAACAGAAATGAATCAAAACTTGCACAAATAAAATGCAATCAAAATGACAAAATAAAAGTGAACACAATTGAAATTCAAAGAAAGAATAGAAATCGGTTATAACTTATAATTAAATGTATCACAATTCACGGGTTAAAACATCCAACTAGTATGAGTAAATTCATGATAAACTAATCATTTTCTATTGCAGAAGTGAGAATAATTTCAACAAATCTTTTGTGTTGGCTCATCTAACCAAGCAGCTGCACAAGCTGATGTTCTATGGCATTGATGCATTTTTTTAATATTATTAATCCATAAATACTGCTTCTAATAATTTTTAAAGCATTAACTATTAAGCTTGTTACTAACAGAATTGAGACACGATACCGACTGATGACATCGATATCATACGCTGAACAAGTCATTGGTCTATGTTCAGAATATTAGTCATAAGTTACAGTTTTACACTAATTTCAGCTGTTACTAGCTTCAGGAAGTTGTCTGTTCAATGCTCAATCAATGATGATTTTCTAGGAATTATCATTGCTGCCTCTACAGTGTTTTGTTAGAAATATAGCTTTATCGTCTATGTTGCAGAGAGGCATTATCAAAGGATGAGCAAACTAGTGCAGCAGACACAATTTGTTGACTATACATGGCAGTGCATGAGGTTGGCTGAACAACCAGCCCCATCTGATACCTGATATAGCCTGGATTCTTTCTTGATGGGCTATTGAAAAGTCATCATTTTTTCAGTCTAAGCATTTCTCTGTAATTCTTATTGAATGAATATTTTGTAACACTTATGTATAGAACCATTGTCTATTTGGTATGTCCCTCTCTCTTGCGGTGGGCCGTTTTATTATCTATTTGGTATGTGTATATACTATATAGCACTGAAGAATAAATATGGATTATAGATTGGAAATCAATAGCAACCAAAAATCAATCGTCTATAAAATAGTATTGCATTCACACTAGGACGAATTATTGGAGTTGCTTCCTCATCAACAAAGTCTGGTGTAAAACGAAAAATAGTTGTAAAAATGGCTTTGTCCCAATCGTCGAGACAAGATCAGTGGAATGCTGCCACTTTTGACAGTCATCATTGTCGTAGTATACAACATGGATTTGACCAATCATATCTCGCAATAATGGCAGACATAATGGCTGTATATTCTGTTCTTGCAAAGGATAAGTTGAAAATAACATAAAAATCAAAAGATATTGAGCAACTAACTACTGAGTTGCAGACGCCATTTTTTATCTAGAACCACACACTTCCAGATTATTTTCACGAGCTATTATTACTTATTACCAATTACTATAATTGTTACATATACGAGTATATGACATGTAGCAACGGAGTGGCTGTCTTTAGCGTTTAGGTAATAAGTGGTCAAAATGGAATGTAGGCCTATATCGATGTTGTACTTCATTGGCTAAAAAGGTGATCCATTTTCTGAAGCCAATGTTTGAGTTGGTTTGGTGTAGTCTTGGCAGAAATGTATTTCAAATAGTCAATTGACTATAATTCATTACTAATCCAACTCTCAGCAGAAACAACTCTGACAAATCGTCCTGGTATAAACACACCTTAATGGGCGGACAACTCTAGATGTCTAAGTTTACCACTCGTAACGGCTCATTGCACCGACAGTATCAATAGATTGATAGGGTCAACAGCTTCAAAAGGATCACCTCGTGGTTAGTTATGCACTATATCATCTGATAGTCATGTTGATAAATCATGCATAACTGTGTCTTCGACAAATGCACGACATACGGTATGTCACAGCTTTCTGATCTTTCCTATCAATGCTGCGTGTGAGTAGATGTCTATGGTTTTCATCCTATTGCAGTTTACTATTACATAAGCAAGTACTGATTGTGTATAAACATGCTTCATTCATGGATGGATTACGCGGATGCTGGTAGATGTCTGTAGTTCTGCGCAGTACATATTATGTGTAATAGGGTAATGAGTTCATTGCTTCTACTCACTCCTCTCTTGTTGTTCCAGTAACTTGCTCCACTGGTTTAAAATATAACTATAAATCAATATCGAAGCAATCAGCAATAAGTTCATATCTTCCTGAGTTTATTACGCAAACATATTGTATAAATAATGTTAGGGACGACACAGGTAACCTTAATACTGCCAAATGTCTTTTTCTGATCAACTGGGCATACAAATTTCTATTATGAGATGTAAAATTTGAGCAAAGTTTGTTTCACAGTTGAAGCAACTTGACTTATGGCATGCGCTATTGTGGTTTTGTAAGTAAAAATGTAAAAGCTGATGCAAATTAAAAGTAAAATGGGAAAAAGTTTGAAAATAAAACAAAAATGTGGAAATAATATAAGCATCTATATTGTTATGTCCATCAATGAATTTAATGCATTGCTGAAACCGCGTTTCCGTTCTTGTCTCTTTAAGGTAAAGTAACAGAAACTTGATCGATTATTACTTCAGTGTTTTCTAAATAATTTACACTGTAAATAGTCACATACAGTTTTCACATACTTTTTTATTAAGCAGTTATAATACAGATGCGTTGAATTACCTGGGCTGGTCTAGGTCTAGGAACGACATTTAACTGCGTGTAAAACAATATGTCCTAGGCTATATTTGTATGTTCCTCAATCTTGATAGCCTTTGCTCCAAAGCATCTGGGCAGCACTCAAGGGTTATACAAGAGTCATTGTTCATGTTTTGATGCAAACGACAAACCTTACTTTAGAGTTATTGTATAACCAGCAGTTTGCTGTTTTGATAATCTCTAAACTTTTATTTGATTCTCTGAATAGTTTACTTCTACTAAAACAACATCGAACAAATGCTAAAATGCAAAATTCGCAAAGATTCTCAAGAAATGTTGCTTCATAAGTTCTTAAACTTTTTATGATCGCTTCAAACAGTCCTACCAGTTTTAAAATTATGTGTAAATCATTTTGTCAAGTTGACTTTCAGAGAAGTTAGTCTTGATGATGCATCACCAATACCATAAGATAGATTTTGATGCACAAATGACAGATTGGTAATTTTGTCATGTTTTACACCAATACATGTACTTATAGATATAGGTTCTGCAGCACATGTCTTGTCATACACATAGAAAACAAAAAGCTCAGTCTCAAATTTCTCAATAAACTTTCTGATGATTCTGGTGGTTATCCGTTATAGTGATAAGCTAATCAAGTAACAAGTGTATGTAAGGCGCTGCCTTACTCCGTTTACTGCTTTTATAGTGACGCCCAGAAATGACTCAGTCCCACACTTTTTATCATTTTGTTGAAGTATAAAAAACTATATTTATCTCTATTCTGGCATCAGACAGCATCACTGAGTGTTCTTTAGTTTACTTCAGCAGTTGTTTTCAAGTCTTGTCAGCATGCATTATTAATGACAAAGTTATCACTTATATAAGGATGGGCTCGTTTGAAGTTGCAGCCTTTACAAATCTTTCATTATGTTTACATAGTAAGGATTACGCCCTTGAGATATGTCCAATCTGCCTGGAGTGTACGCCATTTTGTTTTTGTAGCCTGAGCTTTCTTTTATAAGTGTGTTTAGAGCGGGCTGGATAGAAGCTGGTACAGTATTGAGTCAATGTTTTAACAACAGTTGTCTGTTCACTGTTTTATGATAACGTAAATGAGGGAAGACCATCAGAATGTCTGTATTTAAGAGTTCTTTTAAACTCCCTACGCTTAGTGGGTGCCCGGGATTGTGGCATATACGAGGCATTCAGATTCCAACTGCGTACTCTTCGCAATATTATGATTATCGCATAAAAATGGTCACTCGCAATGCCATTTCGAAAGTGCTGACCTTCACCTGTACAGTGCATTTCGGAAAAGTTTT
This sequence comes from Watersipora subatra, assembly GCF_963576615.1. Classification (NCBI taxonomy): domain Eukaryota; kingdom Metazoa; phylum Bryozoa; class Gymnolaemata; order Cheilostomatida; family Watersiporidae; genus Watersipora; species Watersipora subatra. The sequence continues at coordinate 64,252,236 of NC_088709.1, forward strand.
CTCTGCGGCTCCTTGCAACAATTGAACGGCGCTGAAATCTTACGTTGACCGCCAGCAACTACCAGTGATACCCGGCATGTAGGTTCCCATTTCACCGCCGATAGTCTTGCGATCCTGTCAGCGGTGCTCGCAGCGTCTATGGGAACCAGGCTCTAGGGTACACAAATTGAGTTGAACTGTTGAAAATGAAAGAGCTGTGTCTGTCCAAAGCTACAGTTGAAGGCTGGAAAAAAGATTACAACATGTGGGTCTCAAACCTACAACATTCAGCTTGGTACACTACTATCTGCGCCAATCATGCACCAGCCATGATTGTAGAATAATTGTGTACATACTTACTTTTTATGCTTTATCGGCACATCTGACTACCAGAGAGCTAGTGTATCATTAGAAACCGTAGCCCGAGGTCTATAAATATTTCAAGATTTTCAGGCTACAATAACATGCCTTACCACAAGGTTTTTTGGCGCATGATAAAAATGTTTTATTGGATTCATCCGCATGTAGTTGATAGAGTAATTACGATGGCCACAATTCTTTGAAATTAGCATGTAGAAGATAACTCCAAGTTTATAAACTCACGTCGGACTAAACAAATGTTCATCGAGTATACTATTTCTTTTTTCTCTATTTTTTCATGTTTTTGGGATACGCTTGGGGAGTCTGAAAAGCCCTTAAATAAAACACCATACCAATTGTTTGATAGTACATGGTCAAGATATCGCCGTGCCGGGCAAAAAAACAGCAGATGGAAAAGGTGCTTCAACTAGACATCTGTTATGCTGAATGTCCTTACACATCTTAGCTTTTTAGAATTTGGGCCCAAAATTTTTTAAAAACAATTAAAATTGTGTGTAATATATTCTAGTTATTTTAAGTTTTATTTGCTTGGAATCATCAAGATTAATTATCAAGTACTATATGATGGCGAATACCTGTAAGTACCAGCAAGTACCAGCAAGTACCTGCAAGTACCTGTAACATGAAAGAAAACAATGGTCCTAAATACAAGATAATCTAAAATAGAAATGGTGATTGAAGCAAAAACTCCAACTGAAAATACATGGCAGAAATGATCAATGAGGGTAAAATAGCTGGAAGGGTGAATAATGTGGCTACCAGGAAACAAATGCATATTTGAAAACTCAAAGGAATGTGAAGGAGGTAGAAATGAGATAGCAAAACTTCTGTTGAGAACAGAGGATGAGGAACAAGAAGAAGGGTTACACTAGTGGTTAGACATACTGAACCAGTTTCATATTCGCTTTCGCCGAGCCCTTCTTTATTAAAAAATGAAATAAGAATTTTTTTGCACATTTGGACAGGTATATGTTTTACTGGAGCACGAAATAAACTGTGCATAAACATCATTGTATTCAAAGAACAAAACCAATACAATGCATGAACTCGCAACGAATTGCGTATCTTTTCATAAAAATATGACCTGGCAAATCAGTGTGACTTCTGCTGTTGTCTTTGAGAGACTTTCACTGAACCCCTGAGACTGACTCGCTGAACCCCTAAAGTTTGATCAAACCCTGGTGAAGAACCACTGCTATAAGTGTTTTTTGTCAACAAAATTGTTTTTGTAATGGCTACGTGGAGGGAACTAAAAATCACCCTGACACTTGAATTTCTCAAATCATTTTGAAGCAATTTGCATGCTTATGAATATAAAGGGTTAGACTAAGATGGCATTTTTTGAGAAAAACAACTGGACTATACACGAAATAGTAAATGGGCTGAATGAGTTAAACATGAAATGACAGGAACAGCCAGAAGTAGAGGAAGTGATATAGTTAACATTCAAGTATACAAATGACAAGGTGTAACAGTATTAATCTACGACAAAATTGATCAAATTTGTTATTGTTTTTATGAGGTGCAAGAGATAGTCTAACTTCAGTTATACCACGTAGTATATAAAAGTTTGAAAAGAATGGATACGCTGTGGGAATGACTTAAGTTTTACAACGTTCCTACTAGGAGGAAGTGAGCTTTTGTTATGGAATGATCAGCTATGTCATTTTCCATCATTATTTTTGAGTTTGTATGACACTCAGAGCTGACTGATAACAGCTTAAAAAATTCTAATGTAGTTTGACAAGCTGATGCAAGTTGACAAGCTGGCACAAGTGGATATGCCTGATTATAAGCATTTGACATTTGTTTATAAAAACTCTTTATTTGATATTGGCTGTTTTTTAAATCTAATTGCGTATGATTACGTTATAACACAAACATGTACGTCTTGAGACGATTTTGATTGATCTTTCCATTAAGCTGTCAGATTATGTAACACTGGTATTTTTACCTATAAGACGTCTTTATAAGACGTCTTCTGGAATTAATTAATTTCGTAAGTACGTAGAAGTTCTACTGTATGCTCAATTCCAACATTCCATTTCCTGTTGTTATCGACTTATTCCTGGTTGGACAATAAAAGTAATAATTATTCCAGATATGGGATTGGTTGAAATATATAACAACTAAGACTAATATTTTATCAACAAAAGCTCTTGAAATTGTGCGAATGACGTCAAATTGTTCGTTGTGGCCGTACATGTTTGTCAAAGTGTAGCAAATGTGAATAAATTACAGGAATATTGTGTTTCAAACGGCTCAAAAATTGATATGTACGAGGTATGGTAGCAAAACAGTCCGTTTACACTAAAATGTGTTCAATAGGGCCTTTGTAAAGAAGTCTCAGAATCGTAGAAGGGAAACTTCCATAAATACGCGCTGTGTTCTCCAAAGTGATGCGCGTCCCCTAATGTTTTTCATTCTGAATTGTTATCGTCTTTGCTTTCTTACATCATTGTTTTAAAATCTTGGGTCGCCGAGGTAGAATTTTCTCGGTTATATCAACGAACCATTTATTTTTCCTTTGTGAAGTAAATCATATTCATTGAGTCGCACAAAGGCATACCAGTGCCTAGATGTAAAGTTTGTAGAATTTTCCCTCTAATATTTGCCAAGCTACGTGACCACGTGTCGCCTTTTCATGAGAACGAGATGAAAATGAAACTGTTAGTATATTAAGACCCTCTCTGTCGATTCTGTCATTCTCATTGGACCTAAGCCTAACATCAAAGACATCCAATCAACTCTCCCCCACATTAATCATTTATCATGACAAATTATGCTACATTGTTTACATGTCTGTTGGTTTTTTGGCTTTGGCTGAAGTAATCTCCAAGCGAGTCTCTTATTGCTTAGCCATAGCTCCTACGAATGAAGGAAACCGTAATGAAGGTTGCTGCTGATTGGCCAATCTTTGAGTAATCAAACGCTATGCCATGTCTGGTCATACAAGTGTAGTGTTATTATATAATATGCTATGCTTATTGGCTGTATTTAACAGTAATGTTGTTATGGTTTGATAAGGTGCCTGTGCTAGAGAGTACCGCCGTCTTACTGAGAAAAGTTGATTTCCTCACACGGAGCAATGTTCAATTGGCTCATCCTCCAGGCTTTGCTGACTTTCACCAGCATCTCACAGGTATGCATTTCAAGTGTAATATTTTATTTTTCTTACTTTTGCAAAGTCTTACTCATCCTACGGTGAGGAATGTCAGTCAAGTGCTAAAATGCAAAATTCGCAAAGATTTTAACGGAAAGTTGCTTGATGAATTTTTAGACTGTTCATGCTTGTTTCAAATATTGCTTTAGCTTTTGCTCCAAAACATCCTTGGTGGCAGTCAAGGATTATACAAGAGCTTTTTTGATGTTTTGATACAAATGAAAAGCCTTCAGAGTCTAAACAATGTAATTTGGTTTTTTGATCATACCTCAACTTTTATTTGATTCCCTGAATAGTTCACTTCTACCATAGCAACATCGGTCGGTTGCTAAAATGGAAAATTTGCAAAGATTCTCAAACAATGTTATTTTACGAATTCCTAGACTTTATATGCTCATTTTAAACAGTTTTAAACGGTTTAAAAGTTATATGTAAATCATTTTATCAAATTCACTCTGAGAAAGGTAAGTTTTAATGCTGCATCAGCAATAAGCAAAGATAGATTTTGATGCACAAATGACAGATTAGTAATTTTGTTACATATTCTGCACTAATATTTATAGATATAGTCTCTTCAGCGCACCTCTTTTCATACGCTCATTAGAAACAAAAATCTATAAATAATTACTATTTCATCATCATAGGATTGAATTAAACTGTCAAGTTTAACGATTTTCTGTTATATACATCAAACGTTTATATAAAATGATAGAATAAGCTCGCATTTCAGTCAGGTTGCCTAATACGGAATGCCAAACGCTGTAATTTATTGCAATTTCTTCATCATATAGTCAAGGACACTCCTAGAATCTATGACATTGTTTCTCAGAGCTATAAACATAATTACAAGGTTTTGATAGGTTAATTAGAGTACAGAAGTAAGTCTACCCTTAAAAATGTAGCCTCTTGAGCACCATTTAACTAACAGCTGTGTATCAGGTCTTATTCTGAGCCACAAACTGATAATATTAGCTCAGATTTGTAAGAGAGTTGGTAATCTTCTTGAAAAGTAAATTATTTATAACTTAACAGACTTTCTCATAAAAGTAATTGCGTGACTTTTCAACATAAAATGTATTTTTGTGTGACAATTCTAACAGCTACGTATTTTGGATAATATCATCTGTGCTATAAGGGTTGGTACCGCTTTCTTTTCAGCCATGACTGCCCATTTGTCACCTTTGATTAAACCTTTTTAAACTAAGTAATAAAATATCATGCCTCGAATTGTAACTTACTTTCCACTCGCTGGCATGTGCCAGTTTGGTTTCATAATTCATTATCGAATCACTTGAAACTCCTGTCACAGCAAATAATTTGGCTGAACAATGACTAACTCTTTCTATTGGTGCAAATGGCGGTATATAACTAACACATGTTGAATTCATCACAAGGTAGGCCTTGTTATCGCTCCCTCTTCAAGTATACTTGTAACATTCAAATCTCTAACAAGGCTTGTTCTATTCGGACATGCGTTAGTAATAGCTTATTACGATGCTCGATGTTGGCACGCCTGTAACAGCTTTTAAATAGATATTGATTTGCTATCGTTGAGCGATTTCGGTACGCTGAAATGGCACCAAGTTTACATTCCTCACCTCAATCAGCCCATGCGGATTGCATCACTTGGAATGCTTCCATTTACAATCAGGGACATCATTTTATGGGGCTAAAGAGTAATTGTAAATGAAGCCTGAACAGAATTTGGAACTAAAGTTTGGACTCGTTAAACCTCTGTCAAGGTTGCTCACCTGGTAAAACCCAACTACAGTACTAACAATAATAGATGAATTGTAGATGGTCATTTTAGCTAGATCAGCAAGTACTTGTTGAATACTTCCGACAGAAAAACTGACACAATATCTGTCTTGTATACACATATAGATTTCTACTCCCTGGACAACAGCTAGCATGTGAATCAACCCTGGGCTGGATGTTGCAGAGTATAACGCAACGCTCCATTTAAACTTGCAACTTTGTGATTACATATTTAAATAGCCTGTGATGACCGATGTTTGAGGGGGGTTTTGTAGCCATAATTAGGTGTTGCGGTTTTGTTAGTTCTCGGGCTTAATCTGTTTGCTCTTCACTTTAGTATACCTATATAACCTATTTCAATATGACTTTGTTTAGATTATAAACACGGCATTATCTTGCATTGGCTGCTGTTAACTACTATATACCCAATAATATAAGATATTATATTAAATATGGTATTATTGACAAAGGTAGCTAAACAGTTGACTGGCAGGACTATTGTCAGCGCAGTCCAGCTGATAGTCGAGTTTAACAGTCTTTTTGTTCTGGGGATCAATGCTCTGGAGATGGCGAGACTGTTTACTCCGTTGCTCATAGCAACTATTGGCTCTCAAATCTGTTACTAAATGTACATTGTTGCACTTACTAGACTTCGTGACCGCAGATTAAGTACATTTATTTTGCCCTTGGATGCTATAGCCAAAGGCAGGGACACTGTAGACCAGGGTTGGGTGTGCGAGCTGTTGTTCGCCAGAGTGCAAGAATCGATCGTGAAGATAAAAAAGTTTATTTGTTGTGACAAAACCTTTCTTAAGTGAACCTGAATTTCCATCTCTTTTATATTTCAAAAATGAATATCATAACGCCATCAATGCTGAAAATTATCTGTGCATTTTATTTACTCACAGGGAATCATGTTTCAATCTTATTTGTCGAACAAAGGCAAGTAAAAAATCATGGACCGTAAAGTGAGTTGGTTTTTAAATATTGTTGCTGTGAGAAAACGTTACTCTTCTTAGATGACCTTCCAATAACATATTGTTTTCATTTATTTCGAACATGTTTGTTTTTCTTTGAGCCCTTTTTTGTCATTCAAAATGAATAGAGAAATACTAGTCTAGACTCTACCGCAAAGTGTCTTAACCTTGTTGGCTGTACTTACCCCCCACCAGTTCTATATGCCCTTCTATCAAATCCTTCTTTATTGAAAAATAAAATATAATTTTTGCACATTTTAGACAGGTATATGTTTTACTGGAGCACAAAATGAACTGTACATTAGCATCATTGTATTCAAGGTACAAAACCATAATAATACATTAACTCATAATACATAACATATATTTTAATAAAGACATGACATAACCTTGCAAATCAGTGTGACTTCTGCTGTTGCCTTTGAGCAACCTCCACTGAACCCCTGAGACTGACTTACTGAATCCATAAATTTAGTCGAACCATGGTTAAAAATCAGCGCTCTAGCGGTATCCGGAGAAGAAAGGAAAGAGAAAGAAGAGATATTGAGCTCAAATCTCGTTTGATGAAAATATTTTGCACAAGCATGTTTTGTAGAATAGTTAACCTCAATCCTAAGAGCTGAGAAAGTGGAATGGCTATTTTTTGTTTAACTGTAAATAAACTTTATGGGTTTATGTTTTCGCACTTCGTTTAGAGAAACCGACTTCAATTTTTACTTAGCGTGAGTTTTACCAGGCGCGGATTTGAGAATTAGTCTTGCGCAAGAGGAAATATTTTAGATAAACATATACCAGAAAGGCTTGCAAAATAACTGCTACAAACACTGTGAAACCTCTACATGCAAGGGTCATTTATTTCTGAACCTGTTTGGTATATATAAATTAAAACTGTCATACATTCGAGAGAATATTTTCACTGTAACACAATGTTATTATTTCAATTCGTTTCATAGCTCCAAAACTAACGATAATCTTGTAGTGTATATTACAGGCATTTTCATATGACCTTAAAACATAATATAAAAATGCGTTAACACTAATTTGAAAAATAAAAATGGATTTTTGTCTTACTTCAAAAAAGTTTTTGTAGAAGTGGTGAGTTCAAATCCTGTTTAGTGTAAATCTTTTGCACACATAGCCTTGGTTTAATTTTCAGCTTGAAATCTCCATTCATATGTTGGTGGCTAATCGTAAAAACACAACTACACAAGTAATCTTCTAGTATTTTTTGCACTTAGGTATAGTCAAGGGTGTGCCCATCAAAACAAGCGCGCGCGACGAATTTTTGGCCTGCTGCCAAAGGCAGCCATCATAGTCATTGAAAGAGCTTGATCAAAGTATGAATTGGCCATCACAATCAGGATGTGAAGTCCAGCATTGATTTCCTGTCAAATGAGAGTAATGGTATGATGTTTTATGTAACTGATACACGGTCATGTATATAGTTTGTCTCGCAGCACCAAAGGTCAAACAGAGCACTCTCATCAACCCACTAAGGCTACGTTTTTGCACAGAAATCTTTTCCATGTGACAGCGCCTGTTTTTATTTTGGTCAAATCCGGCATGAATGTGCAGGTGGCTTTATTTCGTAACACTCTTACATTTTTTTCATAGCACTAGAATCAACTCATTTTAACTCATTTCAACTTACCTAATATAAGAAAATCGCATACAACATCTAACAATTATTCTGAAGATACCATTTCTAGATGGTGTAACAATCTTCCACCTAATATTCGTTCTCTTAGCAGAAAAATGAATTCTAAACAATATTTGTTGAACCATTTATTTGATTTTAGTGGCTGTTGCCATTTTTGTCTCCTGTTGTTTTATTATGGTTGTATGGCATAATTTGAAAAATGTTTCTATTTGAAATGAAATTATTGCTAATGAAGAAATATATAGTCCTTACATGTACATGTATATCATTTGGTCTCGCAGTGTGGCACAAACTAGTGAAAGTCAAACAGAGTGCTTTATCAACCCACTAAGCCTAAGGCTTTGTTTTTCATAGAAGCCCTTTCCATGTGACAGCGCCTGTTTTCATTTTGGTCAAATCTGGCATGAATGTGCAGGTGGTTTTATTTCGTGACACCCTTAGATTTTTCTCAGAGTACTAGGGCACAACACGCGCATGAGTTCTTAGAGAAGGAAGCAGCAGGCTGCCACAGATGTTTAGCCAACAAAGGGCCTTATTGCATTTAGCTAGTCTCTTGTTTGCATTGGCTACAGTCAATAATAGAAGCTCTCCATAGAGAAATTAGAAAATGTCATTATGTTTATAAATAACCTAAAAATGGTGCTCGGCTACAACTCATTGATCTCTAGTGTATGAAGGAGCAGACTAAACACAGACTAGAAATCACATGACATCACTAGTTGGGTCCATTATGTGCTTATGGTCGCCTATATTTAACCCCCTGGCGCCATGAAAGACAAAAAATCTACTCCCGTTTACGACTCCCTACTCTAGTCTTCATCTGCAAACTCTCCGAATACTCATCAAGGGCTTGAGCGTAGTTATTATGTAACCCTTGTATGTGCGCACGTGTTGTTCTAGTGGCCGCGTATCCAGGTGCTGCACTGCTAATTAAATTATGCAATTAGAATGTTTGTTATTGAACACTGAAATTGAGATTTCAATTCCTTATCTCTATTTATGTTATCCTTGTGATTGCAATATTGAAAACTGCGTAATTGACCTCATTCAGGGAGGATGGATATCCTTTTAATCAGGCAGAGGACCTGAAGGTAATGAGATCTTTTCTTAACATCATAGCGTTTGAGAATTTCTTGATAAAAATCAAAAGTAAGACAAAACTTCAAACTCCTCAGTTTTCAGCCTAAAAGTACGTTTATACCTGGATGATTTATTGGAGTTGCTTCCACACCGACAAGGTCTGTTTGGTATAGAATGCAAAACGATTGTAAAAACAGTTTTGTGCCCCCAGTCATTGTAACAAGATCAGTGAAATACTGCATAATATGTTTGTTTATTTATGACGGCCGTCCTTGACTGACTACAACACGGAATTGACCAATCACATCTCCAATCGCATCCTAAACATCCAATCACAGCCTTGTCAATAGCGCCGACAACACAAGCAAATTAAATGGATATCAATGTTGTATTTCATTAGCAAAAAACGATGACCTATTTTGCATAGTTGGGGTGGTGTAAAATCTTTGCACAAATGTATTTCAAGTTATAAACATACTAAAAGCCATTCCAAATCTCAGTGAAAACACAACTCCCACAAATCATCCCGGTAAAAACGGACCTTAAAGATGAGCTTAAACAAAATTTTAGTAGATTTTATTAGAAAGTACCGGCATTTTTTTGTTGTTTACAATCGTTTTTGATGTTTGTGGTGATTTGACTGCCGAGATGTTTAAAGATTAAAATTGACAAAAGGTGCTCATGATTAAAATGCTTAGAAGAATAATGTGTGCCGAAATGACGCCACTAGTTGCTGACGCTGACAGTTTTTTATTGATATCGGCTGTTGTTTTCAAGACGCATCGTTGCGCGTCTCTATTCTGTTAGTTTCTTTGCTAAAGTGTGACTATATTCATTATAATTGCACTTTCTAGTCGATTTATAGTCGTACAAAATTTTAGTAGATTTTATCAGAAAGTATCGGCATTTTTTACCATTTTTGATTGTTTTTATGTTAGAGGTGATCTGACTGCCAGAATGTTTCAAGATTAAAATAAACAAAACTTGATCCCGGTTAAATAGGTCAGATCAAGCAAAAATGTGATTATAACATCTATAGTTGCAAAGAGACCGACAGAATAGAGGGGCGTAACACTTCAACTTGAACGCAATAGACGATATCAACTATCGTAGTGATAAAAACTCGTGATGTCATTTTTCATGTTGGGGGGACCTAATTTTCTTCTAAGCATTTTAACCGCAGACAAGCTTTGTCGATTTTAATCTTGAAACATCCTGGTTGCCAGATCACCTCAAACATCAAAAGCAATTGCAAACAATAAAAACATACCGATACTTTTTGATATAATTTACTATAATTTTGTTAAGTTTATCTTTAAGTCACTGATGACCAGCTGGGTGGGTCATCGATCATTTTCAAATAATAAGCTGACAGCCCTTTTATCCTGTGACTTGTTAAACTCGCCCATTTTAGAAGAATTGCTAATTTTAGCCTAATGCTAAGGCAGCCAAAACTTTAAAGGCCTAAAAATTATTTTTATAAATATGCTTTGAATTGTCATTAAATGCATGCTTGCTTTATTCTCTTAGAATTCCAACTTATAATTATAGCACAGAACTCTCAGCTAATTTTATCAACTATTCAAGGTATTTTTATGAATTGTTTTTAGGATAAACAGCTAGGACCAAAGGAATAAACCTTATGCAATGAAAAAATGTCTTTTCGATGCATGAATTTTACAAAGGTTTTTATATATACAGTCAATTTTCTATATACATATATATATATACATACATATATATATATATATATATATATAGATATATATATATAAGTATGAAACTAGCTAAAAACATCTGATGATGCCCGAAATATTCTTTTATCTTTAATCAGATGGCTTGCAGGTCTGCGCTTAAGAGGCGGTGCTTAAAAGGCTGTGCTTAAGAGGCTGTGCTTAAGAGGCGGTGCTTAAGAGGCTGTGCTTAATAGGCTGTGCTTCAGAGGCGGTGCTTAAGAGGCTGTGCTTAAGAGGCTGTGCTTAAGAGGCTGTGCTTAAGAGGCGGTGCTTAAGAGGCTGTGCTTAAGAGGCTGTGCTTAGGAGGCTGTGCTTAAGAGGCTGTGCTTAAGAGGCGGTGCTTAAGAGGCGGTGCTTAAGAGGCTGTGCTTAAGAGGCGGTGCTTAAGAGGCTGTGCTTAAGAGGCTGTGCTTAAGAGGCGGTGCTTAAGAGGCGGTGCTTAAGAGGCGGTGCTTAAAAGGCTGGTTCTTGAGAACTACACAAAGTTTTTAAACCAAATAACTCTGGTAACATGGTGGAAAGTACGTAGCATAAGGGTGTGAAGTTTAGATAAAACTGGTCAGAAAATGTAGAAGTGCATATCGTTAACACAGACTAACAGACAGGAATACAGACAGACAGACAGACAGGAATACAATGACAAAGGGGAATTTATCTATATATATAGATCTCAGTGTTTGTCTTTTTGTTAAACCCTGTGTCCAGTTATAGCCATTAAAAATCTAGCAATGAAAAATCGGCACAGCACTGGATTTGATCTTGTGGCAGCAAACTTAACCATTGAGCTACATAGAATACAATGGATTTATCCATCGTTTCTTTTACCTCATAAAGCCATTTGCACATGCGCTCGTTTACGAAAAAGCCGCCATATTTGTAGAAAACGATCATTATTCTTATATTTAATAGTACTTCTTGGTGTTGTTTTGATACTATAATAAAAAAGTTGCAAACAAAAGCATCATTTTCAAAAATTCATTGCAAAACCTTTGCGTTTTTAACGTTAAAATTGTCTATAAAGATGGCTGACAACGATAAAATGACATCACGAAAAAATGAAGGATTAGGCAAATAGTTATTATATTGGTTAAGATTGGGGGTTAATGTTTGGGGTTAATAACTAGCACTGTTGACTGTTACATGTTACAATTGGTAAGCTGGCCCAAACAGCGGGTATTGTTTTAGTACAGATTTTAGTAATGATCTAGCTTTCCAGGTAAGTTACTCAAATTCAATATTTAGGGAATTATTCTATTACCAAGCAACTCTGGACATACGACTATATATATAAACTATATATATATATATATATAATATATATATATATTATATATAAACTGAAAAAATGAACAACTCCCTCATCAAGTTTGATGTCCACACATTTTTTTAACATCATTTTTGCCTTCATTATCATTATTCCCAACTGTAGCGCCCTATAACAGCACTCAAGTTTTCTCATCTTCACAGAAAAGCTACACTGTTGCTATGGAAACAACAATTCAATCTGATAGAATCAATCCCGTACAGATAAAGCGAATAAAGTATGTTTCTTCACATATTTTCATCGTACATTGTATGCTAAAGCTGTAACAAATTGGAGCCAAGGTTCTTACATGAATATACTGTACCACGTTAAGTTCTATGGCCCAAGTTCTTAGGCTAACTACTGACTACAGGTAATTCAACATACATGTAGCATTTGAACAAATAAGTACTTGAAGCTTTGTAAAAACCAAACTAATGCAGTAAGAATCTACTTAAAAAAGGTTTTTTATTTTTAATTGCTTAAAAACGGAACTGGATGCTGGCTGGCACATTAGAATTATTTTTGTAACAGAGATAGTCTAGCATGTACTATAGTTGTTTGAACTAATATAGCTTAGATATTGTATGCTATTTTTTTTAACTTTTACTGGCTTGCTAATTTTAACTTACAAAATTGCAACATTTGGAGAAACTTCAAACATCATGTACTGGAAATCAGTCTCGCACTTGAGCCATATAATATGGGCTGGACCTATATATCCTATGTTGTGAAATTTGTAGGTTGCAGTGGTCGTAATTAGAGGTTTTACTCTACGGTAAAGGCCTGCCAAATAACCCTTTACAAATAGATAAATGTGGGTAATTAATGTTGCAAACATTGTGGGCTTTGTTACACATATGTAAGAAACTGATTCGGTTGATGTACATTGCCAAATCTATATACAGTGTTTGAAGCATTTCATCTTTCTGTCTCTACGCAAAAACATTTATTGGTTGGATGAATCGAAAAAATGTACAAGCCACCTACTGCCTCACAACTAAAGGATTTTTTCACTTTTGTCTAGACTTCAGGAAGTGTAGCACTCGAGTGTATACAAGTGTGGGCGATCGACACCCCCCCTTTTCTTCAGACTAACTGCACATCAAACTAACAATGACAACTAAACTTGACAATGTCCAATGTCTGTGCGATTGGCCGATGAGGCCGATGTTAAGCGAATGACAACTCTGGCTGATAGGTGGCTCTCACTGCGGACTACTCATGCGCATGAGTTTTCCACCAAAGTGTTGTACTGGAATTTTTGTTTGTTATTATTCATGCTATTAAAATTATACTCTATCCCAAGGCAGTTGTAACTATATTATATTCTATCATGTATACTGTACATGCATAGTGTAGCTATTTTAGCCTAGGAGTATGTGTGTGAGACAATATAGACTGTGTAATGTACTGTCCAGTACTCAATTTTTGTTTCGTACCCTCTGTTTCTGTTTAGAACTGTGCAGTGCATGTTCTCCTACTGCCAGATGTTAACTTACGTTACTAGCATTGTTGGATTCAAAATACTGAATGGTTTAACTCCTTCCTACATCACTGATATGTTACAATTCTCGAATACCAAATGTGCCTGGCGTGATGGTTTCATTTTGTACTTACTAAAAGATGCACTCAAGAATTTTATCACGTAGCATTTTAATCATTTGTCTAAAAAGATAAGATTTATACCTCAATTTAGTAACTTGGTAGTTTTAAGTCTTCCTTGTATAAATTTTCAATTTTGCGTTTATGACATCACATGTCAATACTTTTTTATTTATTGATTTTTTTGTTTATTTTTGGTGGTACCTTTTTCTAAAAATGTAAAACACTTTTTCTATAAATAAATGATGATGGACTGCCCAATAAAAATATATGTATATAATTTTTAATGTTTTAATTTTTAGTCTATATTAGTAGGAGCAAACAAAAGTGGTCTTTACTCTCCAGTTAGGTTGAGGCATACCTTTGGGTGCTACTGAGTAGCCGCATGAAACCTACTCTAAAAAGGTTGTACAGCATGTGGGCTCACATGTTTTAGTGTATATTTATTACCTCTGGGTAATATTTACTGTACTTCCTACTGATTGATAAGATGGAAAGAGTTGTAAAAGCTAATTGCCTCCTTTTGAGTCCATCTCATTACGCTACTGTTTTACGCACTGCTTGGAATCTACAAAGGGAGATTTTTGTCTGAATGTCTTAGTAAAGTCTCTGAAAGAAATTGGCCTCCCGTATTACAATTATAGCGCTGTCGCTACATGGGTCAAGGTTTTATGACTCCGGTGTCGGACAAGGAGTATTGTGCTGATGTATTAGATGCTACACACGCTGATCATGATTGCTGATGTCTGCTGTTAACCAAGTCTGTTCTGAATATTTAAAGGCCAATAAAACGTTTTATTTTTCAAATTTTCTTAATTATTTTTTGCTGAATTTTCATAAAGCAGTCAAACCTTTTTCAGAACATTTTCAAAAACAATATACAGTTTCTCGCTGTAGCTCCTTTAATAGAAATTAAAAAATTGAAAGTAAAGTATATAAAAACCATGAATACATATTAACTAAGTTATTTTAGACTTAGCCTAGTGTAGGTCAGGGTAAGTTATGCCAGATATGTCTATCACATACTTCACCACTAAACTTGAGCATTGCAGAGTTTAAACTTACTTTGGTTTCTCTATAATATAAGGTAATAATACAAACTTGTTTTGTATGTATAATATATTTAAATAAATATCTTTGTTTATATATAATATATATAAATGAGTTTATATATATTATAAATATATTTATATGTATAAGTGCTTTCGTTGGCATCTTCATCATTATAAAGTGAAATGTGTTTCATTACGTGCCAAAAACTAGCATCTAAAAGATAGTTTTTTATTTTGGTTTCTTACATTAATTTATACTGTGTATTTTATTCATTTTAATTACATGCAATATTTATTAAGAAATTCTTGTAGATTTTCTAAGCTCTGAAACAAATTCAATGGCTTATTGGGAATATTTACTTCTACCTACCACACCTTCAACATAAAAAAATATGTCTATACGAAATAATTCACCTGCGGGTAGCAGAGTGTTAAATAGTAATTTTACCTGTGCTAGCAGGTGTTAGCCAATGATATTAAGGATGCTTCTCCTAATAATTTTATATTATTATAGCAACTAAAGCAATGGCAGCTTTGTGCATATTTATAAAACCATCAGACTACCAAAAGGCTGTTTGTCACTAACAGTATTAGCCAATGAGAAGCGAGCAATGAAAAAGCACTTCATACAAATACCACCACATTATATCAAGGGCTATTTTCATCAGAAGCATCTGTCAAACACACTGGTGTGAGACACTGACCTGTGTACGGATGCCGGAATTAGCAGATTGAGATTAGCGAGCTAATTAAAAGTTCACCAAAGTTAAACTTCATTAAAGTTCACTACTCCTGTGCAAATGGGTGAAAGTTGCTCACATAAACAAGTGTTAAATCATATTTGTCTACAAGTGCTTGTCATGGAATCCAATCATGCAAAGATATGATCCCATTTGTTCATTCCATTGATCTCTTTCTCAGGTTCGCTCTATTGTTAGAGAATACAACAGCGAAGAGCAGATAACATTTATAGAAGCCGCTTTGAAGGATTGTCTGACGGAGATTATCAAGTTGGAGGCTAACTCTACTACTTCAGTTCCAGATGGTAAGGTGGTGAGAAGTCCAGAAATGTTTGCTTGTTTTATTTACATCTAATATCATCTTCTGAAAGCAAGGAAAGAAAGTATAGAGACAATTAGAGCTAATTGCGCAATAACATGGCTAGTCAAGGTGTTAGCCTGAGTGAGGAGTTGGCAACTCAAGGCGGCACGGACACTATGTCAGCGAGCCCGGCAGGTACTTTTTGAGGGATACTCCAAAGCTATGTACATTGCTTATCTCTCTGATGTAAACTGGGAAATAGATACAGCTTTCCATCAACAAATCGTCATGCGACATGCTGGTGCTGCCCACATAACTGCCCACACTGTGTTGCCCACATAAGTGCCCACGCTTTGTGCTGCCCATCTAACCTTGTCATAACCTTTGTCAGCCTTTTTAATATTGAATGTTTAAAGTGAGTAAATATTACTGATAGTTACTGGATTAGCACACGCCAAGTAATCTTAACACATGTTTACTCAAATGTTGTGAAACAGATTATTATTATTATTATTTAAAAATAATATTTGACAAACAAAGGTTGTGGTAAAAACCAAAATGTGAGAGAATTTTTTTAGCCAAATCTTATGTTTTTGATTAGCACTGGCATATTTGGTCGTACCCAACCATGCACTTCATAGCTACACCCACAAACAAAGACCACTGAGTACACTAAACATAAACATCTTGTCCATCTTACATCTAGAACATACATCATCAGAGTTTCTTTTTAAAATACTATTGAATTCCCATGTTATTATTGTTGTTTAACTTTTTAATATGTTTTTTCTACATGACCTGATTTGCTTTTTCAAACTGAAATTAAGATCAAATCATGTGAACTTCCAAGTTTTCACCGTTCTGCATCGATTTACGAAATTTACATTGTTGTGTTGATGAAACTGTTTATAAAATATTTGAAAGTTTATTTTAAATTTGAAATATTATAAAATATTTGAAAGGTTTGTCACGTACTCATTCTTAATGGGAAACTAATAAGTTGGTCCACAATGATGGTCCGAGAGACGTAGTTGAGACCGCAGCCAATCATCGGTCTTTGATCATTGGACTCGCATTATTCCCGCAGTGGTTGTTGATACATACCTCGGCATTGCCTAATACATATTTATTTGGTAAATAATTTACATCTTTTGTTACTTTACTGGCAATAACTTCATTTCAAACAGAAATATTTTCAAAAACAAGAACATTTTTAAAAACAGAATTGTAAAAAAAGGCAAAAGTTAGTCAATCAAATCAAATATGCATGCGTACATGCGTGTGCGTGCATGTGGGTGTGCGCTTTCACAGCTCTATCTGGTTCCTGAAAGCCAGACTCCTAAACACCCATATGATTATAAAATCAAGAATGCGCCTTTCCATACATTAAGGAAGGACAACTGCCCTCATTGAACATGTTCATGGATTGCTGGGGTTAAAGCAGTGTAGCCACTCCCATTGGGAATCTAAACATGTGCTGCAGGCAGACTAAAAGGGAAAAAGTCTTGGACAATACCTGACTTAATGCTAATGCTTTCTAAATATATATATAGATATATATGCATAATGGGAAATTTTAAACAATTTTATTAATGATAAGCGTTTTTGATTTTTATCTATTTTTGAATAGCATAATTTTATTTTAACAAGTTGGACATCTTAAAAAACAATGTTTAGTATACGTGCGATCAGCAGAAACCGCTAGCAGATCCATGAAAAGAAACCCGTTGTTTAGAAAACCGTGACAAGTGATTAGTTATCTACATGGATCCGTGTTTAAAGTAAAAACACAAATTCTTTAATTTTTCTTTTTAAAAGTAATTTGTTTATATTGTTTGACTTGTGTCATTTATTTTAATATCTGGCCATCCTAGCAATGTCTGCCGTTCCAGAGGCTCACAACAGTTAACCAAATTTATCAGCATGTCTAGCTATATACCTGTGTTACTTATTTGCTACAAGACAGACTTCTCAAAGCATAAAAAGCAGCTATATCTTTTAGCTTTATGCAGCAGTTGAGAAGCATGTTTTTGTACATATTAAGTGATACAAAGAAACCTGAGTTCGGGCCCCATATCTTGCAGTTCTTTTTCACTTTTATTTTAATGGGTGTGCTGAGTTTGCACAAGCAGGTTTGAAATAATCACCATCTCTTTTTTGTGGCGCCATATGTAAAACATGTTGTTATAAACATTATTATGGACTGCCCCATAAAACTACATACTTATAAATATACATATTTATTTATGTAGTGAATGTCATTAGCATCGTAGAGTTACAAAATAGATTGTTGATTGCTAATACACACAGTTCTATAGAATGTCCATACAGATTTTACTGCTCAGGTTTCGTTGTTGTGACTCCATAAAAGTATATTTTGCTACTAAAATGTGAATTCCTAATAATTTTAATGCTAATACAATTGGCTGGTTCATTTTATTTTGTTTTACTATAAATTGCTGCAAGATGTTTTTAAAGATTATTAAAGCTAACTGAATGCCCGATCGTTTGAATTTGATCTCGGCTAATTAACATTATTAATCTCGATTAATAATGTTAAACTATTAATCGATTAAATTGATCTCGATTAACAGATATTTTAGTTTTTGGATAACTGAAAGTTCCTGTTAGCATTTATTCTCGAACAACTTAACACCTTTCTTAGGACCCAACACTATAAATGACAAGCCCACCATCTCGGGCTATGTATTTTTTTACTAAATATGAAATACTAACAATGTTTGGTGCCAGTATAATATATTTGATGATTCAAATATTGGAAGCATCAAAGTGAAATTCCAATAAAGTTGTTTTTCAGAAATCAGGTTAACCATTAAGTGAAACTAGAAACCTCAAAGTGAAACTGCAGGAAGATTGTTTTAGAACTGAAGGAAAAAGTTTCAATTCTGGAAAAAACAAAGTGAAACTGCAGTGAGATTGTTTTAGAACTGAAGGAAAAAGTTTGAATTCTGGAAAAAAACAAAGTGAAACTGCAATTAGATTGTTTTAGAACTGAAGTGAAAGGTTTGGATTCTAGAAACAAAGTGAAACTATAATATAGCTATTTTCTAAAAGGCGCATCAAGGGTTGTAAGACTAAGGCAGCGACTATTTTCATTGCCGTCTCTGATAGATCTTGATTCACATGCATCATACAGCATCTATGAAACATGTATCTTGCAGGTCATAAATCATGTTCCATGACCTTTGATGGCATTGCTTGCTGGCCACCTACTCCCGCTCAGCACAATGCAACCATTTCCTGCCCTCACTACATCCATCGCTTTGATTCAGAAGGTAAATATTTTAGTCTGTATGTCCTTTGATAGGAGACTAGGACCCTGGCAGTTTAGTGTGTCGTGAGAATTCATCAGATGTGACAATAAAGCGCAGAGAATAAATATGTATGCAACTATTTGAAAGTTCTGCAAGGTATGGTTGGCACGAGTAGTAGCGTGCCGGGCTGCCAATCCGAATGTTGTGAGTTTAAATATTGTATATGACGCAATACTTTTTCCCCAATCTCTACCACTGACTTTAGACATATAGATAGACACGGCTTTTATTATAGTAAAGACAAATACGCTGACAGCTTAGTGTACTGTGCATGATCATTGGGTGTAATAAGTATACATACAATTATTCTCTATAGTTGGTGGTTGGTTGGTGGAGTTGTTAGAGTGTCCGTCCAACATGCGCAAAGTCATGAGATCAAATCCTGCACGATGTGGTCTATTTTCCAAGCCTCCAATTGTTGCTATTAAGGTGTTAGGGTGTCAGGGTGACCTAGTGGTCGCATCTTTGACTGAAGTTGGTGGTTTGAGTCCTGCTTAATTCTGATCTGACAAAAAGCTCTCAACAAGCTTTCAACCCTGAACTGCTGGGTCTTTCGAATCTCAACCATAACTTGGAAGCCCCATGTACCACACTGAAAACATGGGCACATTAATGATCTATACCTCTGTCCTTCACACATTAGACAAGTGAAATAGCTACCTGGTTCTGTCAGACTAGAAGTGTTGCAAAGTGCACCCCTTCAGGTTAATTTGACAAGCATGCATCGCTAAGATGCAAGTCATTGTCGATTTCGGCGGTCAGCCAGAAAAAAATTGTTGGTTTGGACAGATAGATTATTATTATAGTTATATTATTATATTATATTATTATTATAGCTCTTATTATAGTAAAGACTAGTATGCTATCAGTTCCATGCGCAGTGAAAGATCATCATGTGTAATAACTATGTACACAAGCATTCCACAATATTGTAAAGTGCTTAAGTGGCAGAGTTGATAGTACGCTTGGCTGATAAATCAAATATCTGAGTTTGATTCACGTTTGAGGACTAATCTGTTTTTCTAAACTTTAAGCCTTTTTTCGGACAGGCGCATGGATAAACACAACCCTTATTATAGTAAATACTAGCCTTTTAAAACATCGACTGCAAAAGTTTTCAGTTTTTTTTGGGAAGAGTCACAGTAATTGTTGCGTTTATTGGTGTACATGCAGTAACTAAATCCGATAGATTTTGTTAACAGTGGATAAGTGCATATGGGAGAATGTATTTTTAAAAATCATAGCCTGTGATCTTTCTAAATAATTTCTTGTTTTAGGCTATGATAATTGAATGATGGCCTTATATAACACATGCATTCGCTGCATGCTAATGGTATAATTTTACTGGATTCACTGACAGGCCATCGATAAAATAATTATCAAGTTAGTAGCCAAAATGGAGAGGCGAACTCCAAGTTTATGGATTCTAGTAGGATTAAACAAAATGGTTAGGATGTAATTGCAAATATAATATAATGCAATATTATCGTAAGCATACCATGACTTTTCTATTAAACCATATGACTATATAATGGTCATAGTTTGGCAAACTTTTAGACAACTCTTTGCAGATTGTCACAGCCAAATTCTAAAATAAACAGGCACGTAATAAAGGCCGATAGAGTAGGTAAGTAAGTGTACAGACGTGGATACTACAAACACATTTTCGAGAGGAGTGATTAGCAGCGTGATATACTGTGGCACAGTATAGCCATAGTTCCAAGACACTCTACCTATACTATAACGGGCTTTACGACTACAACGACCCATTGCTTTAGGAAATGTGTTAGGTAGATATATGGCTAGGATTAATATTAATACATGCAACTATCTTCCGATGTAATTAGGAAAATGAGTGGCCAATGAATTACTAATACACAGTATTATAATTGCTAATATACTAATATACATTACTAATATATTATGTTTGCAAAGGGCTGGATTACATAATAGACTTGATGCATTTTACTAATGGCTGTTGCAACATACCGGCAAATGTCTTCATACTAAGCGAATATATTGCAAGATCCCCCTTAAAACAAAATATTTCAGAGAAAAGTATCATAAAAAAGAGAAGTTTTTATAAAAATGTTTCAGAGCTTTCAAATATTTTTTTTATAAAAAGTTTTTATAAAAAATAAATATTTATATTTAAAATACTTTTTTCTTTTTTATAAAATAATTTAGAAAAAAGGAAAAAGTTTTTATAAAAATGTTTCAGAGCTTTCAAATATTTTTTTTATAAAAAGAATAAAGAGTTTCCTGAATGTTTATGGCTCACCTGTAGACACTTGCTATCTCTGCCATCTTCCCTAGCATGTAGTTGTTAACTTTTGCTTTTAAATTTGGTATACAAATATTTGTATTGCTGTTAGCATACGTGTATTCCTAGTATGTTAGATAAATTCCTTGCATAGACAGGTATATGAATCATTTAACAAGATATCACGTATATCCTACTATAGAGGTACCATCTACCATGCTAGTGTATTCTGTTGTTATCTGCATTCAGAATGGTAATCAAGTGCTTAGACTTAGTTACTTCAGTAATTCTCACAATACACAGCTAGCTATGCATAGGTCGATTCAGCTTGTCAAGCTCAAAAGCTAAATCTCTAATATAATAAGGTCCTGTCCACCCGTCTGAAGCTAAGAGTGTTAGGAAAAAAGATTGTACCACTCAGGAATTGAACTTGGATAATCAGATTCCTAGCTACGTGAGCTACCATACACACCACTCAACTGCATTTTTGCATCTAAGAATAGTTTTGCACATACTTATTACACCAACGTGCTAGTAAATATAAAAATGAAAAGAAATTTTTTGAAATAAAAAACCTTTTAAGCAACTTCATTTGAAGGCGGCCAATATTTACTTGAAAAACATGTCACCCTTCCTGTCCTTAACATGAAATATTTATCTTACCTCTTCAAATGCCATTAGTCATTTTTAGTTTTGCACCTAAAAGCACAGACTACTTGCGTACACACTTATCACCAGTATCAGGTTACACACTTGAGTCGTTTGCCCCTTCCATCACCGGGCGTTTATCAATAAATGACTCGTAATCGCAGAAAGATTATAGGATCGTAAGAGACTCCGGAGTGCCAACAAATGAAGACACACTGACTTCAATGAAGGCTCTTTCAAAAAAAGAAAATTGTAAATAATTTATCAAAGAAAATAATAGAGTTATAAAGAATCATAAATAATTTAGCGGAGATGCTTATTGTTGTTAGCAATTTACTGTATAACAACCTGCTTATTGTTGTCAGCAATTTAATGTATGACAACCTGCTTATTGTTGTCAGCAATTTACTGTATAACAACCTGCTTACTGTTGTCAGCAATTTAATGTATGACAACCTGCTTATTGTTGTCAGCAATTTACTGTATAACAACCTGCTTACTGTTGTCAGCAATTTAATGTATGACAACCTGCTTATTGTTGTCAGCAATTTACTGTATAACAACCTGCTTACTGTTGTCAGCAATTTACTGTATAACAATCTGCTTATTGTTGTCAGCAATTTACTGTATAACAACCTGCTTATTGTTGTCAGCAATTTACTGTATAACAACCTGTTTATTGTTGCCAGTAATTTGCTGTATAACAACCTGATTTTGTTTACTTTTTACAAAAGATTCATCCTTGTATGGCAAGGATGGAAGAATGTTGTGTTCCATATTGTAAGGCAAAAAATCTTATACAGTGTAACAGAGGCATCGGAACTCGAGGGCGCTCTGTATTGATTAATAATTTAGCGTGTGCAACCATGAAAAGGATATGCAGTACATGGTAAGAGCGATGGAGGTGATAAGGATGGCTTAGTCTTGATGTTATGCTCTCTTGTTAATACACTTGTGATTTGAATGCTGTGAGTTCCAATCCAACACAAAGTTTTTTTTGTTGCTAAAACCTTATCACTATAACCAGACAGACAAACGAAAGACAAAAAACTTTGAGATATATATATAGACAAGCGGAATTCCCGGCGTTGCACGGGTATTAAAAATCAGCTTATAAACAATGAGAGGTAATGTAGATGCCTGCCGCTTGCCATTAGCCTTACACAATGCCAATGGCTAACTTGAGTAAGCTTACTTATAAGAGCTAACTACTTGCTCTCACGGTTGAGCACGCATAAAATTACGACACGGCTCTCTGTGATGTTGCGCTGTTACGGAGAGCGGCAGCGTATTTGCACCCACATACCAACATATATCGCCCAATGAATCCATCACGCTCGTGTTGCTTAATTAGTAAGGGATTGGACTGGTGAATTGGAAGGTCCGAGATCAAATCTGCAGTGATACGGATTTTTCATTTGAATAGCTATGGCCGGACAAACCGAACTACAGACAAACTAAGATTTGTATATATAGAAAATTATTATTACTATAAGAGTCGTTATCAAAGTGTGTACTATTATTCATCTATCACTATCGTCAAGTGTAATAAGTAACTGCACAATTAAATGTATTCAATAATAATAATAATAATAATAGCAAGTGCGTTGTGAAGTGACGGAGTTGTTCGAGTGGAGGTGCGCCATAGTGAAAATCGTGAGACCAATTATAGCGTGATGCAATCTTTTTCCTCACCACCAACCACCGTTTCGGACAGACAAACAGACAACTATTTTATTATAGTTAAGACTGATACCCTGGCAGTCTAGTGTGCCATGATAGATTATCAGGTGAGTCGATGAAGCGCAGATAATAGCTCTGTTCACAATTATTCAGTAATGTCTAGTGCGGCTGGCTGGTGCACACATTACCGCATCAGACTATGAAGCTGGAAGCCATGAGTTTAAACCCCACGTGATGCAATCTTTTTCACGATCTCCAACAGTGGTTTCAGACAGACGAACACGGGTCTTATTATAGTAAAAATTGTAGTAAAGGTCACTGTCTTTTGTATTCTATCAGCAAGCAAGACTGAGACCTTTAAGCTTGTACAGTTTCTAGAATATTCCTTTCTTCTAAGACACTTTCTCTATAAGCAAATTTGGCTGTTGGTTTGCTTCAATTGATCATTCAAAGTTGATAGTTTTAAGGGCACTAATATTGATTGGAGTTGTCCTCTTCATATTACATAATTTCAGTACATTTTTCATTTCTATCATTACAAGTATTTTCATCTAGAATATGATCATTAGTATTGTTGTTACTGTTAGCCTTGTTATTGTGAATATTAACATAATTACGAGCTTGTGAAAGCAACACATTTGTAAAAAAAATTGAAATGTTGTAGAAACTGCGACCTGGCACTGCACCGAATCAGGCACATGGGAGACCGACTCCAAAAATAAGTCTATTGGCAATTACTATGACTGCTATGCGCATACAAAAAAGTCAGATACCAGCGAAAGCTTTGAAGTAAGTGTGTCAATAGAGATGAATTTGAATTTTTTAATAATCTAAGACAAGTTTGCGCAGTAGGTTTTTTAATATTGTCAATCATAGCTTTGTATTTACTTGTTTGAGTCTGTATAAGTTGACAGCAATAAGAAGGTGGATAGATGATACCATATAATCCTGACGGACTGGCAGTTCCTGATTATCTCTTCAAATTTCATTCCTCGATTCCTACATGAGCAGTTCTTAGTACTCCATCTTCAGACTTCAAGACTTGCTCTGTTTTTAGCCTCAGACTTAGTCAATCACTTCTGCTGATTGAATTATTCTGTCAGCTAGCCTCAGGTTATATTAATTGCTCTATGTTTGTAGCCTTATGTTATATGAATTGCTTTAGGTTGGCTAACCTCAATTTATATGAATAGCTCTATGTCAGCTAGCCTCAAGTTATATGAATGACCGCTGTATCCAATACTACTGAATGTCCAGCATGCACGGGCAATATAAAAACAGCTTATAAACAGTGGCAGGTAATGTAGTTGCTTTTGGCTAAGTTGTACCATGTCATATTGTAACCGATGTAATGAATATGAGCTCGAATAATCCATTGTATTACAAGTAACCTGTGTAGCTTAATAAGTTAGCTCGCCAGCCTCCAGAACTGAAGGTAGTGAGTTCAAATTCAGAGTGAAGCGCTTTGTCGTCGCTAAAACTTTATCACTATAGCTGGAAACACGACAGACAGACCAACACTTGGGATTTATATATATAAGTTGAGACATGAGTTATACTGTTATTGTTGCAGTTTGATAAACATCTAGTATACCTGGGCAACATATACATAATAGGAATCAGCATTTCTATTGCTGCCTCGCTGTTATCATTGGCTCTCTTCGGCTATTTCAGGTTGGTAACAATGCAGAGTCTTTCTCTACCATCCAGTAATAGTATTATTTATATTATCATATTTCAAATGTTATTATTTATATCATTATACTTTTAACGTTATTATTTACATTATTATACTTTAAATGTTATTATATTATATATTTTAAATGGTATTTTGTATATCAATATATTTTAAATGTTATTATTTACATCATTATACTTTAAATTTTATTATTTATAT
Source organism: Watersipora subatra (assembly GCF_963576615.1). Taxonomy (NCBI): domain Eukaryota; kingdom Metazoa; phylum Bryozoa; class Gymnolaemata; order Cheilostomatida; family Watersiporidae; genus Watersipora; species Watersipora subatra. The sequence continues at coordinate 64,277,797 of NC_088709.1, forward strand.
TATATATTTCAAAGGGTATTATTTATAATATTATATTCTAAATGCTATTATTTACCTATATTATTATATTTTAAATTTTGTTATTTATATTTTATGTTATCATATTTGTAATGCTTTATTATGGCATATTATTGTATTATATTGTGTTATATTATTGTATATAACATTATAATGCAATTATAATGGTAATTGCAATTATATTGTGTAATATTATTTTATATTATGCCATATTATAGTATTTTATTCCCTTGTTTTATATCATGTTATGCTATTGTATATTACTTATATATTATAATACATTACAGTAATTTACAGTAATGAATTTTTCTTTGTCATTGGAATGTAGCTTGCACAGTTTGATGATATTATATTTATAAAATTTAAGTTAAGCAGATCTTTGTTTCTCATTCTGAAGGTTTTACTGCTATGGCCCTAAGGCTATAAAATAGAGTTACACAGCAGGCTGCAAAAGAAAGAATTGTTTGAAATTCCCTAACCATTGATCGAGGATTATTCTTTCTTTATGCATACAAGTTAATTACTCTTGTCTGCAAAATTGTTCTGATGAAACTGTTAACACTGTTTCATCTGATTTGTCATCTTACATCTTTTAAGCAGCTCGTTCATACACTTTGTTGTATTTTGTGTTTTAGAAAGCTGCTCCAGTGTTGCAGAAATGTCATACATGCAAACATGTACTGTTCATTCATACTACGAGGTGTTTTCACCCTCATCCAATTCTTTGTTATCTCCCCCTACGACAACAATCCTCCTCCTATAAGTGATGATACCTTACTACCAAGCTTGCAGAACAATCACACACAAACTGTAAGTTTACTGTTACAAACAGCATATAATCCCTATATCTGAATAGTATAGTGCATTTGTATCATTGTGGTAGGAGTGTACACGCAAATCTGCTTGTAAGGAGTTGTTTGCTCTATTTAAGCATACATGCATCTATGCTTATTGATGCACGCGCTCTATACCATTGTGTTTTTGTGTAAACAGTACTCTTCATTTTCTCTGCAGCAAGCTTAACTTAACGTTTCTTTGACAACCTGAAATACCTTTTCAACCTAGCACACCCTGTCAACCCAGCACACCCTGCCAACCTAGCTTACCATGACAACCTGACATACTTTGTCAACCTAGCACATCATATCAACCTGGCATACCATGACATCCTCATATACCTTTTCAACCAAGCACACCCTGCGAACTTAGCGTACCATGACAACCAGACATATCTTGTCAACCAAGCATGCCCTGCTAACATAGTGTACCATGACAACCTTACATACCCTGGTATCCAGACATATTATCACAACCTAAAATTCTATGCTGGCTAGTCAATATTGTGAAGCTTCTTGCAATCATAAGTTCTTAAAACATTTAACTCCATGGTTCATAGACGTATGCCGCTTAGCAGTAAGTAAACTGTTTGTAGAGCGTAGGGTGTAAACTTGGCACAGCTTTATGGATGTACACAAGGATTAGCAACTATTCATGGATATTTATGGAAGCTCTGTACTTACATTTATTGATGTTTGTTCTCACCTTCAATGATAAACAGTACAAGTACAGAATAATTGTGGCAGGCTGGGGTAAGTGAGAATTGCCTTACACTATTATAATGTTTTACTTACGTGTGAACTTGATTTCAACAGATACATGTTTGAACAATTGTTTTTTAGCCTATTAATTAAAAACCTACTTTAAACGTTTAAGCAATTTGTTGCTGACACTTAAAATATTACTTGGTTTTATCGTACCTTTTATGAATGTGTCTACTTTAACTTTGTGCCACATGTTTTGAACAGTTTTACTGTGAATGCCAAATTTGTTTCAAGATAGGTAGATAAATAGGTAGATAGATAGGTAAGATATATATATATATATATATATATATATATATATATATATATATATATATATAGGTAGATAGATAGATCGAATAGATAGGTAGATAGACAGGTAGATAGATCGAATAGATAGGTAGAGAGACAGGTAGATAGATAGCTAGATAGGTAGATGGATAGATAGGTAGATAGATGGGTAGATAGATAGGTAGATAGATAGGTAGATAGAGAGATAAATAGATAGATAGATAGATAGATAGACAGAAAGATAGGTATATAGACAGAAAGATAAATAGATATAAATTGTATTACTACCAGTCGATGTCAATCAAAGTAAATTAATCATGAGACAAAAAATAAAATAAGAGTAAAATAAAGAATAGTGAAGTAAAATTATGAATATTGGAAGCAAAAGTTATTTTTGCATAATTATCACTGTTCTATGTTTACTATTGTACTATGTATATCACTGTTCTATGTTTACTATTGTACTATGTATATCACTGTTCTATGTTTACTATTGTACTATGTATATCACTGTTCTATGTTTACTATTGTACTATGTATATCACTGTTCTATAATGTTTACTATTGTACTATGTATATCACTGTTCTATGTTTACTATTGTACTATGTATATCACTGTTCTATAATGTTTACTATTGTACTATGTATATCACTGTTCTATAATGTTTACTATTGTACTATGTATATCACTGTTCTATAATGTTTACTATTGTACTATGTATATCACTGTTCTATAATGTTTACTATTGTACTATGTATATCACTGTTCTATAATGTTTACTATTATACTATGTTCCTGCCCCAACTTTTTTATAAGTTTGGCAGTTTATTACAGGCATTCCACTTCTATTTATTTTACCGTGGGTCGGAGCAAAGGCAGCGACTGATGATCACGAGTAAGTATAGTTCTTCTACTAATCAATTGGTTCTAAAACTGGTTGTAGTGGCAGCTTTGCTGTAGCATAGTCTCTGATGACAGCACTTCTCACTAACACCGTTCACCAAATATTTAGGTCTATTGTTGACATGCTGGTCTAATTTCATCCATTGTTGACAAATTCAAACTCTACATTCTCATTAGACTAGAGGGAATAGATTAATTAATGTTTTAATTCCTACGACATTCAGGTTAGTAGTCATGTTCAACTAGCAGTCTTTATAAAACATAAGAGTACTGACTAATGACTACTAACTAGTACTGACTAATAACTACTAACTGGTATTGACTAATAACTACTAACTAGTACTGACTAATAACTACTAACTAGTACTGACTAACAACTACTAACTAGTACTGACTAATAACTACTAGCTAGTAAACAATACTAAAAATTTTATTCAGACTACATAAATAAAATAATAAATAAAATTGAAAACTGAAAGCAAGCTGTAATACAAGAGTTATAATAAGACTAACTGTATCAGTATTTAAACTAGACAAATACAAAAGGGAAGACAAAAAAGATCTGGCAAGCATCGTAAGTATACATGTAAAAGGTGCAAATAATACTACATGATATATTTATGTATGTAGTAAATAAATGAGTTATTTTTGCTCTTTGGTGTTGACATGTCCTACAGTAGGCATCTGCTCTGTTCATGTGATGTTACGATGATGGAAGACAAATTTATCTTCATCAACAGTTGCTCTGTTACCCAAGATGCACGTTCATAGCTCGATATCACAAGATGTTCTTTGTGACCTTATCACAAGAGCTAGTAACTACTCATAACTACTAGCTAGTAATAATGACCAGCTGGTATATTACTGATGAAGAGCTTAGAAATAAAGAATGTGCAACTGGGGTAGATTATTGTTTAAACCCAAAGTGAACTTAGCTAATGTAAATATGCAGCCAAAATAAAATAGAAATGTTATTTGTATGCACCAGGCTGTAGCTAGTTATGTCAATAAAGTCTGATCTCTGTTATCTTTTACGCGGTTAGATTTACACATGCCAGCTTGTTATACTAACTTCAGTTGATTTTTTATGTATTTATTTGGTTGCAAGCACTTATTTAACTTCATTTGTCATAGTCAAACCATCTTACATACAACACTTAGTAATATACACTCACTTGCTTGTATATACAACTAGCTGTACCACCCGGCATTGCCCGTGTAATAGAAGAGTATTTGGACCGAAAATTGATTTGTACAGTATTTGATATAACAACATTTGCCATGCTAACTTTCAAACTACATATCATGAGAAAAATAAAAACAACTGTAAAGGTTTTAAAACTTTGTCAAACAACTGTACCTTTCAAGCTAGTAGCCTGGCATATTGCCAATGGAAAATTTCACTAAGCTAGTTAATAAGGTTAGGCTTCCAATGACGGTAAGCCATGACTTTGAGTCTGCATTGTTGTCCAGCTCAGGTGTTCTAATAATAGCTATAGCCGGAAAACAGACGAACTTTGAGAAATATATATATATAGACTAGCAGTAAGTCTGGTGAGAACCTGCAATTTCTTTCATTTTTGATCAGATGTCCAGCAGGTGATTGTTTAAGAGGTTTGGTTTCAAAACTCCTCTCAGAAATCAGATGGAACTTGAAACTAAATATTTTAGCGACTTGGTAGAAGGCGTGGAGCACATGTCTTTGAAATTGGGATAAAATCAGCCAAAAAAATGTAGAAATGTGTAGTGTGTACACAGACAGACAGACAGACAGACACAGTGACGAAGTGAGATTTCTAAATGCAGATATATATGTTTAGAGAGCACTCTTTAATGCCAGCCAGAATTCATGCATAAAAGGCTGTTCTCGTTGTCTGCAAGTCAAATTAATGGATAAAACGTGAATATAGACTCAGAATACAAACAGTGTCAAAGATCTTACATATGAAGTGTGAAGGATTGTGATGTGATATTCAGCAACAGTTAAAAAAACTCGTTTTGGACTGATGTAACAAAATATTTTTTTCTAGAATTTAATATAAAATGTTATGTAATACAATATAGCGCAATCTATATAAATCTCAGTGTCTGTTTGTCTGTCCAGCTTTAGCGATTAGGTTTTAGTAATGAACAATATGCTTCACAGAGGAATTGACCTCAGAACTTGACCTCAGATTTGACCTCGTAACCTCCAGTTCTAAAGGCCGCAGGCGTATCTATCAGACAATGCGTTCAACTCAAGGTTCAATGGTGAAGATATTCATTGTATCGGTTAACATACGCATTACGACATGGCGTCAAATGTAACGATTGCCAGCTAGCTTCACTAGGTGAATGCCTGGCATTGCACGGAAGATATAAACAGTTCTAGGTGATTTAGTGTAAAGGGAATCTAAGTAATGCAATGTTTATAAGCTGTTTTTTATTACTTGCGCAACGCAGAGCATTCATCTAGTTTACCTATAATCTAAATACATATATACTAGGTAAGTTGTAAAGAGTTGTAGCCTAGATTGAAATGATATAGCTTTATAGTCCCCCAAATTATTTTCTTTTTATGAAGTTGTTTATAAAATGTTACTCATTTTAGATGCTGGCTGGGCGTCGATCACAATAACATCCGTTGGATTGTAGAGACACCCATACTGCTTATAGTTCTGGTAAGTATATCTATTTGGGTCAGTTGATTTTCCATGATTTTTTGGAACTCATCTTGACTAAGATATCTTATTTAGTATAATAGTGGCCTAGTCAATAATATCTGTATGCAGGTAAAATTTAGTATTTTACTAATAGTGATGGCTTGATTGTACGAACAGCTCTATATTGAAAATCTCTTCATGAACCTTGAAATTGATAAAGAAAAATTTGTTTTTGATAATATGACTATGGTAATCACATGGTGGACAGAACACATGCTATTGTAGGTCATATTAATACCAAAATGCAGAAAAACCCATTTAAGCGTCACATACATAAATATATCATACAGTGTTTGTAGTTTGTACCTTTTACATATATACTGAGCTACATAAGTACATAACTAACCTTTACTAAATTGCACTTAAATTACTAGGATAAGGTCACGTAGATTATCTTGTGATATCAGACTATCTAAGCACATAATGGGTAATAGAGCAGCCAGCCGTTGATGAAAATAAATTTGTTTTCCATCGTGGTAATCAAATGACCAGAACAGGTGCGATTGGAGGTCATATTAATACACAACTATGGAAAAACTCATTTAAGCGGCACTTACATAAATATATCATACAGTATTTGCACCTTTTACATGTATACTGATGATGCTTGCAAGATCTTTTTTGCCTTCCCTTTTGTATTTGTCTACTTTAAATACTGATACAGCTGGTCTTATTATAACGTTTTTATTACAGAGGGCTTTCAATTTTGAATTTTATTTTCTATTTTATTTATATTGTCTACATAACAATTTTCATAATCTTCATATATCGCTATAATGACACTCTGTATCGTATGCGATCCCATAAAGTGGAAAGCAGAAAAACGTGTGAGAGTTTAGATTCTACTGGGTTCCATGTCAAATGCCTTTTACTTCATTATAGAGTGATATTACTACCAAAATCTGTCCAAAACAAGTAAAATTGTATTCTCGTATGTCTATGAATTGTGATTAAAAAAGATTACTGTATATATATATATTAAATTTTAAGATATTTCAGTTTCATTCAATTTATAAAAGCTTCAACTAAAACTCTCAATACTTTTATCAGACTAGTTGAAGTTTAAACTAACTTGGTATTTACATGTATATTACATACATGTATTAGTTGTATATTACATATTAGTTGTATATTACATATTAGTTGTATATTACATATTAGTTTATATTACATATTAGTTGTATATTACATATTAGTTGTATATTACATATTAGTTGTATATTACATATTAGTTGTATATTACATATTAGTTGTATATTACATATTAGTTGTATATTACATATTAGTTGTATATTACATATTAGTTGTATATTACATATTAGTTGTATACTACATATTAGTTGTATATTACATATTAGTTGTAAATTACATATTAGTTGTATATTACATATTAGTTGTATATTACATATTAGTTGTATATTACATATTAGTTGTATATTACATATTAGTTGTATATTACATATTAGTTGTATATTACATATTAGTTGTATATTACATTCATCTTTTTAAATTGTGAGCCGACTTTATTTCTAGCTACTGAAATGAACTAAAAAGCTTCCAACGTCATATTTTGAAAATTGTTTTGGGTGTATTATCATACTCAAATATTTGCTCAAATTGTTTGTCATGTTTGAAAACTTGCATGTTGAAGTCATCATAAGGAAAGATGTGACTTTAATGCCTTATTGAGAATATTTACCTCTCTGATTTTGCTTTGCACTGATTTCCACAGTGAGAACACCTACATGTATGTTTGTAGACAAATGACTTCTCATTTTTTAACTGAGGTATTTGTAGTTCGAGTGATGATGAATTTTTTCGAAATCACTAGGAGAGGTTCTCAAAATACAACCATATTTTTATTTGTAAACTGTTTTCCAGGTCAACTTTAACAGGCTAACTTACTTTACTGGTTAACAGGTCAACTTACTTTAGTGTTTAACAGGTCAACTTACTTTACTGGTTAACAGGTCAACTTACTTTACTGGTTAACAGGTCAACTTACTTTACTGTTTAACAGGTCAACTTACTTTAGTGTTTAACAGGTCAACTTACTTTACTGGTTAACAGGTCAACTTACTTTACTGTTTAACAGGTCAACTTACTTTAGTGTTTAACAGGTCAACTTACTTTACTGGTTAACAGGTCAACTTACTTTACTGTTTAACAGGTCAACTTACTTTACTGTTTAACAGGTCAACTTACTTTACTGGTTAACAGGTCAACTTACTTTACTGGTTAACAGGTCAACTTACTTTACTGTTTAACAGGTCAACTTACTTTAGTGTTTAACAGGTAAACTTACTTTACTATTTAACAGGTCAACTTACTTTACTGTTTAACAAGTCAACTCATTTTACTGTTTAACAAGTCAACTTACTCTACTGTTTAACAGGTGAACTTACTTTACTGTTTAACAGGTTAACTTACTTTACTGTTTCACAGGTCAACTTACTTTACTGTTTAACAAGTCAACTTACTTTACTGTTTAACAGGTCAACTTACTTTACTGTTTAACAAGTCAACTTACTTTACTGTTTAACAGGTCAACTTACTTTACTGTTTAACAAGTCAACTCATTTTACTGTTTAACAAGTCAACTTACTCTACTGTTTGACAGGTCAACTTACTTTACTGTTTAACAAGTCAACTTACTTTACTGTTTAACAGGTCAACTTACTTTACTGTTTAACAAGTCAACTTACTTTACTGTTTAACAGGTCAACTTACTTTAGTGTTTAACAGGTCAACTTACTTTACTGTTTAACAGGTCAACTTACTTTACTGTTTAACAGGTCAACTTACTTTACTGTTTTTACAGGTCAACTTTGTATTCTTCATTAACCTTGTGAGACTTTTAGCAAGCAAATTGAGCTCTTCGGAGATGAATGGATACAATCAAAAGACCGGCAGGTAAACTTATTCATTTTGAGGTAATAATGTTTAAAGCTACCTCTTAGAAAAACATCTTTGTTGAATTTTAATTCAATAAGTCTATTTTTACAAAAAGTTAGGTCTTCAAAATTCAAATCTTAAAATCATCAACACAGTGCAACTAAAATACATTAACTAGAGTAGTTTTATGTATGTATAACTTTCTATTTGCATACTTTCTATTTTCTTTCTACAAAATGATGGTTTTTGTTACATGCCAAAAGAAAGGAAAAATGAAAAAACAGAAATCAGAAATTATAAAGTGAGTTGAACAAACTAGGATGGCCTTAACGCAAATGCATGTTTATTAGCCATGCAATTCCAATAGGCAGTGATGTTGGTTTATTTTTGAATTAACGGCAAACACTCAAACATTGACTTAAGAAGGCGATTATAAAAACAAAGGCCAAGTGGAATGAACTAAATGCAATCGTAACAGTGGCTCGTGTTGGTTTGTATAAACTTTTTGAAAGTTGACCTGAACTTTGAATGTCATATTTAAAACTCTGCAGATGATATGAGTAACAAAAAGTAAATCATGGAGTCCAACAACAGCGACACAACCAAACAGTAAATTAAATTTTTGACTGTTCTACGCAAAGAGAACGAATAAAAGATGTGTGTAACACCTTTTCATAGTAATGAATAGATGTTTAGGTGTTTGTTCATGCTGTCGAGTAAGTTTTAGCGCTCTAACTTTTACATATTTTCTGACAACCAAGTAATACTTTTAGCTTCTAGCTATACTGTTTCATTTGTAGCTTTTGATAAAGCGTAAGGCAAACAGGAAGTGACGATCGTGTCGTGCGTGATACCACTAAAGTTTTCAGATCAAAAGCGTTTTGTAAGGCCCTTCTTTTTTTGTTTAACGATGATGAAAATAGTTTATATAAACTCAGTGACATATTACTGAAGAAGTAAGTTTACTTGATTTATTTGGCTGTATATTCAGCGTAGAGTATAAGCTGTCGGTTACAAGAGTGCAAACCAATAAAAGCCGATATTGCTAGTTTCTCATGACCAGAGCTTTCTTTGGAACTTTGTTTGTTTATATTATAAATTCTTTGGAAGTCGTCTTCTTTATGTTAGAATATTTATTGTAGGAGACTCGCAAAGTCAGCTTTTGTCATCATTCCACTTTTTGGAGTGCACTATCTTATTTTCCTCTATGCTGACTTTCATCCGAATGTCTATGAGAATCGCACTTTAATGTGGATCGGCATGTATGTAGACGCTATCTTCACATCATTCCAGGTACAGTCTAAATCACAAATTACTAAAGATAGTATACTGTAGATAGTTTGGAATTATCTTGTATATTTGAATAGAACATAAATTTCTTAATGTCACATGTTGTTTTGGCACTAAAGGGAATTCTATAACACATCCCTATGGAATTATCAAACCTCCACATGTAAAGTTAACTTTTAACATTAACTTTAAATGTTAAGTTAACACTAAGTTAAAGTGTGATTTTCTCTCACTGCCAGGTATATTAACTTATTAATTTTACTAACATCGTTGGATTCAAAATACTAAAATATTTGTTTTAGGGCCTCGTAGTGGCCATCTTGTTTTGCTTCCTCAATGCTGAAGTGAAAGGAGAGATACAGAAGATTTGGATAAAAATGAAGTTTCGGCAGAAGTGTTTCAGTGGCAGGCATCCGAATCAGCGACAGCGTAGATCAGTCAGTTCAGACACAGGGGTCACGTACGCATCGCGTAGCAACTCAAACAACACCGGACTTTTGACTATTAGTTCAGCTAGTGAGAGCAGGTCTGTCTCTCTTAAGAGGGGTGTTTCGATACCCTATGCAATAGATGAAGAGGAACACAAGCTAATGGCTAATGGTGACAATTGTGATGTAAATCAGAATCCAGTTCAGCCATTATCAGGCGAGTCATAGCATTTTAGGAGTTGTTTTCTCATCAAGTTTTCAAGGTGGTAAGGGTCATTGTTGCACTAAAATATTAAGCATTTTAAATATTAGCGATTATTATTCTATTTTTAGTTATTTATATTCAGTCATAAAAAGTTATTTTTATAAGTTTTCTCAATTTTATTTTGAACGCTTTGGTTAGAACTAGCTGCGCTCGTTCTCGGGTCAATCACAAAGATAAACTTCATTCTTTATGTCTTTAAAATAGAGCATCAGAAACCGGTGCAATCATGTCTAAAGATTTGAGTGAGCAGTAAATATATAAATATATGTTGGTGGTGGTTGTTTCTGATGAATCATGGTGAACAAGTTCACATATTTGAGTGTTTTAGGAAAGCAAAATTGTGTAGGCCTCTTTATTAGCAATGCGTTTGAAGTTGTCACCTCATAGATCCTTGTGTAGATACTTTTGAGCAAACAAATTACAATAACCTGGAGAAGAGAAGACGACTTCATACAGTTGCTTGATTTCTACATGATCATGGAATACAGCAATATTTTTGTTTTTAGCAATTATTTTAGTTTTAAATTAAACAATCATATTCTGACATACTGAATTATATTACTTAGGTCTATCAGTATGTGCTTGGTATTTTTGTAACGGTTCACTATTGCTTGTTGTGAACAGACAACTCCGTTTAGCTTCTGTTTATCTGAACTTGGCCGCAAATGTTGAAGTTGACATTTTCAGTTTAGCTTAAGTATTCAGGGTATAACAAAGCCATATAAAGGTCAGTATTGTAAGAGCTATATTTTTACTTGCTAGTTAGCTGAGGTTTAAATCCAATGCCTGATATACATAGCCTCAGTCCCTAAGTTTTATGATGAGTAACAATCATCTTTTATTTAGTTGTATTCTCAAATAATGCATATAATACCGATACAACTTGATGTACAACAAAAATTATATAGTTTATAAATACATATTATGTAGGAATCTTTATTATTTTTCTATACATTGAATCACCTTTCTGTTTTCAATAATGATTTTTATTATCACAATAAACAGCACCGATTTCCATAGCTTTTTGCATCAATTTTGCAATCTGAATGGGAATGGAAAAGAAAGCAGGAGAAAGAGAGAACACACAAGAGAAAAAAGCGCGAGAGGGAGAAAGCGCAAGAAAGCTTGAGAAATTTTATCAAAAATGTTTTTAGTTTCACTTGAAGTTTATTTAATTGAATGTGAAATTTTTTTCTTGCCTTATAAGCAATGGCTAGCCATCTGCTATACTTTAATGAAGAAACTTTAATGAACTTACTCATAACACGATGAGACAATTACTCTTTTTGGTACTAAACGATATTAAGAATTCTTAGCACAATCATACCAGCATTTTCAGCCAATCAGGGTTATAAACATCTTGTGAGCTAGCAACCTATGATTATTCAGAATGACGTACGGAATGGTTGATAGTTGACATCTTGAAATAATGAATAAACTCTATTTTTGTGTAGAGCTGCTAATCTATATATATACATGTATATAAATCTCAGTTTGCCTTTCGGTCTGTCCAGCTATAGCTATTAAAATCTAGGTATGAAAAGCCCGCTTCGTGCTGGACTTGATCTCGGAGCTTCCTGTTCACCAGACGATAACCTAACCAATTAAACTATGTGAGATGCAATAGATTCATTGAGCGACTTGAGTCATTATTTTGGTTAAATTACGCATAGCACTCTGTGTTACACAAAGTCACCAAAGCTTGCTCTCACGGCTCTTATTAGTAAGTTTAGCAATACAGATACCAGCTTACTCAAATTAGTCATTGACAATGTGCTAGGCTAAAGACAAGTGACAGACAACTATATTACCTTCCACTGTTTATAAGCTGTTTTTTAATACCCATGCAACACCGGGCATTCGGCTAGTCTACCTCTATATAATAGTAGTGGTCAAGAACCTTCTTGAATGAGAGAGCCAAAAGACTCACGTTTTAAAATTTAATTTTAGGAGAGCCATATGTATATTTTGAATCTCAAAAACATAAAATTGAGAAGGAAGACTAAAAAACTTAGTATGTTTAAGCAATTTTATAGTATAAGAAAACTGGATTTACGTTAAACAACAATGTTCAAACAACAATTTTTTCTTTCAGCCATCTCTTGGTTTGACGGGTTAATGTTTTGATCTAAAAATGACTCGTGCGGTCTCTGTGCGGCCTGCGCAGAGCGGATTACAGTAAGCACTAGAAACTTTCTGCTGCACGCACCACATCAAAAAGTTGCAAATTAAAATATATTTTACTAAATGGACGCTATTTTTTATTTTGTTTATTGTTACTGCAACTTCAGCATTATTTATATTATTATGTTAATGAAGTTAACCACCAAATTATGAATTATTTTTTCCCTGGTTTATCAAAGAGCCCAGATGCGATCATCCAAAGAGTCACATATAGCTCCTGAGTCATAGGTTCCCGACCCTTGCTCTATAGTTTAAACAAACTTTGGTATTCTGGTACTTCACACTTAATCAAACCAAAATTTCTTGGGTTTAGAAAATGGTTTCACCATATTTTATCCTTCACCGAGGTTTTCATTCAATAGGTTTTTGCATCCAAGGCCTCCTCCTACACTGCAAAAAGCAGTTGCAATCCTCACTATGGTAAAGCAATGTTTATCTGTATATCCAAAGCCATTGTTAGAAGTTGGAAACCAGAGTGCATCACAAAGGAATCAAACTCCAACATTCAATTTAGCAGCTAGGCTTGCCATCATCTGCACCTCTCAATCACCTTGTTAAATTTTGAAATAGGTATGCATATAGTTAAGCATATAGTTACTGCACCTGAAAATTTTGCGCTGCGTGTTGGGATCAGGCCTGTATTCCCTGGTTGCAAGTTGGGGCTGCGAATGTTAGGCAAATAGTTATGAACACCTGGGGGTTTGGGGGGCGGTGTAAGCCCCCAACGAAGTTTGGGGCAGCATCCCGAAGCTCTGAACCTTTTAAGCGTCAACAACCCTTTAAGTATGCATAAATGCAATCAATTGTAAACATCAAAATCTACATAAATATATTGTTTATGGTTCATGGTAGGCCAAACTTTTTCTTTATTCAATGAATGATATAAAACACTGACACTGCAGATTTCTATAAGGTACATTGACAGAACAAGAGCTATTACTTCTTTATTGCAATAGCTCTTGTTCTGTCAATGTATCTATGGCAGAAATCTTTCTCAACTGATTCTGTATCTATTTCAACATCTTTATATATGTGTAATGTTAGAAAATTATTTAGACAAGCCTGCCTCCTAGTGCTCCTCAACGATGTTTTGAGTTACTTTATTTACTTTGTTATTATTTATTAGTGGCAGAATGAACCAAAACACCTAGTTACTACACCACAAGGCTTACCTGGAGAAGAATGCAGTTAATTTCTTTTGTTCATTCATTGTAGTGTAGTCAATGTTCATCTAAATAACTAAAAGCTCTCTATCTCTCAACAAAAGGGCTTTTAGAACCACGTTTGCAATGGCACAATTTTTATATGATAAGGAAAGTGCAAGTTTGAGGGTCTTCTTCACACCCCCACTATATGCAATAAAGTTCAGTTTCCAGGTCTTAACAAAAACTCACAAGATTACTCGTTTGGCGAGATTAGCTCGGAGACAGTATAGAACACTAGTTGCTAGTAAATTAGTTGTTGGAAATTCCAAGTGAATGAGCTTAGGCCGCAATTCTTAGTACTTAACCTCCAAAAATCCCTAAAAAGTTGGGGTGGCTCAGCCGCCCAGCTGCCCCAGGGAATACAGGCCTTGTCGGGATGTCTGGGTACCAGCTTGTCTGAAACCACAGTTTAAAGTTGTGAAAAAGATTTTATCAGACGGGGTTCGAACTTGCACCATTAGTCTTAATAGCCCCACGCAGCCACATCAGTCGACAACATTGAACTTCGCTGAATAATTGTGCAAATACAAATGTAGTTCTCTGCGCTTTATTAGCTCACCTGACGATATCTCACGACGCACTGAACTACCAGTAGTTTCTAATGTGAAAAAGGAGCAGATGAGTTATAATAAATATGTTACCTACTTATAATAGATATACACACGCAGGTAGAAAACTGAGCAAAACAACAAAAAAGTTGTTACTATGCAATGCTGCGATAATGGCACACTAAACTCCTCTTTGCCATCAGTTTTACCACCACGTCGCTACACACCAACAGTACAGTAGCCGCAACTTACCTCACAGAAAATACCTGCTAGCACCTGCGCGCAAACCAATAACCCCTCAGCAGCCTCCGTTGCTACATGAAGGTCTACGTCTGCCTAAACCGCCACATGGTGAAGGTTTGCTGTCAGCGTAAGAGAAAGGCATGACAACTCAGTAGCACAGTTCACACATTTTTCCCTTTTTTTCATCAAGACCTGAAGTGAAGAAAATGTTTCAAATTAAATAGCTTGTGCAGTATTTTCTCGCACAATAATGCTGTTTTTATCTTAAAACATTCAAGAAAAATTTGAGAGTACCAAAACTCGCTTGACTTGCAAGTGTTTTGTTACAGATGATGCAAACTTGTGGATGATGCAAACTTGTGGATGATGCAAACTTGTGGATGATGCAAACTTGTGGATGATGCAAACTTGTGGATGATGCAAACTTGTGGATGATGCAAACTTGTAGATGATGCAAACTTGTGGATGATGCAAACTTGTGGATGATGCAAACTTGTGGATGATGCAAACTTGTAGATGATGCAAACTTGTAGAGGATGCAAACTTGTGGATGATGCAAACTTGTAAATGATGCAAACTTGTGGATGATGCAAACTTGTGGATGATGCAAACTTGTGGATGATGCAAACTTGTGGATGATGCAAACTTGTGGATGATGCAAACTTGTGGATGATGCAAACTTGTGGATGATGCAAACTTGTGGATGATGCAAACTTGTGGATGATGCAGACTTGTGGATGATGCAAACTTGTGGATGATGCAAACTTATGGATGATGCAAACTTGTGAATGATGCAAACTTGTGGATGATGCAGACTTGTGGATGATGCAAACTTGTGGATGATGCAAACTTATGGATGATGCAAACTTGTAGATGATGCAAACTTGTGGATGATGCAAACTTGTGGATGATGCAAACTTGTGGATGATGCAAACTTGTGGATGATGCAAACTTGTAGAGGATGCAAACTTGTGGATGATGCAAACTTGTAGATGATGCAAACTTGTGGATGATGCAAACTTGTAGATGATGCAAACTTGTGGATGATGCAAACTTGTGATGATGTAAACTTGTGGATGATGTAAACTTGTGGATGATGCAAACTTGTGGATGATGCAAACTTGTGGATGATGCAAACTTGTGGATGATGCAAACTTGTGGATGATGCAAACTTGTAGATGATGCAAACTTGTGGATGATGCAAACTTGTGGATGATGCAAACTTGTGGATGATGCAAACTTGTAGATGATGCAAATTTGTAGATGATGCAAACTTGTAGATGATGCAAACTTGTGGATGATGCAAACTTGTGGATGATGTAAACTTGTGGATGATGCAAACTTGTGGATGATGCAAACTTGTGGATGATGCAAACTTGTGGATGATGCAAACTTGTGGATGATGCAAACTTGTGGATGTTGCAAACTTGTGGATGATGCAAACTTGTGGATGATGCAAACTTGTGGATGATGCAAACTTGTGGATTACCTTCCCCAAACACAAACTTCCCGGTTCACCGCCATTTATATAGCGAGTTCTGTTACCCGGTCTCCTGCTTCCCTGCAAGCCAACTTTTGTGTTACTGGCTGTTAACAGAGACCTTTGATATTATTATATTATTATCATATCATTATTATTCACGTGCAGCAATATCTTACAACAAATGCTGATTGTATGCGTTTGCTTAGTTTTAGACTAATTATTGTATTAATATATTGTATTAATATATTGTATTAATACTTTGTATTGATATAGTGTAAGTACTACAATATTGTATAAATATATTGTATTGACTGATATATTGTATTAATATGTTCTAATAATATGTTGTATTGATATATTGTATTAATATATTGTATAAATGTATTGTATTAATATATTGTATTTGTATATTGTATTAATATACTGTTTTAATATGGTCTATTTTTATATTGTATTGATATGTTCTATTTGTATATTGTATGATATATTGTATCGTTATGTTCTATTGATATATTATTATATTAATATGTTCTAATAATATATTGCATTGATATATTATATTAATATAATGTATGAATATACTATATTAATATATAATTGTATTAATATATTGTATTAATATATTTCATTACTATATTGTATTGATATACTATATTAATATACTGTATGAGTACATTGTATTAATATGTTCTAATAATACATTGTACTGATATATTTTAATAATATATTGTATTCGTATATTGCCCCACGAACAAACGAGCGGAGCGAATGTTTGAGAGTTTTTATGATAAATGCATGTGCACACAACTTACAAAAATTATTCATCAACCCTCGCAAACCCTTGTATCGAAATCTCATCAACAAATTTAACCATTTTTGTGTAGAGTCGTTAAAGTATAATAACGATTCAAAACACATACAAGTCTACTTGAATATGTTACTAAGTCTTTGAAAATTGTTAACATATTCCTAAACCTTACCCATCTGATCGGATTATACACAAATAGACAGATTAATTTGGCCGAAAATCGTTATTAAAACTGGCCAAGCCTTACTTTTATCAACATTAAGACCGGCAAACGAAACGCCGAGCGACAAAAAAGAGAACAATTGAGTCGTGCGCATTTCACGAAAAAATAACGTGCACATTTCACCAATCTATAGCATTGTTGAATTGGCGACGGTTTCTGTAATAACGTAGAAGTACAGAAATCGTTTCTTTTTTGCCGATTTCAAAGTAACTGACATTTTGGAAACTTTTAAGTACTTTGGTATTCTAACTGATGTCCAAAACAGTGAAAGTAAAGGAAATGACAATGGTATTTTTTCTAACGATTTTTATGATATTATTACAATATTCAATTATAAGTTTGGATATTCTTGTTGATACTTCTTGATACTGTTAGCTATGACGTTTTGAAATGTAAACAAAATTGTGCATTGGTTTTTTATTATTGCTGTATTACTATATTAATAATATTGGTTATTCTAATAATATCTGTGCATTTTACTTCTAATATTGCATTTCTCCTATTGCAGGGGAAGAGATATAAACATAGAATCTTTTCCTTTCATTATTGCTGTTTGTCATGACCAAACACTTTTTTAAATAGATTTTCTAAAAATCTATATAAATATCACAACTTTTTGATACTGTTAGCTATGACGTTTAGAAATGTAAACAAAATTGTGCATTGGTTTTATATTATCGCTGTATTACTATATTAATAATATTGGTTATTCTAATAATATCAGTGCATTTTACTTCTAATATTGGCCAATATTGCATTTCTCCTATTGCAGGGGGAGAGATATAAACATAATCTTTTCTTTTCATTATTGCTGTTTGTTGTATATAATAACAACCACACCCAGTACATTACAGCTACCATTGCAGTTATCCTATTGCACTGCAGTGCCATTTGACTGCTAATATTGCATTTCTCAACCATCAGTACCCTTTCTTTTTCCGATATCACTTTGGTCGTGGGCTGTATGACAGTAGAATTTCTAGTATTAGTATATGGTTAAATTTTTAATTTTATTAGGATAGAAAACACAAGTCTTTCTTCATATTTTAGTTTTGCAAAAGTATGAAGAAATGAGGCTATAGCTGCTACAGATGTAACAACACATTTCCATGCTAGCCTTTGCTATTATAAAAAATTCAGCAAATTTCAAATATTACCTTCTTTCTTAATATAATATTTACGCTACAAATTGATAAAATAGCATTAAAACAATTTCTTTTATCTCACAGATTAAAACTATTCCCATTATTTTCAATAAGAAATGCTTTCAGGACTCAAACAATTTGTTTTTAAACAGCCTTTTGAAATGGAGTCAAACCCTGAGCAGCCACATACATCAATTTCTCAGCAAACTACAAATGCAAACTACAAACTAACAGCTACAATTAATTACAGCTATTAATAATATTGGTTATTCTAATAATATCAGTGCATAGGGGGAGAGATATAAACATATACATGTAATCTTTTCCTTTCATTCTTGCTATTTGTTGTATATAATAACACCCACACCCAGTACATTACAGCTACCATTGCAGTTATCCCATTGCACTGCTGTGCCATTTGACTGATAATATTGCATTTCTCAACCATCAGTATCCTTTCTTTTTTTCCAATATCACTTTGGTCGTGGGCTGTATGACAGTGGACTTTCTAGTACTACTATATAATAATAATATCATATTTTATTTTTATATTCACCGGGTGTTTTTTCCATGTAACCAATCATGTCATATATGGCTTCAGCTCTCAACTGGAAGCTGGCAAAAGCTTTGAAGTGAGTGTGTCAATGGCGATGAATTTGAATTTTTTAATAATCTAAGACAAGTTTGCGCAGTAGGTTTTTTAATATTGCCAATCATAGCTTTGTATTTACTTGTTTGAGTCTGTATAAGTTGACAGCAATAAAAAGGTGGATAGTTGATACCATACATCCTAACAGACTGGCAGTTCCTGATTATCTCTTCAAATTTCCTTCCTTGATTCCTACATGAGCAGTTCTTTGTACTCCATCTTCAGACTTCAAGACTTGCTCTGTTTTTAGACTCAGACTTAGTCAATCACTCCGGCTGATTGAATTTTTCTGTCAGCTAGCCTCAGGTTATATGAATTGCTCTATGTTTGTAGCCTTATGTTATATGAATTGCTCTATGTTTGCAGTAGTCCTATGTTATATGAATTGCTCTATGTTTGTAGCCTTATTTTATATGAATTGCTCTATGTTTGCAGTAGTCCTATGCTATATGAATTTTCTATGTTGGCTAGCCACAGATTACGTGATGAATTGCTCCATTTTTGTAGCCTTAGGCTTTAGGAATTGCTTTATGTTGTCGAGCTTCAGTTTATATGAAGTGCTCTCTGCTGTCTTTAACCGAGATATAAATTATACTGTCACTTTAAGGCTAGTGGTCCAATGCTCAGCAATAAAATGTAAATGTTTTGGATGCATACCTAACATGCTCTCAGAACTCGGAGTTATCATATCCTACCACATTCAGGCAGTTTTGCCATTTAACCAACCAATAATGCCATATCGGTTTCTGTTTAGTCAGTCTTTTTAATTTTTACTTCAAGGGTAAAGGTCAAACTCTCAATAATAAAATGTAAATGTTTCATCTTGGGCGAGTTGACTCCAAACTACACATCTATACTATAAATCTTTAAAATAAAATATATTTATAAAAAACACAAATGGCCAATAACAAGTTACAACTTAATCTTTATTTAAAAGTGGTGAAGAGAAGTTTTGTTTTAGTTTTTCTGTTGTTGTTCAGTTGACATTCAGCATTTTTATTGGCATGAGAAATAGCGCTTCGCATATACAATGCATTTTATTACACCATATACAAGGGGAGATTACAGCTAAAATTCAAAAGAGCAGTGCAAATCTATAACCAGAATAATGTTACCAAACAATAATAAAATAGATGCAATATAAAACAAATATATTTCACAAAACAATTGTGAAGTGTCATGCTACATTTAATAGAGATTTTCATCGTTCTCCAATGAGATTTATGACAGATATAGATTTTTAAAATATATTTTAAAAATCTAACATTTCACTAAATACCAAACCACCTAATGGCCATATTGCTTAAGTTATACTCAAAACTTCACTTCTTGCTGAAAAAGTATTCATAGACCAGCAAAATGCTAGAGCTCAAAGGATGGAAAAATGCTGCTGGGAAAGTTAACAGCAGACGTGCTTGTTGTAATTTACCGAAACACCTTTAAAATGTTCTAAAGGAAAATATGTTTTGAAATGTTTATTAGTTTTTGTTAGTTTTTAAGATTGTACGAAAACGGATGCATACGATGGCTGTTTAGAAGGGAATACCTGCTGCCATATTTGGGCGTGTTATGATATTTGGGCAAACTGCCATATTTGGGCATATAACCATATTTGGACATTTTACAGTACATTTACTGAAAATGGGCTGCCAGGTATATTCTGTTCTCCATATCTGACAATCAGAGCGTATCGCCCCTTGTGTCGTACTGTGTATGAAACGTTGTAGACATTCCTGTTGTTATGTTTGACTATCATCTCATCTACAGGAGGTGTACCAGCTGGCCCCACCATGGCACAGAACAGCATATTTTGACCTGCATAAAATAAAAGCAAATAATATTTTAAAAGGAGTATGCAGGTGTGTTAATGTGATGAAACTTCATATGAAAGGGCAAGTGGCTTACAACAATCTCAGCCAGTACACATCCCTTTCTTTTTCGATGAAACAAACACACAGAATTTAAGGTTTCATTAAAATCGTGTAAATTTAACTGGAAAACCAACATGTTTGTAACTAATGACTGGTTTACACTATATCACAGTATCTTGGGATTGATGCCACAGTACTTCGGTGATTGTCGATGATAATCTGTTCACACTATCACAATTTCATCCCAGCATCAGGAAATAATTCGTCATGTAGTGTTCTAGTTAAACTTTACCGACATATCCGCGTTGCTTCCTCGATGCTATCGGCCGCGGTTCGCATAGTCGATGATAAGTGCCGAAAGGAAAACGCCCACGCGCGAAGATACAGTGTGAACCATCCTTTAGTGAACCACAACATTGTAGCCTTGCATCTCTGTGTAACACATAGCTTTTAATAAGTTAATACCAACTCTGATTTATGTGTGGATAAAACTATTAACATATTACAGATCACAGGCTACAATTAATCTTAATTTACTCTAACATTTTCTCAGTTTATATGCGCTTAAGTAAATATGAGAATTACCTGCATGTCAACATTGAATTGAGAATTACCTGCATGTGATGTGTCAACAGCGAATTGAGCACTTCTGCCCATAAATGCTTTATTTAGCCCAATTCCCTTCGACGTGACCTTGGAGGCATCAGAGTTGAACTTGAGAAGGGCTGACATGTCATCTTCTTTTTTCTGTTTGGTCTCAACTACGCAGTGAGCATGCTCCTTCTTTCCTGTAGATTTTCCTGAGCCTGCAATGACAGAATTGAAAACAGAAAATGATCTGCCAGACAGAAAATGACAGAATTGAAAACAAATAAAAAGTTGACACTAAACTTTTAAACATAGTATACAGTATATATATATATATATATATATAAATATATATATATATAAATATATATATATATATAGTATAGTATAGTGTATATATAGTATAGTATATATATATATATATAGTATATAGTGTATGCCTAGATAAGGCTATTACCGTACTAAATTGTTTTTTGTCAGAAAACAATTGCCAATCATCAAGCAAAAAGTTATGTCAATGTCACTTTTGGGAAGTTTGTCTACTTAATTTGGGAGCTCTTTATACTTTATGTTAATTAGGAGTAATGTGCTCTTGAACTAAACTATAACATTGTGGTATGCACAAATATGACCAGTTGCGCGAGTCAATGACAAATATGCTTTGTTATATAGCTGTTTTTATGGAATCAAGTGTCAACTCAGATGACGGAAGTACAACGCAATTTCTAATCTATAATTACACTGCTGGTCACAAATTCGAGCTTCTAGTAGTACTTTGTTTATAGTAGGCAAATAATAGCCCAATAAACAACTTTCACTGCGGATATAATTGTGGGCAATGTTATTAGACCTAATTTTTTGTCATTATCTATTCTTAAGAACTCTATGTCTATACTCTAAAACTATTCATGATTAAGTTATATTCCTGTAGCAATAATATTATTCAATCTTAGTTTCCTGTAGTCAAACTGACGCAGGTAATATGAAAATCATACCATGAAATCTTAATGTTTTACCTGCACTTCAAATATAAAAACAGACAATAACAAATACGATTACCATTAACAATAGAATAATAAAAGAATTATAGTTATCATTATATATCATATCATTATATATCATTACAGGTATATATCATCATATTTATCAATCTATATCTATCTATACCTATATAAATATCTACATCTATCTATATCTATCTATATCTATCTATTTATCTATAACTATCTATTTATTTATCTATATCTATATCTATTTATAAAACTCCAAGCAGCTGGTAATCTCACTTAAAACCATCAGACTGAAGAAATAGTACAAAGAATAATTAAAGCGCATCATAAAAGATTGCTTTGCATGAGATTCGAACTCATGACATTCGGCATAATAAATTGATGCTCTCTTATCCGCCCTTATCGACTACCTGATTTTGCAGAATATGCAATTAATAGTAAAATAAATATAGTTATCATGATACGTTATATCATGATATATTATATGATATACAAACAGCCGATATATCATAGTTTAAAAGGCAAGAATAAGTAATCTTTATTACTTGTTAGCATTTTTAGAATTCCCACGCTACGCCCTCAACTATAAGCTGACTTGAGTAAGACCTACCAGTTATTTTGGCCTTGAAAGGACTCCCAGCAATATGGTAATTACCCCCGTACTTCACAGCAATAAAGTAGTCTCCAGGAGCAGCTGGTTTGTACAGAAACTTGTAGCCTTCATGTACCTACAATAATCATAACAATAATAATAATGATATGTGAATAATAATAGTGATAACAATACAGCATGCACAGGATTTAATTATTACATACTTTTCAAGGACAGGAAATGCATTAGTGAACTCTTTTAAAACAGGAAATTAATTATGAGACTGGAAATTAATAACTTGTTTCCTATTCTCGTTTGTAGAACAGGAAGCGAGTTAAATGAGTTTTCAAAAACAAGAAGTGAATTAGGTGATTCTTCAAGAACCGGAAACGAGTTGGATGAATCTTTAAAAAAAAGATTTATTTGATGATTTTATTCTGTGATTTATTTATAGAACATGAAGTGAATTCTTCTATTCTTCATAAGCAAAGGTTAGTTGGCTTAAAGAAAACAGGAAGACTAAAGATCAGTTAGGTCATGAGTAGGTGTTTTCTAGAATGTATATAGATTTAAATCACTTGGTAAAACTAAATGTAAAAGTAGACAACTCCCCCGAAGCTAACTTAGAGATGATAGTAGCACTTGCTACATCTGAATAAGTCTAATCATTTTATTTTCTCTCTACTAAATATGTACATTATAGCCAAGTCTCAAAAAGACAAGCTGAATTTCAGATGATCTTTTATTATTATTATTGTTATTATTATTGCTATTATTATCGTTATTATTATTATTCATGTTATTACTATTATTGCTGCTGTCTGTATATATCTCACCTCTTGAGCAGTTATGACAGCTTTTGAAGGACCATCGATTGTAACAGCGAGTGTAGATGCTGCTCCAGTGCTTATCGTATTCACTGTGAAGGAGTTGTCCTGACCTGAAAATATTGCAATTATTTCCTCATATACGCTTTCACAGGTCGATCTTACTATATAAATACTATATAGATGCTTTGTAAATACGTAATAAGACTAAAGAATTCTTGAAAAAATGCTACCTTTAAAGTCATAAGCTAAACATTCATAAAATTTAACTGAATACTCAGTCAGCTAATAAAGAAAGACTGCTTTGCGTTGTTAGACAATCAGCAGCCAGACATAATTTCTTTAACCTTTTGGGTACCATTTTCGCATTTTACCACAAACGCATAGATGACCCGAGTGCTAATTTCACCTTTCTGTGAATCGGTAAATCTTCTCTGAATCGATGAAACTTAACAACCACCGGTGAATGAGCATAATATTCACCTCATGCATTATATTTGTAATATGATGTATAAGGTGAATATTACATTATATTTTGTAATATGATTACAAAATATCTACAAACCTGACATATTAACAGTAGAAATATATTTAGATTGCCTATGAAGCAGTTTTAGACAGTTAGGTCGAGTATTTAATTAATAGCGGTCAAAGAAATGGATAATGTCAAAAACGCACCCATTTAATTGCGATGTCACCAATGCTTTTTAAAAATTTATCAACACTTTGCGACAGCTTTCTTAAACCGAGGTCCAACACAGTATAAACCACTATACGTCTACGGAATATTAAAAAAATCGCTGTTCCGCTTGGTGATTGCTTTTCTCACAAATAAAAAAAAACAATGTTTTGCAAGTCAATAATTTGAAACCGTTCGTTTCTATAAAAAATATGTACTTTTTTGTATAATGTTTTATATCTAATGTTATAACAGTTTATTTTAGTTTAAATTGGAAACCTTTATTTGCTGGAGCACTCATTGTATAAGATTTTGGAAAGTTCTTGCAATCGATAATCATATATTGAGTGATACAAATTTATTTGTTAGACGATGATATGTTTTTTGAGCTCTATTTCCGGTTTGCTTTATATTCATATTACATTTAATAACTCTGCATTAATTCTCCTAGCTTATCTAAACTGCCTTCATGCTATTTCAAAACTTTTACCAGCAAAATAAAACAGCTAGCATTTATGAAATGTAAGCTATTTCAAAAAACAAGCTTTTTGTATACGGCATCGTCTAGACTGCTATGAGGTCACACAAGACAAGTACTATTGATCATATTCTGTTGTTGAAAGGGCTCTAATGATGTATTGTTTATTTGAGCTAAACAGACCATAAAATAACAGAGCAAAAGCCAAAATTAAACGACGAGTTGTTAGTGAAAAAATGCAGCACCATAGCACTTGTCCCAACAAATAATGCAGCAGTCAAAAAGTTAAATCAAAGCAAAATATTTAACAGTTCAAAAGGGTCAGAGAATTCCCCTGATCTTGCAATTTTTAGTATATCACTTTCCATAGCTTTATTTTTAGCATTCATTTAATTTATTGAAAAACCCAAAAAGAAAGCGCTGGTCAATCAACATTTTTATATAAGTTGCGACAGGATAATTATCAAAAAATGCGAAAAAATTTTAAATGGTGTTAAAAATGACTATAATATAGGGATGTTTAAAAATATGTTTAAAAGTATAGTTTTTCATTTAAAATCTAGACGTCGCAAATTTTTATTATGGTTGCTCTTTTTTGACGCTTGGGTTACTGTTGTACAACAACTTGGGTTTACCGTTGCACAATAACTTGGCTTTAACGTTGCACAATAACTTGAGTTTGCAACTGCACAACAACTAAAAAATGACAATAACATGACAAGAAAGTTGAGCAATTCTGCTTTCTAGCAAATGCAAGCAAAACACAAATATATTGCAGACAATGTTGCTTAATAATAACTATTTATAAATTACTTAATTTTATTTTTGGCAAAACAAAGATCATTCGAATTGTAAAAAACTAAAATACCAACTCGCAAAGAATTAAGAAACTTTAGACATTAACAAGACTTTCTTTAGATTTTTATGCTTTGGTTGTCAACGAACATTTGAAGTTCCATTTATTAAGAGAACACGTCACAGACCCTGTATAACCATGCCAGAACAGACTGTTTTATGACTTTAACAATGACACAATTCAATTCTCATCAAAAAATTAATGATTCAGCTCCCCATTTTTTTGCATATTAAGATGTGTAAGAATTTATTCAATTCATAATTCACCGCGAAACACCACAATTCAATTCTCTAGCTATCCTAACTTCAATAAATCGATTCTAATCAATTCTCCCAAATAGACAAAATCCATTTTCTATCAATTTTTGCCAAAAATTGACTTAATGCAATATAATAAAATAATCTTAAACCACAGTCACTAACTTAGGCGTACACATTAGCTCAGTACCCCGATTGTTCGTACAGGAAACATCAACTTTTTTGCTGCAGATTTTATGGCTGTTCGGATGGAATTAAGTGTTGACAATGTTTTGCTGGCACACACTCAGTATTTGTTGTAAAGGCTAGAATTTCTGTCATATTCTGTTAATTCAAAGTTTTTTAAGATTAAACAAAAAATTTTGCGCATGAGTCAATGCATTTGACAAACAAAAAAAATGCTTGATATTTGTGTAGTTTAGTGAACCCAGCTGCAAAAGAAAAATGCTATCATTTTTGCAGTTTGACCAAAACGCAGACCCACATGCTCTAATATAAGATTGTAGTGGTCAGAAATTCTTACATCCCGTGTTGAAACATTTCACTAGCAGAAATATGTTTAGGTCGCTCTTTACAATATCTTTCATCTATCTCAAACTGGAAATAAAAAAATTGGAAATCGCCATTTATGTGGTGGTTTCTGAGTAAATGAAAGATTAACTTTTTTTTGGCATAATGATAATCCAACATCCTAAATTTATTGTCGCAAAGTTTTTGGTGATCCTGTTAACTTTGTGATCTTTGGTCAATGTTTTTGTATAGGCACTAAGGCGAGCCGAGCCGTTATAAAGGTTTTTCGTAGGGCAAGTATTCAATATTAGCTATGTAGCAAATTATTGTCTACTGACTTGTTTTGCCGGAAACGAGGCCCTCTCCACTGGCAAGAACAAGGCCGGGATCAGGGTCGGCTTGGCCCACAATCACTCTAAAAGGACTGCCACGAATGTGATAATCATCGAGGAGCAAGTGGATGTAGTGCACTCCATTTTCTCTCGGAATGAACCTAACAGCAAAGTGACCTGTAAGATAAAAGCCACACTTCTAGCAACGGTAAGACTTGAACAGGTGCATTTGCAGGTGATGCAAGTGGCAGTAGCTTTGTAAGATCACGCGATTGGTCAGGTCAAGTCATCCGCAGCTTTTAAACAAGGAGAGTTTTAAAGAAACGTTGGAATGTTTATTCTATCAATTAGCTTAGAAACTAACAATAAACCTAGTCAAAAATATTGTGAATTGGTATTTTTCTAGTTAACTAATGAGCTAATTAAAAAGTATATATTTTAGTTATTTTTGATAACAGAAAAATAAAAATGGCTTTCAAGCTTATTTTTAAACTAACTCAAAACTCACTGCTTTAGTTTGTTATTAATTCAATGAAATTACTTATGAGGTCTACACAAGCTGCTACATACTGACTTACAGCCTACAAGATGAGAGCGGACAGCTCTAAATAAAGTGACTAATTGCTTATGTATTATAATTTTCTATATTAATGAAACAAAACTGCTAACAAATTTTTAATTGTTACAAAATTTATGTAAAAAAAAGTTACCGTTCTTATTTAGTTATCAGAGAGAAAGTATAATAACAATGATGATAAAGGTAAAAAATAAATAATATCAATTATTTAAGTTGATTTAAGTTTTTATACAAATTGGGTAGCAGCAAAAATTCCGAAAAGAGATTTGAAGAAGAGCTGCCTAGTTTTTAAACGGTTATTAAAAAGTTAAACAATTTTGGAAATAATTTTTATTGCCTAATTTTGTAGCAAGTTAAATCATGAGATGTTACGTGAGCTTAAAATTAAGCCTTTTAATGTTATAATTTGGTTTAACACATTAAACTATTGTGAAAGTCATCATTATATAATTTAACAAAGTAGTTGATATGAATAGATGCAATGCTAACAATGGTTGGGTAACTCCAAACTTACTGCCTGAATCATCGAGAGATTGAATAAGTGCCTCATCTTCGGCCCCAGAGGGCGCCACTACCTTTGCACCCAGTTTCCCCTGTGCACCATTAAACACGCATGTGAAAGCGTTGGGCTTTCCAACCTGAAAGATAAAAATATTAGTAAGCAGTTATAAGTTTCACCAAAAAACTCACAAGTATAACAAAATTATCATGTCGTGTTTTATGTTTAAAAATAATAGTTCAAAACAAACTTTGACAACATTTCAATCAGCGCTTTTAATAGTCCGGCATCTAACTGCAGTTGACCATACCAGATTTAGGATATTTGGGTATGAGAATTACCAGAAGTTACATTTTTACTTTATACTGAATATCATAATAACTCTGTTTCAGTTTTGTCTCTACATTGCCTCTGTGGCCTAATAGATAAGTCACCTGCCTCCTAAGGAGGGGATTGTGGGTTCGAGTACCACCAGAGGTTCCACTTTTATTTAACATGGAATAACACAAGAATTCTGTTTCATGATTGTCTTTGGTTATAACCAACAGTGCCTCTGCGGCCTAAAGGATAAGGCATCTGCCTCCTAAGGCATCTGCCTTATCTATTACCTCTGCGAGGTAATATATAAGGCATCTACCTCCTAAGCAGGGGATTGTGGGTTCAAGCCCCACCATGGGGTTACATTTTTAGTTATTATGGAATAACACAATAGTTCTGTTGCATGATTGTCTTAGATTATTGCTAACAGTGCCTCTGAGAGGTAATAGATAAGGCATGCATCTGCCTCCTAGCAGGGGATTGTGGGTTCGAGTCCTACCAGGGGTTACATTTTTAGTTAGCATGAGATAAAACTAGAATTGTGTTTCATGATTGCCTATGGTTGCTGCCAGCAGTGCTTCTGTAGACTAATGGATAAGGCATCTGCCTCCTAAGCAGGGTATTGTGGGTTCGAGTCCCACCAGGGGTTACATTTTTAGTTGGCAATGTAATAACACAAGAATTTTGTTTCATGATTGTCTCTGGTTGATGTCAACAGTGCCTCTGTGGCCTAATGGATAAAACATCTGCCTCCTAAGCAGAGGATTGTGGGTTCGAGTCCCACCACAGGTTACATTTTTAGTTAGCGTGGAATAACACAAGAATTCTGTTTCATGATTGTCTTTGGTTATTGTCAACAGTGCCTCTGCGAGGTAATAGATAAGGGATCAACCTCCTAAGCAGGGGATTGTGGGTTCAAGTCCCACCAGGGGTTACATTTTTAGTTAGCATGGAATAACACAATAATTCTGTTTGATGATTGTCTTAGATTATTGCCAGCAGTGCCTCTGTGGCCTAATGGACAAGGCATCCGCCTCCTAAGCAGGGGATTGTGGGTTCGATTTCTACTAGGGGTTACATTTTTAGTTGGCATGGAATAACACAAGAATTCTGTTTGATGATTGTCTTAGATTATTGCCAGCAGTGCCTCTGTGGCCTAATGGATAAGGCATCCGCCTCCTAAGCAGGGGATTGTGGGTTCGATTTCTACTAGGGGTTACATTTTTAGTTGGCATGGAATAACACAAGAATTCTGTTTCATGATTGCCTTTGGTTGCTGCCAACAGTGCCTCTGTGGCCTAATGGCAGATAAGGCATCTGCCTCCTAAGCAGGGAATTGTGGACTCAAGTGTGGATTGTAGGTTTGAGTCACACCAGATGGTGGATTATTAAACCAAATCTCTACTAAAATAAGCCAGAGTCAGAAGTTAGACGATTTCTTTCAACAAGATTCAAACTAATGCCGTTCAGTTTGCTACTCCCACATGTGCTTCAATCAATCACCTCCTCGTATTTCAGAATAATTGCGCAGATACGACACTTATACTCTGCTTTATCGACATACCTGATCATCTTCCACCGCGCACCGGACTACTAGGGTAATATGAAAATGCGAGCTTAATCAGGTTTTGAAATGATAAACATTGCCTCTCTAGCCTATGGATGAACAGGGAATTAATATACAGCGGACCCCCGTACGATATTAATCAGTTCCGGTGTTGGCATCGTAAAGTGAAAACGTCGTATAAAGAGGTATGGATCCCATCGTAATTATCTAATGCAAACATCCCCTGGTAAAAATCACCACAATTTTATATACATACTGTACATATCAAAAATTAGTAAAATAATAACATGTTAACATGCTATGCTAAAGTTAACATGCTAAAGTTAGCATGTTAACCTCAGTAACTATAGTACTACGCTACAGTAACTTTAGTGTGTTTAGCAGTTATGATCTGCAATAAAATGTAACATTGCATGTGCAGTACGTACCGTAGGAGTTCTCACCTTAAATGCCTATGCCTGCCTATGCCTGCCTATGCCTTCCTATGCCTGCCTATGCCTGCCTATGCCTGCCTATGCCTGCCTATGCCTGCCTATGCCTGCCTATGCCTGCCTATGCCTGCCTATGCCTGCCTATGCCTGCCTATGCCTGCCTATGCCTGCCTATGCCTGCCTATGCCTGCCTATGCCTGCCTATGCCTGCCTATGCCTGCCTATGCCTGCCTATGCCTGCCTATGCCTGCCTATGCCTGCCTATGCCTGCCTATGCCTGCCTATGCCTGCCTATGCCTGCCTATGCCTGCCTATGCCTGCCTATGCCTGCCTATGCCTGCCTATGCCTGCCTATGCCTGCCTATGCCTGCCTATGCCTGCCTATGCCTGCCTATGCCTGCCTATGCCTGCCTATGCCTGCCTATGCCTGCCTATGCCTGCCTATGCCTGCCTATGCCTGCCTATGCCTGCCTATGCCTGCCTATGCCTGCCTATGCCTGCCTATGCCTGCCTATGCCTGCCTATGCCTGCCTATGCCTGCCTATGCCTGCCTATGCCTGCCTATGCCTGCCTATGCTGCCTGTTATTTCCTTAAAGTGTGATTTATTAATATAGATGCTAAAGTGAGGTTTGCTGTGTTTGCGCAATGACCTCTACCAACCTTGGCTTTACCACTAGTAACTACCAATTATTATAAAGTTTATTTAAGCAAAATACAGAAGCTTCAATTTCTTCTCAAAGAACTCATTTCTATTCATAAGCTCTGAGTATAATTAACATCGTTTAAAGTCGTTGAGTAAGTATATGACATATATGTATATGTCATATACTTACTTACATATACTTCTAACATATATGTATATGTTATAAAAGCGCATGTTTGGGGCAATATGCTGGGCTGCAAGGGCACTTCAATTGTGAGAAATAATGGTGTTTCCAACAATACAAAATGCTCCTCTTTGTACAAGTTTTAGTTTTATACATGTAGATGGAATCCTTGCTATCTCACACCGGAATCTTTCATAAAGGTTTTCATATAACTGTCCTGGGCACAGTATCATTCTTCCAAAATATGTCTTTAATGTAATAAAACAGTGAGTAAAAAATACCAAAAATGAATGAAAAATGTTCTGTAAAAACTTGCTTTGGAGTAAAAGTTACCTTAAACCTGAGAGTGATTACTAAATTAAGGAAAGTCTCAAAGCCATGTCACTTATTTGAATGCCACGTCTATTTGAGCGGCACTATAGAGAAAGGGTTGGAAAATAGAGTGCCATGGCATTCATTTAGAGGTTTTACGGTGTATGAAATGAATGCCTTCAAGCAAATTTTGCACTGACAGCTGATGACTCGTTTACAATAATTCTGGTTACAGTTAGCACTAGTCTCCTTACTTGAACAAAACAAACACTATATTAATGTTATGAGACTTACTTTAGTGCATCGGTACCATACTATTTGAATATTCTTCTCGTTCATAGTAAATTGCTAAAGTCCTAATATATTATTGAAAAACTCAAATGAAACAACATTGTGATTGCTGGCTTTTGTTTACAAGTTTTTTTTTAAATAAAAAAGTTAAAAATGGAAATAGGAATGCAGGTATTCCCAATCATGCTGCTATAAAATATAATGATCTCTTCCTGTTCAACCGAATGAAAATGCTATAAAAGTCTAAAGTAAAAACAACTGAGTCTTGTACAGCGGACCCTCTGATATAGTGGACCCTCTGATACAGTGAGCTCTCTGATACAGTGGACCCTCGCCATATGATTTTAATTAATTCCAGTGTAGCCAGCTAAAAACGCAAATTTCGTATAGAGGGGTATGAAAAGCAATAGTAAATATCTAATGCAGACACCCCCTTGTAAGAATCATCAAAATTTTATAAGCGTACTGTAGGCTACAAATTAAAAATTAGTAGCAAAATAATATGTTAACCTTAGTAACTATAGTTACCTACAGTAACTTTAATGGGTTTAGTGGATATGATCTGCAATAAAATGTAACATTACAATGTGCTATGTGCAGTACGTACTGTAGAGAGTTCTTAACTTCGAAGCAGACGTATTTCATAAACGTTGTTTGTTAACTCAAATGAATTTAGCTTACTAAACACATACTTAAAGCTAAGTTTTACTAAGTATTTTTAACTATTTCACTGAACTTCAACTTTTTCATCGCTAAAATCTTATTCCCTATCTGTTTCCAGTTTCGTTTTCACAATAACTAATAACGAATAACACTGAACTGAGAGATATCAAGCATTGTATCGCTTTTACGCGTTGTGTGAGGGATTTTGGTGAATAGCATATCGGCATATTTATTATTCCGACCTATTCAGCACACCGACTGCCAAATTTGCATTCCGATAGAAATTTTTGTTGATATCATACATGGTGACAAAAATGTTGTATGGCGGGACGAAAAACATTGCCTTCCACATCATAAGGCAAAAAAATCATATAACAGGAACATCGTAACTGGGGGCACATTGTATTAGAATATTATGGTAAATGATATAGGTAGTGATTTGGTTTTCATAACGAGTTTACAAATTATCGACAGCACTTTTGTACCTTTCGTACTTTTATACGGTGCTTTTGCAAATACAGTAAAATACCTGAATGTTAGATCTGGTTTGAAATAAGTACTTAGATGCTCTTGCTCCTAAACAGAACAGCAAGTAGTGAAAGTTAATAAAAAAGCTCACCTCTAGCCCCTTCTGTTTAAGTGATTGAATCGTGACTTTTCGGGCACCACCCGATGAAGGGTGAACTGGAACTCTGAATGGCGAGTCTGGGATATGCTCATCGTTGAACTTCACACCGACGATGTACTCCCCTGGCAACAAAAGATCCCCATTTACATTCCAAACTTGGGCATAAGAAACGCTCTTTACAATCGCTAAAGATAGACTGTCAAAAAGAGGAAAACTCCAAATAGGGTTGATGAAAACAAACACGTTTGGCTCTTCAGACAGATGAACCTTCCAGATATTACAAAAATCTATTTTAGAGATAAAGGTCCCCATTGACTACCACATACCAAAAAATCCTGGCAGGTAAAAGTAGTAGAAATGCCGGTAGTGGTAGCTACAGGCCTTACACGACAAATGTGTTTCATGCCAATATGACAGCAATTCATGTCAATCAATTATCAATTAATTGCATTTGAAGTAAGTACTGAAATATTCAGGTGAGAAGTCTAAACTTGAGTTATACAACTAACCACATGGGTGAAGAAACGATATTTGAGAAAATTATTGTAGCAGAAGAGTATAAAATCCACTGTGCTAGTCAGTAGCTGAACCTCATAACTACAAAGGATGGTTTTGGATTTCTTACACATACTCTAGAGGTGTATGTGTGACAACTTATTGATAAAATATCTGTCAATGCTCGGTTATGGGATAAGCTTTCGCTTAGTAATACACATACATTGTATGTATACACTAGGAGTTATTCTCTTTATGTCACTCTCAGAGATTTGTGACTGACACGGTCATTATTCTATAGATGGTCCGCAAGAACATCCGATGACATATTTATCGCGCACACGGAAGGGATGGGATTTGCTATAGGCAAGTCTTCAATTACTTTAGCCTACAAGCAATGGATTATTCATACAGATATCAAACCATGTCTTAAAATAATTACTCAACTTTAAATGTTTAACACTTTGAAGACCGGGCACGAGTGAACTCGCGTGGTTTATCTTTATTTTTCCAAACTTCTAGTTTACGCAGAATTATGAAATTTTGGTCCCCTTGCGTGTAAAGTGTTTTCAGTTGAATTCCAAAATTTCAAGTTGATTGGAAATTCAATCCTTGAGATATCGCCAAAAGGCCAAGGGCACTTCCGATTGACCAAGAAATGAAAAATGGTCGCTGTCAAAACATTAGTTTCTGATTACACACTGTTTGACCCTTTTTGGTAACAAAGATTCCAAATTAGGCAAAACTAGAAAGCTCCTTCTGAGTAACAAGAGTTTTACTCTAAAACCATTTGTTTTTTATTTATAACAAATATACATTCTATCGGACTCGGTCTATTGTAATCTTTATGTTTCTTCAGATACCTCTAATGTATCATCTCTTGGGGAAAAAAGTGTAAGAAGAATATTTGCTTTATTTGATTTAAAGTGTTTTCTTTATGAAGTACAAACTTGTTTCCATATTATGATATAAAGTTAAAAAAATTGTGTTATTTCAAGTGTTTGCACAGCTGGTGGGAAGTTGTTAATATGGTCTGTGACCAGGGGAATGCTTGTGTGTACAAGATGTGTTAATCACTGACAACAGACCCTACTCTATCTACTCAGGTATGACATACCATCGTGTTCCCCAATAAAGACAAAAACTATCATAACCCTTCTAGGTTTGGAATTTACATGTCTCATGCGTAACCCAATCTCGCACCCTCCATGTCGGAAGTCCGAAAGCACTCCAAAGTGAGTAAAACTAACTTGCTGTATCATGCTTATCCCTGATCTTCCTTGCCCAACAAATGACTATTTTTGATCTTCAGCCAGTCGGTTGCATCTCAGAGTTATTAATAGTTTAGTGACTTTTAGTTTAGCGACTGCTAAGTTTGCTTAGGTGAACTAATAAATAAGGCATCCGCCTTCAAAGTGTTGCAAATTAGCTATTACCAACAGTGCCTCTGACCAAATGGATAAGGCATCTGCCGGCTAAGCAGGAGATTGTGGGTTCAAGTCCCACCAGGTGTTACGTTTTTAGTTTGATTGCTATGGGATAGCACAAAAATTCTGTTTCATGATTGTCTTTGGTTATTACCAACAGTGCCTCTGTGGCCTAATGGATAAGGCATCCGCCTCGTAAGCAGGGAATTGTGGGTTTGAGTCCAACCAGGGGCTACATTTTTACTTAGCATGTAATACTAATAACACAAGAATTCTGTTTCATGATTGTCCTTAGTTATTACTAACAGTGCCTCTGTGGCCTAATGGATAAGGCATCTGCCTCCTAAGCAGGGGATTGTGGGTTCGAGTCCCACCAGGGGTTAAATTTTTAGTTAGCATATAATAACACAAAAATTCTGTTTCATGATTGTCCTTAGTTATTACTAACAGTGCCTCTGTAGCCTAATGGATAAGGCATCTGCCTCCTAATGGCATGTTCGAACCCACGAACCCCTCCTAAGCAGGGGTTCGTGGGTTCGAGTCCCACCAGGGGTTACATTTTTAGTTAGCATGTAATAACACAAGAATTCTGTTTCATGATTGTCTTTGGTTATTACCAACAGTGCCTCTGTGGCCTAATGGATAAGGCATCTGCCTCCGAAGCATGGGATTGTGAGTTTGAGTAACACCAGGAGTTACGCTTTTAGTTTACTGTAAGGTTTCCATTAAAATGCTACCTAATGGATAAGGCATTTTCAAGAATAGAGTATTTCTCTGTCTAAGAAGGAAATTAAGGGTTGATGCCCTATCAGAGACTAGATTTTCATTTTGTGTTGGAGACTTGAGGAATTCATTTTAATAATGCTTTACAGAATACCAACAGTATCACTGTGGTCAGGATATTGTAGGCTCAAGTCCTACCCGAGCTGATCACATCAGAATTAAGGTATTTCTTAGCTACCAGCAAAATGTGAACACGTTGCAAAATTCTAACAGAAGACTTTCGATGCCGTAGACGCATAAATGCGTTTTTTGGTAAAATGGCTGGCACTAGGCCGATAGCTATCTAAATGTACATGGTTGGCAGTGAAAGGGTTAATTGATATTTGACAAGTTTGGTAGTTTGGAGTCATACATGCCATTTCTGTGTGAGTCTGTTTTCTGTTTAACATGACGTGATGTTTTATGTAATGTAAGAGTGGAGATATGAGTTAGCTTGTTGGCTTTGCCACATGAATTTTGATCTACAGAGAGTCTAGTTATGCAATATTGAGAAGTTATACATATTCCGAAAAATTTCTCATTTTTAGTAATCTCTTACTCATAACAAACAAAACAATGTTTATCACTATCAATTAGCCCGAATAGCTAATTACAATTAAATAGTTAGTCATTAACTTTTGAATTATAAAAACTTTATTAAGCTGGAATGCTTCACAGCCCCCTCAATCATCAAATCATTAAAAGGGTTTTATGGTGTGTTGTAAACTTTTACAACACACCATAAAACTGTTACATCATTCAACACATCATCACTTTCCTATTTATCACCCGTATCAATAATGTTGTAACCGCAAAACTTTTTACAACACTTCTGGTCCGTAGACCTTTCTTCCAGAAGATGTGACACATCCAGAGCAATCTTTATAAACACTAGTATTATACCCATCACTACTGTCCTTCTCATTACTATCTCTATTGCATGTTGAATTTCCACCACAACTAGTAGTATAACTTTAATAGTAAGAATTTTATGCCAAAGGGGTGATAGAAAGCTTGGCTACATATATTCATGACTAGTCATAGGCCTGATGATGCCCCAGATTTTTTGCAGTTTAATCAGATAGCCAGCGATTGGGTATTGAAGAGGCTTTTCTGTTTTTGGTTTCAAAAGGTTTGAAACCAAATCTTTTTAGCAACCTGGTGGAAGACACAGAGCATCTATAGAAACCAAAGGTGTTTTGGTTTCTATAGAAACCACCTTTGGTTTCTATAGAAACCACCTTTGGTTTCTATAGAAAACACCTTTGGTTTCTATAGAAAACACCTTTGGTTTCTATAGAAACCAAAGGTGTTTTCTAAAATACCTTCTATAGAAACCAAAGGTTTCTATAAATGCTCTGTGCTATGAAGTTTGGATGAAAATGTGGGATCTCGTAGCATATACACAGACTAACAGACAGACACAATGATTTATTAATATTGATTAATGACTGATGTAAACATTAAAATTTTCACTCTTGTCACTTTAAAGCGCATTATTATATATTAAATATCGTATACTGTGAATAATATTATATGTGTTATATTTTGTGTCTTATTAAGCGCTAACCCTTACCACATCATACGCTTTTGTTCTAAAAGAGTTTTGAGACTTTGGTGAGTTTAGACAGAGATAAATTCTTCATGCTCAGCCAATTATAGATTTGTCTCCCTTAGTTTGCCTTTTAAGTGATGGATTGTTTAAATGATGACAAAAGATTTTTCATGCTAAAATATGTTACTTCTTATGAGGGTATTGAGCAAAATCTTATAACATGGGCTATTTTCATATTTTTGTTACAGTAAAAAATGAACAAATTTGCGTGGGATATTTTGGGTTCTTTAAAATAAATGTGAAGACAAAATAATAATTTTATTGATAATGAAATTTGTTGACTTTCAAGCTATTTCATTAGTAATCTAATATTGCTGATATTGATAAGCAGTGGCCCACAGTTATAGACTTGAGTTCTTTAACGAGAGTATCTGAATAATTAGGTCGAATGACAACCCACCCATCATTATTCTGGTGATAAGATTTTGTTTTCGCAGCAAATATTAGGCTATTTCAGTCAAAGTTCTTCACGAAATTTTAATAACAGAAAGCAACCCAACTGTTTGTTGAGATTCTTAGAAAATTACCACCACTGCTACTACTACTACTACTATCACTACTACCACTACTACTGCTACTACTACTACTGTTACTACTATTACTACTACTATCACTACTACTATTACAACTACTACTACTACTACCACCACTACTGCTACTACCACCACCACTACTGCTACTACCACCACTACTGCTACTACCACCACCACTACTGCTACTACCACCACTACTGCTACTACCACCACTACTGCTACTACTACTACTGTTGTTACTACTATTACTACTACTACCACTACTACTATTGCAACTACTACTACTACTACTACCACCACTACTGCTACTACCACCACTACTACTACCACCACTACTGCTACTACTACTGCTACTACTACTACTACTACCACCACTACTGCTACTACCACCACTACTACTACCAACTACCAAGCTACAGATTGAGTAATCTTTTTGAGCAACTAAAACGTAGATAAATCGGCTGAAAGGAGTCAGTTGCAACTCACCAGGCTCATCACAAGTAAAGTGGGCCACGGATGAACCTTTGTAGCGATCATCAAACTTAATGACAGCCTTTGATGGTCCTTCAATGCCGATAGTCAGTGATCCATTGCCAGATTCATGAGTGTAAATGTTGAATTCATTGGGGTGTCCTACCTCAGCCCTTTCCAAACCTGTTGAGAAAAAAACTGTGCTGAATAATGTCACAATTGTAAATATGTTATAACTCTATACAATCTTCAATTGGTGCGTTATATCTACAACTAAATCTACAAGGGAGCTATCAGAAAAGAAAGTTGAAGACGCAAGAAAATGAGAAGACAACTCATAGAAAAAAAGATTATTGTAAGTTTTATTTCACAAAGTGCCATGTGTTATCTTTTAGTGATATCTCAATGCTTATATCGACTTTACTGGAAATATATACATGTAGCTCAAAAGCAAAAGGCAATCGGAGAGTGGCAGCAGAAAAAAATAAAAAGTGTACATCTCTCTGTACACCACAAGCTGAATAATAACACTGGATTTAGAATCTTTACAAAACACTAGGATAAAAAGCAAAAGAACATTCTGGAAAGCTTTCAGTTTTAACCTGATAAAAATCTGTTTAAAACTCAGAAAGTTTCTAAGGCTAAATAGAATTACAAAACTTGAATATGCTTACCATTGTGTTTGAATGACCAGAGCATCTGAGCCCTACTCATAAGGTAGGCAATGGAGTAATTACTAGAAGTGACCAATCAAGTCCTCTCATTGAAATCTTTTAACACAATGAAATTAAAGATTCTAGTTCCTTCATTCAATAACTGTCCATGGAAGCAATGTGACTAATTTGTTGCTTCTCAACTTATTAAGTGAAATTAATTTGTGTAATCTGCAGTTATAAAAGCCCTGAATAATCACAAAAGAGCAAGAGAAGCGAGGCTATAGTGTTGAAATACACTATTTGCTTACACTATGATAATCTTATCAAATAAGAAAGAACATTCTAGAAAAGTTAAGCTAGGCTTAGCATCTAAAGCTCAGGGTCCAGAATAAATAGTAACACAGCAAACATAACAATATAATAACATTGATTGCAAAACTTAATATTAGAATATAGGAGTTATCTCCACCACACGACTAACAACTCCCATTTATCGTTCCTAACACTTCTCTATTAGTCAATATGGCGAAGCAGTATTTAGGAGCTCACTGTTGTCTAAGATAACTTCAGTTATTCAACAAGCAGCCTTGACCTTGGCATCGTTAGCCTTGGGTCATGAGAGTTACAACTTCGAAATCTGTCTAAATGATCAAGTCATGACGAACCAGCTCTATAAAATATTTGTCACATGCTAACTGCTAGTCAAAGACAGAGGTCTAAGCCTCGTCTCTCAAATTGTCGAAATAGTTAGCCTAAGACTTTGGTTAGAAACCAAAGGGAATATAATGCCTGTATCTGACTTCATTAACAAGAACATTACCGGCTCCGTTGGCGTGTACTTTGTGTGCCCCACCATCTACAATCGGTCCAACTGTAAATTGAAAAGGGCTACCGGGGATGTGTAATCCCTTATGCTTAATACAGATTGTGTGCACGCCCATTTCCTTGGGCACAAACTTAATCGTATACTGATCATCTGACTGATCGACTATATCGCAGAGGTCAGAGACCCCGGTTGGCGACGTTACGGAGGCGACCATGTCCATCGGGTCTGAGCCTACAACACATAAAAAGAACAACCGATTAGCCTTGAAGGTTAGATTGCAAAAAGACTTTTTTAACATGACAATATCTCAAGCAAGTCTGTGCAACATTCTATAAACGGAGAATTCAAGAATAAGAGCACTTATACTAAACCATAGATATATAAACCATATATTATTTTATATATCTATGTACAAAACAAACGAGCCACGTTGTGTGTGAAAATCTATCATAAAATATTATAACTAATTATATTAAGCTAGCTATGTAAATGTGTATCTTACTAAAAAAGAAAGATGCTTTATTATTAAATTATCAGCAGATACTAAGATACAGGTATATGCTAGGAGAGGAAGTTGTGTTCTCAAAAGAGCACAAATCCTATTCAAACTGAACAATACTCATTTTGTTCAGTTTGCAAAAAACAAGGTTTTAATTTTTGTTTTTTATTTTATTATTATTTTAGTTTATTATTTTTATTTTAACAAGGTTTTAATACTTTTTAATAGCTAGCAAAATAGACTTCTTATTTGGTGCGCAGATATTTTGTTAGAATTAGTAAAGCGAATACTTGACTGGGTGAAAAATTCTATTTTTGTTATTTGAACAAATTTTGACTCTTTATTTTAAGGTCTAGCCGACCAGAATTTTGTTTAATTAAATTGTATTTTTCATAAAACTATAATTGAAACTAAGCAGATCAAACATCTGAAACAGATGCACTTATCAACTATCCTATGCATTATATTCATGTATGCCTTGCAAGCTGTGTCACCGAAATGCCACACTGAGTACTATTTCCTCCACATTTGTATAAAATTCTTTCCATGGTCCAAAAGCGTTGTTTTCACCAAGCATGATAAACATAATACCACTCATAGTGGCACACATCTCATTTCATCACCAACCATCAGGTAGTCCAATACCCTGATTTTAATTTTAAAAAGTTTCTATCTAACCAACAATACAATATTGCATTTGCATAATATACTGTACTAACTCAACTACAAACATAAAACTGTCGGATGTTTCTTACCTGGTACCTTGAGGGAAAGCTCACAGACACTGCCAACATGCGTAGTCTCAACAACCTTTATCGCTCTAGTAGTGACAGACTCCTCATTGGAGCTGGTCAAACTACCAATTTTGCAGTTGAATGGACTACCTGTAACCAACAAACAGTCTGGTAACAAGCCATACAACTTAAAGAGACAGTTGTCACGTAACAACGCTATGATGATATCCTGGTGTACTGATCATATGCTCTAGTAGTTCAGAATTGACTGAAAAGCATTGTAAGTTGATACATCTTGCTAGAATGAAATTAGTAGAACATATTGTGTAACGTTCGTTTTTTTGTGACGCCATTTTATCGTTGTCGGCCATCTTTATAGACAACTTTTATCGTTAAAACACGAAGCTTTTGCAATGATCTTTTGAAAATGATGCTTTTGTTTGCAATTTTTTTTATTATAGTATTAAAACCACACTAATAAATACTATTAAATAAAAGAATAACGATCGTTTTCTACAAATATGTCGGCTTTTTCGTGAATGAGCGCATGTGCTAACGACTTGATGACGTCAAAAAACGATGGATAGTGTAGTGTATTGGATTATAACATAATGTAGGCTACTCTAATATTATATGTTATATAATATATAATACAATATAGTATAATAAAATATATATATATATATATATAAATTTCAATGTTTTTTGTCGTATGTCGTCATTTGTCTGTCCAGCTACAGCGATTAAAATCTAGCAATAAAAAACCATGTAGCAGAGGATTTAAACCTCCCGAATTTGAACCTTTGAATCTCAGAACCTCCTGCTCTCAAGGTGACCAACTAATACATTAAGCTACGCGAGATGCAATGGATTCATTGGACGATATGAGTCATTATCTGGGTTAAAATACGCATAGCAACTCTGCGTTACACGCAACATCACTAAAGCTTGCTCTCACGGTTTTATTAGTGAGTGGGGCAATACAAATACAAGCTTACTCAAATTAGCCAATGGCAACTATATTACCTTCCACTGTTTATAAGCCATTTTTTAATACCCGTGCAACACCGGACATTCAGCTACTCTTCACTATAATATGAGCTGAATCTAGCCATCTATCTGTCCAAAGCAACACTAAGTGCGTTAGAAAGAAAATTCCACCTTACTGGAATCGAACATGAATATTCAGATATCTAGCCGAGCGCGCTACCAACTGCATTACTCAACCACCAGAATAGTTGTGCGCGTAGTTATTACACATGACGATCTCTCATGCTGCACGGGACTGTCAGGGTATTAGTCTAATATAATCAAAATATACTCTAAGATAATATTGTTCTATACAATTCATTATGGTGAGCGTATTTCAATGTAGTGTGATGTAACAGAATTTGGCATAATGTTAAAACTCAAAATATCGAAAAGGTAAATTCTCAGATGGTTTAAAGTAAGATAATATGACAAGATAGCGTAATAAGCATAAAATCTAATAGAATAATAGAAACATATAAATTAAAATGACACAGTTTAGCTAACCAAAACCAAACAACAACATACATGTATTTCTAAATAACAATGCATTTTTAATTTTTAGTACTTTATACAAAACATCAACGTATTTTTATTCTTCTAGCTTGTGAATATTATTATGAAGGTCCTGCACTGCTTTAAGGAACACACGCTATGTTTCCATGACGCGTATGACTCGCACCATACGGATTTGGAGTTGCGCTACCGTGTAAATTAAGTGTTTCTATGGACGTTCGCATGATGCGGATCGACTCCAGCGCCTTGTTGAAAAAATGTAAGGATTTGTACGCTATAAGCTAATAATTAGCGATGCATGTGTTAGCGACGCAATCGTGTGAAGCTCGATCGAGAAAGAACAACAAAAGTATTAAAAATGTTTAAAATTGAACAGCTGGCGCAGTATTTTAATGCACACAATTCGAAGTCCTGTTTCCATTATTCGCAAGCCTTCGATCAAATTTTGCGAATTGCAAAACTCGCTTAGCTTGTGGATTTACGCTGTTTCCATGATGCGGTTAACTTGCCGATTGGCTCAAATTTGCATATTATGTGTGTCATGGAAACATAGTGACAGCTAACTGCTCGCCTCAATTTATGTTATTCCAATTTAAGGATTAAAAAATACCTTTTATTTAATGAAGACAATCGAAATTTTAAAACCAAGGTTGCAAGGTTGACTAACAATAAAGTAAATAAGCTATTCCACTAAATGATTCGGTGATTCGTAGGTAGGTCTTATTTTAGCCAATCAGGTACAATACTTGAACAACCATTTAATTCCATGGCCATATAACCGAACAAAACAATATTCTAGCTTGGCGTCATTCAGGGAGTTTTTCAGAAAACACAAACATGTTCTCTATCGAAAGAAAATGAATGCAAGTGAATGAATACCAAATTAAAGGATCAGAGGCTATCACTTTACAAAATCCAGTTATCTTTTACCTAACATCACTTGAGAGCATGCTGTTTCATATAATAGAACATACAACATATTAATCAAATAGTACATTATAAGGTACATACTATTTAATATGCTTACAATTACTCCAACAAGCAGCACATGTGGTGTAATGAGAGCTGCTAATGAACCTTAATGTACGGCTAGCTCTACAAACGTCCTTCCCA
This sequence comes from Watersipora subatra, assembly GCF_963576615.1. Classification (NCBI taxonomy): domain Eukaryota; kingdom Metazoa; phylum Bryozoa; class Gymnolaemata; order Cheilostomatida; family Watersiporidae; genus Watersipora; species Watersipora subatra. The sequence continues at coordinate 64,321,448 of NC_088709.1, forward strand.
TTACCTCAGCGTTACGTTTGAAACTTATACAACGTATCCATGACAACAACAAGCTATTAATACACTTGAGGTGTTAATATATTACGAAAACAAATTTAACTAAAGTAAAATATTAAGCAAAAAGAAATGTATTTAGTGATTGATTTTTTTACAGAAATAATAGGAAGGATGAAAACTGGACAGAATACCAGTTTTTCAAGTAGTGCAACTAGTTTATACTTTTACTAGCTGTGTTTCAAGGTGAAGGTCACATACCTGGCACGTGCTCATCAGCGAATTTGATGGCAATGACATAGGTACCAGGCTGTGTCGGCTTATAACTAACACCGCACGTTCCATCAGGCCTATCCTTACAGTCGATATCGGCCTTACTCGGTCCCTCGATAGACAGGCTCAAACCTCCGTAACCTGGCAACATACAAACATAATCACCATCTTGTCAACGCAATAGAAGTAGTGGCAAGCTTCATGTGCTACACAATTTAGGTTTTACTCTATGAGTTTTATAAATGTCATAAAAATGACTGTAGAAACAATGTTCATAGGAAACTTGCAATTAAATTCAATAAATTTTATTTACATGAACAGTTATATGTACATTTGAAAAATTGTCTGCTCCATTAATAAAAAACCACATAAAGTGAGATTTTTTTAGTGACCAAAAATTTTGTAAAATAATTTTGCACTTGCTTGTTTTGTTTAGAAAGAATAACGTAAATTATGGGTTTTATTTTTGAACACAATGCCAAGTAATAAAAAATTCGATTAAATTTGTCTCAGCAAAATCGCTTCCATCAAGATGATAATAAAACAGATAAGATAAAAGACAGACAAATATATCACTTATTTTCCACCCAACATTTCCAAATCAATCTATGCAATAAATGGAGTAAAAGTTTGCTAGCACTTTACTAGACATGAGAGCAGAAGCTGACTAGCTCGCCAAAGTATTAGCAATATTATTACAACTGGAACCCACTTAGCGCGAGGAATAGATAGCCCGACGGTAAGCCATCTCTACCTTCCAATTAGTTCTATACAGTAATCACAATACATAATACCCACTGTAAATATTTACGGTAGAGGAAAGGTAAGTAGGAGAGGTAGGGTATCGTCAAAAAAGAAGCTAACTCAAAGGTCACATGGTGAAAGGAATCGTTTATATTAAGGTAATTAAATGCGCTCCTTCGACTCCCTACTAGTTCATGAAAGAAATATAGGTTTTTATGCCTTCATAATGTTTACACAAAGCCACAGAATGCATCTGAGCACTTTCTTAAAGAAATGACAACTTCAAGAAAAACTTATACAAAAATTTAGGAGATTTTATCAGAAATTATCAGTTTTTTTTCATCATTTGCGATTGTTTTTGGTGTGTGAGGTGATCTGACTGCTAGAATGTCTCAAGATTAAAATCGGCAAAAACTTAATGGTGATTAAATAATTGAATACGTGTCAAAATGACATCATTAGTTGAGCAGCTGCCTGTTTCTATTGTTATTTATATCGGCTATAGAGTTTGCGTTGCGGCATCACGTATCTCTATTCTGTCGCTCTCTTTGCCGAAGTGCAACTTATAGACATTATAATTGTACTTTCGCTTGAAGCTGAGCTTTTAATGTTAATTTTGAAACGTTCTGGCAGCCAAATCACATCAAAAATCAAAAAACAATTGCAAATGAGAAAAAATTAGTGATAGTTTCTAATAAAATCTACTAAAATTTTGTGTATGTCTATTTTTGAATATCGAATAACAAATTTACAAGATAAAATATCCCATCTTGTATTTTCTAGCTTCTAACCATTCCATTGAATAAAAAAATGTTTAGACGGTCTGAGAAAGTGGTAGCCTTTGCTCCGCGTGGTACTAGATTCTTGCTTAAAAGGAATATAATAACATAATGCTGGGAGGTCTGATACCAATAAACCTAATTCTATTGTAAGTGAGTCTAATTACTGCTTCCTGTGTTCAAGATGAAGCAGCTTTATGACTATGGGGAGCATAAAGAATAGCATTGCCTCCTTAATGCCAATAACTAGCTTCTATGTAATAAGTAAGTTATTTAAGGGGCAAAGGCTAAGGATTCAGATGCTGCCTATAAAATGTTAATGTATAACAAAGAAATATTGTCTAAGGCCAATGGAGAATCTATGGGAAAGTTTTAAGATATAAAATGGACTCTATCTCCTGTCTCGATTTAGCTAAGCATTGTGGGAAAATCTGATATGTTCATCTACTTAATTTTTGTCCATTAAAACAGACATATTAGAACAAAACCTTATATCTTTTTATCTTTCTTACCAACTGTGTTCTTATTTCAATCGGTTTAACTGCTAGTGCCTTTTTATATCAGAACTCACAAGTACACATTTACTGATGACATCATTGATTTTGTGGTAATATGTTCATACAAGGATGTGAAATATGTTAGCTAAATATGACCTGATTTTAAAAAGTTTTTCCATACATCAGTTCTTGTTCATGAAGCTTGTATTCATTTTAAAAACTCAGTCTAGTTGCATCTAGTAGTTGTAAATATTGGAGCTTGGCGTTTCAATACAAACTTACTACTCTGGTTTCTTTTAATTTTTTCGTAACAAAGAAACTGAAAGAGTTGTGCACCTCCTTTACTAGTCCATTTTGGTGTAAACAAGTTTATATAAAAATCAGAAGGGAATGTTATCATATACTTTGAAATCTTACTACTATATTATGTTTATTATACATGCTAGCGGGTCGCCATTACGCGAGATGTATTTCATTTTCAATCAGATAGCCCACATGGGCATGTAGATTTTTAACATAAATATAATAAACCATAGATATAATTGGTTTATTATATCATTGTTTTTAACACAATTTGCTGCAATGCTTTCATGACAACAACCCATGAACAATCCATTGAGGACAGTTCTCCTTCTTGCATGCGAAGGCGTATTCTTAAGTTGTTGATGATAGGTGTTCAAAAGGCTGGTTTGTAGGAACCAGAGATGAATTTTTAAAATGAAACATTTTGGCGACCCGGAGGAAGGTATGGAGCAAATACAGGTCAAGTTTGGATGAAATGTGCCAAAGGACGTGGAAACATTGCATTTACATAGACTAATGGACTAACAGACAGACGCACAATAAAAAGTGAAAATTATTAATAGAGATGATGAAACTCAGTTGCAATCAGTAAATTAACTTTTAGTGTACTTTTATAGAAACACACATGGTTTAGATGTATACTAGATGTTCGCTATTCGTCAGACAACCTTGAAACTATCTATAGTAGGTCTCTCCGCTTTGGAGCTAAAGAGAAAGACTGTGATATCATGCGATCAGGCAACACAATACGCTCACTCATCTCAGTAAGTACCCACTCCTGCGCTAAATCTTTAATCTCCAAAACAAACAGCCGAAACTCTACATTGAGGCTGTGAAAATGGTCAAACCAAGCTGATTATACAAGTTAAAAGTACGGGAGTGCAATCAGCACCATCCGTTTACCTCTAAGGTCTAACTTAAAGAGCTTTCAAAAACACTATTTAGGTATTATCTGGCCTAATGGAGACTTAATCGCCCGGTTTCAAGTGTTTTATCGGATAAAATGTTTTTTATCGACTTTGCATTACAGAAATGACGATAAGCAAATATAAAAGCAAAATGTTCAGTCTCCATTTATGTTTGATTAAAAACTCAAACCGCAAGTTTCTCATCTAGCTTATGGGCAAAATTGCTTAAAGGGTTACTTAGGCCAATTATTCTGCTGAATTGCGAGTAAATACTAATTGTCTCAAATGCTAATGCCAAGTCTTATAAGCCAAATGGTTATTACAAACACTATTCCCGTTAGACTTGGCGCCTGGCTGGTCGTTAAGAGTTGTACATCTAAAGGTAATTTCTGATGCAAAAAGTTGCACTTGCCTAATTAGGCAGCGTACAAGAGAAGTGTACTAACAGGAGTAATTAAATGTGCAATACTTGATGCACTGGCAGTCAAAACATGCCAAGACTGGCAATGAAAATACAAGATTCATTCAGAGGAATGCGGTAGAGTTCTGTAGGTACAAAATCGAACATTTCTGTTGTATTGGTTCATTTCAAAGTCTGTTAGAAGTAACTAACTTTTTATTATTTGAACCAAAACCATCACATTTTTTAAAAGTTTAGATTAATGCCCAATTTGAGAAAGAAACGCATTTTCAAGAAGAAGCAAGTTGAAAAGTCGTCCAATTAGAAGCAAGCCTTTGGTTAGAGGCTTATCTCTCATAGGATGCTAGAAATTGTCGAAAAGGATTATCTTCTGAGGCGCAATAAAAACTCACTGTCTTCTTCAAATGTCCAGCTAGTTCCCCCTTTAGAGACCGGACCACTTCCCGGTGCTCTTTCGAACGAAACGGATTGCTTTGCTGCGGCAGGCATTGTTTAAAGACAGTGTTAGTATGAAATCTCCCTTCCGTAGTGATTTCAGCTCTCAACTCTAAATGTCAGAATGCCCTCAGCCGCTATACAAATAAGTTATTCAACTCTTTCTTTCACGTGATTGGATGAGAGCTTTAAGATCTCGTCTGCTCGAAAGAAGCTAGGAAAACAGATGGATTTAATCACGAGCTCGTTTAATAACATATTCAAATACTCGCTTGCGCTGTCGGCTGCCGTGCTGCCGAGCTTGCAGAGTGTAACCATATGTACGTGAGCTGGCTAATGCATACCATACACCCCTGCTTACTAACACTCCTGTGCAAGAGTAAAAAAGAACCCTGCAACTGATACGTTCAAGTATTCAACTATACAAATTTGACCAGCAGGCAGATTCCTTCGGGGTGACAATTTATAGCAATTGGCGCATGTCATTTGCAGCCTATGGAGCAAACAGTTGCCAGCATCAATAATTAGCTAATTTGATTTCCCATAATGCCATGTAAGACTGTTGGAGTCTGACTCGATTGGCAACTGTCCAGTCACCAAAATTAAATTGATTTTTTGAACAGCTCAAATCATGAAACAAGCGATGTTTATCATTCAGTTGATGAGACTTGCCAAAATCATTCATTTTAATTGGCTCCAAAACAACTCCATGATGACCGCCTATTTACTAACTGCAGCAGTCATGCCTGTGTTCAGGTGGAAAAGATAAGTTGCAAGATTATTAAAATTTGTGCTGCTTTTATTGTGCTCCGTTCATTTTTAGTTTTAAAAACTGTAAAAGCATTTTATTAATTGAAATTTCAAATCTCCACATTTATTGTTTTGCTGCTCTATAAATGTTTCCGTGCCAATCTTTTCTGTGAGCAATATTTTCTCGATAGAATCGATCTGTACAACTGTATCGCAATGATTGTATTGCAGTATCATTTCATAGATACATTTTCCCAATTTTCTGATGCATCAACCTTTCGTCAATAAAATGTGTGTCATGAGCAATGAGTGACTTACTGATTCTCCTAGCACCTGCGACAAGTTGACGCTTGTCTAAAGAATTGGCATGACCCTTATTGACTATTGAAAACTTCTTGTCAGAGTGCTCTAAGATTAATATAACTGCCTTACGATTTTTTTCATTAAGATAACAACTAAAATATTCAGGAATGTTAGAAATGTGGAAATCTTACCACGATAATATTGACAAACAGTAAATCAAAACTAAAAGGAATCTGCAACAGCATTTTTTCATAACTCATACTTTGTGCTTTAAATTGAATCTGTCTAAAAGAAAAATTATGAAAATAGGATCAGGGACTTTTATACAATGATAATTTTCATAAACAGCATTGAAATAGGAAGTTTTAACTTTTAAAATCAAACACATAATATTGTCGGTGTTGCTACAAATAGCTGCCTATTTTCACTTTCTTCATTTTAATAGAATCAAATAAAGGTTTGACAAAAAACTATATTTTCAAAATTTAAATAAGGCCTAATTTCCAACACTCTGAAAATATTCCCTAATACCACAGATAAAATAATAGAAAAACCTTTTCGCTGGAAGTGTATTGCTGACAGGTTAGTGTGGCAAACTTGCTCGAAACACTCAGCCAGCTCAAAGCAGCAAATCAGCTCATAGTCGGCCAAATAATGACTGTATTAATTACAAATCACATAAAAAGACTCTATATTTATTTATTATTATTTGATTTCTTTATTTATTTAATACACAGGTGCATTCACCGGAAATCTCGACCAAGAACTCTGAAATTCCAGACTAATTAAAGGTCAATAACAGAGCCATTAATCAAAGATAGATTAACATATTAACCATAGATTACCTGAATAACTATAAAATAATTTAACAAAATATCATCGCCGCAAAAGATTTGTTGTTACAAAAAAAGTGTTACTGATTACAATATTATTTCAATAATGTAATTGACCTACCATAAAGCCTTTTATGTACAGAATATACGATATTTATGAAGTTTAAAATGATTCTTTTGCATAAAAGGCGTGCTTGACATATAGATCTTTGTGATTGAATCAGATAAGCCTTAGGTCTACGTACACCTTTTAGTGTCGAACATGGTGATTGTTAAAGCTATCCATTCACAGAGTATTTGTTTAACATACTTTGAAGCATGTAACAAGTTGCCACATGAGCCTCAATTGAACTCATCAAAGCAGCACCATTCCAGTTACTGTCTATCATTGCAGTGCAGTTCCGCTGTCACTTCCATTAAAAAGGTCAATACTGCATCCGTCAATAATAAATAAAAATCATTGCAAATCAATAACGATTGCACAAGGCCGATTCAGTATGTTTTCAATGAGTAAAGACGATTCAATGCGTTTTCAAACTTATTGTTTTTGGATGCATTTGCTCAACTCTAAGCCAACATCTGCTGACAAATCGAAAACTTCGCTTCAGTTGGCACTTGGCCATAAATTCATTGCTAAATAAAATATTTGATGAGCCGCTGCTAGTGACATAAACTTAATGGGCAAAAGTTCTATATACTAAAAAATCGGAAAAAATATAGCCAAGGAACTCCATCGCACCAACAAAAGTCAATAAAAATTAGATCGACACAATTAGATTGGAATAATTTAAGAGATCCATCTCCTGAAAGAATATTGCTTACTACAGATTGTCTGTACAGAAAGATCGAGTCGATTGTGTAAAAATAGCCATCGTGTCATCGATTGTTGCTGCTGACCTTGACAAACCATTTTCAAGGTCTTAATAATTATTACTTCGATGTTCACCAACACACCGTATGAGACATGTATGATTGCACGATCACATTAAAAAAGTTCGATCTGGTGAAGTTTCATCAGCCGACTGACAAATATCCGAAACTAAAAATTTTCCTAGATCGTAATTTTTAGAACATTGATTAAAGCGATGTTCATAGGTTGCGAGTGTAAACGGTAGAATTAAATTACTGATTTGGGGACGAGTTGTTACTGTCATGTTTGATCACCAACAAAAACGTGAAATATTTTGCCGTCTTTAAAAACACTCACCGAGCTTATTCATAACTATCGGCGAATTCAGTTCATAAGCTGTGTGTAGACCGATTGAGCTCAAAAGACGTACTGCCAAGCTTGGATGGGGATAAATACTGGAAATACTGCAAAACGGGGCTGGCCACAAAAAACGGTCTAATCCCCCTAGCCGAACCACTATCACAGCCAACTGAACGCACCACGTGTCGTGTCGAAACAACTCTCGTGACTCCCTTCAACCCGAACGCAATGATTTTTTGAGTAGATAAGGACAATAAAATTTGTGAATAACCGGCAGAAATCGCTTACATCAATTTTGCTTTGATCACGGACAGCTGCATAAAAAGACCTGCACAGGAAAGCGCTTATAGCTGTCGAAGTCTCGACAACTGGCCAACTGCAGACTAAGTAATCATTCTCGTTGTATAACGTTGATGGACTTTTAGGCGGTCTCAGTGAACCACACTCTAAATTCCTTGATATGCCTCTAATAGCCTTTTGAGTTTGCACTCCAGCTGTCCGCACGAGGTGCGAACAGATGCATTTCAATCAGGGAATATGAGTGCCTGGCAGACTGATAGGAATTTCGCTTACAAGATACTTCAGAGCTCCTGTGGTTAACCAAACTCTATGCTATGTTTTTAGAATATACATGTACGTCTGTAGTTTCAGGCATGGTCAATTTTTACAATGTAGTCGTATTAAATTAGATCTCTAACATTTTTGTTGATACAATTTTCAGCGGCTCACAATTATCAGCAAAACTGAAAAAACCATAGCTATTTGAAAATAAGTAGTGAAAAAATGTTATAAAAACCCAGTTGACTGAAACATTCAATAAAGACCACCAGATTTCTGGCCTGTATTGTCCGTGAATGCAGCGAACACAATGCAATGTTTCTGATAGAGTAACTAGCTTAAAAACTTCAATAAAAAGTTGCTGTCAGCAATTATCATACTGTCTTGACTATAACACGATAAGGAGAAAGGCATGTGATAATTTTTAATTTTTTTAGATAGTATTGCAATTGTTAAATGTGATAATCGGTTTTTACACTATTCATCCGAATCCAAAAGTGTTCTACATGTCTCTATTATAATAGTATCCATGATAATAATAATTATAATAATTATAATGATGGTGGATATAAGTTGATAAAGTTTCAAACCCTTTTATACTTCAAGATTAAAATAAAATTATTTTATAGGATTATTATCAATAAAGTAATATATATAAGATACAAACTTAACTGAGTTCATTTTTTTACAATAACATTCATTACATACAACTATATAATATTATATTATTTTCTTACAATTGTATTCAAAAAGTTTTAACACAAAAAAATTGGGAGAAGTTTGCTGTATCTGACAGTAATACTAACCCATTATTTACGTTTCTAGCAATGAAAGAAAATAAAATTTTATAATTTTTTTCCATAACCATGTTTTTTGCTGTGCACCAAAGTAAGAACAAACTCTGGATAACCAATTAATGCATATTATTAGAGATTTACTGTTTATTTTAAAATAAACAAAAGAACAGAATACTCGCCAAGAGAGAGAAGCCACTCTACACTCTAAATGTGAGCAAAGACCAACTTTATCTTAGACAGTTATATGTTATTAGTCAAAACTAATGATATAATACGGATATACGAATTTGATATTAAACAAATAGGGTATTAATTACAAAGAATCCATCTACTCAGCCTAACAGAATTCTAAGGCTAGAATAATGATCGTCAGGTTTTACTTGCCAGAGTAAAGCATTTAATTAGAGCTCGAGGAATAATATAAATATTCAAGGATGCAGGTTAAGATAAGAGGCTACCTACTTGAGTATGAAGTCATTGTACAGCAGACGAGATGATCAGGCGTGTATGAACCGAGCGGAGAGAAATGCTAAAGGGTGAGAAGAGGAGCCACAGTCGAATCCTATCAGCTTATCCTTAATTAGTGTAGAAAGGTAATCCAACTTTATAGCTAGTAGCCGTAAAGGCTGCTCATTTGTATGAGGTTAAACTATATATTTATTAGGGTTTAATAACCCTAGAAAAGAATGCAGCACCGGTCAGCCAAATCTGCCATCTCATTAAAACAATGTCTGTATATTGGCCTACGCTTTCTCCAAACTTAACGCAGAAAGCTAAATGATTTTGTTTTATCATATTTTTGCGGTTCATTAAAAATGTAAGTGAGTTTTAATATGGTTTTTTGTCAATCCACTCCTTGAGATTGCAACAATACAAAAGTCTTATTTATTTATGCCGACAGCAGTGTGCTGCCATAAAAGAAACAGCGATGATGTCAGGTTCAAGAAGCTAACAAGGCACTGAGTGTAATTAGAGGCAGTGAAGGAGTTGTGAGATGTTTACAGGCTGATGATACGCTGGCACCGGTAATCACACTTGTTATGGAATGTTCAGAAACAAGGTCTCTCGCAGCTGCTAAGTTAGCAAAATGACTAATTATATCGTTCAGGCAGTAATGTAGTTATGACAAAAGGAAATACAAAAGCAAATCAGACTACTAATTGAGACAATGTGAAACTTTCTACTAATGGCCATATTAGTAATAGCCAGTAGTCTCTTCATCTATTACCGATAACCTCTGTAATCGTTTCATAAGTGCCGCAGATATAAAGGTCAGGCAAAGGGTTTAGTATTGACAGCATTGCCTCAACCTATGAAGTCTTTCTCCTGTTAGGTTATTTTAGTCAACTAAATTATAAAACTTTATTTGTATGCACACCTGTTGACGAAAGTCTGGTAGATGAAATGAGTTTCTTGCCAAATTTTTTGAGAATGTCATTGTAATTTGTTTCTACATGGTTTTCTTTGTAAAGTTTGTAAAAAGATAATATTTACTCAAAATAAAAGAGCGTAGACACTGAGTCTAGAGCAATCGTGACTTTCTAGTAACTTCAAATATACGCATTAGCTTATAGTAATTGTTGGTCTAGTCCAAAACTTTGTTTACATTTCATGAAATGTCTAAAAGGCTAGTATAATTTGTTCAAACTACTAACCAAAGATTACACACAAATATTTGCTGCAAAGCCCTTTGAACTTTTTTGAGTTGAATTTAATGCTGGTAAACTTTTAAGACAAGCTTGTAAATCAGTCATAAAAGATCCGATTTACAATTTTGATCTAATAGTCCGATATAACTCTGGAGTCAAGTCTGATGTTCGGACTTAAGAAACTATCAATATTTTTCAACCTTTTGCGAGCATTTTTGATGTTTGAGGTGATCTGGCTGCAAGGATGTTTAAAGATTTAAATCAACAAAACTTCTGCGCAATTAAAACAGAAGAAAAATATGTGCAAAATGAAATCATTAGCTGCTATCATTGCTATAGGTGATATCAGCTATTGTGCTCAAGCTGCAGCGCTACGCGTCTTTATTCTGTTGGTCTCTTTGCAACAATAATTGCACTTTTTGCTTGATCTGAGCATTTTAACCGTGATCAACTTTCGTCGATTTTAATCTTAAAACATACTGATATCAGACTACTTCAAACATCAAAAGTAATTGCAAATGATAGAGAAATACCGATACTTTTTGATAAAGTCTACTAAAGTTTTGGGTAAGTTTACTTTTAACTTTGGAGTTGAATCTGATGATCTGACCTGATCATGTAGTTAGATCTAATACTTGGATCAGACTCAAGTCTAATGTTATGATCTAAACACAATGATGGTCACATCTTTGTCACTTTACGGTCACATCAAAGATCTAGTGCTTTGATGTGGCCATAGAGTCTTTTAGAGTTGGAAAGTCATCTCACCATTTTTTCACCAATTATTTCTTTAGCTGCATAACTGTTCTACTCACGCCATATGTCAACATAACGGAAGAACATTAACACTTCAAATATCTTATTTCACTCTCAACTCATAGTATTCTACTATATTTCCCTTTCAACTCATAATATTATAGTATATTTCACTTTCAACTCGTAGTATTCTACTATATTTCACTTTCAACTCATAGTATTCTACTATATTTCCTTTTCAACTCATAGTATTCTACTATATTTCACTTTCAACTCGTAGTATTCTACTATATTTCACTTTCAACTCATAGTATTCTACTATATTTCCCTTTCAACTCATAGTATTCCACTATATTTCACTTTCAACTCATAGTATTCTACTGTATTTCACTTTCAACTCATAGTATTCTACTATATTTCACTTTCAACTCGTAGTATTCTACTATATTTCACTTTCAACTCATAGTATTCTACTATATTTCCCCTTCAACTCATAGTATTCTACGATATTTCCCCTTCAACTCATAGTATTCTACTATATTTCCCTTTCAACTCATAGTATTCTACTGTATTTCACTTTCAACTCATAGTATTCTACTATATTTCACTTTCAACTCGTAGTATTCTACTATATTTCCCTTTCAACTCATAGTATTCTACTATATTTCCCTTTCAACTCATAGTATTCTACTATATTTCACTTTCAACTCGTAGTATTTCACTATATTTCACTTTCAACTCATAGTATTCTACTATATTTTATAGAACTGTAGTGTTTAGAAACAAACTAGTTTACAAATCTAGCTACCGTATGTGCCCCAAAATGGGCCATTATTGTGTGTATATAATAAAAGAACAGGTATTTTATCTATATCTCAGCTAAAAACACTCCAATGGCTACATTAACAACTACAGCAGATAAGTGACAAAGTTTCCACTCGTCTGCCACCCCCTTGAAGAGCAAGCTGATATGTTGTTAGCCAGCCTTTCAGCTAGCATCATTATTTCATTCTTGTTTATACATTCGCATGCCATAGTTTACAATAGTCTGCAACTAGCCTTTTACTATGTCCAACTCTGACTAATACAATTATATGATCACATGCTATGCCGACATTTAAGCTCGCAAATAAAAATACCTCCCACAGTACAGTAATAATTGAAGCTAGAGGCTGGAGTTATGAAGGGCGTGAATTTGTTAATACTTACCACATAATACTGACATAAAGACTTACCCTGTTTACTTACCCTTTTATTACTCAATGGACATGCAAGCACTCATGATAAACCACTCACAAATCAATGGCTGACAAATGGTCTACTAACAAGATAATCATGCTCAAACAAATTCTATAACAATAGTAATATTTGAATGCTTGACTAAATGTTTTAACAATTAGTGAGTGAAAACAAAACATCAAATTTCTTAAAAAAACTTCTTTGGAATGACTTCAAAGATTTTCATGATTTTTATGCATTAGAAATGAAACCAAAGTTTTCAGTCTTGGATGACCTTGTAATATATTTTAAAAAGACATACTGTAAGTTCACTTAATTTGTTTCATTAAAGTCACATTGCTAGTTAAAAGCGCTATCAATGTTTTTTTTAAACGGAAGCAATACTAAAACACTTGCATGCAACATAAAATAACTAAAAGCGCAAACCTAATGATGCATAAAACTTTTGAACAATCTTTCGGAGCTGTCCCAATTAGCTTCATAGGCAGACAACTCCAAATAGATTTTTTTGTACTTGCTGTGCCAAGGAGCAACAGACACGCTGAGCTACTGTAAGTGCCTCAAGCACTCATTTAAGCGGGAAGGGTTTCGCATGCCAGCCTAGGTGTTAACAACAAATGTCCCACTGCAGCATTTTGCAATTTTAATCTGCTACTAGCTACATGTACTAACTTGATGTGACATTGGGATTGAATTTAAAAATTCTGGTGACCATAATTTAAAATCATTGACCAAAGTCTTTATTGATGAGACTGTACCTGCTTCACGAGTATCCACCACAAAATGGTTGGTAATATTGGTTTGACCTCTATATAATCCTTCGCCATAAACTCTGACCTTGGTGGCATCACCCACTTCATTTCGGGTTACGTCTATTTTAAAGGGAGAGCCAGGTATATGCTGCCTGTCTTTGTAAACATTTACCAGATGTGTGCCTGTCTCATGCGGGGTGAAGGATATCCCTGCAATGAAAACAATATTGTCAGCTCCCTGTTTAAGTTATAGATAATATTTATAATACTATTATGTAAGTTACAAATATTTGCTTTACCTTTACAATATAATCATACAATGAGAAAGTGACTAATCACAGGAGTGTCGGTTACTAAATACTCATTTGGAGAATTTTACATTCAAACTGGGTGTGCAGAAAATGATATTTCACTCTAATTACATTTTATTAAAATAAATTACAGTAATTATACATTTTGTATCATTAATTGCCATGACTGTGTCTAAGGAATATCCCATAGGTTTATAATTATTTATAATTAAAATTATAATACTACAATAAAAAGTAAATTATAATAATATAATTTATTTATAACCAAACATCATAGCACATAATTAAAACTTACATTATTTTACACAGATTTTTGTATCGAGGTTTATAACAAAATTAGCAGACCAAAATAATATATAATAACAATATAACATAATAAACATGATATAGTATAGCACTATATTACACTTATGTTTTACTATAATATAGCATAATGCCATGTTTTATTACATTATGATACATGTATGTTGTTATATTATATCAACATTACATCATCATGTCATATTATACAATATTTTAATATATTACTATACAATATAATATACCATATTGTATTAAAATATGTAATCTTACATTCCTCCGCATCACATCCTCTCATTCATACCATATCATACACTTTATTATATTTTGCTCTATTGTATTATATTGTATTGAGGTATGCTATAGTATGGTATATTATACCGTTTTATCACATTATATCATATCATACTGCAGTATGCCATATGACACATGTGTTATGATACAAGGTAATCCTTTGCAGCATCAAAAGATCTTTTGTCTATTTCCATATTTAACAAATTTACAATGACTTGAACTTTGGTAACAAAAAAAATTTTGATTGAGTAATTGCCAATATTTCTTATTTTATCACACTGTTTATTAACTATTCTTGTGTTACACTTTGTAACCTTGACTGATTTTACTAATAATTGGTACTGAGGAGGTTATCAGCATACAGCTTTCTGTTTATATCTTTAAAAAAAATCAACAATATTTAATTATGGTTTCTAATCTAGCATTTTGCATTTTTTTCATGAAATAATTTTTAACGTAGAGATATTCATATCATAAAGGAGAATTTACATTTTGAAGATTGAGACCATAGGTGGGCAACCTTTTAGGGCATAAGGCCACTTTCGGATGGTAATTTGATAAAAGGCCACCATCACCTATGTCCTATAATTTTTAACGACCAGTGCAGAAAAAAGAATGTTTATTTCCCTATATCACCGTTTCTCAAAATGTCAGTGTTCATAGCATGAATTTTTAGATATTGCTTTAACACTATAAAATTTTAAAAATTTATGAAATTTGGAATAAACTCAACTTTGTCAGTTATTGCAATGATTGTATTACTATTATTTGCTTTGCTTTTAATATAATCTTTGCTGCACTTTCCATTACTGCACCTGAAAACTCACTGCCGCAGAGTTGCTGAATATTTTGTTACAGAAAGGAACTGTTGGAAGGGATTCCCCATGCAAAAAGGGGCTTTTATTTTTTTGCAGGACAAGCACAGTGATAGCTCATTATGACTGCGTTATTCCATCAATAAGGGAAGCAACTTCTATATAAAGTCAGACCAACAATTGATTTTTGCAGTATTCAGATTGCAGTAAAAAATACACTCAACTTTATTCTCTTTAGCCAGCAACAAAAATGCCGCTTTGAAGCAGCAAAAAGGTCGCACTGGCCTGAAGGCCGCACGTTGCCAATGCCTGCTTTAGACAGACTAGAATGCAGTCATGCACTAGGCAAACAAGTATAGGCACGCCTTTCTACTGCCAAATACTAGCGAGAGAAGACAATTACTAAATAAAAAGTGCCGCAAAAGTTTTACTAGTGAGAGAAGACAATTACTAAATAGAAAGTGCCGCAAAAGTTCTACTAGTGAGAGAAGACAATTACTAAATAAAAGGTGCCGCAAAAGTTCTATTAGCTAGAGAAGACGAAAGTGCCTACCAAGGTGGCCATTTGGTAACTTCTTGAGTATACAAGGTTCAGCCCGACCAGAGGGAGTTGTTATGTCAGCAGTTAGCATGCTGATGTCATATTCTTTGACTGAGAGGGAGAACTCAGTAGCCGTGCCCATCGAAAACTGTGACCTCTCCTGGATTTCTCCTGTAGTATACAATATGGTTGTTCTTCTAGAGGTCAATGTTGTGAATAATAGAATGATAAACTTAAGAAAATATGACAATTTTTATTACATTCAAAGACAAAAACATTTCCAATTTGTCAAAAGATCTTTTACCAAACTCTTTGCTAACAGGAATTGTACAAAATGACATGTTTAAGCATTCTTTGCATTTGATATTTTCATTATACATTTTTTGTCACAAATGTCTTCAAGTCGCCTGAAATTATTCCAAACATAGGAGTCAGTCATTGTATTTGCTGAACACAGTATTTTTTATTTCACTGATTTGACTAAACTGATCGCATACCACCAGCTTTATAAATATGGCAACAAAGCAGAGGTGAGAAACGTTTCACAAACGCATGCAGTGCAGAGGCTGATGTCTATGTCTTACCATGCAGTTCTACCTTGAACGGACTGCCTACTATGTGTTGTCCCTCAAACATAATAACAACATTATAGGAGCCTTCCACCTCAGCAACATATGTCACTCTGCAGAGGCCTCTTTTATTATCATCACAGTTGATGTCCACCTTGCTAGGCCCATCTACAGCTAAAGTTAGTCCACCTACAACAAGGCACAGCACTCTGCATGCACATGCACTAGCTAGTAACGCACTCCTGTGCAAGACTGGCCAATGGGGTTAAAGCATGCCATCTTGTTTTGAATATAACCATCTAAATGAAAGTGTTGGTATTTGTTCTCTTCCCGATATTTATGCCCGTTGTTCAAGCTGTAAGGCCGCGCTTTAAAGATGAATGTACACAAAGTTTTAGTACAAGTTATCAGAAATTATCGATATTTTTCTATCATTTGCGATTGTTTTTGATGTTTGAGGTGATCTGATTGCCAAGATGTTTCAAGATTAAAATCGACGAAACTTGATCACAGATAAAACGCTCAGAAGAAAAATGCTTGTGAAATGACATCACTAGTTGCTATCATTGCCATAGTTGATATTGGTTATTGTGTTTAAGTTGCAGAGTTATGTGTCTCTATTCTGTCGGTCTCTTTGCAACTAGAGATGTCATAATCGCGCTTTCGCTTGATTTGAACATTTTAACTGCTAAAGCAATCAAGATTTGTTGATATTAATCTTGAAACATCCTGGTAGTCAAATCATCTCAAACATCGAACACAAATGATAAAAATACCGATACTTTCTGGTGAAATCTACTAAAATTCTGTGCAAGTTCATCTTTAAGCTAGGAAACTCCTGCATATAAACGGATACGACTTCAACCGTTAAATTCTTTACTAACACGGTTGTGTTTCCTTCAGTGATCTCCTATGACTCGGAGCTATTTTATTGATGAGAATTCTTTAACACATCGCAAGAAGATGACAGAAGTTGCTGCCAACTTGCTTATTGATGTAACAGGTTTAGGTTGCGTGAAAGCGTTGACCTTCTCACAACCTTGAGAGCCTATAGAACCATGCCTGACTTGTGACTGTCGCTAAACACTAATGCCAGGTGGAAACCAGTTAGAACTTTTTGTTAATCATTGGAACATTTCAAAAGAATATAGTTTGCTGAAGAATAAAACAGCAAAATAAAGGCTAAACTTGACTAAAAAATGACACTAAGATTACTGTATTTGCTGTCTTCATCGGTTTTTTTGTTTTATGAGCTGCAGGCATCTTTACTAGCTTTCTCATTCTCAACTAACAAATACATGCAGCCTTATGTTACATTTTTTAAAGTTCTAATATCTACAAATAGTTCAGAATGTTCTAGAAAGCTCCAAGTTAAATATTTTTCTGCTAGAAACTTTTTTGTTGTTGTACCAAGTTGAATTTCTTTTGCTGAGTTTTTTTCTGCTGACACTAAACCAGGTTTTGGTGATGCGTTACAAAAATCTGATTTTTATTGTTCACCATTCAGGGGCACACAACACCAAATGAAATTGTCTGATTTGGTCAAAACTTCCTATCTGTATCATGTTTTTACATGTGAATACTTACCAATGCGAACTAGGCATCGATAACCAAATTTTATTGCTACAAAACGCTTGAAAACCTTGCATTGTATTCTTTATTGATTTCAAGTAGAACTGCAGGATTACATGTATTTGTACACTTTTATAGCTATTTGTTTTACTTCCGACCAGCCGGGCAGCATTTTAAGAGAGAGGCAGCAAGCACTAGTTGGCATGCAACACAAGAAACCACAAGATAGCTAACAGCATCTGTTTATATTCATTAGTGAGACCATGCGATGCCAACACGTCATATCCACGCCACGATCGGTCTAACCTGGTCTGGGTTGCACCTTCACCAAGTATGGTGAGCCCGGAATATGCTGGCTGTTGACCTTAACCGAAGCACGATATTCTCCGGCAACCCGGGGAACAAAGGTCACAGTGACCGTGCCATCGTGATTGTCTTGACAACTAATCTCAGTTTTAGAGGGACCCTCTACAGCCAAACTGAGGCCACCTATGATGACAACATAAAACTTAGTCTATCAGAGACACACTTAAGCTTTTATGACATTTTTGACGCTCTATTCACAGTGGTTTGATAAAGATCTGTAGATATCTGTCGAGTACAAGCAACATTTATGACTTCCGTCTTGTCCATGTACTTTACTTTCACCTAATATTTGTTTTTCTTGTTTACTGTATTACAACCATTTGAAGCCTATTTTTAGCCAGAGAACTAAACTAGGCTAAATATCTCAGTAGGTAACATTCTTTAAACAATGTCTAAATTCAACACTTTCAAACTGTTTCAAGTTTTATTCTGATTGGTTTACAGTTGAAAGCTAACTGACTGTAATAGGCTAGCATTTATGTATGTATGCATTGTTGTCAATCATAGAGACAGGCACAAACAGAGAAGAGATCCTGTGAGATCCTTTCCACGTGTGCTCGGGATCTCACAGACTAAACTTGTTCTGTTTGTCATAACTTTTAGCTAAGAAAAAGACATTAAATTCAGTTAGAATTTACATGCGTGATGCCGCAGTTAGTTTGGGCATAATATAATAATTTAAAGTCACTTTGTAAACAACATAAAGAGTCCAAATGTTTTATAGAGCTTACTGGAGACCATAAAATAAAGGAATTAGTGCAACTTAAATACCAGAACACGTTAGCTAGTTGTGTTCAACGACTAGCTAACTTCTGCTTAGTGATTTGATGACAATAAAATATAATTCAATGTTTTAAGTATCTAGCCCAATATTGCAATGCATAGACATAGAAAATGTTCCTCAACATACCAGCACCAGCATTCTTGGTATCAATTGTGAAGGAGCAAGGCTCCCCAGCAACACCATAACTTAGTCCTGGTCCATAGGCAGCAACAACTCCACTATCAACTGCATCCACATAAAACTGGTATGGGCTACCTGCAATGCATTAATTTAGGGTTGAAATTTGAAATTAAGCAAAGCTGGGCTGACAAACATTATGTTCCCATAGGGCTATATATTAAAGCCATGGTTGTGCGACGTCTTATGTCAAGGTTTTATCTTAAAGAGATCAAGGACAAAACAACACATGGATGATAAAAAAGACTGCTATTGTTTCAAAAATTAAAACTCGATGCACCCGCACAAGTATGACACCATTGGTCACAAAAGCTGTTTTCATGACACCAAGATTAAGCATCCTGAGGGTATTTTGCTTCCAAAAAGTGACACTGAATCATGACAGAATGAGAGCAACGTGGCTGTTTCTATGATGAAATTGCAGCATCATATGGGGGTGTGTCGCTACCCGATTGCTGCATAGAAACTTAGTATAAGTTACACTGAACCATGGTAGCAGCTTTCCGCTTTACTCTGAGTGGTCAGAACAAAGGTGAAAGGTTGTAGGTAAAAAAGAGCAAGAAGCTTAGTTTACTCAGTATGTCTAAGGAGTGGGAGAAAGAAAACAGCAAGGAAGTAGGAAAATAATGATAACTAAATTGTAAAGCTACCGTAAAAGCCAGAAATAAAGCCCGTGGTTGTCTGCGATCGCGTGTCTGCGAGCACAGGATGAGCTTAGAAATCAAATAGGAAAGCACAGCTTCTATTTCTGGTTTTACAATACCTTTGAACCAAAGTCGTGAGTGGTAAGTGCCTACCACATGATATGTCGTGGCTGTACCTAGAAGATAGGATTTTTCTAAAAGTAATGAAAACTCAATTTTTCTTGTTAACATAAAAATTACATTATTTTATCTTTTCACAAAAAGTTTACTAACAATCAATTGCATAGTTTATTTTAGTATAGTGTTGTTTGATTTGTTTTGTAAATAATGGTACATAACATTATGTGAACTTAGGGTCAAATCAAGGCCAAACAGTCTATTTGGAATGTGTAAAAAATTAGCTAAAATACTAACACCTGCGATAGTTGTCTTTTATTATTAGCAGTTTGTAATCATCCTTCCCTGTTACATATAAAAATGAAAAATAATTAAAAACTTTAATAAATTAAGGAAACCAGGAGCAAAACCAAAATAATCATGTCATGAAATTCCATACCTTCAATAGGCTTGTTATTATAAGCCACATGCAGGTTGTGCAAGCCTGTTTCAGTAGGTTGGTACTTTATAGTAACACTTCCGTCTCCATTATCCACAATGTCTGGCAGATGAGTGCGGTTAGAAGGAGTTATCACTCTTGCTGTAATAAGATGGAGACACGATTTCCTAAGGACAATGAAGTAAGCGACATACGTATTTAGTTAAAAATCAACTAAAGAAGATTTAGCATTTTATTCAAATCAGCTCAAAATGTTTGGCGAAATTACAAGGTCAAACATAAGTTGGTAAAACCTGAAAGTCGTCTCAGCTTCCCTACCACTGTTATGTATCTCTATGATTACGAGTCAGTAATGGGCTGAAGTTGTCTAATCATACTTTAGAAAACTATAAAATCAGAAGTAGATTGTGTGACAACCTACATTGTTGAAAGAACATATCGAGATTATAAGGGTTTAGTTTGCTGAAATTTGTTTATGAAATGGTGCAAAAGTTTCGAACATTCTAATATCTATGATTAATTCAGAATGTTCCTGAATGCTCCAAATTTAATTCTTTATTCTGCTGAAAGTGTAGCATGGAAACCTGGTTCATATTGGTCACCATTCACGTGTAAAAAATGTAACAAATGCTAATGTATGGTTTGGTCAAAAATTTCCATCTATATCATATGCTTTTCATGTGTGAATAGTTACCAATGTGACCTAGGCTTTAGGAATAAAATTACATGGTCATAAAATGCTTGAAAACCTCTCAATGTGATATTTATATAGATGAGGTAGGGTTACATAGAATTTGTTTACTTTTATAAATATCTGTTTTACTTCTGCCCAACTGAGCAGCATATGAAAAACTCATGGATTGTTAGTTGTCTGATACCGTGTGAGAAAACCACCTTGTGGGGTCTGTTTTTTTTCTGGGTGGTGTCCAGACTTTGGACGGATGTGATGCAGGAGTGATTGTGGTTGTATACCCTTCTTAACACCAACAATGGTTTTCATGTGACTCAAACCACTGACTTACTAATCATGAGTCAACCTCCTAATCATTAAACCACGCCTGCTTTGGTACACAGTCCTATTGTTTGTTTTATTATTGATGTATGGCATAATTTGAAAAACTGTTTTATTTGAAATAAAATTATTGCCAATAAAGTAATATAAAATAATAAATATATATATATATATATATATATTATGAGAAAAAAATTGAGAACTTTTAAATTCCACTAGTCTCTTTACATGTTTCAACGAGAGACTTTGAAAACATTTTTGCATGAAATCACATCAATATAATACACTCACCTGATGTATTGCTAAAGACTGGGCCAGTAGGGATGACAAAATCAACTGGATGAAACATGTTAGATGGCGCCGCGGCTTGAGAGCTTTTATACGAATCAACACGATCAACGGCAACATAGTCAGCCTAAAGCAAACCGTTAAACGTCGGAGTACGTGCATTAGAACTCACAACAGATGCCATTGTGGAACAAGATAGCTATTTAAGTTTCATGAACAATGGTTGGTTTAGACGAGCTAAAGGTGATCTAAAGAGATATGTGGTAATCTGGGACAATCTTTGATGATCTGGGACAATCTGTGATGAGCTGGGACACTCTGTGAGAATCTGAGACAAACTCTAATATCTTGTGACAATCTATGATTGTTTAAACTCACCTGTAAAAATTTGTGATAAGCGGTGATAATCTAGTCTAAGACGTGAAGGCTGAACTCAGATCATAACTAGATTCAATTTAAGCATCATAGTGTGAATAGCTATTAATTTAAATTTATCTGTTATTTTAGTAATTCATTGTTGTTTGTTTTGAGTTTCGACTAAGCATAAAAATATTTGTGTTACACTGAAAATAGCTTATAAAACAAGATGGGCTAATAGTTAGAAACCTCAATAGTATAATTACTTTATAATTAATAGTATAATACTTACCACAATAATTGTATACTTGCCACAATAATTGTATACCTACCACAATAATACATACAGATATTACAATCTAAAGGAACAAACCATGTTGTAAGCCATGTTAGACATCATTTAGAATCAGCTGTCTAGCTTTATGAAGCAAGTGTTGCCAAACCTATTTACATTTTCCCACCTCAAAATATATAAAAAATGATGTAATGAAGGCTATAGCTGCTTAGCAATTGGCTATGGTAGCTCACAGAGTCAATTACATAACCGCTGCAAAATGGCAAATCTAAACAACGCCCTCCAACCTTTCACAAGATTTTGTAGGCTATATAGAAAACAGTTTCATGAGAATAGTCAATAAAATTAATGATACCCCAGGATATTGCTTAGCTAAGCGAACCAAACGCAGCTGAGCAGAGCGTAGGGCATGGAGTTAATAGGAGTCAGTGTTATTGGGAGTTATCATACCATAAATGTATAACTGCTTAGCAGAGACGATACAACTCCACACTGAAATATCATAACAAATTTTTACTAGCAGCAAACTTACATGCTAAGAGCTGTCAAAACTTTTGACTGCTCGATTCATTTGATTTTCTTCGCAATCAAATGAAGCTTAGCCCAAAGGAGGAGAGGGATGACTCCAAAAAGTCAGACTCAGCTAAGCCGATACAATTGTTTGCACTTTTAAGCATTTAATTGACTAAAGATTGAGTTCAAGTTAAAACATCGAATTATTAAAAAAAATATTGGAGTTGTGTGACCATAGCGTGCTCTCCAGGTTGTTTCAATTGAAGCTTATTTGTACCTGGTTTTAAAGCCTGAGTAATTTATGAGAAAATTTTACTTAAAAAAATTATACCAAGTAAAAATTGATATCAAATAAGGAAGGTCATATCCAGAGACTGGTGCCTAATTATGGAACAAATGGCCAAATATGGAGATAATGACCAAATATGGAGATAGCTACCAAATATGGAGATAGTGATCAAATATAAAAAAAACATTGTCCAATATGGACACTTAAACCAAGCATCAAGAGCCATGTACAGAAATAAATATGGAGAGCAACATTGAAGAGGGCATGCGCAATCTGATACAGAAGAAATAGGCCAGATGTGACCTACAACACAGATCACAATCATTGACAGCGACAATCGTGACAGACTTAATAAACAAATAAGGGCTCAGCAGGAGACACCTGAAGGCGTACAGGAGAAATCTAAAGGACAGACAAAGAGAGACATGACTGAGCAAGCAGCAAATATTACATTAGGTTGCTGTTGCTGAGAGGACATGTTAGTGACGGTGTACTTCCTGTGCGTCTCCGTGACAACCGTGCGCCGTTCACTGTCAATCTGTATCGAACATAGTTAAATATCGATGTGAACAACTGAAATAAACATTAGACTACAACAAAGATTTGAAATGCATCAGCTCCCAAGTCCCATAAGTCCCAAACTGGAAGCACAAATAAGTGATTACAAATGAACCAAATAAGAAATTTTGAAAAGATTAGATAGCCATTCCGTCATACATGCATTTCACACATATGAATCTGATCGACAGAGTGTTAGCTAAACTGATAATCATCTGTATGTACAGGTGCAAGCTGATCAGGTTACCAGCTGACCTTTCGCTGACTCTGTAAGACAATAAATAGACCAACCGAAGCCCAGTTAGTAAAGAACCTATATTCAGTGCGAGAGATTGAAACTCCAACGAATGAGCAGACTGAGCACATGCAAGAAATAAGAACCGCCCAAACCGCAGATAGAGAGCTCGAGCTATACCTCTGTAGAAGTGTTAGGTTGTGATAGCGGATTTTGCTGCGCCAGCTGATATTGCTGGTTTTGCTGCGCCAGCTGATATTGCTGGTTTTGCTGGTTCGGCTGGTTTTGTTGATATGGCTGGTTCGGCTGGTTTTGTTGATACGGCTGGTTTTGCTGGTTCGGCTGATTTGGTTGATACGGCTGATTTTGCAGGTTTTGCTGATATTGTTGATTTTGTTGATTATAAGAAGAAGAAGAAGATGTTGTACTGTCTATCTCAGGCCGAAGCTGGTCCTTACCTAAGGCCTGTTGTATTCATAATCAGTATTACGCTAAAGTTTAAAAGGATACTACACAACTAAACCCGACCTTTGGCTGTTGAATCCACAAGTTTAAACCTTTTCACAAAGTTGCTTGCTCTTATGACTATTAGCTTGCATCATATTTATCAAAAGTTTGAAAGTAACATAAAAATAAACTAATCAGTTTTCATTTAGCTTCCAAATTCAAAACTTGCTCATGATGAGAAAAGGATTTGCAGATTTTTCAAAATTTGGTAAATGTTTCACCTTTCGGTTTCAGCTGGTTTCACTTCTGTTTAAAGCATTTTACAATATTCGGAGTGCCATGACTATGTAGCATGTGTAAAAGAAAGCCTCGTGTGTTGCTAGACTATCTGACACACTCAAACAGGTGATCAGTGCTTAACTGTATTCATCAGAATTCAAGATAGCCTTAGAGATACGTAGGTGGACACAACCTCAGAGATACGCAGGTGGAAACAACTAAAAGTATCAAATCTTACCTCGACTATAAATTGCCCTCCAGGTATTTCAACACCACCAAACTTCAGGTTCACCTCATAGCTTCCTGTAACACAGTTTGTCCCATTAATCCTCTCAGTTGTCTCCTCTATCTTATACCACTTGTATATTTTATTCAAGTGATTAGTCATAATAAAGTGTGTCATTTTAAAGCCAGTCTCAAGAGAGTCATTCTATGCAAGTGGTAATTTTACCGACATCTATATAGTGTAGAACAGCTGATAGCAAACCCTCAACTGAGCAGCACTTTGTGAATTACAACGAGCCGCAATACTTATCCTTTTACAATAAGCATACAATTTTCTCAGGAGTTATCCCTCCATGATTTTATCAGCGTGGATTAATTTCTGTGCAATTTGTGTGGGTTTCATTTTCATGATACTTAAAGTAGAGATCACTCAGAACCTCTAAACAGGAGCACAACATAATTATTATAATTATAATTAATATAATATAATAATTATACATGTAATTAATTATTATATTTATTATATTATAATAATTATCATTATTATAAATATTTTTGTGATTAATACTTATATTCATAATTATTCATCACAAAATAATTATTATTTTTCCCTAGTTTTTAGTTATATTGACTCTAAACTATATCAAATAATAATAAAATAACAATTATAAATTAAATGTATTAAAAATAATAAAAGGTGTTTAAACAAATCCATTTTGCAGTTTCATGATAAATTTAATAAATTAAACAATAAATTTGTTTATTATTTAAATCATTATATAATAAATTTAATAAATAAAAATAATAAAAACTGTCAAAATGAAGTGATTTTACAGTTTTATTTTGAAAATCAAATTGCTAGTGGCACTGACCTCATCAGTGGCAATCATTTACAGGATTAGAGGGATTTTTAGCAGTCAACTCAACAAAAATAATTTGGCTTGTTATTCAGCGAGTGCACATTTTCCCTTATTAGTGTCACTGTGTGGCTGCTTTGTTAACCAGTTTGACTTTTAAATAAGTAATTTTAAGCAGAAAGCAAACGTGTCAAGCAAAAATTCATTTGTAATATAGGTTATTCCGCGATGAATTCTATTGGCCAGCACTGAAAGTTAATAAATACATAGCAATTCATTAGAGAAAACACATGATTTGCTTACTAGACTGCATAGTAATTTTCTCAAGAGATATACATGTAAACAGGAAAGTCGTGTCAAAGTTGCTTTACTGTTTCGATGCACAGTACACGATAGAATTTTGGTACAAAACAATAAATAGCACATTTATCACATTTTATTTAATGGAAATAGCTGAGTATCTAATCTAGTTTTAGAAAATATCAGATTTCAAACAACAAGAAATTCAAACAAAACACTCAAGTTAATTCAAACAAAAATTCAGAATGCTAACATCCTGGAGAGAAGTTGACGAAACTCGATAAAGCAGCTCAGTTGTCAGCTGTCACTCTCTTGTTGTCTTTAGCATTTAACCGTTGTATACAGATGTGTAATCTAAAATACTAACTGTAGTTTGTGTTTTAGGTAGCGTATTAGTGTACCATCTTATTTGTATCAGAATAAAATACACAAACCATTTCCAGAACTTTTTATTTTACACAAAAGTTTTAGAAGCTGAGGCTGAGGTATGAAGTTGCTACAAATATGATAATACATTCTCCAGCCTAGAGCACTCTAATAATTGAGTACTCCAGCATCGGGTATTCTATTAATAGAGTACTCCAGCCTAGGGTATTTTATTAATAGAATACTCCAGCCTTGGGTATTCTATTAATAGATTACTCTAGCCTCGGGTATTTTATTAATAGAGTCATCCGGCTTAGGGTATTCTATTAATAGAGTACTCCAGCCTCAGGTATTCTATTAATAGAGTACTCCAGCCTAAGGTGTTCTATTAATAGAATACTCCAGCCTCGGGTATTCTATTAATAGAATACTCCAGCCTCGGGTATTCTATTAATAGAGTAATCATGAAAAATTTATTGCGCTTAATATATTACTTTGTCTCGTAATACGCTTGTGATGGAGAAAAATAATGCAAAGGGTTTGAAAAAGTAATTTTTATTCTTGAAATAGATCAATATTATTTACCCTGGCAGTCTAGTGTGCCACGGATTGTCGCCTTTTCAAGATCAGGTGTGCCGATAAAGCACAAAGAATAAGTGTGCACAATTATTCTTAAATACCAGAAGGTAGTTAATGGGCCGCAAGTAGTAAAGTGTAGATTTACCAAGCTGAGTGTCATACGTTCTCGTCCCTTTGAAAACCTACTAATCTCTAGCCATGGCTTCAGATAGACGAACAGACAGCCAAACACTGTTTTTAATATAGTAAAGATTGTTTGTTATGGGAAAAACCATGTTGAACCTCTAACATATCACTGTTTGAATATCCTTAAATAATCGCAATCCTTTGGACTGTGGCTAAGAGCCAAGGTTGGCCTATAATATAACAAAACTAAAATACAATGATTATGACAGAAAGAACATATTCATGAATCTCTTACCTGGATGCCTGGGTGTGTAGAAGATAGATACAGTACCATCATTGTTATCTTCAATGTCCACATCGGCAGGTTGACCAGATGGAGATGCGATGCGTGCAGTCACATTTCCTGGGCCAGCTCTTGACTTATCAACATTTATCACGCACTCGTCTCCAACAACCACGCGTCGCTTGGCATCTGTCCAAACAGGAAGCAGTAGAACCAAGCATTAGCGTTACGTTTCGACTAGTTCTGACTAGTTAGAACTAGTCTGAACTGGTTCCAATTAGTCAGAACTGGTTCCAACTAGTCAGAACTGGTTTCAACTAGTCAGAACTGGTTTAAACTAGTCAGAACTAGTCAAAATAATATTAGTCATTAGTCTAGTAGAATGAGTAAACCAAATAGCCTAATCAGTACTCAGCTGCTTTTTATAAATCAAATACCGATCAGGAAATTTCCTACATGCAAATGGAGGTTTCAATGCAAAGGAGCATTATTGCTGCTACATTACGAAACACAGTTAAAACATACCGCTGACATGGCAGCTGGCAGCATTTCCAGAAGGTCTTGTGTGAACCTGGAAAGGTGAGCCAGGCACAGGACGTCCTCCGTACTTGACCTTAGCCTGATACACCCCACACTCATCAGGAGTGTATGCTACGGTCACAGTAGCATCATGGTTATCCGTGATGTTAGGTCTAAGGAAAGTGCCGTCGGGTGCCTTTAAAGTAAATATAACTGCTGTCATCAGTGCATCTACTAGATAATAATGAAGCTACATTTGAAAGGGTTTTTATATATTTGGAAAGTTTTAGTAAATAGTAGTTTGAGTGGAAAAGGTGAAGCCACCTTTAGATATATTTACGATCTGATCACAGTAGATTCAGAGCCGTCTAGAGACCAGGAATTTAGACTTCAATATTGTCTATAACTTTAGAATAGAATATTTATAGGCATGTCCATATAAAAAACAAAATTGTAGCCCAATGGTATTAGTATTATTATTATTATTATTATTATTATTACTACTATTAATATTACTAATATTATTATTACTACTATTATTACTATTATTATTACTAGTATTATTACTACTACTATTATTATTATTATTACTAGTATTATTATTACTACTATTATTCTTACTACTATTATTATTACTACTATTATTCTTACTACTATTATTACTACTACTATTATTATTATTACTAGTATTATTATTACTACTATTATTATTACTAATATTATTATTACTACTATTATTATTATTACTACTATTATTATTACTACTATTATCACTATTATTATTACTAGTATTATTATTATTACTATTATTATTATTACTACTATTATTACTACTATTATTATTATTACTATTATTATTATTACTATTATTATTACTACTATTATTATTATTACTATCATTATTACTACTACTATTATTATTACTACTATTATTACCACTATTATTATTACCAATATTATTATCATTATTACTACTATTATCATTATTGTTTATCACTCAACATTCTGAATATTCTTGTCTAATGGTCAGATCAAACTCCGTGGGTGGTCTCAATGACATGACTTAGATGACTTCATCGTAATTACCTAATCTTGATGACCTCATCTCGAAGACCAATAGCGACAGCTTAACAGTCACAAGTTAACACCTTAATTTAAAGTTTCAGTTTACTAGTTCAGTTACAGAGCCTAAAGAGAGGAATTTTAGCCAGAATAGGCTAATTGTGGTTGCATTGAGTTAGTTACGATAGTACAAGTGGAACAGTAGTCAAAAAATATTTTTTAAATTTCATATCATTTTGTTCTCACATATCGTATTTTCAAAAATGTATCTGTTATTTGCTAAAATGATTACATTTAGAAATAGTGTTCAAATGTTCATGAATACTTTTAAAATTTGTAGGTTTGTTGCATTTTTTACTTTATGCAGGTTTCACAATCTATAATAATTAAAGCAGTTGTCTTCCCTTACACCACTATTATAACTACGCTCAAGTTTGCCAAATTTTCTCTTTGCTGCAAGCTCGAACAGTCAGAGGATACATTGATTATCAATAATATTTAGCAAGGTTCCAACCTACCTGTACAGCAATGTCAAGATCGGCATCACCTGCCTCAGTAGTGTCAACTAAGAATGAGGTTGGCAGACTGGCCGGTATTCCATTCTCAACTCCTGGCCCAGACACAACCACTTTGGATGCGTCAAACACAGGTAGTATCTTCTGCTTTACTGGGCTGTTAATAGACAGACAGCACATAGGGAGGATTTAATTAATTGCAAATTAAATGAGGCAACATTTATTGAAAAAAAATTATTTTTGCTGTTTATTCTTCTTAGGTTTTAGATTTTAAACTTTCTATACAAGAAGACAATAGTGAAATATTAGTCCACAAAAATGTTTCTGTTGGGACTCTCTTGAAATCTTTGTGGTACTTCTGTTCATTGGTGAGCAAGATATTGATTAATAGCTTATTAACACAATAATATATTAGTAATACAACAATATATTATTAGTATAATATGCTGCAGATTCAAGTCTTTATTATTGTAGTTTGTTAATTATGATAGCCATTTTGAAAACTAAGAAAAATAAAGAGGGTTTAAATTTCTCATTTTACGCCGGTCTAGTTTTTCTAGAATAATAGTTTTTCTAAGTATACCTATCTGACAAAAAGGTTTTTGCTACAAAACTTCACGCCAATGACTAAAAGTTTTTGCAGTTCAGATGTACTCTACGGCAAAAAGACACTAGTGAGTTTATTTGACAAAGTGCACCTGCTAAAGGATATCAACTATTTGCCTGGGTGGTACTTGCCATGTCAATTATCTCACCTGTTAGGTATATGCTGTCCAGCATATTTGACATCCAAGTTGCATAGCCCTTCCTCAGCAGGATAGTATGTGCACTGATAGACTCCTTGCTGTACAGGCAAAATCTCTGCAGGGCGCCTGTGTCCTCTTCCATCATCATAAGTTACCTTGAAAGATTTTTCTCACATTATGAACTGGGTCTTAATCTTATTACAAAGCAAAATATCTCAGTAAACGTATTTTTGATTTGGTCAAGTTATTTCCTATAACAATAGTTTATCTTTAAACATTTTTGAGAGTCCCTAATATTCTTGAAGAATGTGGGTAGCCTATATATTATATATATTACTTTATTGGCAATAATTTGAATGCAAACAGAAATGTTTTCCAAATTATGCCATAAAAGAATGACAAAAAGGGGCAACAGTTAGTCAGTTAAGTTAAATAAATGGTTTGACATAAAATGTTTAAAATACCTTTCCGTACTATGAGAATGGATATTAGCTGAAAAATTGTTTAAGCAGCTAACAATGATATTTTCAAAATAATTGTTAATTGTTAACATATCAGTGAGTGCAATGAGCTTTTATTCAACAATGCTAAATATAGATATAAAATAAAAATATGTCTTAAAATTTAGGATGAAAATTTTTTTGAAAATTCCAACAAATTGCAAAGAAGGACACAGGCTATAATATCATCGCAAGTTAATTGAAAGCAATAGATATCAACTGGTAGAGATATTTCTCAGATTTCCGATGCATTAAGAGATCTTTGACAAGTTAGAGGTAAGTTGCCACATTTATTGCATTAAAAATGAATAATATGTTTAAAAAGAGGGCAAAATATAGGCGAAATTTGCTTCGCCCGAAATAGGACTAAAATTATCATCCGAAAATCCTGATGATCCATTTGAAAAATGGACCGCCAGCCTCTATTTGAACGCTGCCTCCAAATGACCGCCACCATAGAGGAAAGGTTGAAAAATAGAGCGCCATAGCGTTCATCTAGAGGTTTTATGGTATGCTTGAATATGATTTAAACGTGCAATTAGTCGAAATGCTCATTTTTGCAACAAAAAAAGTTATTAGTAACGCATCTTGGTGTTAGATTATAATAAATGTATTTGGTTGAAATAACTTGCCGTCTACATAATTATTGTGATATATTTCTACCTCAAGAGGTCCTTGTCCAGCCTGAGTGCAATCTACAGTAAATGTAGCTGGCAGGGTAGCCCTCACGCCTTCAGGGTTGAGTCCCGGTCCGTACATACGACATTTGGTTGGATCTAAGGCATCTTCTATCGGTACTTTGAATGGAGAGCCTAAAATACAATATGCCAAACATATAATATATAAAACATAAAAATAACTAGTATTCTATTTATTATGCTCTCCTGAGTGAACACTCCAGTTGCAATGTTTAGTTAAACCCATATATTTCAACAGCTATAAAGTTCAGGCTGGTGGAGTAGTCCTGTAATTCGAGAGAATCGACATAGCAGCTACTTTGAGTTGGGTACCCTTCCTTCCATTCTTACTGAGGTGAAATCAGTGAGTGATGAATTTAACTACAAATCTTTTCCTACTTTTGCTTTTTCCCACTATTAATGCTCGACATCTAAACATCAACGCAGATACATTGAAAAAGTTTGCAGCTGTTAAACTTTCCCGGTATTGTGCCGGCCATCGACGACAGCCTGTTACACAATGTGAACCATTCCGGCGATAGAAATTTGCGGTCGCGGATAGCATGATTTATTTATTTCCGTTTATGATAGTTGCTGCGAGACTAGTATTTGAGTCGAGCGCGAGAAAACAAAAAGGTTTCGTCACGAAATATTAAAAAGAAAAATGAGAACACTATGTCACGGAGTATTTGCTGATGTAATTGCGGATGAGTATGTGATAGTGTGAACATCGTTATCATCGATGATCACCTGAGTATTGTGGCATCAACTCCGAAATACAGGATGTAGTGTGAACCAGCCTTAAGGACTGTAAATTGTTCCATCAATGTAGACTAGCACAAAGAGAGAAATTAGAAAAGAAAGAATCAGTTGGTATTTTTGGAACCTACCTGGTACATTCTGATCAGCAAATTTTACAGAGATGTCATATGGTCCTGCTTTGGTTGGCAGGTACTCTACAGAGCAGGTGCCATCATGGTTATCTTTGCAGGTTACCACTGCCTTGCTCGGACCTAAAATATGCCATACGATAAAGTATATTTATATATTATACAAAATTTTGAACCGTATGTTGCTGATTGTATACTACACAGATTGTGTAAAAAGTTATTACAAAAAATATATTGTGAAATAAAATGCATATTACAATGTACGTGATATGAAATTAATATGGTGGGTGCCTCATAGATAGAGTATCTACCATGCATTAAAAGGTGCGTTGAATGTCACAAAATAGGGTAGGACCTTTCATTTTGGAAAATTCAAAATGGCAAGTCAAATATGGTAAAGCAGGTCAATCCTTCGTCTTTTCGTGACATCATTTTATCATTGTCGGCCATCTTTATAGACAATTTTATCGTTAAAACACGAAGCTTTTTCAGTGAATTTTTGAAAACGATGCTTTTGTTTGCATTTTTTTATAATAGGATCAAAACAACACCAAAAAGTACTATTAAATAAAAGAAAAACGATCGTTTCTTACAAATATGGCGACTTTTTCGTGAACGAGTGTATGTGCAAACAGCTTGATGACATAAAAAAAACGATGGATTGTTTTTAGTTTTAACAAACATGATATGCATGATAACGTATGCAATGTAATCGGCAGTCGAAAACATTAAAAATGCAGAATGATGATGGGCAGTAGTTATCATAAAATGGCTGATAATGTGGTCAGTGCAAGCTTATTAAAGGTCTTGACTGTAAAATGATCAAACTTAAAAAGCTATTAATGAGATTCGTCTCCCTTGAAAATGTCTTTAGTTTTTATTAATAGCCCTTGCTATACTCTCTGAGCAGGCATATATTTACATTCATAGTTAAGTACCATATTTTGGAGCATTTGTTTTTCATTATATTATAATTTCTCTTTTAAATTTGAAAGTTAATTGGAAAAGATAAGCTTGTGTTTTATTTGTATTTTATGATGGTTCATGTAGTCTTCCGTATCCCATTTATCTGCTGTTCAACTTTTACCTTCAACTGCTAGAGAAAGGCTGCCTTGCCCAGCTCCCTTGGTTTCAATGGTAAAGGTTTGGGGTTGGTTGGTAATGCCTTTCTCCAGTCCAGGGCCATAAGCTTTGACTCGGTTGGGATCATTTCCAGGGCTCACATTCACTCCGAATGGGCTTTGGGGTATGGGCAGACCTTCGTATGTAACGTCTATTTTGTGAGGACCTGAAGATGGTAATGAACATTTAAGTTACAGTCAAACCTCTACTTACAAGTACAATCAAACCTATACTTACAAGTACAGTTAAACCTCTACTTACAAGTACAGTCAAATCTTTACTTACAACTTACAGTCAAACCTCTACTTACAAGTTACAGTCAAGCTTATACTTACAAGTACAGTCAAACTTATACTTACAAGTACAGTTAAACCTATACTTACAAGTACAGTCAAACTTATACTTACAAGTACAGTCAAACCTCTACATACAAGTACAGTCAAACCTCTACATACAAGTACAGTCAAACCTCTATTTACAAGTACAGTCAAACCTATACTTCCAAGTACAGTTAAACCTCTTCTTACAAATACAGTCAAACCTTGACATACAAGCCTAATGCGTTCTGGGACCGAGCGCGCATGTCGATTCTATGAAAGAAAGCATCAAATTGCGAAGCATATTTAGCATGTCATATTGTTGTGAAACCATCTACTCAGGAGATGGTGGGCAAGATACATCTTTAAAAATCCTTAAACAAATTATGATCATCTAAAAATACTTTCACAAAAAATCTGTTAAAAATAATTATTAGACTAAATTCCTACCAATCGACCAATAGACTCAATCATTCTATGCGTACATTATGTTAATCCGTTTGAAGCCGAGATAACAACTTCTGTAAAGTACTTTTTTTAACATTTTACACCATAAACTGTACTTATGTGTAGAGTTTATGGTGTAAAATTTGCCAGTTTGTCAATTTTGAGGACTCCTCACTTTCTGGAGGAGGTAACTTTGCCACATTGTCTTTGACAGTAGCAAGTTCCTACCTTGCTCAAAGGGTGCATACGCAACATGGTATGTGCCATCGCCATTAGGGGTGACAGCTGTATCATTTTTAGTGCCTGAAGGGTTGGTGATGACAGCGCGCACTTTTCCTGCGCAAGAAGGCGTGACAGACCTTGCATCAACAGTAAAGTCCGTTGTAGAGTCCAGGAAAACTCCTGAAACATATTTCAAACTGCTGAACAAGATGCTACGGTAAATGAACAGACACAATTATAAAAACCGGAGCACAAAAACTGAATGCTTATTCATCCTGATCTTGTTTTAGCAGAAGTACTTTTGAGAGAGATTTTAGTGTTCTGGTCTTTAGCTATGAATGCATTAGAGTTTTTCATCTATAAAGCCTTTGCTCCATGAGAATGTACATTAGGCAGAAAAATTTATAATTTGTAATCGAGGTACAACTAGCTACATATAAGCCAACGAGAGGCTAGAGGTAAGACATTGACCTTGCTAATGTATGGGTATCAGCATCTATGAGCTCATGTGATCAGACTAAGCAATACTTCCAATTCTGACATAGCTACTAATCAAAACTAAAACAGAATTTATGGCTAAAAGTTAACCTAGGCGAAAAGCAGGTCAAAGAAAACTTCATTTCTTTGTTCATCTCACTATTACCAAAAAAACACAATCGTTTCACTGATATAAATAATTTAACAGCAGCCTAGCAATAAAAATTCAGATAATTCAATTATGCATAGCTTCAGTCCTCTGCAATAACTTGGACAGTGCAACAGACACCTGCAGGTAGTAGGAAACCTAGGCAAGCACACTTCTTGAGCGATGGCAAGCAGAACAAAAAGTTTTCGTTGCGCTCATGCAGACCTACCAACTAACCAAATGTAAGAAAACAAGTTGCGAGGTAATGAAAATATTCACACTCACACTCTTGTACGGCAGAAAAGAAACAGAAACAAGGATTGTTTCAAGCACGGCATGGCTGATCTGTTTAGTAACGACTGCATGCTCATCCTGCCCGACCAATATCTAAACAAACTGACTAATAAAACGACTGCATGCTCAGACAGATGATTGGATGAACACGAGCAAGCATTCCTGCGGGCCACCAAAGCCAATCATACCATTGGGCTGTAGTCCGGGGCCGTACGCAGTCACCCCACTAACATCTATTATGACTCCAGGTTGGATCTTAGCCGTATATGGAGAGCCTGGAATGGGCTCATTGCAGTACGAGATGGTGATAGTGTAATCTCCTGCCTCAGTGGGGTAATAGGTCACCTGGCATGTGCCGTCTCCTAGGTCACGCGCTTCCATCTTTGCTTCTATTGGCCCCTCGATAGTGAGTCCAAGAGCTCCTGGTCCAGCCTCTTTCGTGTCAATGGTAAACTCAGCCGGTTTGGTAGTTATTCCCCTATAGAGCCCCTCACCGTAAGCCTTTACATTGCCAGCATTGGGTTTCTGCTGTACTTGCGCCTTTTGCTTGGGGGCCACTTGGGGTGCTTGTACAGGTCTTTCCTCAACCGGTTGGTATGCCGCTGTTTTAAATGGGCTGCCTGGAATTTCCACTCCTCCAAACGAGACATGAACATCATGCGGCCCCGCTTCTCGAGGGATGAAGGTAACATTGTGTCCATCTGGGTTCTCTTCAACCATTGGTAGAACGGTTCTTCCAGCCGGCGATTTTACGTTCACTGTGACGGGAGCCTTTCCGGCGCCGTGGTTCTGCACTTGAAACTCAGTTGGAGAGTTAATGGGGACGTCTGTTTAGGGAGGAGAGTATAGTTAATGTGCTGCTAAGGTGTACAACATGGCAAACTGCCCTGCTTTGCTGCACACACATGACTAATATATGGCTATGCAAAGTCTGGGTAAATCTATGGGTAAATCTATAAAAATATCGGTAGGCGAGGTACACAGCAACAAAGGGAACTATGCCATAAAAATTGCTGTCTATGATTGTGACTAACAACTTCCTCATAAGGGTGAATATCTTTCCGCAACCTTTGCCTTCATAAAGTTTTTTTCTCATCAAAAAGCTGTTTAACCTAACTTGAAAAATTGACCACTTTTTTGATTGTCAATAGTTGTAAAACTGTCTTTATAGTCAGTACAGAATTTTAGTTATGTGCATAATTAAGTTAATAGCATTTATACAGTGTACACACTTCCATAAAGCAAAAGGTACTAAGTATATTTTTAAATATATCTACTTAAAATAACAATGGCATAAAAGTTCTTCCTGTATGAGTTGCGCTAAAAAGTCAAATAATGTTTGCTTATGTATTTAGCATAGCCGAGTTTTAGTGCTAAATAAGTATTTTGCAAAAGTTGTCTACTCATGAATGTAATAGCTCGATGGTTACCAAAACTAAACTCAGCAAAAAGTCTACTCGTTCAAATCAACAATGGAGCTCACCAAAACTACCAACAGTAAGGTATGGTGCTGGTCAGACGAGTGTGGGTCTTCTACAGAACAGCATACTGTGTCTATGAGAATGTAGGAAAGGAGGCTATATAGGGAAACACCCAATTACTCACTATGCAGATATGAAGCAATACTCACTTGGCTCGAGCCCGCTGACCTTAATCTTACTGACATCAATATTAGGTTCAACGTTGACTTTATAAGGACTCGTTGGAATCTCCTGATCACCAAACAAGATGTTTGCCGTGTACCATCCAACAGACTTCGGTTCATACTCTATTCTGTAATATGAAACGGATAAGTTGATTGGCTAGCTTGATTTTGTGAATTGGAATAGATCCCGTAAAAATCTAATTGAAAGCTGCCTCCATTTGACGGCCACTTCTATTTGATCACCACTTTAGGAGACGGGTTGAAAAATAGAACGTCACCCTTTAATTGACCGCCACCTCCATTTGACTACCACTTTGAGATTCTTTGATGTTTTCAAACCCATAATAGAAAGTGATCAGTGGGAAAGTGTCCACAAAACAGTACTAATAATTACTTGGTTACATCAATAACAATTAATTCTTTTATGGCTGGTGTTCGTACCGAAGTCTGTTTTTTAACTCCAAAGTTTTTCCTCTAAAACTTGAAAAGCAACGCCATAGAAATAATTAATAACTGTACCAGGCAAATAGTAGTTCCTTGTTTAACGCAGTTTTAATACTTTGATGTATGTGAAAAATGGTTTACATTTACGATGGTATATGAACGACTAGCTTTAGGCTAAAAGTTGTGCTTAACGCCAATGGGGCTAAAATTGGGCATCTGGACACAACTGGCCAAGCAAACGATGCAAGTATTTTTGTTTCAAAAATGTTAATTTCTGTTTCTGCATGTATTATAAGTTTGGTTTGTTTATGGCACTTGTTCTTAAGTATATATTTGTAGGATTTGATACACTATTATTTTATACTTTATAAATTTGCAGATTTGTAACATATTATTTAATAGCATCATTGTGGTTATCTTAACTCGGCTTACAATGGATCGACGCTCGTAACTCCTCTTCTATTGCACATAAAAAGCCAGTTTTAGCTGCAAACTCTAGCAAACATATCAATGAGTCCAATGAGATTTTATGCAACATTGTTAAATTTAGTTATAGTATAAAAATATGCTTGCAAATTTAGAATGAAATAAAAATTGAAAGCTCCAACAAACTGCAAAGCATGGCATCAGCTATAATATCATTGAAGATTACCTAGTTGCATGCAGTAGATATCAACTGGTAGAGATATTTCTCGATTTCCCAATGTTGACCAGTTGGAGGTAAGTTAGCAGATTTCTTGCATCTACAAGGCTAAATGTCGCTTTGCCTGAAGCAAAATATAGGCGACATTCGCTTTACCCGTAAAAGGGTTAAATTTAGCTTCCCAAATTCTGGTGAGCTATTTGAAAAATACGCTAGCCTCTAATTGAACGCCACCTCTATTTGACCGCCACTATAGTGGAAAAGTTGAAAAATACAGCGCCATGGCGTTCAAATAGAGGTTTCATGGTAAGTTTGTTGGTTAACTTGATTT
The DNA here is from genome assembly GCF_963576615.1 of Watersipora subatra. Classification (NCBI taxonomy): domain Eukaryota; kingdom Metazoa; phylum Bryozoa; class Gymnolaemata; order Cheilostomatida; family Watersiporidae; genus Watersipora; species Watersipora subatra. The sequence goes on from NC_088709.1 coordinate 64,359,586, forward strand.
GGTGATTTGGAACAGATAAGTCTGCTGGCTAATTGGAGTTTTGTGATTTGGAACAAATAAGTTCATTGGTTAACTTGATTCTGTAATATAGTACAGGTAAGCTTGTTGGCTACTTTGATTTTGTCATACAGAAGGTATGAGGTTGTTACCTGACAACCATTCTTCAAGAATACGCTAAGAAGCTTCCAGAAAGAATTTGTGGTTATAAATATATTTGTCTCACCATAGAATTAGTATATATATATATATATATATATATATATATATATATATATATATATATAATTACCGACCAATGAAAAAAACAAAAAATTTATATTCTCCAGGAAATGAATTCTCAAACCTGAATTTATGTCATAAAATAGAATGATTAAGTCTATTGGCCAGACTTGTTTTACCAGAATTTTCTAATAGTTTCTAGAAAATTTTTTTTACTAATGCATAAAACTTGCACTGCCAATCGTAGGAATGTAGTGAAGTTATCTCCCTTAAGATTGAATTTCTATTTCAATTTAAAAACATGAAAATTCAATATTAAAAATAGTTGCAACTAATAAGATCACTTATGAGGATTTATTTAAAAAGAAAGAACATGTGGCTATTAGCTATAGACGGTCTAGTCTGTTAATAATATTTTTTCCTAAAGCTGATGTTTGGCTTTCTCATAATTTAACGCTGTCATAGCTGACAAAAAACTGCCTAAAAATTCACTTTTAGCAGTAAACCACAACCGCAGGAGGGTTTAACAGATGTCCCTGTCAAATGTACTTTCGGATTTTCTATAAGATAGCAACAATAACAAAATGGAAAAGGTCAGTAGTTATGTTCTCTCTACACTCACCTAAATAGACCTTCACCGTTGTCAGCCGCCTGTACTGGCACGTCTAGACCCCTCTCGTCACACAAAGAGATAGCCACGTCTCCGGGTCCTGCAGCTGAGCAGTCCACAAAGAAGTGGGTTGGCTGAAAGGTCTTGACTGGTCCATCAATGCCTGGACCAAAGACCTTGACATTCTCTGGTTTGCTGGGCTCCTCAACATAGACCTGGTAAAGCAGCTAAATGATTAGATATCTGTGGGATATCTATCAAAAAATATGGCTGTACAATATACTATTATCACCAATACTGTATGCAATTGTACACAATAGTGTATACAATATTATATACAATTGTATACAGTATTGTATACAATAGTACACATTATTGTATACAATTGCATACAGTACTGTATAAAATTGTATGCATTACTGTATACAAATGTATACAATACTGTATACAATTGTATACAAGTTTATACAGTATAGTATGCAATTGTATACAATATTGTGTACAATTGTACACATTACTGTATACGATTGTGAACAATACTGTATACAATTATATACAATTCTGTATACAATTACATGTGTATATACAATATACCAGTTTTTGATATTCATATAATACATGATACACAATAATGTGTCTGACAAGATTGCATAAAAGTAACTTTTCGGAAATCATTTGAAAGGAATTTTTTATTGTATTGCCAAAGTAAAGCAATAGATCTTACAGGACCAAAATTGAAACACCAAAATCTTAAAACTAAAGGTAAATGACATCTAGTTTGAGACTATGATATGTTTATTAACAAGCAGTAATACTCTCTTAGTAGATATACTAACCCTGTAAGGGCTCTTGGGTATGTTGACACCACCATAGGAGATGATAATTGTGTGCTTTATGGGCTTTTTGGGTAGATATTGGCAGCTGAAGGTGCCATCTCTGTTGTCCCTCATCTGTATGTCTACCTTTTCTCCTGGCATCATAGAACAGGTGCCATGTGAGAAGTTATATCAGAGAGGCAGCACATGGTTATACTCTACTAAGTATGTCAGTGAATAAATTTCCTCAAATAAATTAACGAGAGAGGAAAAATTACTTTTCTCAAAATACTAGAGCTGAATTCACAATAACTTTAAGGTAACAGTAAAAATTATGAAATGTTTAGAGCATTATGCAACAGTCTAAGGTCAATATGTGCTGCTATAAAAATGAACATGAAAAAAGTAATATTTGGGGCTTTGCATAGTTTTATCTCCCATCACCCTAGCCTACCATCAACATCCTGGCAGGAAACGCTGAGAGGGGCGAGTCCAGCTGCTCGAGTATCCACAGTGAATTGAGCCCACTTATTCTGAACTACTCCGTGTTTTTCTAGCCCAGGACCAAATGCGACAACCTTCAATTAGAGAGGCAGCATCAGTACGTGTTTGGTTTTGTTCAAAGAAAGTCTTTTAAGAAAGTAAAGCAAGAAATGTTTGCCATAATCTATACTAAAGACCTATAACTGTTATAGTGTAGGATTGGTTCAGAAATCTATTGTACTAGCAAATGTTTGTCATAACCTACACTAAGCTTACTACAGAACACTAGACTTTTGAGGGATACACCGCGAATCTTGAAAAAATCTATGCTACTTCGTCGGTGGTGGGCAACTCTGAACCCATTCGAAGCATAGAAAGACATGGAATGAATAAATTCTACAAAAACTTTGGATATGGGAAATAAGCGACATATTGCTGATTGATTTAAAAGTTATTCATAAGTATAAGATTTATAAGTATATTGAAACCAAATTGGTTTTTCTAGCAATCATTTTCACAAGCTATAGCCTTCACCACTTTTATAACTCCTTTAATTGTAACCCAATTATGTTAGGATCACCCAGTTATGATAAGACCATCCAGCTATGTTAGGACTACCTAGCTATGATAGGACCACCCAGCTATGTTAGGACCACCTAGCTATGATAGGACCATCCAGCTATGTTATGACCATCCAGCTATGATAGGACCGCCCAACTATATTAGGACCACCCAGCTGTGATAGGATCATCCAGCTATGTTAGAACCATCCAGCTATGATAGGACCACCCAACTATGTTAGGACCACCCAGCTAGGATTGGACTAGCCTGCTGCGATGGAACCACCCAGCTATGATGGGACCACCCAGCTGTGATACGACTACCCAACTATGGGTGGGACCACTCAGCTAGGATTGGGCAACCCAGCTGTGATAGGACCACCCAACTATGATAGGACCACCCAACTATGATTGGACCACCCAACCATGATAAGACAACCCACCTGTCCAGGGTTGAAGTCTCTGGTAGCAGGAGAAATCTGAGCCATGAATGGTGACTTTGGGATATCCTCATTATTACAGAGCACGTGTACAGCATATTCTCCTGCCACTGTTGGTACGTAGCTTACATCTGCGGAGCCATCTCCTTGGTCCGTGCATTCTATCTTAGCCTGGGAAGGTCCTAAAATATACATTCCCAAAGTGAGCTCTTGATAATACTATTTTACACAGCCTATTGCTTTGATTATACAAGTGTACACTAGCTGGTACATTGATTATACAAGTGTACACTAGCTAGTGCTTTGATAACACATGTGTACACTACCTAATACTCTGGTTATAAAAGTGTGCACTATCTAGTGCTTTGATTATACAAGTGTACGCTATCTAGTGCTTGTACTATACAAGTGTACTCTATGTAATGCTTTGATTGTACAAGTATATGCTAGGTGTTTTGACTATGTAAGTTAACACTAGCTAGTGTTTTGATTGTACAACTGACACTGATAAGGTCCCACATCTTGTATAAGTAGTCGTGGAGTATCTTTACTAGTGACAGTCTGATTCATAGATTGAGTACCTATACATCTAATGAGTATGTCTAATTCATAGACTGAGTACCTACAATGAGTGTGTTTAATTCATAGACTAAGTACTTACAATGAGTATGTCTAATTCATAGACTGAGTTCTTACAATGAGTGTATCTAATTCATAGACTGAGTACCTACAATGAATATATCTAATTCATAGACTTGTACCTACAATGAGTGTGTCTGATTCATAGACTGAGTATCTGTAATGAGTGTGTTTGATTCATAGAATGAGTACCTGTAATGAGTGTGTCTCATTCATAGACTGAGTACCTACAAAGAGTGCTTCTAATTCATAGACTGAGTATCTATAATGAGTATGTCTGATTTAACAAACAAAAACCTTTTAATAAGTAAGCCTGAAGCAAGGGTGTTTTTTAGCTACTGTTAGTTCAGGCTAAGTAATCTCACTGATACCAACTTTATTGCAGTCATGCATATAAAAATATGCTACAGCCTCAATTATATATTGATAGGTTAATTTGACTTGTTTGACAATAACATAAATGTAAAATTACACGCTGTTTTAAATAGGTAGCGTTTTATATCAGATGTGTTATCATTATATTATAATCTAAAATACATTAACCAATCACAGTTATTCCTATTCATTCTTGTTGTTTATTTTCCACTCAAGATTGCTCCTTCATTCATAAATAACAAGAGGTTTATGGCATGTAGGATCAGTTTCATATACAAGTATAATCTAACATCTATAATAAGTCTTGCATTTTCATTATTATAAAACTCATGTTCATAATTATTTTCACATCTAATACATAATTTATTATATTTTATGATCAATTGAGATAAATGTTGACAAGTTAAAAATATTCACAAATTCTGGTTATTATTGCTAAAGAAAGACACGGTAATTCTATAATAATACTAATCATTCAAAGTTAATCCAGGAAAATTTTAACTTATCTAATTTACTTTGAGTTCTCCTAGCTTTCTCTATATGAATATAGATAAAGCCATATTAGTTTAGATAAATATAGATTAACCGAGACCATTCATTACTATTTTTGTTTGCTCAATATTAATACGGATTGATCTAGATATATCAATATCTATATTAACTAATCAATACTTATTTAGATTAAGTTAGTTTGTTACCCTAGGACACTTATGTATTCGCCTCATCTAACTTTCGCGTTTTCGCGGAGTCATCCTCTCGCGAAAATTTCATGAGCGAAACTAAACTATCATAACAAACGAGCGAAAACGCGGAATTAAATAGCTTTGTTCATTGATACTGTAAAATGGAATTTTATAACGACATTTATTTTAACGTTTTTAACGACTACTATAGCATCGTTAAAATATAAACCAACAAAATAATTTGACTGTCAAAATTTATTACCGGGGAACAGAACCTGAGGAATATAATTATGTTTGTTCCACTGCATTTACTTCACATCATTATATTTTCCCACTCATCAGAGTTGCGAAATTAAGTTGCAGCGAAACTTTACTCTGTATGCTACTCACAAAACTAAATACTAGCGAAATATTAGTGTCCTAGGGTAACTTTGTATCTACAATGAATCTCATGTTAAAGTTTGACAAAACTTTAAAGATGCGATTTAGATTAATCTTGCTATTGTGTCTACTATCACTTTTATTAACCACCCTGACCAAAAAGAATGAATGACAAGGTTACTGAACTTTGAATATAACTGTTTAAATAGATGCGTTTGTTTTAAGCAGAAAGGCTTATCACTGGATGATCAGATAATAATAATATAATGCGATGAGACTATCATCTACTGTCTAGTTATCTAATCATAGACTCAATGAAACTATCAACTAATGTTTAATTATCTAATCATAGACTCAATGAAACTATTAACTACCCTCTAGTTATCTAATCATAGGCTCAATGAAACTATTAACTAGTGTCTAGTTAACTAATCAAAGACTCAATGAAACTATTAACTAATGTTTAATTATCTAATCATAGACTCAATGAAACTATCAACTAGTGTCTAGTTATCTAATCATAGACTCGATGAAACTATCAACTAATGTTTAGATGATCAGATAATAATATAATGCGATGAGACTATCATCTACTGTCTAGTTATCTAATCATAGACTCAATGAGACTATCATCTACTGTCTAGTTATCTAATCATAGACTCAATGAGACTATCATCTACTGTCTAGTTATCTAATCATAGACTCAATGAGACTATCATCTACTGTCTAGTTATCTAATCATAGACTCAATGAAACTATCATCTACTGTCTAGTTATCTAATCATAGACTCAATGAGACTATCATCTACTGTCTAGTTATCTAATCATAGACTCAATGAGACTATCATCTACTGTCTAGTTATCTAATCATAGGTTTATAGACAAACCTTCAATAGCAAAACCGAGAGCTCCCGTGTCTCCATTAGTCTCCACAACAAAATCTGCTGGTTTGTTGGCTATACCACCTTCTAAACCAGGTCCATAAGCTCTGATATTGCTCTCTTTATGAGGTCCTACATTGACCTACATGTAAACAAACAGAAATATATTTGTTGATTTTATTTATGATTGGTTATTTGTTGAAAGGGGAAGCTGAGTGGTCACAGTCTAGTAGTTTAGACTGCCTTACCTCTGAACAACAATTTATGGTTTGATTCCCAAAAAAGGCTCCTGATTATGTATATGTATATCTATCTCTATATCTATATATATATATAAATATATATTTCACAAAGTTTGTCGTCTGTCTGTCTTTTTGTCTGTCTGTCCTTCGGTATGTCCAGCTTTAGTTATTAAAATCTTGGAATTAAAATTTCGCATTCTGCTGGATTCGAACTCACGAAGATCACAGCTGCAGGTTGGTAATAGAATTGTCTAGCCACTAGTCTATGCTCACGTCTAGGTTCACAGCTCTTACTGTACACACCTTTTGCTCAATAGCACATGCTAAATGGCGTATTATTTGAAGCCTTATGAATTTTGTTAACTCTATGAAACATGCTGCTTTTTCGTGTTTTTTTGAACTGAAATTTTCTGTTTTTCGTAAGGTTCAATTGCTAAATCCCGGTCAAGGCCAATTCCTTCCACGCGAACAATTGTATTATGTCCGTAGGAAGAGCCTCGACATTCTCTCTCCATTTGGTCAGACAAAGACAGTACGATATCTCATTATTACATTTGTACCTGTATCAAGAGGCACCAGTATCACAGTATTCAAAGTTTTGATGGTTAGCTTCTGCTGGAACAGTAACCTTTTTTATACACACACTTCTATGCACAAATTGTTATTATTAACTCTACATATTCAGGATTTTTATTTTGTTTTCTCAGTTCGTATTAATTGTATCATTACCAAATCCTCTTTTATTGTAATCATAGCAAAACAGACCTAATATAGCTATTACTTGCTAATTATTTCACATTTAAATCTAAACCCTTTTTTAATTGTTTTATTTTTTTCAATGTATTTAACCTGCACAAAACACTTTCCTCATGATATGAAGTTTGAAAGTTAGAATGGTAACTGTTGTTATACGTTGAATAAAAATAAATTTTCTGTGCAAAGACTTTTATTACCCGGGCAATACCGGGCCTTCAACTAGTATATATCCATGTATATACATATAACTAAATAGTGTTTGGTATAACCAAAAGCTGTCGGGGCAGCTATAAGATTGTAGCTGCCTCGACAGCTTTTGGTCATACCAAACACTGTCTTGTTTTAATATACTCACCTCTTAGAGTTTAAAATTCTCTATTCTAACTTGATTACCTTAAAATGATATGTGTATATGTGTATAAATGTGTATATATGTATTTATTAATTTAAATCTATATATATATATATGTTGCCATTCAAACCTGTATTAAAATTAATCTTGATCATAATCAGCAAATATTTGAAATAATCTGCAATTGTTAACCTATTTGGTGCATTATAAACAATGTTGATTTACCACCTTTCAATGTTTGTGAGGACCTGAGGCTATCATGCATTAAACTTTATAACTTTTGTGAAAAACATTGTTTTACCTTAAATGGACTCTTTTGTATGTGTCCAGCGCCATACTGTAAGTTGACGGTATAGATTCCAGGCTGTTTTGGTATGTATGCTGTCTCATACGTATTGGCATTTACAGGTTTAAACGAAAGTGGTTCTTCTCTTCCTGTAAAATCAACCAATGAAATATTTTGTATATAAAATATTTTTAAGTGCCAATATGGGTGGGCAACCACTAAAGCTAGCATGGGAGAAATCTACCAAACGGGGAGATGAGTGTTTCCTCAATGTGATTGTAGAGTTCAACATGAGCTGAATGTCACAGGGGCCAATTAGGTAGAAGGGGAAGCAGCACAGCGAGTAGCCAACCAATCAACTAAGAGAAACTAGTACTCTCATTTGCGCCAACCACAAACCATCAACATAACACAAACCATCAACAGATTTTATAACTGCTAATTGTGGTACTAATGAAACTCGGAGATGGAAGTGGAAATTATGTGACTACAGAGAAAGACAACTCCAATTAATATGAGCAGAAAAGTTACCAAACTGCTTGCTTACCAGGACTGCTTTCTGTTTCTGGAATATAAATACATAACTTTGAATATTTCTAATACTAATCATCGCGATACGTTAGTTTTGATATCGTAATTGTCTCGATATAGCCTATCAGCAGGTGCCCAGGCGTAGCATATATACTATAGAGGAGTTGTTCAGTTCTTTTTGTTAGAAACTAGATTATAAGCTATTCTTGAAACAATGCATGCACCAAAAGAGCTAGCTGATAAAGAATCAAAATTTATCAAAAAACTTGACGATTAACAAAATTTATTTAGCTGAAGCTGGTCTCAATCCTGAACTTGTACCACCCTAGCCAACCAACGGAGGTTTGACAACTCTTGAGAAAATTTATTACAACTTATAACCAAATTTTTAAAAATTATTAAAGAACACTAAAATAAAAATTTGCAAAGCTTCCCAAAAGTTAACGCTGTAAAATATTGTAGGCATTGAAATTTGTTTGAATGACATGAATGGTGAGACAACTCCATATTTTTTACAACTCCACCAACAACACTCAATCTTAAGGAGATTGAGTGTTGTTGGCGGTTCATTAACTAGTTAAGCTAGCCGTACATACAGAAACTTTGTGTTGTCACCTAAATATATGTAACGTATGTAGGCAAACAAAAGTTTATCAATTATACGAATATTAATACAAAAAGTCTTTCATTCATCTGCTGTGTTTTAGGTAGTAACAACCTTTGAATACTGTGGAAAAAAACAACCTAAAGTCGAGGTGCTTACGTGGGCCGACGAGGGTTCCCGTTACTTCTCCATCTCCTGCTCCTTCTGTATGCACCTTGATATCTGCCAAATCTCCAACTCTCACTCCACGAGGCTGAATACCCCGTCCTGTAGCGTAGCATCTTTTTGGTTCTACAGCTAAAATTATGAATATGAGTTACAGTACAATGCTGCTCCTAGTTACCTATGACTTAGCATGACAAGGTCTACAAGTGTAGGAATTATCTTAAGTATATTTGGAAAATACATTTAAACTTTTTAAAAACAAAATATAACCCTAACGAAAAAATGATATAGATGAGAGGCAAGCATATCTCGTGTGTGTTCGATGTTTTGTTGCGTGTAATTTATAGTTGAAACTTAGAAATTAACAAAAACACAAACATAAAGCAAAAGGGATTGCCCGATAGTTGCAGACTAGCAGCAGGACAGCCCCGCTGACAGTTTGCAGAAGAACAGACATTCATGAGCAAGCACCAGTAGCACCAGTAGCTCCACTGTCACCAGCCGCCCACAAGTGATCCGCCAGCATCACTTTCATAACACTTGAAGCCAAGTCATAAAAGACAAATGAGTATTTATTGAATAATTTAGTTGCAGTGCACAACATAGATATTTGACTTTTACTAGTTTTAAAGTATTGTATTTTAAAAACATTGCTTGTCTTTAATCTGATACAGTAGCTGTGATCAATTAACATATTTTAAAAAGCAACATCTTTAAAAACCTTGATGAAATGCATTACTAAAATAATTTATTACAAATAATTATGCATGATGAACTCTTTAATGAAACAGCTTGACCCCGCAGTTAACATGTTTTCACCCCCGGTGAAACAGAAGAGCAATATAATACAGATGCCTTCCCTGTAATCCGATAGCAGAGAATGAACTACTGAAATTAATGGAGATTGACCTGCCATTTGGCAATCCTGAGTGTTAACCACAAATGTTTCATAGTAATTGTGATACCTGAGTCAGAGAAGTTATGATGATAGCAAGTGACCTTGACACTTGGAAAAAATGTGAAAATAACTGGCCTTGTAAAACAGATAAATTTTTTACTATAACACAAATGCAAATGAGCTTTATGCTCTGGTAGACACAATTCGCTTTATTTATATAAATTTAATCAAAAATTCTTGGCAGGAAGTAGCTCATTGAGTTTGGAGGAGTAAGGAATCATCCCACATTCTTCATTGTGATCGTAGTGCATAAAACCACATAGTATAAAGAATCTGCATGCACTAGAACCAAATTAATAGCACCTACATATCTAACAACTTGCTGTCATCAACTGACAAATAGGAGATTGGGATGATTTACAACAATTCCACACTTCTTCTTTGTTAGTGTTTTTAAGTGAAAAATTTTGCTCCTGCATATTTTGGGACATTAATGATTATTTATTAAAATTTTTTATTGTTTTATTAAGAAAACTGGATACATCAAACATTAACTTTTTATATTGAATTTGATTAGTCAAGTGTAAAAAGAAAGCAACTCCCACTTTAGAAATTACTGGTTTAAAGACGTAACTCAGATGCCAACTTGAATTGCGGTGTTTTTAAAAATAATTGATTACAATATTAACATTTATATCCAAATTACCTGAAAATGCACACATTCCACTTTTCACTTATGGAATCGCATAGGATACGAGTGTCACTATAGCAATATATAAACATTACTAAAAATGTTATTCAGACTACATAAATAAATAAAATATAAAATAAAATTCAAAACTGACAGCTCGCTGCAACAGAAGAGTTATAATACGTAAGATCAACTGTATCCGTATTTAAACTGTACAAATAAAAAAGAAAAGACAAAAAGATTTTGCAGGCATCGTCAGTATACATGTAAAAAGTGCCAATACTTTATGATATATTTATGTGTGTGCCATGAGTTTTTCCATAGTTGTGTATTAATATGACCTCCGATTGCACCTGTTCTGGTCATTTGATTACCATGATGGAAAACAAATTTATTTTCATCAACGGCTGGCTGCTCTATTACCCATTATGTGCGTAGATAGTCTGATATTACAAAATGCTCTACATGACCTTATCCTAGTAATTTAAGTGCAATTTAGTAAAGGTTAGTTGTGTACTTACGGGCTGCCACATTCACAGGATAAGGACTGGTAGGTATCTCCTTGCTCGCAAAGAAGATATGCACAGTATATCTGCCGACATGTTTTGGCAAGTACTCAACATAGTAGGTGGTCTCCGTAGAGCGAGCGATCTTTGGCTTGGTGGTGTCCTTTTGTCCATGCGGGTCTATTATTATTATCTCCACATTTCCTGTGCCAGCCCCTAAAATATCCAATTTAGTAGCATTTAGCAGGATTAGCATTTAGTAGGATTTAGCGAATTATAACCATCAAACTTTTAAACCTAAATCTTTTGTTGCAAAGGAATTGTAGACTATATTAAAAAGTTGCTGAAAAAATTAACCTGCCTCAAATGGAAACAGGAATACCAAAACAACTCTTGACGTGTCAATTGGATCAATGATGGGATAACTCCAAAAGCTGGAAAGATTGACTCTTTCACATATTCTATTGTATAGAGTTTACTTCTTTTTTCTATTTTTATGGTAAATTTGATGAATGAAAAATGCTTTATGTACTATGTTTTCCATATCAATATTACTCCTTCACATGGCTATGTTCACAGAATCCAGTTCTCAGATATTCATGTACAATGTATGTAAACTTTTTATCTAGTTCTACTAGTAAGCAAATACATGAGAAAATTTTCTCACATAAATGTTGTAACCAAACTTTTGTAAATAAAACGACCACAACTACACATGCTGCCGATGCAAGTGACAGAACTAAATTAAGCCGGCAGCTGCTTCAGCTGAAGGCTAAAGGAATGCTGCCTCAATTTATTCACACGTGATTTTTTCACCTTTCTTAAGTCTCTGTATGGCTTCTTGGAGCACCATAATAATATTGTATGACTGCAATGTATATGCATAAAATATTTTTATTAAAAGGCAGCAAGTTTAACTCCGTTTACCAAACTACTTGTTTACTTTAGGTATAAATTCCATAGTAACCTTGACCTTGACCGGCACTTTGAGGGTGAAAGGAAAAAAGATGATTATCGTGCGTGTAGAGTATTGCATCATGATTTTTGTGAAATCTAAAGGTCACTTGATGTCTAACGTTTGTAAACTTCATAGAGAAACTAGAGTTAGTTCACTTTACTACGCAACATCGAACGATGAGTTGATTTTAGGATTGTGTTAGTTTTTTATGTATCCTGTTTCCTTAAGAGATGCATAAACAGCAGGCATTAAAAGTGTTGGCAGTAGAGCTGATGCAGTGATGAGTTTCTCTAGTATTTTAACTTTCCCTTTATACAGATTAGCTCAACTGTTGTAAGTGATTCAGTTTTTGCAAAATGCAAATCGCAGCCATATCAAAATCTTCTATTTTAAATTTTGGCAACAAAACATTTAAAAACAAAATATGCATTGGCAAAGAACAAGAATGTTTTACGAAGATTTGTTGCATTCAGTGTGGTCTATTAAAATTAGCCGTGGGTTAATTCCTTCAGCATGTGTGCTTGCTGTCTCAAATGTATTGGAATTTAATGATTTTAGCAAAATCGGCTTTTCTCTTTCTGCAAAATCTGCCCATGAAAGCCCTTGTACATCAAATATCCAATACGAGCATGGCAGAAATCTATTAAATGAGAAGATGAGAATGAGTGTTTCCTCATTGCGATTGTAGAGTTCAACATGAGCTGAATATAAAAGGGGCCAATTAGGTAGATGGGGAAGCAGCACAGCGAGTAGCCAACCAATAAACTTAAAGAAACTAGTACTATCATTTGCACCCACTACAAACCAGCAACGTAACACAAACCATCAACAGATTTTATAACCATTAAATGTGGAATCGGAGGTTATGCTACTTCAGAGAAAGACAACTCCAAATAATTTGATCCAAAACGTTGCCAAACGCTGATCGTTACAGTTTTTTTAGCATCAGATATTATTTACAGGAGTACCTTGACAATCTAGTGTGCCGTGAGAGATTGCCAAATGTAATGACTACACAGTATTTTCATTTATTCTGGAAATCTAATGGTAGAGTGTTCGCCTAAGAAGCTAAAAGTTATGAGTTCAAATCCTGTTGAAAACAATTATTTTTTTCTAACCTCCCAGCATGGCTTTACACAGACAGATAAGCGGGCTTTATAAAAGTAAAGATTGTTACTATGGTAACTGCTTCATCTTTATCATCTTATAAAATCCTGATTTTAAGATTCTCTCTCTCTCTCTAAAGCTAATCAAAGAATGTCGATAGATCTCTGTAACAACATACCTTTTCAACTGAAAACATATATTTAGACAGTTTATCAGCTAATTTAGCCTGAGTTATTGTTGCCTACTATTTGCAGACTTAGGTAACAGCCTCAGCAATATGTGTTGAAATCAAGCTATACTAATTGCCAATAATCCTTTCTGACCAGATACATGCAGTAATTGGAAAATTACTTCAAATTAGTTAATGACCTCTGCATAGCAACTGCTATAATAGTCTCAGGCAAACTGTCTTATTAGCTGAGGCATTGCGTAACACCACTTTCTCCCGCATACACTTGGTTCATAGTACCAGGTGCACAAGTACTGGTTAAGATGAGATGTGTTTGAAAACCATCAGTTAAGAAAAATTGATATTGATATAAACAAAAGGAAAAGCAACAAGTTGGTTTTAACGCTTTGGGTTCTGACAGCATATAAATTTTTAAATAAACAGTCTCTTGGTCCATTTAAATCTTCTGAATATAGTTTAAAAAAAACCTATTTGTGCTTGTCAAAAAGTATATAACCTGTGTATTCTGATTATACGCAGAATAAAGAGATATTTTGCATATGCGTGCTTAGATAAACATCAATCAGAAGTTGAGTCTAAAACAGGACGTCTCGTATAGGTGTGCGAGATGTTGTTTACCGGAGTACAGGAACCAATCTCCATCTCTTCTATACATTAAAAATAAATATCGCAATGCTGTCAACCATGAAAATGATTTGCGCATTTTACTCACCCAAAAGGAACCAAAATTTGATCAGATAATAGCAGAGAAGACATAGAAAAAAATCAAAGACCATAAAATGAGTTATTTTTATGTTTCTGCTGTGTGAAAATGTTAGGCTCTTCTTAGAATGACCTTCCAATAACATATATTTTTTTTATATATTCTAAATATGTCTGTTTTTCATTGTTTTAAGCATTTTTGTTTTATTTAAAACCAGGGTGTGTAGCTGCCCTCATCAGTCGCAGGGGGTTAAACGATAAGAATAAATTGGCAAGCGCTACTCTAAAAGCACATTGATCTATAAAAGATGAAAAGGCATCTCTATAACTCACAAACACAAAGAGCTTGGGAGTTTACGCATTTGCACAAAATAAAGAAGTAATTAGTCAAACGATAGAGCCCCGCATTTGGTATCATCTCAAACATGTATGACCTTATATAAGGCAATAAAATTCTTTTTCATTCCATTAGGTGGCAAGAAGACAAATTTCCAAATGGAATTAATTCAATTACGAGCATTGTGTGATTTAACCCATAAAAAGGATAACAATAATTTTTCAGAGCGTCAAAGTCTCTGTAGCGTCTTGATTAAATTAGTCATCTTCCATAGATAGAGCATCTAAAAGATTACTGTAAAAACTATATCTTTTGTTTATAAAAGGCATCCACATTGGTGCTAACTCCTCCCACTTTTGTTGATAACTCCGCCTACTTCTAACGCCTAGGCTACCTGTAGTAGCATGTTAGCCTACACTTCCTACCTTCTGTGTAAACCTCAAAGTATGTCTTTTTGTCAGCCTGTAATCCGTATGGCTCAAGTCCAGGTCCTGCGGCTGTCACCTTACCGGGATCACCAGGCGCCCCCTCAACCATCACCTTGTAGGGAGACTTGGGTATCTGCTGTCCAGCAAACTGAATCATAACCTAAAGAGGCAGATAGATGATAAAGCAGCGTCAGTAGCTTAAACCAGAATGAGTTAAAATTTGTTGTCTGCCTGCTGCTAAGTTAAGGCTCCGTTCAATTCTTTGATTTATGCAGATTCCAGTTAACTTAAGATAAAATTATATATTTTTTAGTAGATTTTATCAGAAATTATCGACATTTTTTATCATTTGCGATTGCTTTTGGGGTTTGAGGTGATTTGACTGCTAAAATTAAAATAAAAAAAACTTGATTGTGGTGAAAATGCTCAGATCAAGCGAAAGTGTGAGTTATGCAATTTATTTTTTGAAATGAATTATTGCCAATAAAGTACTATATACTGTATATGTGTCTATATTTGCAAAGAGATGGACATACATGTAGTAGAGAGGCATAATGCTGCAACTTTAATGCAATGGCTGATACCGACTATAGCAATGATAACAACTAGTGATGTCATTTTACACGAATATTTCAAGATTAAAATCAACAAAACTTGATCATGATTAAAACGCTCGGATCGAGAAAAAGTGCCGTTGTGAGATTTATAGTTGTAAAGAGATCAACAAAACAAAGACTCTGCACCTCAGTTAGCCAAGCTATCGCTATATTGCGCACATGGAGCAGTCATCAATGATTTTTAATAGTGTATTTTTTAGTAATTGTCTTGCGTCTTGAAAATAAAAATTAAAATTCAATTAAAACAATGCTCTGTAATTTTGGCTGGACACATCTTAGATTATCAGCGAGATTAGATTATCAGATTAGATTATCATTATCATTATTAGATTAGATTATCAGCCTCCATGACTGGATGATGCCCAGTTTTAGAGAGTTAAGCTTGGAATTTCTGTCACCACCGATCGATTTTCTGGCAATTGAACCTCAACCTGCTATACAGAGGTCAGGCGCTCTAGACCACCAGAGCTCTAGACCACCTGGCCTCTAGACCACCAGACCTCGAGACCACCAGGCCTCTAGACCACCAGGCCTCGAGACCACCAGGCCACCACTGCTCAAGACAACTTAACAAGCAAAATGCTGGTTCAAACCAGAGTGCAATAAAAGCTTATAGGGTACTAACGGTGTACTCTCCTTCCATGGTTGGCACGTACTGGCAAGCATATGTTAAGTTCCTGTCATTAGTGAAGACGACGTCGCACTACAACAGTAGTATATCACCATTAGAACCATTATATACATGTAGCTACATTAAACTTAAAGTAGTTGTCATGATGCATCGCAAACATAGTCAGTATTTTAACTTAAAGCTAAAGAGTGTACCAGTGCTCAACTCAACACTCTGTATTAATATCATCTGCTATTGCTGCTACAGAAAATTTCAAAAAATTTGTTAAGTTATCATTTGGCTACTAAGTTTTAGCAAATCAATGTTTTTTAGAAGCCCTGATAAAAAGTTTTAACAATTTTGGCATATTTTAGCAAATATATAGACCATAATGCGTTAAAATATTGCATGTCAACTGAAGTGATTTCATTTATTTCCAAAAATTGGAGCTGATCTCTAGAATTGCTGGCAAAAAATATGCTACAACATATATTAAATTTATTTTACTAGAGTGCAACACAGGACCAAAATTAGAATTTTTTAAGATTTGTTTTTTCTAATTATAATCACCTGAGGCCAAATGCAGGGGAGATAATCGCTAACAAAGCCCATCATGTAAAACTGAATTATCAATATCTATGTAATCGTCTCATTAACCTCAATCAATTTAAACTCCCATAACATATTCCAGTTGATTGATTAAACACAACATGTTCCACAATCATGATTGAGAAAAAAAAGGAATGACAAGGAGAAGACAATGACCGAGATACTTTACCTCTTCAGGCTCGTTGTAAGGATTAGTAACAAGGACAGCGACTGGGCCTGTACCAGCTTCAAACGTCTCTACATAAAACTGTGCAAAGCTCTCAGCAAACACTCCTCTATGCAGCAGGCCTGCGTAGAAACACCAGCAGACATGCAAACACACTCATACTTTTGGTAAACTCAGCATAATGGTGTCATGCAGTTATTTGTTGATATTAGTTGGAGTTATCACATCCTGATTAATATGAGGTTAATAGTTGGTTCGCGACTTTTGGTAAACTCAGCATAATGGTCTCATGCAGTTATTTGTTGATATTAGTTGGAATTATCACATCCTGATTAATATAAAGTTAATAAGTTGGTTCGCGACTTTTGGTAAACTCAGCATAATGGTCTCATGCAGTTATTTGTTGATATTAGTTGGAGTTATCACATCCCAATTAATATAAAGTTAATAGTTGGTTCGCGACTTTTGGTAAACTCAGCATAATGGTCTCATGCAGTTATTTGTTGATATTAGTTGGAGTTATCACATCCTGATTAATATGAGGTTAATAGTTGGTTCGAGACACAAAGCTATGAGTGCAGGTGCCAGTTGGTGCTTAGAGAAATGGGTTGTGGTTAGCTTTACAAAATAAATAACTTATTCATTCTGAAGCATAGAAAATAACTGAATATGTAAATGATTTGTGCCTCAAAATTTCCTGCGTTGTTTGGTGAGATTAGTGAGATTAGCGAGATTAGTGAGATTAGTGTAACAAACTTTTTTCATGCCAGTTTAGGTTTTAAATAGCAGCTTATCGATTATTTTATGAGTATTTAAAAAGTTGAAACATTTTAAAATAATACTAGCCTGTGAGAATAAGCTCAGCAGTAAGCACATGTAGTAGCCTCTAGTAAAAAATCGTTTTACACTTGGCCGAGCAAAAGACTACAATGTTTATACTGTTGTGGGATTCAAAAGGAACTTCAGTTGGCCGTATTAAACAATGCTTTGAAGTACATGTGCCTTATACAGATAACTTATCAGATCTACTCAGTATTTTCCTGTATTTTAAACACTATCAATGTCTACTGAGCGGTGCAGTTTACAAAAATCAAAAATAGTGAAAATTTGTTTAATTTTTAAACAGTTAACAAGTTACGCTATAACATCAAGTCGTGTTAAGTACTTATAACTTAAAATCTGCTTTATACTTCATGATTTTTTATTTATGGTCATTGAGATTACCCAGCATGCAATGCTTAGATTTATTACAAGTCAGAAAGTTGTTTTAATTAAATAAGCAGCAATTATATTGACCCGCAATCTATACTTTCATGCACAAACATTTGTAATACTAGTGTCATTTCAGTCACATAGAAATAGATACAGCATGCTCTTTTGTTTCTTGCATATTAATACAAAACTAAAAAATGACATGTGAGTGCAAATCCTTGCAATGGTGACACAAATGCTTGAAGGTATAAAGTAGTAAGTTGTCTGCTCACGCACAAGATACAAAGTTGTAAGTTGTCCAAACTTGAATAATGCACAAAGTTGCAAGTATTAATAGTTGATAAAAACCATGATGCAGCATAAAAAGCTAAATTCCACACCAGCACTTACTCTCTCTGGCTGCCCTTTCGGGTTTTTGACAAGCACAAGGGGCTCACCCTGACCGGCAGCAAATGTCTCTATCTTAAAGTTGGCCGGTCTGTCCACGCAGTTGCCCTTCGGCTCGAGGCCTGCCAATGAGATGGCCTTTTGGTCAAGATCAGAACATCTTCTCATAGGCCCCACACAATGGCCATTTTTTTTATATTCGTTTGGCCATTAAATTTGAATAAAAATACATCTGCTTAAACTTTGAAACTTGCTGAACTTTGCCAAATTCCATGATTTGCTTACATCATCAGTTTTTGATTTCAGTAGAATAGAAAGATGGCATATTTTGCAAATTCTAAGAAATTTTACAAAATAATTTGCATAATAATACCAATAAATGTGTATTTTGGCAATATTTCTAAACAATAACTTATTTGAATAAAAAAATTCTATTCAAGTTGTTAAAAATGAATTGTCATAAAGTATTGATTATAAAGTAGTATTTTAAAAAGTATGAAAGAAATCATACCTGGCCCGTAAGCTCTGACTCTTGCAGCATTGGTCCTAGGTCTAATAGGAGCATTTGGATTGAGTTTAGAGTTTGGAAACTGTGAGAGGTAGGTCATCATGGACTGTTCATCTACTTTGGGATTCGTCATCTCTTCAGGCTTAATCAACTACAAATTTGCGGAATGCATACATGTATAAAGAACATCCATAAAGTGTGCTTACGGGTAGGGTGCTGTCAGTACAGTGACAACATAAGTGGCATTTATGGAGAGCACAGGAAGAGGTCTGCTCTCTGCACACATTATTTAAAGATGAACTCACATACAAAGTTTTAGTAGATTTTATTTAAAACTATTGGTATTTTTCTACCATTTGCCTTTGTTTCTGGTGTTCGAGATGATCTGACAGCCAAGATGTTTCAAGGTTAATATCGAAAAAACTAGATCTCAGTTAAAATTCTCAGATCAAGCGAAAGTGTGATTATGCCGCATACAGTTGCAAAAAGGCTGACAAAATAAAGACACGTAACGCTGCAGCTTGAATGCAATAGCTGATATCAATTATAGCGACTAGTGATGTCATTTGGGCACATATTTTTCTTCTGAGCATGTTAACCGCGATCAGGTTTTGTCGATATAAATTTTGAAATATTTTGACCCTCAACATCTTCATCTCAAACATCAACAAAAATCGCAAATGATAGAAAAATTCTGATACGTTTGGATAAAATCTACAAAAAATTCGTGCAAGCTCATCTTTAAAGGAACACAGTCACACTTTATGGACAATTTAAAACATTATGTCATAGACAAAACACCGCTTAGTGGATAAACACAAAAACATCATATAAGCCCATCCAGAAGAAAAAAGGTAGTCTGTTTTTTAAAAACCAAGTGCAATATTCTAAAAACAGGAAGTTGGCTGTTGGTGGGATTACGAGCAACAAAGTTTTATCAGTAAGCATTAGACATTGGTTCTTATATATCTAGTAATAATGTACTTTGCAAAAGAACTTCTCATGCGTTGTTATGCAGAGCTCGAACCTCTAGCAATAATCGCTTGCAGAAAGTCTCACTAGAACATCTGAACATCTAATTAGATCAGATTAACACATAAGCATAAATTATACATATCCAAAAAAGGCAAACCTTTTGATGAACCTCATGAAACTAGGATAGTAGAAATCATTTCATTAGATGATAACTTAAAAACACAGATTCTCAGTTACCTGCGGGACATCCAGCCATTTCTCAGCAAGGTCCATAGCCTCAGTAGCATTTCTCTTTCCTTGGTTAGGGTCCCAATCCTGCCAGTCAGGGCAAAGACCTAGTAGGACAGAAAAAACCAAGTTATACCATTGTACATGGCCTGCACTTTAAAGCTTTCTAGAAAAGCAATATGTGTTTAAAAGGTATTAAAAAGCTGTGTTTTTAGATTAGGAAATTTTATAGTGAAGACTGAAACAAACAAGTTTTTTTTAATTTTTATTTTTAATATTATTAAATTTTGGTGACGCATAAAATGCTGGACTGATATCAAATTTAATTTTTGGCCTAAAGTTTATTTAAATAAAACTGCCCCAATTAGATGGTTATTATTGTTAACCAGTTGACTAGTTCATTTACTGATTAGTAGGCGGAGCATCAATTCTCATTGCCGCTGAACAGCTCTCTGCAAAAACATCTCTGTTTAAAGTGGTTGAACACTCTTCCTCCGCTGAAACTTTATCCCTACAATGTCTCTCATTGCTGTCGATACATCGTAGGCTTTCAAGCATACTCGTCTCAATTTATTCCATCTAATGCCAGTTCTTTTTCTGTTAATTTTGTCTGTATCAAAATAAATCTTTTTAGCCGTTATAAAAAAGGATTGATTTTTGACAACATTAGCAATTCATTTAGATATTTGAAGAGTTGGTAACCTGTTTAGCAGACACTTGTAAAATGGGTTTTTAGCAAAGTTGGATTACGATTTTTTGAACACGTGTGAGCATATGACAAACAACTCGTCCATTACTAGCTAAAGCAAACTAAATTGTGCATTGTCTTCTCATTTAATAAAACTAGCATTAAAAAAGGTGCATACAGTTCTTCAAAATGCCTATGCGTAGAAGATACATGTTTAGGCACTCGTGAGGCATTTAGATTCCAATTTTGTACCCTTGATAATTATAGAAGAATTATTGGTAGTAATCCGCCCTGGATTGATGTGCATGGGGACACAACAACCAAATAAATTAGGATCCATTGACAATAGATGGCCATAGGCTTATGCATGGTGATGCATAAAAACAATGCTGGCTTAAAATAATTATAAAAATTTCAACTTTTTAGGCTAGGATAGCTAAATGTTTGACTTATACCAATGCATTCTATTTCTGCTAAAAACATTTTGTTGGATTCACTCACTGGCCATTAATATAGAAATGACCATGATGCTAAAAGCGGCCAGAAGAGGATAACTCCAAATTTCTGAACGCGCGCAAGACTAAAATAATTCTTACAGCAAACCACATTATAGGTTTGGGTTGTGTTCAAAATTTTCTGGGTGCGCTTAGAAAATTTAAAAGCAACCTATCACTATTTTTTAGGTTTCATGAAAACTTGTCCAAACTAGTGTTTTAAAACTCACATAGTTTGAATGTTTGTGAACAGCTTGTGAATTTTTCTAACAACATTTGTTCATTGTTCTAGTAATCTCCTTAGAACTAGTGTGTGTCGAACTACCATAAGGAGAATTTACAGAGAACTCCACATATCTGGTAGCGCATAGCGATACTTGCATCTTACACTTCATATACCTCGCGCTGACCCATATTCATCGACTGTTTGACCCGGCAGCAGCGAGTTTCATTCTTAATGAGTTCAGATTATCTGATGTCGATTATTGAACTCAGACTTTACTGATGCAGCTGAGAGGTTCACTCACTTAGCAATAACCTAAAAACGCCTGATCAGCTGTAATGCCCACCAAGATTCGTTATTTCAAGAGGTTTCGATGTCGCAACCGCCATTTTCGCTAAAAATACGTCTGACCACCAATGCAATTGCTAATATTACGCATTCAATTCTCTTAAAAGATCTTATAAGATGCTGCATCAAGCACTTTCCACAATGCATTATGGGACTAGACACATTCCAAGATGGCTGAGTAGGCATTTGTATTGGCAATTACGGCTAATGAAAGATATTGCGAAAATAATTATTCGTTATATCTTAGAAGCCAAGGGTGATATACGTAGATATGAATACATGCATCTGGTTAACCGCTGCCTGTGTAAACAAGCTGAGGCTATGCAGCTGCCGATTATAACCGTGCAGCAAGTTAACAGGATTTACGACAGGAGGATAAAAAGGAACAGGCAGCAAATGAAGCGATCTATATCCACCTGCCCTGACTTTCTGTTAGCTAATTTTCTTTCTTAGCAGGTCCTGCTCTGCGTTTCCATACAGCAATAGTGTAGTGACACACTTCCTTATGGCGCTGAAACGTCATCATGGAAACAGCTGGATCACTTTCATTTTGTCGCTGTTTGAAAGCGAACACCCGTGCAATGTGCCATTTTGGCGTCATGGAAACTGCCTTAGCGACCGACGGTGTTACACTTGCGCATGAGTTTCCCATTGCTTCAATATAGACAAACCTTGGCATAAGGCACCGCACGATCGCCGCTCTACTATAATAGCACCCGATAGACACATGATCTCCTTGTCGGCCCAGTGTAGCCGACTGGGTGGGCCAGTGTCGGCTTAGTGTAGCCGACACTGGCCCACCCAGATGTCGCTACACTCTGTATGGATGCTTAGTTGAAGGTTTATAGGGAAGCTAGTCAAATACTCACAGAATCAAGGTGTTAGCAATTAGCAATAGCTATTAACAACAATCGGATGGCAAAGAAAACTTCCTAGTAGAACACAACTTCCAAGTGGTTAGCAAGACTGAAACCTGCGCCTTAATAATTTCAGGTCATGAGTTCAGGCAGCATCATGGCCTCTAGGTCTAGATTATATGACCTCAGAATAACGGTCAGACGGTTGATTTTCAGAAAAGATCATTGGTGGTTATTAAAAGATTATCTGACTTTAACTCGCTCTCTCTGTCAAGTCAACTGTGGACATTTTTTCAGCTGAAGCTATTCTGAATAGTAATCTGCTGAAAGGTGTTATTTTTTCTCGAAGAAATGTTAAGGAAGACATCACTTTTTAAGCGTATTGCTGACAAAACAGTTAGCGTCTCATCTCTTTTAAAGCAATTTACGAGGCGGTTATTACAAGTAACAACAACTGAAACAACAGCAGAACTTCTGTATCTCTTCTTTCATTGGCTCTTTAATGCTGCATAACTCGGTTATTACATGTCCTGATGAAGGCAAAAAAACCGTGTTCTCTTTAATTTGAGAGAGGTCTGCAGAGGGATTAAAAAAGTACCTTTACTAGCATCTGGCTTACATTCGATGAGTTTTTTAGCATCTTAGTGAAAGAAGACCATATCTAAACTCCAAAGATGAAAACACATGAGAACCTTTCGTGAAAACCCAACTACAATTGCCTTTCACTATGATTATTGTGTCAGTATATAGGCCTGAGATTATCATTGTTGATAGTCTATAATTAGACACTAGCAATTTGTTAAAGTGAGGACAATGCTCACTGCTTGTAAATATAGGTTCCAATAAACTAGCATGTTGGTTCCATGATCAGAAAATAATTAGACACTAGCCATAGAGGCATGTTAAAGTGAGGACAATGCTCACTGCCTAGAGACATGTTAGAGGTAGGACAATGCTTACTGCCTGTAAATATAGGTTCCAATCATCTAGCATGTTGGGTCCACAATTAGTAAATGAACTGGACTAATCATTTCAACAGGTTTCCTGCCTAACACTAAAATTGGTTTATGACTAGAGGAATCGGCTACCCACATTCATTTGAGGTGAGAGTATATCTACCCAGCAATTAAGATGGCAATTTATCTGACATATACAGTAATTTAGTTACCCTCATCTATAACTCATCGAAATAGTTTGGTGGTTGCTAAAGGGAGCCGCTGTATGAACCCAACTGTTATGTCTTCATACAGCTCAATAGTAAGATAATGCTGCCTATATATATTTACAAAGTGATACAAACAATAGTCAAACAGCCAAATACAGCCAAACCTTACCTTTGGCTGTATTTCACAATTTATTTATTTCATTTATCATTTTACATTTCTTGACATCTTACACAAAATTTCAGCAAGTATTTGTGGTCACTATATAAAGTGATTTTAAACAGGCGATGTCTAATATTTCTTGAAGCATTACAAAATTTTTAAAATAAAAATTTGATAAAAAAAATACCTATAAATAATAAAAATACACGAACTAAATTTAGTTAAACTGTACCTGTATCTAGTGTAAGTTAGACTAAATTAAGCCATGTATTTCTATCACTCTCTCAACTTTTGAACCTAAGCCTTGCCAAACTTACAATTCCTTTCACACATCTCTAAGGTAAAATAATGATAAAAACTCTTTCTACTGATTATTACTTTAGAAAGTTAGTTTTTACAAATAGCTTATACTTTTATACTCAGTGCACCATGTAAAGAAACTAAATATAAAAATATAAACTATTATTTGGTTGTTTATTTATAAACTAGCCTATATATAATGGTTTATATTTATAAATTATTAGTTCTATATAATGCTTTCAGCTTAATTTTATATGTGAAATACTTGCTGTTGTTTTTTAGGCTTTAGAACAAATAAAACAAAACAAAATGTATTCTTAAATTATTAATTGCACCAAAATACAAATAGAAATCAAATATTACTCATGTATGTTAATCATCTAAGCTATAGCATGATATTCTACCCATGATTACTAGTATGTATTTCATCTAAGTTATACCGTGATACTCTACCTATGATTACTAGTATGTATATCATCTAAGGTATAACATGGTACTCTACCTATGATTGCTAGTATGTATATCATCTAAGCTATAGCATGATATTCTACCTATGATTACTAGTATGTATAGCATCTAAGTTATACCATGATACTCTACCTATGATTACTAGTATGTACAGTATATCATCTAAGGTATAACATGATACTCTACCTATGATTACTAGTATGTATATCATCTAAGGTATAAAATGATACTCTACATATGATTACTAGTATGTATATCATCTAAGTTATAACATGATACTCTACATATGATTACTAGTATGTATATCATCTAAGGTATAAAATGATACTCTACATATGATTACTAGTATGTATATCATCTAAGTTATACCATGATACTCTACCTATCATATGATTACTAGTATGTATATCATCTAAGGTATAACATGATACTCTACATATGATTACTAGTATGTATATCATCTAAATTACAACGTGACACTTTATATATTAACTTTGTATATTTGTAATGAGCTAAATAGTTATTGTGTGATATTATATTTTATTTTTATTTCATTTTATTTTATTATTATATTTTCAATGTTTTACCCGCCAATTTTCTCACAACAGTCAGAAGGCAAATGAGCTGAGATATTTATTTTCAGACAGATAAAAATACTAGAGCACTACTAACCTGGTCCGACAGCATCCACCAAGGCACCGATTGCTTTACCATCGTTCCAGTCAGTGGTGAAGTTACGTACCGGCACTTCTGGTATCTTATTTTGAACCCAAATGAGGAGACGTTGTTTAGGAGTTGGCCCCTCTCTGGAGCCGGGCGGCCCGTAGTCACCCTCATCATCCCAGAGAGGCATGGTTATAGAGTAGTGAAGGATGAGCGTCCATACTAGACCAAGGATCAGCTTGATACGGCTGTCAATAATGTCTGTGCTGTCTGCAAGAAACGTGTTTAGTTTTTAGGTTTTTATGAGAATATTTGTACTTGTAATTTATTTTAAAACAAATAGGGGTATTGAAACTGTTTTTTTAAAGTTGTTACTAACTAATATTTAAAAACAAAATATATATATAAAATAATTAAAATTCTTGTGCACTTTACATACTATAAAATATAAAATGTGGGCTTTAGATTTAAATCAAGTGCTGCGTGTATAAAAATTTTCACTGCATAACAACAAAAAATTTTGAAACTTAGCTCAGAATATTAAATTTAGTCAGTAACTAATGACTAATGAAATAGCTTAATTTGTTTGTTACAAAAACAAATTCAAAATTAAGTATAAAATTAACAATTCTATAATAATGACAAGAAAAAATCAAGTTTTGTGACGTTTCACTTTTTCCAAAACTAGACCATAATCCACCATGTCTAGTAAAAAACCATGTGCTTGCCACAAAAGGCAAGTTAATACATTTACTTGCCACCGTATCAATCTATTGATATAAAACTATAGTAACAGCTATATCACAATTTCTAATAAAGATTTTAAAAGTTTTCTTCACTCACCTATGTTGACAATTTTTATTCCTTCCTCTTCCTCAAGGAACTTGAGCACGTTTGTGACATTTTCCAATTTCTGTGACCTGAAGTTTGGGCGCCTGTTCATGCGCTTAAACTTCCTTCCTGCAAGCACTTCGACTAAGGCGATGAGGTGAAGGCCATCCGAAAGGTCATACTCAATGTCCGAAACAGTCTGAACAAGAACATTACATGTCACTGTTCAATCGCCTTGTGATCAAGAAAGAAATATAAATCAGTAATTAAAATGTTTAGTGTATGTATAATACTGATATGGTTTATTATCATACAAAACTTTTTAACTTGTATACCAAAGTGGTTGAAGACTGCAGTTAACTACAAACAACAATGTAAGCAACTGAAAATGCTGCCAGATCTGCTGCCGTAAAAATACTGTTAGCTGTTAGTTGCAACTTAATTGGTAAAAAGTAAAAAATAACACCACTTCTGTTTGCGTTTAAATAATTAAAGTTAGTTTATACTAGCAACAGTGTTTTGGTGGCTTTGATCAATATACTAATCAATATACTAATCAATATACTAATCAATATACTAATCAATATACTAATCAATATACTAATCACTGCACTAATCTATACGCTAATTAATGTGCTAATCAATGCACTCCTCAATACACAAATCAATACACAAATCAATGCACTAATCAATGCACTGATCAATGCACAAATCAATGCACTAATCAATACGTGAATCAATACAGTAAAACCTCAATTCATTGGTGAGAATGTGTTTGAGCAGCAACCCTCATATATCAAACTGCTAAGTAGGGTACACATACTTTGAAAAGCCCATAAAATAACAGTAATAGAAAACAATGATTGTAGTTAAGATACCGTTCATCAATAATTGCTGACTTTATATTTAAATTTGATGAATACATCAACAGGTAATCACAGCCACATACATGCACATAGTTTCTGCTTCTCTTTGCTGACTTGAGTCAGGTCAGTAAGAGCTTACAGAAATGCTGCCGG
Organism: Watersipora subatra; assembly: GCF_963576615.1. Taxonomy (NCBI): domain Eukaryota; kingdom Metazoa; phylum Bryozoa; class Gymnolaemata; order Cheilostomatida; family Watersiporidae; genus Watersipora; species Watersipora subatra. The sequence continues at coordinate 64,386,953 of NC_088709.1, forward strand.
TAATAAAAAAGTAGCAGCTGGCTCTTCCGACAGCTCATTCTGACGCCTACGCAACGTAAATATCTTTTAACTGGAATATTAATAAGAAGGTACTTTTATGTTGGCAGCTATCGGGTCAGGCTTCATTGCTGCCGCAATAGAGAAGAAATGACAACTAACCTACATGTAGCCATTGCTTAGTGAACAGTATAATTTACTTGGATTTTTGAAGCTGCAAGGGTTGATAACTCTGACAAGAGAAAGTATTTAGAAAGTTGTTAAAATAATCAACTTAAAATGAATGCTTGTCAAAGAAATCTCTGAATAATATTCTATAATGTTCAACTGAATAGTTGATTACAGCTGATCCAATATTTCTTGTTCTATTAGTATCTGTATGAATTGGGTGTCAGGGTGTCCTAGTGGTAGCGTCTTTAACTGTCTACCATGGGGTTGGTGGTTCAAGCTCTGCTTAATGCCGATCTGACAGAAAGCTTGCTGGGTCTTTCGGATCTAGACCATAACTTAGAAGTCCGTGTACTAAACTGACAATGTGGGCATGTTAAGGATCCACCTCTGTGCTTCGCACATTGAGCAAGTGAAACGGCTACGTGGCTCTGTCAGACTGGATGTGTTTCAAACTGCATCCAATTAATCTGACAGTTCCAAAAGAAGCCATTGATAAGTGTTAGGACCACCCAAGGTAGCTTATTAAAAACTAGTCTTGGCGATGTGTTTCTCTACTAGAGAACATGAGAACACTACCAAGCTACCTGTCACTACATGTCAGAAGCATGCCATTACTTTTGTTTTATTAGTATCTGTAACTGTAATTAGTATCTGTAAAGAATGCTGACTAAGCTGCCATAGGACAAACTCATCTCCATACTGACTCATCTCAACAGATGATTCACTCAGAGGAACTTGGGATGAAGAACAGATAAAGAAAGGATACTATAATTAGTTTTATAAATTGTTGACAAGAGAACTTTACTTGTTGATAGTTGGAAGTCAATTGAAAAAACTAGTCGAAAAAACAATGATTTTCATAAAGAGCCAATCTTGATGAGCACAAAAATTTGAGAAAACCAATTAAGTGCAGGGAAACACAACTCATAGTACAGAATAGTTCAACTGCCTGTGAATGCATCAAGTCTTGTCAGTGTTGGTTTTCATTGCTGAGCTCTGCTTGGTTAGAGGTCTATATAGCAACTCAATTTTTGTTATTTATTTGAGTGCAAAGATTCTGATGGTTTTTTTCGACTTTAGTTAAAACATTTTAGTAATAAATGCTATATAATTTGAGTAAATTAAGCAAAATTTAGAATTTAAATCAAAGTAATTTAAATTTTAGTCATACAGTAAACTTGAGCAAAAAATGTCCATGGATAAACCTCTCCTCAGATTTCAGTCTTGATCATATATATATGGATGTATATACATGTACATGTATATGATATATATATAATGAATATGCACATTGAGCTCGAGAAAATTTCTGACTGATGAACTAAGTTTATGTTTTATCGAGTCAGCTCGTTGACTATATTTTAGATTCCTAACCAATAGTACGTGAGGTAAAACATTGATATCATTCAAGTCTACTCTCTATCACCTTACCAGCTAGAAAGTAATAACTTTGTATAATTGAATATCTTTTTGTTTTTGAGAATATGCAGTGCAAAATCTTTAGGCTAATTTCTTGTTAGATGTGTTTGTATCGAGTCCAACTACACAAAAGACAATTTTAATTAAAAAGCCTTTAATTCACAAGATTAACGATTTTCTACTAGTTTATTTTAAACCAAAAGCAATATTATGAATTTAAATTGCAGTTCGACTGATTTTAGCTGATTGCCAGTTAATTTGAAACTCAGCGGTCTGGGGTAAGACCTCATTGGTTTACATACAGAAGTTTTTTAATACCAAAGAGAGCATAACCTATCAAAGCGTTATATTTCGATTGAACTGACTTTTGTTTTAATAGATTGCCACTTTTAGCACAAATGGAATTTGGGTTAATTCCTCCTATACTATGTATTGGTTTCCTATTGCATCGGTTTTTCCTCTAAAACTGTGTAAAAAGAGGGTTAACAAGTAAAAAGTTGATATCCTGCACAGCTTTCAGATTTTCATATACGACCGATTAAAACAGACCATTTACTCACCTTTTGAACTGGTTTTAGGTGTTCATTGCACCACCGAGTGAACGTGTTCTTTTGAATGAGCTTCCACTGGGCATCCTCAGCCAGCTCTCTCTCAGCTGCCAACTCCTCTTCATCTGAGTACCATTCCTCACCATCATAATCATCCTCATACATCTTGTCCTTGTTTTCTAAGACTGGCCAACGACTTCTGCAACATGCCCATATTTGGTTGTAATGGGTTATAACATCAAACAAGTTAACTAAAACTAATATATTATTACACAAGCTAAGTCTTTAAGTTTATAATAAAATTTAATTCATGTCTCACTTTCTTCTGCTTAAAAATCGCTAAATCAATTTGAGCCTAGATTTACAATAAGCAATCACGAAACTATGATTATTTATCGACAATTCATTAATCAATCAACAATATAATCAATCATCATTTTGATGGTAGTCTATCAAAATATTTATGCTAAAAACCAACGTAAAACAAGCTATTGACATCCGTTTTTCTTGTTTTCACTCACTTCTAAAAAAACATTTAAAAACGAAATAAACTCACAGGAGAATCGGCTAAATTGCTTTGGTTTTTAAATGTCATATCATCATTTTTTTATTATCATCTACAGATACTAAACCATTGTTGTTTTGCTTGGATGACAGTTAACTGTTAAGCCTACTGGTATAGAACCGCCAATGGTAATATAGAATAGAAAAGTTTACTACTAAACATTCTGTTATTGCCCATTTTTGATCGAATAGGTCTGGTGTTTGTCCATTGACTGCGGTAAACAACTTCACCCATTGAGCATGAATTGCAGGTGGTTACCTTATGATTGATGATTTACTTTTTACATAAAAAAGTTTAGATTGGAGATTGTAAAACCCCTCGTTGTAATCATGTAATAATACGGGAAACATATATGGCATGTTTTGCATGGCAACAGCAGGATATATGATATGGAGAGACTAAAAGTAGTGAAAGCACACTTATAAGTAGATCAATACACTAATTAATGTGCTGATCGATGCAATAATCAATACAATCATTGATGCATTAGTCAATGGACTAATCAATACACTAGTGAATGTGCTGATCAATGAAATAATCAATGCGCTAATCTATACACTAATCAATACAATCATCAATGCACTAACGAATATACTAATCAATACACTAATTAATGTGGTGATCAATGCAACAATCAATGCACTAAGCATTGATTGTTGCATCAATGCTTAGTGCATTGATGTTATGTGCTAAATCTATTGAAGTCAACGGAGTAGCCTTTGGTCTTCCACAACTTGCTTCTAACCTAAGGCTATTATGTTAAACAGGTAATACTGTCATAGAAAAACTTGAATTATGGCAAAAACCCGCCCTACGAAGTTAGAAAACGGCTGTTTTTAAAAACTCCAACACTCAAAACCAAAATATCTGTAGTCAGAAAGTTGCATTTTTGTTTTGGATCTAAAGAGACACAGATAGTACTCGGATCGGGGCGGTATGTGTAGTAACCTAAAACTCAGTCTATTGGCAGACAGCAGAACAACTGCAAAGACTTGTATTACGTAAAAATTAGCAAGTAGTAAGAGCTACTAACGCAGTCCATAACCCTTCAGTTATAATAGCAAGTGACCCTAATACTAGAAACGACAGTTTTTTTTATTTCAATGTCAATAGAAGAGTCAGAATTGCCAATAAAGAATGCATTTGTCAAGTAATATAATTCCCTCAGGGTAATAAAAGAATATAATTTATATAATTTTACCCACCGTAACAATGGAGCCTGATATGGCATCCTGACAGTAGTCAAATTACAGTCTATTGAATGCAATAGGTAGTACGTGTCTCTACTCACATCTCATGAAAAGAAACGTTCCGTGAAGCCTAACAAAGCTTGCGCGGCGCATAAACAATTCAGGGGTGTTATGGAAATCGACCCCCTCCTCGGAAGGTTGTTCATTAGTGCATGACAATTGATACATTGAAAATAACAAATTAAACAAAAATAACAAATATATAAAATATAATAAAAAATATAACAAAAAAAAACAAAGCATGTGCGGTGCATAAACAATTCAGGGGTGTTATGGAAACATACCTTCCTGTAGGTTGTTCATTAGTGCATGATAATTGATACATTATAAATTAAAATATTTTCGGGAAGGAAGAGAGAGTGAAGCTAGATAAACGAGGAGCTTTAAAGTTCATAAGGGTTGAGAATTGCAGAATTCCAGTAATTGCGAAACTATTTCTGAAAGCTCTGTTGTTAGAGACGGCAAAATTTCTTCAGGAAGTTGCATAATTACTGCTGCTAATTCACATCATTAAGCAAACAAGCTCGCTCGTTAATCACTGAACTCAACCACAAAACAGATAATCCAGTTCGCTACGCTGCCAATAGGGTCAAACGCTGATTCGTATATAGATAGCTCATTCCAAGCTGTCAGTAATTTCGTGAAACGTTTAGATTATGGTGACCAATTGGCCGTCTAGTTGGATATGGTTGTTCTTGCAAACTTACCCATTCAGCAGCACCAGAAATTTTGTAGTCAGCAAGTTTCATTAAAGACATTTTTGATCTGAAGCCAAAAAGATACAGATGTCACTAAGATGGGGCTATGCACGACAGTCCTATATCAATCATGGTCCCAGGGCTATTGTTTGCTTATATATGACTTACATGAATGCTTCACACTTGTTTTTATCAAGCCTGGTACCGAAGGTAATGCCTGCCTTTATAATCCTCGCTGCATACCATATTCTGAGAGAGTTATTTTCAATATTTTCTGATGGGTTAAAAATTCAAAGCAGCCTATCATTCCTTTTTAAAGTTTCATGAAAGCGTGTCCAAACTAGCGTTTTAAAACTCACTCTGTTTGAATCTTTGGGAACAGCTCATAAATTTCTCTAACATTTGTTCATTGTTCTAGTAAACTCTTTAGAACTAGTGTGTGTCGAACTACCATAAGGAGAAGTCGCAGAGAACTCCGTGTATCTGGTAGCGCATAGCGATACTTGCACCTTGCACTTCATATACCTCGCGCTGACCCATATTCATCCACTGTGTAACCCGGCAGCAGCGAGTTTCATTCTTAATGAGTTCAGATTATCTGATGTCGATTATTAAACTCAGACTTCACTGATGCAGCTGAGAGGTTCACTCGCTTAGCAACAGCCAAAAACACTTGATCTGCTTTTGACACGACAGTCCTTTATTAGAATAACAACTATGTCTATTGTCAGCATGTAATCTCCAGCATCTAATTTGTTCCACTGTAAGAGAAACATTGTAAGACAAAAGAACACAACCTATCAGCCGTATCCAAAATCCCTTTTGAAGTAGTCAAATCTGACATCCACCCCACACAAACAGGAAGTCGCAGCCTCCTACTGTCGACTCATTGTGCTGAGAGAAAGGAGAAGCGAGGAGAATATTAATGTTAAGAGAGATGAGTCAAGCGGGATGCCAGGATAATTAATACACAGAGCAGAGGCCAGCGTTGATTACCATAACTAATGCATACCAGACGGTTATTAGCCAATTAGCATTACGGCTAGAACAGCCGAGAAGTTGTCTCTACTTCGGCGGCATGGCTATTACTCAATGCTTGTTGTTTCTATGCTACTAGAATCCTTGCACAAGTTGCATTAGGTATCATGCAGTGTCCAGTTAGAAGAAACAGTTCTTTAAAAAGTGTATTTTACCGATGTAGCAAACTTGAGGCAAAAAATATGCTGTAAAAATATAAAATAAATAAGATATAAAATATGCTTTTTCTGTAAAACTTGCAATGAACGCTGTGCAAAGTACACTGAAAGCATAAAACGCAAGTTTTTGCCTGTCACATATACACAAGGAGATTTCTATTACAATGCTCAAAAATATAAACTACATTTTTTTAGTATTTGCTTATAATAATCTGATTTGTAATGTTATCTTTACTATGAATTCTGTTATATTACTTTAGAGCAAATGTGGTTTTAATAAAAAATCAACCTGCACTTAGAATTTCATTTTAAACTTGTTTGCTGACAATCAGCCAGCCAATTTCATCAAAGTTCAGACACAGTTATTATTATTAAGCAATCATAAAGCACCTAAATATAAATAGAATTCACAGACAGGTTTCACAGTAGCAGCAACCATATAAAGTGTTAGTGTGAGCATACGGGCCCCAACCACAAATGAACACTGTATTCCACTTATAAATATTGTTGTTTACACATTTTTTTAGATTTTGAATATTTGATTCCGATTGCCCCCTAGTATAATGCTTATCAGGATTTGGCCTACATGTATTAGCTAAAAGGTCTTGATACAATAAAATCATTCGAGTCAACCCATTGGCTATATTATAGACTTCTAACCAATAGTTAGTGAGTTCAAACATTGATATCATCCAAGTCTACTACTCTCTATTATCATCTTATCAATCAAAGAGTAGTAATTATTTAAAATCGAATAACCCTTTTTGTTTTTGAGTATCTACAGTGTGAAGTTTTTGGGCTAATATATTGTCAGATGTATTAGTATTGAGCCCAACTACACGAAAGACAATTTTTTATTTCAAAAACTGCGAAATCCCAAATTTAACAGTTTTCTACTAGTTTATATCAAATTAAAAGTGATGTTATGAATTTAAATTGCAGTTTTAGTACTTTTGGCTGATTCGCCTGCGGATTCCCTAAATATTTTTTAAGTTCGCTTTAGCCTTTGGTAAGCCATCTTACATAGGTAACAGCCCAATGGGGTCTGTCCTAGTCACTAATAACTACTGACCAACTTCATGTTACAAACAGAGATTTTACAAAGAAGCTAAAAGACTGACCAATAAGGAGTAGTTTACCTTTTTTTACAGCTGCAGAAGTTACAATGCTAGTAAGTCTGTGTTAGTAGAAAAGAGGGAATTAAGGCAAGTCTCTCAAGAGAGGAATTCTAACTCACTAGTTCACTGAGGCGCTGTTGACCTTTATTATAGATGTTTTGATAGCATAATTCATCAGTAAAGATAATCCTAGATCCTTTACAAATATGATATATGACTTGCTATGTTCACAATAGACACTCGACAGCGCTGATACTACTCGAATTGTTAAGATATTGTGGCTGCCCTCTAGTTAGTATTGTTGTGGTTTCTATTGCCCCTCTTGCTAGTGTCAAGTATACCAATAAGATGCAAGAATAACTATTTACTTGCATAATATTTAACAATTTAAACATTTCATAGATATGCTGTCTCTGTGTTTAGAATGTTTAGCTTGATGATATAAATATTGAATACCCTATTGACAGAGTCCAGCAAATGTCAGTAAAGGTTCTGTTACTGGCAGCGTCTGATGTAGGGCATCAATGATCAGTTTCTAAGCTTTCATAGCCTACAGCTACTCTAGATAAAATATATTTTAAATACATTATTTCCTTCAAGCGCTGACTCTGATAGGGTGACCTGTATTTAGAGTAAACTAGGCCACCCTATCTAGTTCGGCCAGGTATCGTGGCTCATATTACGAGGAAACGATTTTTATAAGCAGAATCAAGAATATTCAAGGTATGATAGAGCAATATGCTTTCTCACCTTAATCTCTGTGATCATTAACTTGTTAGTCAAGCTTCACGAACCAAATAACATTTTCTAGTCCATAATATTTAAACCCACCTATGCAGACAGCATAAATGATGTCTGTTGTAACATCTATTTAGAGCCTGCCATATGTTCATTACAAAAAGTGGCCAGTTTCTGATCTAAACCCCATCAGCATCGATAGAGTGATGATTAAAAATTAATGAGCATTTCCACATGTCATTTAGTAGTTCAGGTTTATGCAAAACTTAACAAAATTGAATGCTATAAATCATACAATTAAAGTGCTGATAGCAAGCATCTGTACAGTTTATCAAATGACATCATATAGATGAGAAGCAGTGACAGGTAGAGCAGAGTTCACACAATGCTTTTTAATACAATCAGAAAGGTGGTCAAATGTATTGATGGTGAAGCAGTCGGACTTAATGATATATCAATAATGACAGAAACAGTAGTAACTGCAACTAGCAGGTACTAGCAGGTACTAGCAGGTAGGTACTAACAAGTATTGAAGTAGCTTTTTAGAATTGGAAATAAAAAAGTTAAAATTAAAGATATTAATACTTAATTGACTAAACATGAACTATTTTGTAATTTAAATGCCTTGGTAAATCGTTTGACGCTGTTTAAGTAGTAATATAGTGTATTTACCTGGTAATATAGGGCATTTACCTAGTAATATAGGGTATTTACTTAGTAAGATAGTGTATTTACCTGGTAATATAGGGCATTTACCTAGTAATATAGGGTATTTTCTTAGTAATATAGTGTATTTACCTGGTAATATAGGGAATTTACCTAGTAATATAGGGTATTTACTTAGTAATATAGTGTATTTACCTGGTAATATAGGGTATTTACCTAGTAATATAGGGTATTTACTTAGTAATATAGGGTATTTACTTGGTAATAAAGTGAATTTACATGGTAATATAAAGTATTTGCTTGGTGATATATGGTATTTACCTGATGGTTGTGAGATTGTGTTCACTTGATGGTAGTCTACTTTGTAACCAGTGCTAGTTAAGAACGTCTATTATAAAATTAAAAATGTAGAATTGAAAAATAAACGGTTACCCAGACCAAAGACGAGCTGGCAATACGCACCTAGCCAAACAAATGAATCTTAAAGTGTGACCGGTGACTGAAAAACCAACAAATAGAACATGAGAAAAGAGGTATTTATTGCTAGCATAAAATGGCAACCCAGACTTGACTTATTATGCTATCATGTTCATGACTAGAAACACTCGACTGACTGCTCAAAAAGCCTATAGTAACCTATTAGGCCCGGTTCTCACTCCACCGGGATCAGCTACAGTACTGGCAGTGATTGCGTAATTAAGGAATCGCCTGCTCCTTACAACGGTTTTTGCGCATAGAGTTGAGATATAATGCGTGTTTTCAGGTCAAGGTCATATTAGTTCCTTTACCATAATCAGAAATACGGATTAATTCGAAAATCGAAATTACGGAAATCCTAAGCACAATGCATTCTGGGTGTGTGGGCAGCCTGTGTACAGTTCTCACTACCGGCGACATCCTGCAACTTATACTAGGGATCGTAGAAAAGTTCAACTCGCTGAGCTCTGCCGGCAACCACCGCCAGCAGAAAATTACCGCTGACTCTCACCAGCCAGTAGTTCTCAGCAACCGCCGGCAGCCGCCAGTTGCACCACCGCCGCTTCTTGTGGTAGGGTGAAAAGCGGGCTTTATATGTCGAGGGTAGGGAGAGGAAAATATATAAATGAACATTCAACAATTGTTTAAGCGTCTCCTTTGACTGCCTGCATACATAAGGTTCTTGTTTAGCCACAATTAATCTGGCATGCATCCGAACATGCGTCAGCAATATGGAAGACAATGGCTCTTCCTTGTTGCTCAGCACTGTTCTACGCACTTTTTCAGCTTTGTCCAAGGGAGAGCCATAACTAGCCCTCCATTTGAAGCAGATTTTGCTAGTTAACCAATTTTCTTATTTCATAAAAACAGCCATCGCTGCTACACCGGATTGTGACCAGTAGGTTGGTAGTTAAAATCGTACAGGAACCGTTGGTGGTGTTAGGAAGGGCGTGCAACCACAATTGCTCTTGTTCTTCAACTAACTATCATGCTAGCCTTAGTACCAGAAGTTATCTGAAACAACAGACTGGCAGCGGTGGCCCCACAATAAACGAGAAAATTGGTAAAAAAGAATAAAAATTATAAACAATTAAAATATTTTGTATTTCAAGTTAGAATGTACATTATAAGTGCATATAGTTATATATCTACATTGTACATGTATAGATCGAGGCATCTATTTTGTAGATGCATAAAGCTATGTATCTACATCGCACATGTATAGATCTATGTATCTACTTTGTAGATGCATAAAGCTATGTATCTACATTGTACATGTATAGATCTATGTATCTACTTTGTAGATGTATAAAGCTATGTATCTACATTGTACATGTATAGATCTATGTATCTACTTTGTAGATGTATAAAGCTATGTATCTACATTGTACTTGTATAGATCTATGTATCTACTTTGTAGATGTATAAAGCTATGTATCTACATTGTACATGTATAGATCTATGTATCTACTTTGTAGATGTATAAAGCTATGTATCTACATTGTACATGTATAGATCTATGTATCTACTTTGTAGATGTATAAAGCTATGTATCTACATTGTACTTGTATAGATCTATGTATCTACTTTGTAGATGTATAAAGCTATGTATCTACATTGTACATGTATAGATCTATGTATCTACTTTGTAGATGTAAAAAGCTATGTATCTACATTGTACATGTATAGATCTATGTATCTACTTTGTAGATGCATAAAGCTATGTATCTACATTGTACATGTATAGATCTATGTATCTACTTTGTAGATGTATAAAGCTATGTATCTACATTGTACATGTATAGATCTATGTATCTACTTTGTAGATGCATAAAGCTATGTATCTACATTGTACATGTATAGATCTATGTATCTACTTTGTAGATGTATAAAGCTATGTATCTACATTGTACATGTATAGATCTATGTATCTACTTTGTAGATGTAAAAAGCTATGTATCTACATAGTACATGTATAGATCTATGTATCTACTTTGTAGATGCATAAAGCTATGTATCTACATTGTACATGTATAGATCTATGTATCTACTTTGTAGATGTATAAAGCTATGTATCTACATTGTACATGTATAGATCTATGTATCTACTTTGTAGATGTAAAAAGCTATGTATCTACATTGTACATGTATAGATCTATGTATCTACTTTGTAGATGTATAAAGCTATGTATCTACATTGTACATGTATAGATCTATGTATCTACTTTGTAGATGTAAAAAGCTATGTATCTACATTGTACATGTATAGATCTATGTATCTACTTTGTAGATGCATAAAGCTATGTATCTACATTGTACATGTATAGATCTATGTATCTACTTTGTAGATGTATAAAGCTATGTATCTACATTGTACATGTATAGATCTATGTATCTACTTTGTAGGCGTATAGATCCATACGTCTTCATTCTAGATTCGAACATAAAATACAAGATATTTTTAATAATACTGGTTAAGAGCTACCTCTTTATATCAAGACAAATATTATATATTATATCACGTTATAATAAAGTATTACAAATTATGCTAACGAAGCACTTCGGCTTCAACACTGAACAGTACTACCACTATGTCTAAAACAAAGAAAACAGTGAACATGACACAATGTCAAACGGCTAAATTTATAACTCAGTATAGACTTGGTAAGTTTAGCAATACACAGACCAGGAGTCTACTCACCACTGTATGATATCAGTTAATATCCAAACTAAATCCTAAAGAGCTTATAGCAGTTTAGATACCGCGAAAGATGGCAGCGTCAGAGAGGTGCTTGTTATTATTAGCCGATTGTAATGCAGTTATATGGCTGTACAAGAACACTTGGGTCTCGGCATGCGAGAGCAATTTGAAAGTTAATAACTCTCTGCTATTGCAATACGCTGCCGTTTACCAGTACCTATAAGTCAGCGTAATTGGCCAATTGTCTACCAAATACGGGCAGAAGATGAAATCAGATACGGTCTTCTGTTTTTATTTACCATTGCTTAGACTCAGAATTCCCACACAGAAATGTTGGGCTGTTTTCAAAAGGCTTCCAACGGTTAATGAAGAATTGTAGTCTACAATAATAATGTTCAGCGAGACATCATAGGTTAACGATGACCTTTGAACTGCTGCTCATTAATCTAATGCTAAAGTTTACAGTTTACATCAGCGTGGTTTTCTACTGGTGCAATTAATTAGTGAACATAAACGCTGACTCGCTGACTACTCGCCTTTGCGAGTTTCTGTTCAGGCTTTTTGTCAACACAGACAGAAGAAAAGAACTGGGCTTCATCAAAAGACACTTTACCATATTATGAGTTTTCCAAAAACTACATAATATGGTAAATTGAAATATTACATGTTTCAAAAAGCTACTTTTTGAAACATCACATAACTGTGAATCAAACACAACTTTGTTATAAAAACTTAACTAATCGAAACTCTACTGCCTAGTAGTGAAAGAACTAAGCAATTAAAAGAAGGGAATGTATGGCCACAATAATTGGGTTGTCCAAACCAACTTTCGTTTGGCTGTTGATGCTTGGAATTGACAACTTCAAGAAGCTAGTTGTAAGCACATTTTATGGAGTTGTGCATTCTTACTGGAATAACACTTATTACAACCATAACTCCAAAGATGGAGGATACTTTTGTGCTAATAAATTCGAACAACAATTACGTCATTTGATTAGTTTGAAGCCTCTTGTATGAATTCAATACATTTATTGATAGTTTACATACATGTTATGTATTGCATATTACATATTAGATATTAAATATTATGCTTTGTATATTACATATCATATATTGCGCATTACCAGTAATACGTTTAACATAATACATATTACTTATTATGTATAACATGTTACATAGTACATGCTACATAGTACATGTTACATAGTACATGTTACATAATACATGTTACATATGCAGTAACATTTTGTTCAGCAAGCAGTTGCTAGAATGCAAGAAAGATGACATTTAATACCTCTGTGGTACCTTTCTTCTAAATATTTTTTTATTAAAATAATATTATTTTATTATTATTATAAGAGAGATAGTATTCAGATGGGCTGTGCGTTCTCCACCATTTATGTGACCTTTCTGCTATATAATATTTTGCATGACGTTATCCAACGTGTAAAAATGATAATTAAACATCTTTATTGTATCAAATTTCAATGTTTTAATGTTTAACCGTTCTATGTAATATCTGTAATTCACTCTATTTACAAAATAATCTACCACACTCCGTAAAAAATACTAAATGCAACTTTTTTTTTCAACAAATTTGCAACTCAAATTGAGCACCAGCAAAACAGATGGTTGTTGACAAAGTTGATTTGCTCAGAGGGTTTAGTTTTACTTTCTGATGAATGTTTATTTCATACTAGCAGTAAGTCGGGTGTCGCCTATCAGATAGCCTGCAGGTGGGTGTTCAGGAGGCTGGTTCCCAGGGACTAGACAAAGTTTTGAAATGGAGTATTTTTTCCGACATATGCACACAAGCATACACACGCGTGTGCGCATATGTGCACGCATATACATGCACAAATACAGAATACACACACACTATGACAAAATGAGATTTTGATATAGATTCCACAACCATCTATAACAACAGCAGCTATAGTTTTGGTGTACCGGTATCACAAGCGGAACATGATTTGCAGTTTTAATGCTTGGTACCATCTCCAGCAAACAATGGTACAATCAGATTTTACACTCGAATACTAGATCTACAAACTGTCGGTTTGCTACTTATATAAGCAGATTTTGAGTTAGTCAAATTTTGGTGAGTCTGACCCTTATAGGATGCGGCAGCTTCCTGTTTAGTTACAATGGTTTTAGTATAGGAAACTCTAGATGAAAACTTGCAAAGCACTTGCAAACAAGCACTTTGTGGCTTTAACATTTCATCACAGTTTCAGCTGTCTCTCATAAGACAACTGTAGTTGAAACTATTAAGGAAGCCATAAATGTTGACAGCATTTACCTCAGCTCGTCATGTCAACTTTTACGAAGGAACCCATTAAAAATGCTTTTACTGGTTTAAATATTTGAAATCTGTAACGCTCTCACATACACTTCAAAACATCTTACTTTAACTCTGCTGTAATATCCTTCAATCTTGCGTCATTCCCTCCATTAGCTGAAGGCTCTACGCCAGACTCCATAGCTCTGCTGCCTTCTCTATCAATCTGTGCAGAGACTAGGCATGGCTTAGAGTAACTTTTTTACGAGCGGTGCTGGCCCCCTTCCCATATTCATCAGAAGATATGTTTGTGTAAGCATTAATAGCGATGTTAGCTGTTTGTTTTTACTGGATGAACAAAGTTTGCCATGTTGACCTGATGATATCCTGTTACGGTGCAACGATGCTATGAATGATAAAATCCTGGATAAGTGTGTGGCAGCGAGGATATGAGCAGCTGCTTAAAGAACACCGCTTCTCAAATCTGAGTGCAGAATGATAGAATGACAAAAACCCACAGTTATTTAGCTAAGCTGTGTGTAGAGTGTACATACGCAGTAGCCACCGGTAGGGTTGATGTAATACACTTGTGGGCAATTATAGGTAGAGTATCATACTATAACTTAGATGATATACATACTAGTAATCATAGGTAGAGTATCACACTATAACATAATTGGTGTGTTTATTATTAACAAAAATATATTATCAAAATAATGTTTGGAAAAAAAATACGATGCCATTAAACTGTTGTACTTTACGAATGGCATGTAAACATTGGTCTGGTACACTACAGCAGCACTATACCAACTCCTCACATAGACAATTTTGGGTGAATGTCTCACCTTGTTATCTTATGTATTTATTCTCTCTTGTAGTCTGTCTTTTTGACAATGACTGTTTTAGGGTTTAGGCTTTGTCGCCGAAATTTGTGCCGTTTCCATCAAATTGCATGCAAAATATATTAAGGAACAATAGCTATTGTATTACTAGATTCCCTCTTTCGGCAGTACAGAGATGTAATCCAGTGAGGAGAAACCAGTCCAGAGACACTGCTATCGTTGGTCTGCTACGGCAGCTAGCCGGAGGATAAGTTGATCCTTGCTTTTGAGTGTGGCCTCTCTGAGTGTGGTCCCTCTGAGTGTGGCCCCTTGAGTGTGGTCCCTCTGAGTGTGGCCCCTTTGAGTGAGTGTGGTCCCTCTGAGTGTGGTCCCTCTGAGTGTGGCCACAGCACACTCAAAGGGAAGTCCAGTCAAACTCTTTGGTGGGTATATTACTTCGTTCCAACAGGATGCCTAGATTCACCCCCCAGCGTGGAGCAGGTGTTTCCAGTTTAATCACCAACAATCCTACCCATGATGCAGGTTGTATTGGTTTTCATAGTTATTTGATAGCAGGTACAAACACCTGACTTGAGCTAAATGTATTTATGAATTTTATTTGCTCATAATAAAATCTAAATATCAGAGGTAAGTTATATAACAGAATGTCTTGTTTTCCGCATTAAATTTCATTCATCTTCTAACTTTGTACATCAAATATAGTCGCTTTCCCTAGTGCCATCTCCGATTGTAATGGTGTTTACGTTGTAGTGATTCATCGCATTTTCTTTAAAAACGCACAACTTTTAAAATTATAAAAAGAAATCGTTCATTGTAAACAATAATAATAAACTGTCATCTCTGAGGTTTGGCAAGAATCAAGTAGTGATTGGTTGTGTGGCTAGTTGCTAAGAGCCAACAATAGCTGTTCACGATTGTATTTGAATGGCCAATAACAGGAAGTTTAACAGTTTTCTCTATTACTAATGGTTGTTCAATATTGGATTTAAATGGCCAATAACAGAAAGTTTAGCAATTAACTTTCCTACATTTAAAACGACAATGTATTATTTTAGCATCCGTGTATGATGAACAAGATATTGGTATAACTTGGAAAAATCCAAATGAGTTAGCATCTTTTCTTCCGATATTTAGTTTTGCATTTGAAATGTATTCGTTTTAAGAGTGGCTAAAAACAAGGGAAATTGCATGTCAAGCAATAATAGTAGGGACTCAAATATCAGAGCGTTTTTGTTTTCATCTATTATTCTTGGACAATTAAGTAAAGCCATAGATAATTTGCCGCAAATCGCAGCCTAATTTTACGCAAATGATCAGATTTGACTCGTTAATACTGTAGAAGATTATCTATGGAGTTATGAAAATACAAAGTTGGTCGGTTCAATGCAGAGTTTATCACTGGAATTATATCGTACCAATGGCTTGTCATGATGATGCATCAATCAAAAACTAAAAACCCTAAAACACCATCAGCATGATAAATGGTTGTAACTGTTCAGTGATGACAAAATATTTTAAAATTTAGTTTCAAAAAGCAACAAAATCCATGCACACAGATCAGATCACTTTTGAATGAAATTTTTTGTAAAATAAGTCAGACAAGAACATTTAGCAGAGTTTTTAGCCATTACCACTAGATTCTCTCATCAGTATTTCGCCTGCTCAAGGTTTTCTGAAATGTTAAACCAATCTGGTCCTTGAAGAGATAAGGCTGAACTTTATTAGGCCAATTTCAACGGATGCAAACAAATGAGCAAGAAAATAAAGCAATTTGAACACTCTCATGTTAAACCTCTATATTGTAAGCCCCAAGCTTACAAAAATTGTATATTCACACAACACTATCAGTAACTGTGAGCCGATGTTAGCAAAATCAAGTCAAAAACAGTAAGTAATAAATAATATATTATACACGCATAATAGCATTATAATTTTTTCTATTTGTAATGGATATAAAAATATGAAAAAATCAATCATCACAAAATGAAAAAAAATGGAAGTGACTTCAAACATTTAAGCATTGTCAACCTTTCATATCACATTATTCTGTTAGCAAAAAGGCGAAAAACTTGGACTGACAAAAAACAAACATGCAATGTGTAGTAGTCAAACACATTTTCCTATATTGCTTCAAAAAAGTCGCTACCAGTTTAAGTAAGGGTAAACTGAGAGTGATTCCTATTGGCTGACCTACTTCTGGAGCGTTGCGATCTGTGACCCGTGTTGACCCAATTGTTTAGTTCAGCTTTAAGCACCTTCTTATCGAACGTATCGCGACCCCTCGAAGGTGTGACGACTGCGGAAGTCCTAACGGGTTTCATCTACAATATAACAGAAATTAATTGTTCTTTTTTCAGTTGACAAGGGAAAAAGCTGATTCATAATTAACTAAGCATTCTCAAACCAACTTTCAGCTTGTAACAAAAAGATTAATTTTAATCAGATTGAACATCAGCATTGGTAAAAAGGTTGGGACATCTGGTTTCCTTCCCGAAAAGGTAAGTGCTAAAATACATGTATATCCACACAAACAATTTGCCTCCGCGTCATTCATAGAGTTCTGTACTAAAATACCATGTGAAAACTCCCCAAAAAGTGGTAAAGATATGTGAGGTGGGAATAAAATGGTGTGTGAATAAAATGATGCGTGAATAATATGGTGCGTGAATAAAATGGTGCATGAATAAAATGGTGTGTGAATAAAATGGTGTGTGAATAAAATGGCGCATGAATAAAATGGTGTGTGAATAAAATGGTGCGTGAATAAAATGGTGTGTGCATAAAATGGTGCATGAATAAAATGGTGCATGAATAAAAGGTGTGTGAATAAAATGGTGTGTGAATAAAATGGTGTGTGAATAAAATGGTGCGTGAATAAAATGGTGTGTGCATAAAATGGTGCATGAATAAAATGGTGCGTGAATAAAAGGTGTGTGAATCAAGGAGACTAAAACCTATGACTCAATACTCCAGACTGCAAAGACAGTATTTATTTATCTTATATAATACAAGTCGAGTTTAAAAGATATCTCTATCAATAAATTAAACTTTCACACTGTGTCTGTCTGTTAGTCTGCATTCACGCTGGTGTTTATACATTTTTGGTTGATTTTATCCAAACTTCACAGGCATATATATTCTCTGTGCCTTCCACTACGTCACTAAAATATTTGGTTTCCCAACTCCATATGGTTCCTCAGAAACAGCATCTTAAACACCCACCTGCAAGCTATTTGGTTGGAAGTTAAAGAAATTGCGCGCATCGTCGGGTTTACTGCTGGCTTGTACATTAGTGATGGCTGTACACTATAGCCGTACACCATACTATAGCTGTACACTATAGCCGTACACCATAGCTGTACCTATAGCTGTACACACTAATACTACTGCTGGTCTGTATTAATGTTAAAGATACACTGATAAAGATTGAACAGGCTTATAGATGAACTTACAAAATTTTCGTAGATTTTATCAAAAAGTATCGATATTTTTTACCATTTGCGATTGTTTTCGTTCTTTGAGGTGATCTGATTGCCAGGATGTTTTAGGGATAAAATTGAGAAAACGTGATCGTGGTTAAAACGTTCAGATCATAACGTGTGATCATAACCTTTGATCATAACTTTGATATCAAATTAGGCGAAAGTGTGATTATGACGTCAACAGTTGCAAAGAGACCGACAGAATAGAGACGCGTAATGCTGCAACAAGAACACAACAGACATTATCAACTAACCAACGATTGCCACTAGTGACCTCATTGCGCACATATTTTTTTCCGAGTGTTTTAACCGCTATCAAGTTTTGTCAATCAATTCGTCAAAAACGATTGCAAATGATAGGAAAATACAAATACTTTCAAATAAAATCTAACATTTTGTGCAAGTTCATAATAATAAGTTTTATCTACATGCCATAGTAGGTGATGATTGAATCTCTTTGAGCTTGATCGATAGGCGCTATTGTATAGATACTGACAAACAAAAAGACAGTAGGTTGACTGTAGGTCAGAACCTGTGATTGGTCAACAACCTGATACTTCATACGATGGTGACTGATTTGAGTGATTAACTGATTTACTTCTACTGCTTGTTTTCAACCACCAAGTTAGAATCACTACACAGAATTGTGCTTTGAATCTTAAAAAATCAGCTGGCTAACATGCTAAAACAATCGATAGAAACTAAATGAGTTAGACGCACGCACACACATAGACACACACGCACGCACACACACATATACAGTTTATACATGCACACAAACACGCACAAATACAAACACGGATGCATGGACAAACGCACAGACAAACGCGCACACAAACACGCGCACACAAACATGCATGCACACAAACATGCACGCACAAACACGCGCACACAAACATGCATGCACACACACATACATACGTATGTACAGTAGACACTCCTATAATGTAAATTCCAGATAACATGAAGATAATATAAAATATTTATGTGAAGTTTTTGTTTCCTACTACGTAAAAAATTCCCTATAACGTAAAGTGTCAAGTCAGGCAAGTTTTCAAAATACATTTGAATGTTAGTTTATTTCGCCGCACTTGCGGTAGAAAAAACGCAGTGCGTTTACCGTTATATCTATTATATATAACTTTTACGACATTCTAGTTCGTCGTAATAGATCGTTAAATGTGTTGACAAAAAGGCGAATAGGATAGCAATTGTTCATAAATACAAAGGCGATCGATTGGTGCAGGTGTTGCAGTGTTGGTCTACCAGTCTTAATGTCACGAGTTGGAAGGTCATCGAAAATTATCTTTATCCTATCCTTGACCGCTGGATAGTGATAGACGATGAACAGGCAGAACTGCTTTTTATGGTAAAATGATTTTGTTGTTTTGCCTTATTGTAGACGTACAAAATATTTGTTATTAGCTTTACTTTGCAGAATAGACTTTGCTGTTTAGAAAAATAAGCAAATCGTTGTAAATAAGCGTCGAAAATGTGCAGTCCCCAATCCCCATAAACTTGTTCTACATTTACCGCAATCCCAGTCTATAAAACCAGTGAGATTGATCATAAAAAGGAGAAAAGTTGTTGATGCAAACCAACAATTCTGCAGTTAGGGTACATCCCACAAATTAAAAGAGTTAAGTAAAGTTTTTCCTTTTTGCATGACCAAAGGGGTGAGTTTGGAAAGATCTTGGAACAGATTAGGCAATTTACATGTATTTTACTGTTCATATAATGTAAACTCTCTATAAAGTAAACGTGCCTGGAACGGATTAGTTATGTTATAGAAGCGTCTACTGTATGTATATATGTGTGTGTATGTATAGTGTATAGAGCATGGCTTTAGCACCTGACGAGTGTGGTTTGCTCAGATTTGAAGCTGCGCTTTTGATTGTACTGCAAACCATACAAAACAATATTGTAGTGCAATAAATTTTATATATATACATGCATATACATGCATATATGTCTGTAGCACGAGAGTATATATATACATACACACATATATATTACTTTATTGGCAATAATTTCTATTGGCAATAATTTTAATTCAAATATTTCAAGTCAAAATCTTTTTCAAATTATGCCATACAACAATAATAAAACCAAAAAAAAACAGAACAAAGCAAGTTAGCTACTAAAATCAAATAATAGTCTGACAAATAGTGTTTAAAATGCATTTCTCGGCTAAGAGAACGGGATATTAGGTGGAAGACTGTTAAAGCAGCTGGCAATGATATTTTCAAAATAATTAGTAGAAGTTCTATGCAATTTGTCTATATCACTAAAGTTGAAATGTGTTGAGAACCTGTAATTGTCATGTAAAAAACGAGGACACGAAGCATGAAAAATCTTGAAACTTTGAATTGAAGTAAAATGAACATTTAGCATAGGCAGAGTGAAAAGATGCAAAGATTTGGAAAGATCATTTGATGGAATAAGATACACTGGAATATGATGCAGATTTACAATTAGTTGAAATGCTCTTTTTTGCAAAAATAAATCATTTGTGACATATTTTGGAGCTAGATTATAATAAATGTGTATACCGTAAACAATACGGCAAAAGATAAACTGATAATAAAATGCTATGGCAGACTTTGAGTTTATGTATGGCCTTCAGAACTGGAGTAGAGTCAATGACTTAGTGACCTTATTACAAATAGTGTCAAAATGATTACTTGAAGCACATAAATTACATAATTTTTTTATTATATATATTTCAATACATCAGAGTCTTGGCTTTCGAATGAGCCTATATTCAATACACAAAGAATAATAGAACTATGAAAAACAGGGTGTCAAAAGTATATCCTGCAAAAAAACCACTTGGTTCAGGTTCTCAAAATGTGATGTCACAATTATTATTTAGCCTTAGGTAGTCGATCCCTTTCGCTGCCATTGAGGCTGCGCTTTTCTGTGACAATCGGTGCTGTTAAACCCAGAGAGCGCTAATAATAAACTAGGATTCTAGATAATCAGCAATGCCCGGGATAGCGCTAACGCCCGACCAATACAAACACATGTTCTGGGTTAATTAATTATGCTTCAATAAATGTACTGTCGTTGATAAAGGTAATGAAATTACATCGATTAAATTATGACCTGCGGGTTGCGTGGCCCTAGGACTATATGTCAATCGCAGTTTCGCGAGATCGCGCAATGCCTGAAACTAATTAGTCTCAGTCGCGACCCTCAACATCACAATAAAATGAAAGGGCTAGTGCATAATATCATCGGAAAAACATAGTATGGTGCTTGAGATCTGAGTTATTTATCATAGAAATAATCTGTACATGGAGAACTAATGACACTGATTACTTTGTCATCTTTATTGGTTCTCTGGAGTTGTCCTATCTTCGCCTGACACTAGCGTCATTATCGTAGTTGATAAATATAAGCGGTAAGCAATAAAATAGGCGGTAAGAGCACACAACACCGCATATGAAAATTGTGCCAACAATGTCCGAGCCTATGCCAGTAAAAAATTTTGCGGTAGAGCTCTGGGGAAATCCTATAAACACCAACCAATGTCTGTCTCACCATGGCAAACAATAGCTGATTCACAAGCCAAGACTCTGATGTATTGTAATATACAATATAAAAATTATGTAATTTATGTGCTTTAAGGAGAGTTAGCCTAAAATCCTCACCTGCTGTACATGACGCTGGACAGGGGTTGAGTGATTCCCACTAGTAGATTTATTCTGTTTTTTCTTGCTATTATCCGCTGAGTTCTTCAAGATTCTACATAATGAGTATAAACTTGCGAGCAAAACTATCCAGAACTAACGGTTTTACATACTAAATATACAACCACCAGTGCGTTGGCGAGACATAACTGACCTGCTAATGGCTGTGCCAAATTTTAAAAATTCTAAATTCTGCAAAATATACCTCGTATGAAAATATTGATATACAGTGCACCTTCAGGATATGATTTTAATCCGTTCCAGGGTCGGCATCGTAATCGCAAAAAATCGTATGTAGGGGTATAGAAACCAGAGTAATTATATAATGCAAACATCTCCTGGTAAAAATCGTCAAAATTTTATACAATATAAGTACTGTACATAATAAAAATTAGTAACAAAATAGTATGTTAACCGTTAGTAACTATAGTTACCTACAGTAACTTTAGCGTATTTAGTGTATTTAGTGGTCCTGAACTGTAATAAAATGACACATTATAATGTACCGCAGTACATACCGTAGGGAGTTCTCACCTTCAAGCCAGACATACGTATAACATAAACTTTGAATTCACCTCAAATAAGTTTAGCTTACTGACACACGCACTCAAAGCTATGTTTTACCAGTATGTAACTTTGAACTATTTTACTGAATTTCAACTTATCACTAAAATTTTATCATTATCAGTTTCTGCCTTTGCTTTCGCTATAACTTATAGCGGAGCTGTTTAAAACCTTTTTCAACCTAATTCAGCGAAAAAAATGCGAAAGATGCTGTTTTCATAAAGTAGATTTTTGCTAGAAGGTTGAGAAGTTGACCACTCACTTTCTGTTTGAAGTGATCGCAACTCCAACTTTGCTACTGGTTTTAAAAGGAAAATATTACCATTTTACACACGAGAATTGCTGAATTGAGAGAAGTCGGGCATCGTGTCTCTTACAAGCGTTGTGAAAATACTTTCGGTGAACAGAATTTCGGTGTCTTTGTTATTTTGACATACGTAATGAGCACACCGACTGCCAAATTTGAACTCGGGTGAAAATTTTGTTGAATTCGCATGGTGAAATAAGATTCGTATGGTGAGGTGAAAAAATCATCATGTTCCGCTTTGTATTGTGAAAAAATCGTATATCAGGGTAATCGTATCCTAAGGGTTGCACTGTACAAGTATCTCTTTGTTTCTTACAATACAGTTTAAATGCTACAGACGAAGTTGACTAATTTTTGACATTCGTTTCATATACTATAATATAGTATTGGAGCAAATATTATCATAAGAATACGTTGATTAATTTAATCTATTCCACAACCTAAAAACTTATCCTAATAAATACTGCATGCAATGGCAAAAAAACATTAAAAAAGGTGTATTACATAGGACTTCGCAAGAAAACCATCTTACATGTAAAACACTATATTGATAAAGTAATAATCAACAAAAGGAGTCTTATTTGCAACATATTTTTCAGATAGACAAGTAGAAGTGCAGGCTTATCAATATATTGATAATTGATTTGGAACTAGTAAAAATTAAAACTAGGCTTACATATATACGTACACATATACGTACACATATATGTACATATATACGTACACATTGTAATGATTTGTGTAAGTCTTTACATTTTTTCTTCAACTTTTATTTTCATTCAAAAAATTGCGATGTTTGTAAAAACTTTGAACGTCGACAAAACAGAGAATAGGTAGTTGTGCAATTGTTAATACCGTAAATACTTAAAGGCCATCGATTGGTACAGGTGTTACAGCATTGGTCTACCAATCTGAATGTCACGAGTTAGACATTCAGATTGGTAGACCGCTGAAAGTATCTTTTATCCTAACCTTGACCCCTGGATACCGATAGCCTTTTTATAGTGAAATATATTTTCATTTTGCTTTATTGTAGACGTATAAAATATTTGTTATTAGCTTTACTTTCCAGAGTAGACTTTCCGTCAAAAAAAATGAACAAATCGTTGAAAATGGACGTCGAATGTGCATTCCCCACCAACTTATTGTAAAATTACCGCAATCGTTGTCTATAAAAACAGTAAAATTGATCAAAAAAAGGAGACAAGTTGTCGAGGCAAACCAATAATACTGCAGTTACGGTACATCCCACAAATTAAAAAAGTCAAGTCTAGTTTTTCCTTTTTGCATGGCCAAAGGGGTGAGTTTGGAAAGATCTCGGAATGGATTAGGCAATTTACATATATTTTACCGTTCGTATAATGTAAAAGCCCTATAACGTAAACGTTCCTAGAACGGATTATTTACGTTGTAGGAGAGTCTACTGTATAAAAAGCTACGTAATGTTTCACATTATATAGACTAGAAATTCCCCTGTCATACAGCCCACGACCTGATAATGGAATAAGTGATTATGGAAAAAAGAAAGGGTAGTGCTGGTTGTTGAAAAAGTAGTTGTCAGCAGGAATTGACAGAGTATAGTGTAAATGAGAGTTGTTCGAGTTGACATAAAATAAATTTGAGGGAGCACGACTTCAAAAAGAAAATTCTAGTAATCTAGGAATTTGACAGGGGAACTTGTTGGCACGTATGGCATAGTTGTATTTGAGCATTGAATGTAATGAAATGTTTCTCATTACATGCAGTACATGTGAGCTGTGATATGTTGTTGTCAAGTCTGCCTAGAAAGTTTTTACGCAGTTCTTGAAAATCAGGACAATCTAAAGATTGAAAATGAGGAATGCGATGAAGGGGGGCAGCATTGGGAGGAGCAATATTGTTTTGTGCAATATTTTCATGGTCAATGATGTCCATAAAATCATGATCATCATCTGGAAACAAAGGGGCTGCCAAGTCCACGTCATTTACATCGCCTACAACATCTACTAAAGAATTCTCTGAATCAGATGAGTTGTTGTTATTAATTTGAGTAGCGTGCTGTTGAACATCAGCATTTGATGTTGATGGTTGCTGTGAGGACCTTCTATTTATCCTCGTATTGAGCTGTAATAATTGAGAGACACGTGGACAGCCACTGCATCGGCCATGACGTGGTGTTCTGGAAAGTTGTATGTCCATGGTAGTTGTCAAGTTGTTTTGAAATTAAATTCAAAGTCAATTATGCAAAACAAAAGGTTGTAAAAAATTCACACCTAATCTACTACTATCTCAAACCTATGTTTTACAACAATAAAATGAATACTAATTAAAGCTGTAGGCCTAACCTACTGTAATGTATGTAATTTAACAACAGCAATAAGGAAATATGTTTATTATATCTCTGAAATGCAATATTAGAAGTAAAATGGCAAGCTTCTGTGTAATATACACAGTTTGAAAGTTGGTTGTGTTGAATGTAGAATGGTTTTGATAGCGATCTAGCAGAAAGCAAGTATGAGCGTTCACACGTCTGGAAGTTTTCTGCAAACTGGAGTAAAATAAAAAATGCGCCCGTCATAAAGGGGCGTTGTAGTTCGGCCTTAGCTTGTACATAAGATGTAAAGAATTTTGGCTAACGTTTTAAATAATTTAATGAAACATTAGGTAATTGGGAAAAAACATAGGCTGATAGACTGTGTACCACAATTTCGTACCTGTAAATCGGGTTCCGCCTCGAACGGTCTACGTTTATTACAGAAACCTTCGGACAAATAAATTCAAATAATTATTCACATGATAATTTTATAAAACCAAATAACTATTCTTATAATTAAATATTTTTGCAAGATATTAAAAACGGAAAAATATTAGAAACCTTCGGCAATGCTATAGATTGGTGAAATGTGTACAGTTTTTTTCGTGAAATGCGCACGACTTAATCGTTTTATTCTCTGTCGCTCGGTGTTTCGTTTGCCGGTCTTAATTTCGATAAAAATAAGGCTTGTCAAGTTTTAATAACAATTTCAGGCGGAATTAATTTGTCTATTTGTGTATAATCCGATCAGATG
This sequence comes from Watersipora subatra, assembly GCF_963576615.1. NCBI lineage: Eukaryota > Metazoa > Bryozoa > Gymnolaemata > Cheilostomatida > Watersiporidae > Watersipora > Watersipora subatra. The sequence continues at coordinate 64,412,715 of NC_088709.1, forward strand.
GGTAAGTTTTAAGATATTATCGACAATTTTCCAAGACTTGGTAACATATTTAAATAGGTTTATATGTGTTTTGTATCGTTATTATACTTAAACGACTCCATTGAAAAATGGTTAAATTTGTTGATGAGATTTCGGTACAAGGGTTTGCGACGGTGTTGATGAATAATTTTCATGAGTTGTGTGCACATGCATTTATCATAAATCTCTCAAATGATCGCTCCGCTCGTGTTTGGTCGTGGGAATATATATTTAGACAATAACTGATGCCATTATTACTCAAATTACACACACGCTACCAGCTGTCATTAGTAGCAAACATACACCTAACAACAGCTACAATGAATAGACAATCCCAGCTATGTACTGCCAACTCTAGCAATGTATAGACAACTTCAAATACAACTTCACACAGATATTGATTATAATGACAAGCAATACAAATTCATTACTGGTAAAATGTTTAAAAATCTACTCAAAAGCTGCTGACAGCAGTTTTAAGAGTTCAGCAGCGGTAGCCACTCACCTGCGATTGGCCCTTTCCTGCCTCCTTTCTCTGTCACGTCTCTCCGATTCAAGTCTTGCGGCTCGTAGCTCATCTGTTTGTCTGTCAGTTACCTTCAGCTTGTGCATCAGCTGCAGTCAGACAAATGCAAGTGTAGTTATGCATAACAAGTATCAACATTATCAACTCGAATAATATTACATTTACTGTGTAACTTACTAGGAGAGACACATTAACTTAACCTACCGTAAAACCTCTAATTGAACGCCACCTTTAATTGAGCGCGACCTCATTTGGACTGCCACTTTGACATTCTTCGATCTTTACGATTATAATAGCAAGTGATCAGTAGAAAAGTGTCAAAAAAATAGTACTAATAATGACTCGGTTACATCAATAACAATTCATTCTTTCGATGTTTTTGTTCCTATCAAAGTCCGTTTTCCAACTCCAAAGTTTTTCAGTTTTTTCCGTTAAAACCTTGAAAGCAACGTCATAGAAATAATTAATAGCTGTATATATAGTAATTCCTTGTTTAACACGGTCTTGGTACTTCGAGGTATGTGAAAAATGGTTTACATTTACGATGGTACATGAGCAACTAATTTTAGGCTCTAGCCTAAAACCTAGGGTTTTAGGTTTTAAGTTGTGCTTAGGGCATGGGGCTAAAAGCGAAATGCAACGCATAAGTTTTGCTCTGCTCAAAAAATTGTTTGGACGCCAATATAGACTAGTTCAGCACGGCAAAAGAACAGTTGAGGCTAGAAGACATTGTGGAAGGTGTAAAACAACCAGAAGATGTTCTTTCCATCGGTAGCAACAATGAGAACACAGCTGGCCGAGCAAACGATGCGAATATTTGTTTCAAAAATATTAATTTTTGTTTCTGCATGTAATATAAGTATGGTTTGTTTATGTCACTTGTTCTTGAATAAATATTTGTAGCATTTGATATATTATTATATATAACTTACTAATTATGAACACTTTTGTTTGTCACTTTTTTTGACTAAATCTTTGCAACAGTTTATGGATTATTATTATTATGTAACCTACTAATTTGCAAATTTATGGCCGTTACATAACACAATGGCCATTATCTAAACCGAGTTTGTGGTAAATCGAGGTGTATAACTCATTTCCTATTGCCTATAAAAATTTGGTTTATGTTGCCAATTGAAGCAAACATATGAATATGTGCAAAGCTTTCATAAAACATTGTTGAATATATCTAATGTTTTTTCCATATTATGTTTCATTTGTACCTTTAATAAATGCAGTTTTTTATACGTATAATATCTTGCGCTGACTCGGCCACCAAATTTTAAAAGACAATGCGGCTCAAAAGGTTTTGAAAGGTTTGCCCACCCCTGCCTTAGCCGGAAACTCACCTTTTTCCTTCTCTCTTCGAGAGAGGCCCTCATTTCTCGCACTCTTTCTTCCACTAGTTCTTGATTTGAGTGTTTTAGCCTCGCCCTCCCCTTCCTGTAATACCAGATGACTCGCCTATAGATAGCCTTAGAAATTGGATTCTAAGGTTTTACATGAAAATGCAAGGCTCCTTTCTAGACAATTTACCTAGCAATTTACAAACACGGTTACAAGTTGTGTGTATGAAAATATTTGACACACCAAATAACATGTTCCCTTTTAAGCTTGTTATCGATCTGTCATTATGTACAAATTATGTATTTGCAACTACAATATTCTTCAACGTCCACGTTATAAAGATTCTACACAATATCTTTATCATATGGTATCAATGTATGTGGGTTATTTCAAGGTATACAAAAGTGATAATGCATAACTGCCATTGCTCAGCCACAAACTATTACTGGCTAGACCAATAAAATTGCACAATCACCAAATTCTACAATACGATAGGCCTAAAGGGTGGTAGTCTGTGACCTTTATGATTGTAAAATGGTCTCATCTGATAGATTGGACGGACATATGTTTTAATCTACATATATATATATATATATATATATATATATATATATACAGTCAAACATGGATAACTCGAACTTCAAGGGACCGAGCAAAAGTGTTCGAATTATCAGAGCGTTCAAGTTATCAAAGCACTGTCACAAGTCCATGTATTTACTTATTTATTAGTAGATACATGTACATATACAAACTATAATATAAATCAAAAGCACAAATGGCTTGTTTCAAATTAAATGCTTCTAATGTAAAGTTTAAAACGTTTTTATCAAAAAGTATAGAGATTTTTCTATCACTTGAGATTGGTTTGTTGTTTGAGGTGATGTTATTGCCAGGACGTTTTTTTAGATTGACATTGGCAAAACTTGATCGTTGTTGAAATGCTCAAAAGAAAAGACATATTTTTCTTTTGAGCGTTTTACCCACGATCAATTTTGTCGATTTTTCTTGAAGTTAATGCAAAGATAACTTTACTTTACCTGGGATTCGTTAAGAGCAACACTCCGAGGCAGTTCAATTAAAAGTTTTACGAGGTTTTACAGTACATTGTATATCACTCACGCTTTTTGAATGGATACTTATTGAATGTACACACGTATTCTGTGTTTAGGTCAAACGATGAATAGTTTTTTTAGCTAAGACAACGTATACGTTTAATTACCACAATTTTTAAGACGTTTTAAACATTCAACATTCCGACGTTGATTGAACACGGAATCCACGTCGGAAAACTATTCGATCACGGGCTAGCCGGGTCACGCACTCAAGGATTTTCGCCACGCACATACAAAACAACATGCTGTTTTTGTTTTGTATGTGCGTGGCGAAAATCCTTGCGCGCGTGACCCGGCTAGCCCGTGCTACTCATCGTATAGCAGTATAAATCAAATTTCACCAAACCTTTAGAAAAGTCGTTGACAGAAATATTTTGCCGATGGTGGTAATAACGACGCTTATGAATTACGAAAAGATGAGGTTTACCTCTATGGCTTTGAAAAAAGTGATTTTCTAAAGCGATAACAACCGTTTCGGTATCCGTTGGGCAAAAAAACAGTTCGAATTAACAGTGTTGAGTTCGAGTTATCTATAGCAATTTATCATTACGTGGGAACGGACCAAAGAAACCGTTCGAATTAACCATGTGTTCGAGCTATCCGTGGGCGAGTTATCCATGTTTGACTGTATATATATATATATATATATATATATATATATATATATATATATATATATATAATGGTTTCATCTGATAGATTGGACGGACATATGTTTTAATCTACATGTATATATATATATATATATATATATAAATTTAAGTGTTTGTCTTTTGTTTGTTCATCTGTATGTCCATGTGAATAATTATAGCGCTAAAGTTTTAGGAACGAAAAATCCACACCGCTGTGGTTGTGATCTCCAAACCTCCAGTTATTGAGGGGTGACCTTACCCACTAGACTACACATTCGATCAATAACAGTGAAGATATTCATGACATCGGTTAAAATACGCATAACGATGTTGCGTCCCACGTAACGATTACCAGCTGAATGTTTGGCATTGCACGGGTAATAAAAATGGCTTATAAACAGTTGCAGGTAGTGAAGTGTAAAGGGAATGTAGTAGGTAAGGTAATGTTTATAAACTGTTTTTTATCACCAGAGCAACACAGGGCATTCAGCAGTAGCCCATAAAATCTTCTTTTTTAACAGAAACAAATAAAAATTTAAGATACATGCAAGCTTTATGCAGTTAATTATTGCAGCAAATCAGAAATGTCACATATTTATATTAATAAATCAGCTTGTAATTGTGTGCATGTGTGTCTGTTAGTCTAAGTAAATGCTATGTGTTTCCACATTTTCGGTCGATGTCTATGCTATGTATGCTATACATATGTAATAAAAATATTTTGTTTTAGAACTCCATCTGGTTCCTAAGAACCAGCCACTTAAACACCCACCTATGGACTATTTGATTGAAGATGAACGAAATTCAGGGCATTGCCAGGCTGCCTGTAAGCGTGTAATAGAGCATTCTGGTGGATGCATACTACTAAACTAATAAAGTATTAATAGTACAACCGATCTATGGGTAATAAGATGCAAGAGGAAGCAAATCCAAAGCGACGACAACCTTTACCTTTTCACTATAACAGCACTGGATATGCATATTTGTAGTAGACTATGCAAATATGTATTCAAATATCTTGATTCGTTATCACTCACTTCGAATCACTAGTAGTTCCATTCTTCACTCTTTTTGCTCGTTCATCAGATTTGTCCCTTTTTCCTCCATTAGCTACAGGTTCTGCCTTTCGTTCTTCTCTAATAATTTATAATCCAGGATTTTTTTTAGTAATTAATGATTTTCACTTCATTATATAAACAAGATTAAAGATTATAATTGATGCATAAAACACAAGTAGACAAAAGCAGGGATCAATATAAATGAAACAAATATTTACCACACATGGAGAGGCAACAACTCGTAACATAAGCTTAAACTAGATACCACCTTGAACAGAGAACTGCAACGCATCATCGCCTTGAACAGGAAACAGCCATTTTTAACATTGAAACTACATTATTATGGCATCATTGGGCAGTGTGAGTGATTGCAGGTGTCGAAAAACTTATCAAGTGTTAAAAGTTATCAACTCCAGATTGTCGATTGTAAAATGAGGACCACAAACTCTGACATGTAGAAAATTTCACAACTAATACCCACAACTAAGTTCCATCTCTATCCCTAGTTTCATCTATACCTGCCTCTGTAAGAAAAACTACAAACAGCAACTGACTGCGGGTTGCTGTCAGTTTACAAGGTCTAGTTTGCCAGTCTATTGTGTTTCTAATCCACAGCTAATCCGACATCTGCCGCAACTAACATGTGGCTAGACGGCTGATGTCAAGGACATCACTGATTGAAAGGGAACATCAGGACTGATGCATAGCAACTAAAGTCATAACCGAAACTATTAACACATCTCATCATTTCGTGATCAATTACGTTTGTTCTCTGTTACTGCCATTATGTACCCAGACCATACAATAATATTGTATGGTATTATGTATATTTATTGATATGTATAATATACAGATCAAATGATTCCTCAAAAATTTTCCGTTCTTAAAAATATTTATCTAAAACATTCCAGCAATCTCTGGGCTTGTGAAACCGGAGTTTTTTTAAACAAAATTTGGAGTAAATATCTGAAGCCAATTCATCAGTAAAAATGGTTTTATTGTTAGAGGTTTTATTTCATTACAAATATTCAACTCTCAGTTTTCTAATGATGTGTAATATGCATGGTTCAAATAGATTATGCAGTTAGTAAAATTTATTCAAAGGTAGTCTAATTATTGCTACATGGACTAGGTAACAAAGGTAGGGGGTGTTAATACTTTTGGCCACAACTGTATACATGCACACCAATGTCTCATGATGATTCATATGTCCCTGTTGTTTTCCTATAATATTCGTATGAGCAATAAATCGGCCAATGAAGGTCAAGGTAATTTATTTTCTATTTTCTTATCGGCCATGAAAAGAATGATTATAATTTTGATAGTCGCCAACTCAAAATTAACGTATGAAACATAAAAATAAAAAACAATCTCCGCAAGTAGTAACCCTGACGACTGATGCTACTAGATGTATCAGTGTCAAATATTGGCCTGTGTAAAAATCTTTTTCATGTGTAACAGGCCCAAAGATGAACAAAATTTTAGTTGATTTTATCAGAAAGTATTGGTATTTTTCTATCATTTGAGAGTGTTTTTGATGTTTGAGGTGATCTGACTGTCAGGATGTTTCAAAGTTAACATCAACAAACCTTGATCATGGTTAAAACGCTCAGATCAAACGAAAGTGTGATTATGACGCCAATAGTTGTAGAGACAGACAGAATAGAGACGTATAACGTAACAATTTTAACGCAATAGCCAATAGCAACTCTCACATTGATAACAATAGTGGCGTAATTTTGCACATATTTTTCTTCTGATCATTTTAACAGCAATCAAGTTTTGTTAACCGTTAACCGTGATAGACATAGATACTGTAGCATATGTAAAAATAGAAATATAGTCTCTTTGACTAATAAAAAACTATATATTGTATAGCTAGTAAAGATATATAAAAATGTGTGCTAGGGGGCAGTACCTGGGAGTGTTCTGCAATGAAGAGAGTCTCTCCTCAGTTTCTTCCAATGCTGCTTCCAAGTCAGCGAGGTCATCCGAATCCCTTGGAGAAAGAGAGCTCAACAAAGTGTGCTTTCTTACCTTCAAACAACAAGATCTAATCTTATCAGAGACAATACAGAGCAGACTAGTGGTCAGGTAACCCAATTATACTGTACCTTGCATCAAGATTTGGGCTTCAATATACCTAGAGCTTCATGATATACCCTCGGACACTTATGTATTCGCGGCATCTAACTTTCGCGTTTTCGCGGCAACAGCCTCTCGCGAAAATTTCATGAGCGAAACTAAACTATCATAACGAACGAGCGAAAACGCGAAATTAAATGGCTTTCTTCATTGATATTCACAATAAAATCGTCATATTAGAAATGCAGGCAAATTTTCGTGTGTGGTTGGCTCATTGGGCAAGTTTTGCTAAACTCATTATAGCTAATACACCGACTGAGCAGCTTGGCAAAACAAATAAAGATAATAAGTTTTTTTGGAAAAGCCTAGACAAATGAAGAAGATGATGATATTAGTTTAGTTATTGAATTTGTAACTGATGAGGATGACAGTCTGGTAGGGAAAGTCATAAAATTGAATAATAATTATTGTGGTGATGAATTTTATTACCTACCAAAAGCAATAACAACCCGGGGCCATGGCCACCACGGCACCGCGTGCTATAAATACTTGAATTCTAATATTGGTACAACATCAGTCACTGCGGCAGGGACCTTGACGTCATTGATAGTCCAGGAGACAAACTGCAGCAAGCGATCAAATTGCATTATTGATCTCGCCTACACATTTCTACCTGCGGTTCACAAATACAAACTACCGTACTTTTCGGACGATTAGCCGCTACTTTTTCTGATTATTTGAGCCATGCGGCTTATAGGGAGGCCTACAAGGGTGCGGCTAATCACTGTGGCTTATTCTTTCACCGCTAGGGCGCACTAACGGGAATCTCCAATTAGTGCACTTCTAGCTGTGAAAGAAAATACGAAACAATGCCTCACGGTACTGTCCCGTTAGGCACTAAGTTAAAAAGCGTCGGATAATACGAAACTATGCCGTTCTGCACTGTTCCGTTTTAAATGGCAAAGTTGCTACCACGTTAAAACGCAGTCCTTAGTTCTGCGGCCTATAGTAAGGTGCAGCTTATGTATTGTTTTATTATTGTTTTTTTTGGAAAATAAAGCACATGCAGCTTATATAAAGGTGCGGTTTATAGTCCAAACAGTACGGTAGTCCCAAATTGAAAAATATTTTGTACCAGTGGACTGGACCTGAGGAATCTAATGTTTGTTCCACTGCATTTATTTTCACATCACTATATTTTCACACTCATCACAGCTGCGAAATTAAGTTCCAGCGAAATTTTACTCTGTATGCTACTCACGAAACTAAATACTAGCGAAATATAAGTGTCCTAGGGTAGCTATTTAATTGTTTGGTGGCAATTTTTACGGTAGACAATTTGAAAATCACTACTATTTAAAGACTTCGGACAGAGTTATTATAGTAAAGATTTAGAATAGTGTCAACTCTTTCAGTACAGACAGCGTGTAGAGATCCCTCTTTAGGTGAGAAACTTTCAAGTGTATCTAGAGCCCAGTTTGAAGAAACAATGGCATGTCTATGCATGTGTATGTGTTGAGTGTGGCTGTTCTTATGCTGGTTAGTAAGCTCACTATTTAATGATTAAACTTGATGTCGATGGTCTTTCATACCTCTGTACCTAGCACAGACTATTATACCTGATTTTATAGGATAAGTCAGCAAATCTATTTTCAAATTTAGTGAATAGAGCTGATAGAAACAAGGACGTATTTATGGCTGTTAGAAAGGTCATAACCTCATGGTTGCATCTGATGGCTATATTAGCATATAATATTATATATTATAATATAATATATCTTCGATACATCTATACCGAATATCGATGATTGAAAATAACCAATCACTTCTTAGAGTTAACAAAAATGTGATCAAGTAAGTCAGCAGAGTAGAGTAAAGTCAGCATGTTGTGATGTCACAAAACTGGTATTGTCAGCATTCTTGTAAAAAAGCTTTTCGCTCACTTGTTCTCCTGTTACCTCGGTTACCAAAGAGCAAAGCCAACTTGACTTATTATTTATCAGAACATTCAGCCAAGGAAGAAATTAATTTGCTCAACATCTTTAAGTGTTGATTTTTATAAAATTAGAAAATAAGTGAGGAGTAAGAAATAACACGAAATCATACTTTTCCGAGAAATCACTGATAGAGCTGACGAACATAGTCATATGGGATCGGGTAATTCTGTTCAAACGAATTATTATAGACTTTCCAACACCGACTAAGAAAGACTGCTTCAAAAAACACAACTATCTCATTTTGCTGAATTTATAGCAAGTTATCTAGCAAATTGGACTGAAACAAGGCCTGTCAACTCAAATACACTTACAGCCTCTTCTGAGAGGTAAGTTTCATCTCTTCTCAGAGAGTTTCTTAACCTATCTAATTCTCTCTCCTCGTGGCCGTTGGAGACACGAGCATGAGGCGGCTCAATTGCAGAAGGTCGAGTGGGGCGTGGATATGCCCTCTCATTGCCAGAGCTATTGCCAGAACTGAGACTCCTGCTTAGAACTTCCTCTATATGTTGATAGGAATCATCCTGAAACAGAGTAAGAGAAGCAATGACTGCCAGTTTTAATATTGCTGTGCACTAGTAGTGCTCTCAGCAGTTTGGTGTACCATAAGGGATCATCAGGGGTAATAACTAACTACACAATAATTCATAGTGAGGCAATGTGGTCGAGTGGTGAAGGGGGTAAAGTGTTGGCCTAACAAACCAAAAGTCATGGGTTTGAACCCAGGTGAAAGGAATCTTTTTTCCCCACTTTTAAGCCTGATTTCGGACCGGTGTACGCAGGTCTTATTATGGTAAAGATTCTCACAAATCAACCTGTGGAATATTACGTGAATATCCAAGGTTTTTCTGTGATTAGCCAGTAATGCAGGGGCTGGCTTTCATGAAAAGCCAGGGCTTTTGAAAAGCAGGATTTTCACAGGAAAGTAGGGGACTATCTAACAGGCGATGCTCAGTTAGAGAGGCCTCCATGAGGAAAGTGAGTGGGCTAGGCTATTGGGTTACCATGCCTTTGGTGATAGGAAATCTGTGTGTGGTAGTCTGGGCATAAGAGACCATTGTGTAGCAGCAAGGCTGCTGATGTGGCTTGCATACAAGTTGGCACTAGGGACTGCCATGAGATTGGTGACAACATTATGGTGTAGGCATGTATCCGTAGTGGTGAAGGCTGGTGTGAAAAAGGAGGTTGGTGTGCCATCATTGCAACTTGGTGCTGCGTAACAACTTCCATGTTGTTTTGACTACACAACCCATGAAGAACTGAGCATCTCAAGAGGATAAATTGAGATCCTGTGCATACTGAATGAAAGGAATAAGATGGACTTCATTAAATTTTAACAAATCCATATTTTTATTTTTAAGTTCATTGCTAAATATCAGGTATAAGTTGTATTGGATGGTAAATACTTCAAATAGAATTAATGTTTTAATGCCTAGTGAAAGCAGACATTTAGTTAATGATACACAACCTCTACACTCAAGAGAAGCTCTATACCAACCAACCAACTCACCAACCTTTGTCTGTTATAACTCATAACAACTGCAGAGAGATATTTACCCAAACAATTCTTCCACACAACTTCTTACAAAGGCAAAACTCTGAAAAGTGAATGAAAATTTCTGCATTAACTCACATCCTCCTCGTCCTCCTTTCGATTACTCTGGTATCTCTCTGTCTCCTTATGATTCCACTTCTGCACGTTCTTGGAGAGAGCCTCACGGAAGGCCTTTCGGACTCTTTCTGACTGAAGTCTTGACTTCTGTGAGAGTACTCTTGCCGCCTCCAGCTCCTCAACTGAGTGATAAATAATTTATTAGCCAACCAACTCAGCTGCTATGCGTCTCTGGAGTGAAACAGAATATTATATAAAACTGTTAGTGATAGTGCGTGATTTGATGCTATATATGTAGTAGCTAACCAAGATAAGTTATACAGCCCCATTTAATGTTGAGCGCTGTGATTTTAGTTCTACTTCTAACAAATTGCAGTATATATGCGGTATATTATGTTATACATATATGTATAACATATTATATGTACAACATATATGTATAACGTATATGTATATATGTTATATATATATATATATATATATATATATACATATATGTTATACATATATGTTATGCTCGTATTTAGTTATTTTATAAAGGAAAAGTTAATTTGAGATACCAGTGAATTGACATATGAGCTTATTCCCCGAACACGTAAAGCTGTCAAATTATGACTGTATTGGAATAAGTCTGTAGTAAGGATTTGCTTTGACAAACACACAGTTACATACCCTAAAACCTCCAATTGAACGCCATCTCTATTTAAACGCCCACCTCTAATTGAACGCTACCTGTATTTGAACGCTACTATGAGAACAGGGTCGAAAAATAGAGTGCTACCCTCTATTATAACGTCACCCCTATTTGACCGCTACTTTGACATCTTAAAAGTTTTGAAGATGTAGTCTATCCTCTCATACAGGCTGATGAGAGGATAGACTGCATCTTCAAAACTGACAGTAGCTAAAAGCTAAGTACAAACAATTCTTCAAACCAATTAAAGTTTTAACTCCATACTTTGTGTTGCGCACTCTTTATTCACTTTACTTAAGTAATTATCTTTTAGATGTGTGTATATGTGCAGAGTGTATGTATACATATATACCTTGCACTCTCTGTAAGACACTTAAAATAAACAGACACCTTTGTGCACACCCGAAAGCCTACAACTTGAGGATAGTAATTTTGCACATTACATTGTATATGATTATCCACACATGTATATTTTCTAACTGCCAATCAAAAGTATCATATAAAATTTGCATTAAAATTGTCTGAGACTAAAGGTGTTGAAATATGTGCCAATTAGCTTTACTGTCATTATTGCATGGGCTCAGGCAAGCCAGTACATATCAGAAGTTTTAGAGGGGAAGCAACCCCATTTAGATAGAACCATTGATAAAAATGTAACATCATTTTCATATCCATTCTTTGTGAGATATAATACATGAACACCCTTCCTAGAAATTTTCTGGTAACACAATTTGTGTGTCTAATAAATGTGCCCTCAGCATTCTAGTTTGACATATACATGTATGTAGGTATAAACTTTTATTGGTGTTGGTAATCAATAAAAAATGTTTTTCGTTACACGGCAAAAAAATTGTGAGATGCATAAACACAAAACTGTTAAATTAGACAAACCTTGTACGGACAGCAAAAATTATATGATCATTAACCTGCTGAGCAAATTTATATTTACCTGCTGAGCTAATTATGAAAGAATCTTGATGTAAATGCAGAACTAAAAACCTAACCATCAGATATTGGTAAAGAGTACTTGGCAAACATCACCCACATCCAAGGACAAGTAGTAGCACCTGACAGACCTGCCTGAAGTCGGGCCAGCTCAACCCTCCGTTCCCTTTTAGTCTTATCAGCCAATGTCTCATCGTCATGACAAGTTGAGTACGCTGTGGCATGTCTCGGTCGGTATAGAGATGAAACATCATGCCCAACTTGACCATTTGATGATCGATAAAAAGAGTTACTATAATCAGTAACACCGTTGGACAGGTGCTTGATCGGAATTTCTCTATCTCTATCATGTCGAGGTCGCCACTTGCGTGACTCCCAGTCTTGATCAAGAACGCCCAACTGAAACACAAAGGTCAAGGTCACCTGGCACTTCTCATACATAACATTTTTTTTTATTCCAATGTGTACTGCACATCAAACTACAGTGTAATTATATAATACCTAATTACAGAAGACCAGATCCTTAAAGCAAGTGTGACAAGTACATGTCCACACCTGAAAATGAAACCAACAAATGTTTATCATATACATATGATTCATACATATGGTACATACACACATATGTCATTACTTTTACCATCTGTAAAAGTAATGACATATAACAAAGACATATAACAGCCCGATGTGAGGCAATAAGTTGCATAAAAAATAGTATTACGAGGTCTGATCCAAAAGTTCCCGGAATGGAGTTGTATACATTTGCATATTCGCACGATGGAAAAAACCCATTGCAGCGTTTGCTGGAAAACACCTCCGAAGTGTTTTCACAAAATTTCAGGTTGCTATGACAACGCGTTCTCATGTGAGCTGACGATATCTCAAGGTCTGTCAGGTACATCAGTTGCTTTTTTTTTAAATTTATCGTCATGTCTAATAAACCAGAACAATGTATTTGCATTAAATTTTGTGTGAAATTAAGGACGACAAGAATATTATGACCTTCAAAATAAATTTTTGATCATTCGTGAAAGCTTCCTTAAAATCGTTGCAAGCGTGCATATTGAGCTCTTTTTGGTCATCAGTTAGCAAGCGTGGCACGAACTTTGCTGCGACTCGTCCCGTGTTTAAATTGTCAGTTAAAACTTTTTGAACAGTTTCAAAACCAAGTCCAGTCTCTCAAGATATTTTTTAATGTAATGGTTAAATGGCGATCTGTCATAATTAGTGACCTCACACTGTCGATTTACGAGCAGGTTCGTGACAACGCTGGTCTGCCAGACCTCGCTTCATCTTCAGTGCTGTCTCTACCTTCACAAAAACGTTTGTACCACTAAAAAATTTGTGTCTTCTTTAGAGCAACATCTCCAAAAGCAATATTTAACATTTCAACTGTCTGAGTACTTGTTTTCCCTAATTTCACACAAAATTTAATGCAAATACGTCGTTCCGGTTTATTAGACATGACGATAAACTTTTTTTTAAAAGCGACGGATGTACCTGACAGACGACATATCGTCAGCTCACATGAGAACGCGTGTCATAGCAACCCAAAATTTTGTGACAACACTCCATAGATGCTTCCCAGCAAACGCTGCAGTGGGCTTTTCCATCGTGCGAATATGCAAATGTATACAACTCCACTCCGGGAACTTTTGGATCAGACCTTGTATGCTGAACAGATTTAAATTGTAAACATACAACAGTTTCAAATAATTCAGGCTGCAAGGTAAAATCCTAATAAATCTTATCGTAAAGACATGATTTCATAGAATGGTGGTTTACCACACTCACACAAGTTTTTAAAACTGTTTATATTGAATTGATATTTGCTTCCTAAAGTTTTATATTAAATGACAGTTTGGATTAATAACCAGACTAGTATATATATATATATATATCATTGATCAGTTTGTCAATAAAGCGTAATAAATTTATTGTAACAATACCTATTGTTTTTATCGAAAATGTAAAAATTGGGATAGACTAACAAAATGCAATGCAGAATTTTATAGAGTGTTGCATTTAGTAGCAACAAGATCATCAACACATGCTAACTATGTAAACATTGCTGCTGCCACTCAAATGATGTATTTGGTGTGGTAAGTTTTTTTCTCCAGTTCTTATGTAGAATGAGGTCATCAGTTAACTGCTAGGGAATCCCATTCATCTTTAACCCTTTCTTGCATGAATATAGTTGCCATTGAGCTAGAGGAGAATAAGCAAGCAAAAACTGCACATTTACACACAAAATACACAGAACATTTATTATTTTACTTCCACCCCATCTTATACATATGTAAAAATTAATGTCCTCATATGGGGACGCCATGCATTTATGAAACAATGCGCTTTGTCCTCATATGAGGACAAACAACAGTTGGTTGCATTATAGGCTGTAATCAGACAAAGTCACTTGGTATGATATGCTCCAAAGCATTCTGGGCAGAGAGCTTTTTTGCAAATTCTGCACAAGTATCTTGTTTTGCTGTGGCAGGTTGGAGCAACACATCGGCTTGCATATTTCATAGCTGACTTTTCTGGCCAGTGTCCAGCATCAAGGTTGTATCTAAAGTGATTCAACCTGTGTTGTGAAAATTGTGAGCTTTTAAGTTGTAGGGTTGTAGCAATATGCACATGCTGACTAAATAAACATTCTTACAAGTAAAAATTTTAAAATAAATGAGTAAACTATTACTTTTACTAAAATTATTAGTAAACTCAAGACTATTCAGTAAATGAAAATTTCATAATGATCACTTTGCTTACCTGATCTCATCTGGTACCCTCGTTCTGATGTTTGTTAGACAAGGAGGGTGTACATATGAGCTTGATGGCCTCCCTTTTCTTTGATTTGACATTGTCCAGCCTTGTGTAATTAGCGCTTGTGCCACAGAGCTGCGGAACTCAAGCAAGTCAACGCTGTCTCCATGTTCCCAGCGATGGATCAGCCATCCATTCACAATTGTGACATTTACAAAGTGAAAAAACAGACGTAAATACCAACGCTTGTGCTTCAGGCTGTGCCTGTAACATGAAATCAGAAAATCTGTTAAATCTACTCCTCCCATATGTTTGTTATAGACTTCAATAGCACGAGGCCTGATAACATCTACATGCTTCTTTGCTTTTTTGTCCCATCGTTGTACTACGCTGGTTGGTTGCATGCCAACAAATGTGCTTGCAGTGTAGACAAAATTGTTATCATTCCACTTCACAATGGTGATGTTGTCTTTGTTGGTAGCATAGGTAGCACTTCCTCTTGTTCTCATACCTTTATCACAAATCAAAACCTCATCTGCGCCGCATAGCCGGTTTTTGCGGAGAGTACCAACAGCATATATCTTCTTCTTCTTTAGCTCGGTCAACAGCTCCAGCGTTGTAAACAAGTTGTCAAAGTAAACCTTATGGTTCTTGCCAGCCAAACGGTCTGATAACCGCATCACAACATCTGGGCTCAGTCCTAGGACTTTTTCAGGTCTATTACCGCTTGCTCCTTGATACAATTCAAAGTCATAAACGTAGCCTGACACACCTGATCTCACCCATATTTTGTAACCCCATTTCTTTGGTTTACTCTTGATATATTGCTTTAGACCACTCTGGCCAGTGAAAGGAACCATCTGCTCATCAATACTATGACATTCTTCAGCATCTACACTTGTAAGAAACCTTTTCCGAAGAGCTTCCATCACAGGGCGCAGCTTCCATACTTTATCAGTAGAGTTTGCATCATGCTTTTCATTGTCTACAAAGTGAAGGTGACGGCGTATGGCTTCAAATCTATTGACACTCATTGCATCAGCAATCAATCCACATCGAGTTCCTTGGTTGCTGGACCAATACATCCGTAATCTTGGATATCTTATGTAGGTGATCACAATGTTTATCCCCAAAAAAACCATAAGTTCCCCTCTTGTAAGATTGAATGCAGAGTTGATGTTTACCTGCGAGGCGTACAGATTTGTGTTATACACAATGTCATCTAGCAAGTCATTGTCAAAAAAATGCTTGAATATATTGACTGGTGTTTCAGTATTTGCAAGGTTTACTTGACGTTTACCAGTAAAGACAGGTTCGTTATGCGCATAGTCGTTGTCATTGTTGATTGTCCAACTAGTTGATGCTTTGATAATGGTTGATGGTATTGCTTCGTTTCGACCAAATGTTGAAGGTGTAGAGTTAGCAACTGGTGGTGTCTTACACATTTGCTCCTGTGAAGCTGCAGCTGAAGTAGATGCTGAAGAACCAGAAGTCGACCCAACGGCCACTTTTCTTCTTTTCTGTGGCAAAGGAGTTGTTGCGACGGCTGAAGTAGAAGGTTGAGAAGGCGGAGAACAGACAGAACTCAAACTGCTGTTGCCATAGAATTTTTTACTGCTCAAACTGAAAGTGTTTGCAGAGTATTCCCAGTCAGAGTCATCGCTAACCTGTTCCTCTGGAGCATTCACATTGTAGTCTGCGTCAAAATCACTGCAGTCACCCGATGATGAAATGTAGCCATCTTCAGAGTCTGAGCATAAAATAGCCTGCAGTGCCTCAGAGGCTGCTTTTCTGGAGCGCTGACTACTCATAGTTGAGAGATGCAGAAACTTCAGCAAGACTAAAACAATGTAGACAGTGTTATTATCAACAAAATTTCTAGTGAAGACTTTATGCATAATGGAATTTTCATTCAATTATTGCATGATGTCCTCAAATGAGGACAATTCATTTAAGCCACTTTGAAAGTTTTACAAGCTTGTGAACAACATTGTTATGTTTCAATCATTTACCTGAAAGACTGATCAAGCTCAGAAAAAAAAGACACTTTTCTAATAAGAAGAGGAACTGAAGAAATAACAAAAGAATCACTGATAATTAGCAAACTCACCTTTTGCACAGCTGCCTGACTTCAGATTTCCCTCCAGGCCTTGACCTACTTCTTATGACCTCAATAACAGTACAACAGGAGAGAACAATTTGTAGAATATTGATTGAATGATACAAGGAAAAACAACTTCTAATTTTTAAGTTTAAAAATTGGATGTAGTATTTTGTCCTCATATGAGGACGTCATGCAAGAAAGGGTTAACCATGCCCCCCCCCCAAAACTAACAACAGAACATTATGAGAAATCTTGTACCACTCCAGGTAAGTATCCATCGTTTTTTTGACGTCATCAAGCCGGTTGCACATGCGCTCGTTCACGAAAAAGCCGCCATATTTGTATAAAACGATCGTTATTCTTTTATTTAATGGTACTTTTTGGTGTTGTTTTGATACTATAATAAAAAAATCGCAAAAAAGCATCATTTTCAAAGATTCATTGCAAAAGCTCCGTGTTTTTAATAATAAAATTGTCTATAAAGATGGCCGACAACGATAAAATGACGTCACGAAAAAACGAAGGATAGTTTGTAAAGTGATACAAACCTACCAAAGACTTGAAAGACGCTAGTGAAGAAGCTAGAGCTCGTAACAAGATGAATGTAACACGGATATTGAAACATTGAAAGGAACCCAAGATATTCAACCATTGGGAGAAAAGATGGATACTGCTACAAGACAGCTGGCTCAACAATAGGCTTGAGACACACCTCAGAGTTGAACCTCGTGTCAGCCACGCGCATCTCTCTCAGGTCATTCCTTAGGGTATGCACCTGACCTCTGTACTCTCTCTCTTCTTCACGCATATCAGCTTCTATTTCCTGCTGCCTCCGTTCAAGTGCCCTCGACAAGATATCCTCAGCACGAACTGCTTCCTGCAGGTGCACATCGTGTCAAGTGATTGATATTTATGCAACCAGCAATAATGCAACAGGAACATGAAATCTACAATCGAGATAATCTCTTTATTGATGTTATAGAAACATCTGTGTATTTAGCATTACAAGTTATAGTTGTCTCCCTTACTAACAGACAGCGTCTGCAGCCTAATGAACATGGTATCTTCTAAGCAAGAGATTGCCTATTCAGTTATAGCTAACAGAGCTTCTGTGGCCTAATGAACAAGATATCTCCTAAGCAGGGGATTGTGGGTTCGAGTCCCACCAGGGGTTACATTTTTAGTTAGCATGGAATAACACAAGAATTCTGTTGCATGATTGTCTTTGTTTACTGTCAACAGTGTCTCTGTGGCCTAATGGATACGGCATCTGCCTCTTAAGCAGGGGATTGTGGGTTCGAGTCCCACCAGGGTTTACATTTTTAGTTAGCATGGAATAACACAAGAATTATGTTTCATGATTGTTTTTGGCTATTGCCAACAGTACCTCTGTGGCCTAATGGATAAGGCATCTGCCTCCTAAGTAGGGGATTGTGGGTTTGACACGTACTAAAAGTTACATTTTTGCCTTCTGCTGAACAAGGCAATTATGTTTTAATAACAATGTAAAATTAAGAGTGGAGTCTTTTTCAACTCGCATATATGAGTTTGACCCACACGAGCGGCCAAGGTTTTTGAGTGAATAATCAACTTTCTTGAATAGCACAGGAGCCTACAACTCCAGTGACACTCATAGTTCCCCTGTGGTTTCAAAAGCAAGGCCATTAAAACACTGACTTTTGAATTTGAATTTTATAATATTATAAATATAATAATATAATATTTATATATATAATGATATATAATTTTATAACATAACAATGTGTAGGAAGCAAAAGGCAAGCTATGAGATGCAAAACTCTAACGCCACTCACTTTTGCTCGCAGCCTATGAGCACTTGTATACTCATCATCCGATGTGTAGCCTCTATTATGCCTGCCAGCTCTACGTGTCGAGTACGACTGGCGAGGAATCAGAACAGGCTGGTTGAGGTCGGTGAGACTCAGACTACGGCTCATGTTCACATCCGTGCCAGGTTCATACCGAGATACTCTGTAAGAGAAGATGACTGCTGCAGGTGAAAAATCATTACAAAGGGAAGATAACCCCAAGTTATATCGTTAACTAGAAGTTAACAACTTGTGTTATACATGAAGGCTCAGTCCAAACATATTGACCAGCAAAGAGAAGACAACTAGTAATAGGATGATTGTGAATATATTGTGATAAGTTTTTTCTAATATAAACATTTTCTTACCACTCTGCACTGATACAGTATAGCATGACTATCATAATTATAGAGACCAAGAAACAACCAAACCAACTCTACTCCCACGATATATTAATAAGAAATTTCTCTGAAGCATTTAAAATGCCGGCGCAATGCTATTAGTGCGCGATTCCAAATGCTTGTCTTAAAATGCCATTTTCTCAGATAAGGCGGTGTAGATATATCAACAACCGATGATAGTACGACTTAAAATTCCACAGAAACGACCACTTACAAGTTTCTCAAAGTACTTGTCTCCCTTTCCAGGTTGGCATACGCTGAAGTTGTTCTCCTACAATGTATGTATATATGTATAACACACCATTTGCCAGTGATATTGAGTTGTTTGGCTGTAATCCCTTAACTTTTCAATATGGAAAGAAACCTCATACAGACGCTGTTGTATTATGAGGCCTCCATTGCACTGTAGAGTTCTATGAACTTGGCCAAATGTTTTTGGACACGACAAAGAGATATTGATTGCCCAAGTTTTTAGTTTCTTCCTTTTACATTAAAGATACACCGTAAATCCAGCGTACAAGTCAACCCAGCGTATAAGTCGAGGCCTAAAGTTTGCGTTAGAGATCTTGGTTTTGACATGTACCTTCCGTATAAGCCGACCCCCTTCTCTGGCTCAAATCATTTGTTTGCTAATAGTTCAGTCAGCATCAAAGATGGGCGATGCGTAGCTGAGAACATGGTATTAAAAAACGCCCATGTTTTTTGTGCCATCGGCACAAAAAAATGAACAACAATAAACAACGATGAACGTACAACAATGAACAAAAGAACAAGATATGACAGTTCTAGTGAAGACCACAAGGCACGAAAACAATACTTCACCATCGTATTGGCCCATGTTTTTAACAGAAAAGCCAAGCCGCAAGACATATTTTTGTCAGGAATCCTGACTCATGTACAAGAAAAATGATGGATGATAGTGGGTGTGTCAAATGAATTATCGAAGTGTGGGCTTGTAGGCAAATATTACGAAAAAGGCATGAAATTCGAAAAAGAAACGTTATTCCAGATCAGAATCCTTGCGATGACGATTTAAATGGTAAAGAATGTGACTTTGTGTTTGATCCACCTCATGTTGAGTAGGATTACTAGTTTTTTACTATTTTATGAATAAATCTCTACATGTATATGTCATATCATGTAATTTTGATTTGCATTGGTTTTTTGAAATTGAATTTTACTAGAATTCGTGTCATAACAAAAGCGCTACTGTTGTATAAGTCCAGGATGGATTTTCAATTTTTAGGTTTGAAATTCTGTGTCAAATTTTTTACTTATACGCAGGAACTTCCGGTACATGTATGCGTCGGCAATTTTTTAGTTTTTATTTAGAGCCTGCACAAACAACGATTTTATCATGAAGATAATTCAAATACATACAGTTTTTGAATAATACATACACCCAACAGTTTTTGAGGCACCAAACAACCAATTGATCTTCTAAGGGATGCCACTGTCGAGTACATATTTGATAAAGCATGTAACTCTCAGGCTAGAGATTAGGATTGAAGCCTCGGCCTCTAGCATGAAGGTTGATAGGGGTTGCAGACTCTCCATTTTGGCTACAGTTGTTGAGTGTCTTTTTAACCTTCTGGGCTCTCCAGCAATAAGGCGCAGACACAGCTGACCAAGTTGATAGAACTTCACAGTACAATTATAGAGCTATTATCATAGAAAGCCTCCATTCCCAATTCACAAATGGAGTTCATATATTCAAAATCGAGGGATCGCAGATGAATACATCTTTCAACAACTAACTGCCAGGCGATCTTTATGTTTCCATGATGCAGATAATGCTGATTTGGAGTTGTGCGCACATTGAGTTACCGTGAGATAAGTGTTCATTGGACATTGCCGTGTTGCGGATTAACGCGGACGCTTTGTTAAAAACGATAATGAACTCTACGCCAGAGATTATAGCGATGCACTCCTGTCTCATCAAATTGTAATAAGAATGACCGAAATGTGGGCAATGTTTAAAATAGAATAGCATTTTCTTGCCCATCATTCGTAAAAGCCTTTCCACCTTTGGCAACCATGAAACATTTGGTGAAAATCTGCAAATAACAAAACTCGCATGACTTGCATATTTTTGCTGTTTCCACCATGTGAATGATGCAGACTTGCGGATTAACCGCCTCATGGAAACATAGCGAGTGTAAACTAGTAGAATGTATGCCTTGTCCTTGATGAGCTGATCACATTTCGATTACCAACCGATGCTGAGAATCCTCAACCACCTGTTTGGTTCCATTATAAACATTATTATTATTCCGTCATCAGACATCATATCAGAGTATCATTTAGAATGTATCATGGCATGATAATAACATCATTGCACATTTAGTGAGCATGGAGGGCAAATGAAGCTGCTAACACCATTTACTCTTCCGCACATCAGGTAAACTTTTATTATTAGATAATCCAAACCTGACGCAAAAAGTCATCGAATATCAAATAATGAATTTGTAAATTTGAACATCCAGTGTAACTTTAGAGCAGTGCCTCTAAGCTCGTATGTGACGTATTGCTACTACACCAACCCGGCCTTATATTATCAGCGTTCAACGAGTTTCCGAAGTTTCCAGTGTAACAAATATACAAATATGAACTGTGCTACCTGCCAGGGTATTAAAAATCAGCTTATGAACAATGAGAGGTAATGAGAGTTGCCTGTCACTTGCCATTAGCCAGGCACATTGCCAATGGATAATTTGAGTAAGCTTACTAATAAGGGCTACCCCTCTCGCAACGGTAAGCCATGACTTTGTGTCGTGACCGAAAGCGTAGCATATTTGCTCCCATATAGCAACATATATATTGCCTAGCCAATCTATTAAGCTCCTGTAGCTCAGTTAGTAAAGTGTCGGACTGGTGAACGGGTGGTTCCGAGATCAAAGCAATCTTTATTCCAAGATTTTAATAGCTACAGCTGGACATACATGAATACAACGATGACAAACTTTGAGAAATACAGTCAAACATGGATAACTCGAACTTCAAGGGACCGAGCAAAAGTGTTCGAATTATCAGAGCGTTCAAGTTATCAGAGCACTGTCACAAGTCCATATATTTACTTATTTATTAGTAGATACATGTACATATACAAACTATAATATAAATCAAAAGCACAAATGGCTTGTTTCAAATTAAATGCTTCTAATGTAAAGTTTAAAACGTTTTCATGAAAAAGTATAGAGATTTTTCTATCACTTGAGATTGGTTTGTTGTTTGAGGTGATGTTATTGCCAGGACGTTTTTCAGAGTGACATTGGCAAAACTTGATCGTTGTTGAAATGCTCAAAAGAAAAGACATTTTTTTCTTCTGGGGTTTTACCCACGATCAATTTTGCCGTTTTTTCTTGAAGTTTATGCAGATTACCTTACTTTACCTGTGATTCGTTAAGAGCAACACTCCGAGGCAGTTCAATTAGAAGTTTTACGAGGTTTTACGGTACATTCTATATCACTCACGCTTTTTTAATAGATACTTATTGAATGTACACACGTATTCTGTGTTTAGGTCAAACGATGAATAGTTTTTTGTAGCTCAGACAACGTATACGTTTAATTACAACATTTTTTAAGACGTTTTAAACATTCAACATTCCGACGTTGATTCAACACGGAATCAACGTCGGAAAACTATTCATCACGGGGTAGCCGGGTCACGCACTCAAGGATTTTCGCCACGCACATACAAAACAACATGTGATTTTTGTTTTGTATGTGCGTGGCGAAAATCCTTGCGCGCATGACCCGGCTAGCCCGTGCTATTCATCGTATCGCAGTATAAATCAAATTTCACCAAACTTTTAGAAAAGTCGTTGACAAAAATATTTTGCCGATGGTGGTAATAACGACGCTTATGAATTACGAAAAGATGAAGTTTACCTCTATGGCTTTGAATAAAGTGATTTTCTAAAGCGATAACAACCGTTTCGGTAGCCGTTGGGCAAAAAAACAGTTCGAATTAACAGTGTTGAGTTCGAGTTATCTATAGCAATTTATCATTACGTGGGAACGGACCAAAGGAAATGTTCGAATTAACCATGTGTTCGAGCCATCCGTGGACGAGTTATCCATGTTTGACTGTATATATATATATATAGATTACAAATCTACAAATATTTGAAGTCATTTAATAGCAAAAAAGGCATCAAAGCTATAAGTTCTTATGAACCTATGCTAATTAAAGATAACCTACCATGGGTTGTCTACCCCTACAGAATATGTCATTCAAATGCAATTTTTTAAGAAAACGATGTTATTCGGAGTGTCTGTGATTATTAAAAGCTAACGGCAAAAAACTAGGTGTATTCATGTAACTTTTAGTCATTAATATTATTGTTAAATAGAGCCATAGTATCTATTTTTAACAGTGCAGAAAACTCCGAATAACCGCAGCTAAATAAAAAGTGTTATAGCTGAACAGTTATGAAAGTGAAGTTATCTGCACTATGAAGGAATAGCGAGGAATGTCGGCATAGACATGGTAATATAGTGGATATAATAGTAAATTATTCAACTTCTCTATGACATTTTTCACTACTGATAGTAATCTTAACATATGAAGAGCTTAACCAAACTGGGGGAGTGTAAACGCAACCATCTTTTGACAAGCTATGTACAGCAACACGGAGTACAGCAACATGGAGTACAGCAACACGGAGTACAGCAATCCTTATTTAGGAGATTAATGGGATTTATATATTAGATATATGTATATTTATGCATTTCAATTTTTATATTGTATCTTTTTAATTAATTCACTTTTTATTTTTTTAAGAACATTTTTCAACCGTGAAGTACTGAAACCTCAAAAGGTAAGCCGCGAAGTAGCGAGGAGTACTGTATTTACATTTTGTGGATAAAAAGGCTTCAGTACAACATTTTACATCCACATCTCACGTATAGGAGGGGTTAGACAATGAGTCAATGGGGTCATGCCTGGTATAGACTTAGAACTAAGTTATATACCTGCGACGAGCCAGATCTGCACCATACTCCACCTCATCTCTAGGGCTATTAGCGGAATTGATATCACTTATGGTACCAAACGACCTATCAGCAGTTTTAGTTTTAGCCATCGTTCCTTCATACGGGGTGGATGTTCTGTTTAGACCCGCCCCCACCCCGTCTGTCGTGTATGACCGGCGGTGAGCAGTGTATGCTGCCCTATACGCATCATCTAAAACAAATCAACACATGAACTGATAAGCTTACAGGATTTGAACAAATATGTATAACGCTTCTTCAGGAAGTTTTAAAAAAGATAATGGCTGTTTTATGAGTTTCTACTAGCCATTTTGTGACAAACAAATCCCAGAATATTAACAAAGCAAACAAGACAGGCGTGTACGCTAGAGTTAATCAGTAGATGAAGATTATGCGGACGACTGCAACTAAAATATCAATGGGACTGGATGCAATTCCAAAATATAGTACTTAACAAGTTGATAGCATTAGTATTATAAAGACAGGGAAATAATATCGGCACGTACTATATAAGCATGCAAATAAAAACCAAAGGTGCTTGGTGAAGTTTAAACCAACATCAATTCAGATAAATGCTGCCATTTGCTAAGCAAGGCAGCAACAATATAAAAAGGAAAGAGATTTCCTTCATGGAGCAAAAAGCTCAAACAAACATTTTCACCAACTTACGAAACAATGTCAGTGAAAGAAAAGATTTGCGCAATAATTTTAAACAGATTTGTCCTCTCCACACACGGAAAACTTTTGCATTTATATAATTAGAATGTCAATGCTGTTACCCACAACAGACATTTGGCAGAATAAGCAAAGTAAAACGACACACTATAAATAAAACGAAGTATCGGTATACAGATACAAGAATACTTGAACTTCTGTCAAGCTGTATAGGAAAACAAAACAGCTGAGCCATAGAAGAGGGTCAGAAATCAGTTCAATCAAAATGTCACATCAAGAATTCTATGACATGACTCATGATCGTCCACAAATTATTCAGAGATTCTCATTACACTAGTCAACAACAGCACCAATTACAACTCTTCTTGCCATCCTGACAAGTACTGATATGAAGAACCCACCTGAATGCGAAGGTAGCGACGACGTAAACTGCGTGTCTCCTTGTCCTGCGGCAACAGGCTGGGGTATGAGACCTAGCTTCTCCCGCATAAATCGACTTTTGTATCCCCCTGCAGGTTGTAGTGGCACGTCACTCGCTGACGGATGAGAGACAGCTGAAGTTTTTGAATGTTTGCTAAGGTGTCGTTCCGAGTACGGAGGGTGTCTTCGCCATGAGTGCTGGTCTGTAATTAAAAAGAATTGCCATGTAAGAAATACAAACGAAGTGGAAAGTAAAATTAACCAGATTTATTTTGCCTTCCAAGTTTTTAGTTTAAATGCAAATCTATTATCTATTCTTACAACCATTTTCATAGACTTTGTTCCCGTGTGAATGATGAGACCGGCGGAAGTTGAATGGGACCAGCATCGAACTACCAGGCACGCTGGTCAACAATTTTCCTACCAGAAGTTTAAGCTGTTGAAGATAGACAAACATGGACAATTGAATCGTTAAAAAAGTGCTTGCAAGTGAATAACCTTCAAATCTAACCTATGTTTCTTGTTAAGTTCGCAAGATTTCAAAACATTTTGCTTCTGAGCATAAGTACTTCTGATAATCCGTTGACATGAGAAGGTAGTCAGCTAGTCTGATTTGAATAACTTTGATGAGGTAACAGAGTGTTGGTGGAAAGATGATTTATGACCAATTCTTTACATTTTTCAAAGTAAAACCACTTATTCACCAACAATTTATTTTTAATTGCTTATTGTAAGGCTGTGGGGGATAAGGGTTCCATTACTCTGAGGGTACTATGAACATAGAGAGTACTATGAATATGTTTACTATGAACATAGAGAGTACTATGAACATGTTTACTATGAACATAGAGAGTACTATGAACATGTTTACTATGAACATAGAGAGTACTATGAACATGTTTACTATGAACATAGAGAGTACTGTGAACATATTTACTATGAATATAGAGAGTACTATGAACATGTTTACTGTGAACATAGAGAGTACTACAAACGTGTTTACTATGAACATAGAGAGTACTATGAACAAGTTTACTATGAACATAGAGAGTACTATGAACATGTTTACTATGAACATAGAGAGTACTATGAACATGTTTACTGTGAACATAGAGAGTACTATGAACATGTTTACTATGAACATAGAGAGTACTATGAACATGTTTACTGTGAATATAGAGAGTACTATGAACATGTTTACTGTGAACATAGAGAGTACTACAAACATGTTTACTATAAATATAGAGAGTACTACAAACATGTTTACTATAAATATAGAGAGTACTACAAACATGTTTACTGTGAACATAGAGAGTACTACAAACATGTTTACTGTGAATATAGAGAGTACTACAAACATGTTTACTGTGAACATAGAGAGTACTACGAATATGTTTACTATGAACATAGAGAGTACTATGAACATGTTTATTGTGAACATAGAGAGTATTATGAACATAGAGAGTACTACGAACATGTTTACTATGAACATAGAGAGTACTACGAACATGTTTACTATGAACATAGCACTCCACAGATACCAACGGAGAATAAACTAGAGACAAAAGCTGGAAGACTCCAAGGCTTGAACTATTGACCTCTGCAATCAGGAGTTGATGTGTAAAGCTGCATGTCTACTAGCTATCATTAGCTGTCAGCGGATTTTCGTGACTAACAATTTGCTTTGCAAATGAACTCATTTACTGATCGACAATGAATTATGCATGCAAATACGTTTGTCATTTTTATTAATTACTAGTACTATGGCAGTTTGTGCTGTAAATAATCGTCATGTGAGCCGATAAATCACAGAAAATAACCATCTCTACAATAATTCCTAGGTGCCAGGAAGTGATCAATTGATGCGAGTGCTAGAGTTCGAGTCTCGTATGATACAATTATTTTTCTCAATCTCTAACCATTGCTTCAGACAGATGGAAGGAGATGGCTTTTATCATAGTAAAAATTAACTTTTTATGTGTGAGAAAATGAAGTTGTGTTTGATTTACTTTGATCGGTTATCATTATTGAACAACCAATCGTAAATTTAACAAGTTTAAACTGCAGCTCAGCTGATCGTTTAAAACATTTTCATTCAATCAAAAAAGTTGTCAAATATTTTGAAAGTTTTTTGTGATCTACCGAGCTGATACCAGGATCAGGCCCGCTAGGTCACACCAGTTCCTGACAGCGTATCACTATGACAAAAAAAATCGTGTGTGTGTACGCAAGAATTTGAAAGGAAAGCAAGCCTTCCCAAATGGTATGTAATACGCGTGCCTTCACTCCCCCAGCGCAAGGTTTAGTGCACAGCTCAAGAATACAGTTACTATACTATAATTTACCTATGCTAAGATTGATTGTTAATTATACAGACTCTATTGATATTGCCTTTGAAAACTAACAAGGAGCGTGCCAAAGCCAGTGAATTATGAATATACTGCATCACTTGCTACCCCTGTCCCCACTAACATACGAATACACCTGCTTGTCCTTGTCAAAGCATGGGCCAGCGAACGCTTACTAGAGAATCAAAACAGTATAGGGGAAGCTGTGAATTATTTAAGGAAAGAAACTGATGCATGATGTAGCAACATCCCAATAGATCAGCAGCTTTTATTTAAACAGATACGACCTTAATCTTGACCTTGATATAACTCGACCCTGAACTCAACTAAGCGGAGCACCTATGACCCAAAGCTAACCCAGAGCAGCTATGGCCAAAATCGCTGATCTTTTAAACTTTTGTTGTGGATCTTTCAAGTCTAATTTACAAATTCTTATGTTATTTTACTTCCATTATACTCTCGCTGTAGCTTTAAACCTAAGTTGTTGATCACACATCAAAATTATTTTATATTCTACTTCAGAGCTCTCAGTACATTTTGTTAAAAATTGACCCTTTATTGTGCAACGACACAGATTAACAGATTATGACAAGATTTAAATCTTTAATCAAAGATTCACAAGTCTGGCTTGCAAAAGTTTCACTCCACTGGAGCTAACTGTTCAGCTATATATGGTGTAACATTTTCACGTGTCACGTAGCAGATTGACAAGCGAGGAAAAAAGTTAGAAATGGAAACATGAATATTCGTTTGATTATATAAATCGTTGGCTTGATATAATACGATTATTTATCGTTACCCCACAGTTCAGCTTCCACAGCTGCAGTACTTTGTGCGATAAAAGATATTTGTTAAAAATTAAAGAAAACAAATAAAAAAACTACAATACATAAATTTTTTCACGAAGTAAAAGAATATTCCTAAAAATTGGGTAATTTAAAATATAAAATAAAATTTTAAAAACTAAAACATGCAAACCTCAAAATTATCAAATGACTAAAGTTTTTGGTCCCCCTAGCTGTGCTTTTCATATCATGAGCTGGCACACCAATCCTATCTTTACATACAGACATAGATAGACTCAACCGCAAAGGCTCATCAGCGATGTGCAGATAAATCCCACAAAAAAACCAAAAGATCGCAACAGCGCCATCCCATGGGATTGAAGGCCTTTACCAAGGGACCTAGTCAATGTAAAGGAGCGATAGCCTCTTAATTCATTTCCTATTCATGATGAGAATTGACAAACAAGGAATAGACATTAAGCACCAGCGAAACTCAATTTGCTGTCAAGACAACGAGATAGAACAGCGTAACGCTGACGGTCGCTTGTTTACTGCGAACTCCTCGACCAGCTTTCCTCACAATAGCTTGTTATTCGATACGGGATAGGCAACGGGCGCTTAGTTTGTCAATAAATACTTCACTCAATGGTAATCCTAGCTAATTGAATGCTTAATTTCATAGCTTTTTGTTTATTCAGACTGTTATTCCCTAATGAAACAGTCTACTCCATGCCACGCCTGCTGGAGTACCCTTCCAACCGATGCTGGCAGTCATCTATTGCATGCTCTGAAAGACTTCTATCCTTAAGCAATATCGCTACACACAACACATCTTTAAAAATCAAACAGATATCTTAGTTTCTAAAATAAAAATATAGTTTTTATTTACCCTTACAAAGCGGCTATATACAACCTTTGATAAACCTGTTTCAGTGACCTTTGATAAACCTTATTTCAGTGACCTTATCTTCCTGCTTACCTTTTCTGCTTACCTTTCTGGTTACCGAACACCACACACGGAAGCGTGAGCATAAAACTATGACTTATCAACTAGGAAATACCTCATACACACAGGAGATGTAACCGAGCTTAGCACCAGTCAAAAATTGTGATAAGCGGAAAGATAAGAAATCTGATAAGCGATAAAAAACACTGAATAAAAAACACTGAAAAAGTTATTTTTTATCCTTTATACAATGTATACAAGGTATGTGAATGTGTAGGCCTACAAAAATACCCACCATTCAAACAAGCTATATACATTGTATATATATATATATATATATATAGCTCGGTTCATAATCATTTTTATGAAAAAAATGTTTTTGTATCGTACCACCAAAAAGAAAAATATAAAATGAATAAATAAAAAGGTAGTACCACGCGGTGTCATAAAGGTAAAAGCAGAAATTATACAGGACTTGAAACTAATAAGTTTAGTTATAATGTGCATGCGATAATAATATATAATTGTATTTAAATATACAGTAAAAAGAATACTGTTATTTGATGTTATGAAAATCCTAAGATTCTAGTGGCAAAACAACAGCACCACATTACTGCTGAGGGAGGTCGTGGTGTGAGGCCTTCGAGTAGACTATTACAAAACAGCGTTTTAGCAATGGCGTAAGTATTAGTGTTGTTATTTATAAACAATAACTACTTTATACTCTACTAATATTTCCTTTAGTATAGAGTTCTCTACCTAGCACTACCTATTTAAAACCATATTCATATATATACATATTTACATCTATTATATATATATATATGCATGTACATGCATATAAGTACATGCATGTTAGCTGATAAATATTCCTCTATACAATCCCCATATCCTAACATTCCTAAAAAGTGATATAAAAATACATAATTCTATTTATAACAAGAATGTAGAACTACATTCAACTAGAAGTATTGCCCTTCACTAGAGCAGCACATTATAAACAAAGTTATATTCATGTAGATAAAAGGTTTCTTTTAAAGTTATTAAACATTTGTAAGCGGTGACCTCGGTGAACCAGCCTTTTTGCCAACTGGCGAAAGATTCTGGTGATGAACCAATTAAAATGCAACCAATCAAAAAGCTTAATTATCTGAGTATGTTTATTGATTGAACAATATATTTTCCAGTTGTTATTGGTTGAATAAATATATTCTTTGATTATTAATCTGTTCGTCGAACAAATATATTTACTGACTGTTTTTGGTTGAGCTAATATACTCTATGATTGTTATTGGTTGAACAAATATATTTCCTGATTATCATTGGTTGAGTAGATATTACCTACTGTCCAGCTGAACTATTGGTTGACCAATGTATTTCCTGAGTTGTTACACCAGCACAATCTTTAGCCTATATTTTGAGGATCCACGAAAGGTAAAATTCTTTGCAGGAGGTTCTAGTTTTCCAATGTTGTTTGAAATAACTCATTCTATTTTTCAAGTTGTTGGAAACAAACAAATTCAAACTTAATATATGTTTTTTTCACAGTTTCTTTCACACACAAATACGATTATAATTAATTTAAATTGGAATTAGATTAATTATAATTAAACCACGAGTATAATTTACCATGATATACTTACCAGATCTCTGGATTAAAGTGGAGTCGCCTGATAAACCATTGCTATGCCCGTTCGCATTATCCAATCGGTCATGGCTGCATAATGATTGGTCGATCTGATAACCATTGTTGGTGTTTGAACGGTTAGTTCTGAGTCCACTGGAGAAAACAGAGGTGTTTTTAAGACGACTATTAGCAAAAAGTTTGATTGAATGAGGCTCATCCCTAGCTCTGACATCATGCACTCCAAGATATTCTTCTGCTCTCATGGGTTCTCCTCTTTCAAATGTTGGCTGCACTTCTTCAGATGGTTTAAAGACATTGTCTCGTATCATCTTGTCTCTGTAGTCCCTACACTCCCGAAGCTTTGCTGTGAGTCAACAACAGATATTCCCGTAAATGTATAAACAATTATCCTCGAAGGTATAAACATTAGTTTTAAACTTGAGAATCTAGGTTTCTCTGAAATTATCATAGCTGGCTGGTTTGTTATGAAGTTAAAACCATGACCTGATAGGCAAAGCCTGTTGTCGTATTGCACACAAAATAGAAACAAAGCAATATGATAGCATCATGCAAACGATTTTAGATCCGTCTTCACACTACTTGCCAAATTCTTGAAAAGATATTAAACATTATTGGCTCCGCTCACCCTGCCTCTCCTTTTCATAGTGATCATACTCAGTGTAAGCTTCCTGAAAGGTCAGACCTTGCTGTCGCATCTCATCTTGAAAGTCTGCTAGTGGCTTGTATATTAGTTGCAGCGGCTAAAAAATGATATTTGCAGGTTTTCATGCCCCAAAACATGAAATATTTCACATCTTCACACCTGCAATATATTTTGCTATAACACTGATCAAGAAAGTTCGTTATTTTCTATTTTTAAATGACTAAATATGGGCATATTAAAATATAGGAAAAACTATTGCCATAATAAAAGGTTATGCGAAAGTTGAAGATTTTTACAAAATTTTGTTATCTCTTACTCTACTCACCTTGACACCAAGCATATCACATGCCTCTAATGATCTCGGGCTGGTAAGTACATATTTACTTCCTGCAAATTCATCTTCCTCAAAGTTATAAAGGTTTAACTCTGGGAGTACCTTTGCTTGATCAGTCTGTTGCTTCATTGCTATATCAAAGTAATATTGAGCAAATAATGGATTAGCGAATACTACAATAAATATTGTTATTAATTTAACTAGGATAAAAAGCTCGTAAGCTATATATAAAAGTATGATAAAATTAGACTTCACAAAGTTATGTCTATATTATATGCTTATTTAAAAAATGAAATTAAGCTCACTTAAAATTAGTTGCTTTATAATTCCTAACCCAAATAGTATAATGCAAGCACGCTCTCTCTTATACAGGTAAGTGCGATCTGTACTCGGTTTAGTTAGCAGATAAAAAATTATGATAGTCACGCATAAGCATTTAATAGTGAGTCAATTTTGTTCAGTAAACAATTCGCTATATGACTGATTTTACATTGTCGATATTTTGTGCACGAAAAAGGTAATTGTCCTGCTTCAGAAAAGGTGATGTACACAAAACGCTATTCAGAGCACGATAGTGTGAAATTAAAATCAAGCTTTCTTCCGCTCTTTGGTTACGGAACACATCGATGTTGTTATTGGCGCAATATAAAATATATTTAACCAATAGCAGCTATCGTTCATCTTGTTGCGTGGAAAAGGCGAATATGATTAGTTGAGCGAGTGCCCGTGTTTCTTTGACGAGAACAAAACTTACAAGAAGTTGCTTCCTCTTCGTTAAAATAGATCCGAAGACCAACTTCTTCTAATACCGTATCACGCTGTAGCGTAGTAATAAAGCCTGTAAATTGGCTCGCTCTTGCATTTGAACTACTACGAAAGATATGACCGTTAATATAATTGACTCGTAACTTTCAAATAAATTCCCACATTAGTTTAATTCGAACTCAATGTTTCACTTCTTCGTTAAAACGACATAGTCCGACAATCTTCGACAGAATTTAGGACTACTGTCTCGTGTTGAATAACATGGCTACTCAAAAAAAAGGTAAAAGACAAAAAGGGAAAACGCTGCAACTGAACGCGTTTCTTGGTGAAGGAGCACCAAATCCAATAGACGGAAAAAAGGTTGTTACTTTAAAAGCAAGCTCATGGGCTGACGAAGTTGAAGACAATGAAGACAGTTACCCAATACAAACTGAGCAAGTGGCATTGCCCCAAGCTCCCAGAGCTGCGAGACAAGAAATCGACATTAGTCAATTACCTGACAGCCCTCCTTATACCACATATGTTGGCAATCTTTCTTATGATGCTGACGAAGAGTCACTTTGTGAGTATTTCAGAAATATGAAGTTGAATGTCATCAGTGCTAGATTGGTTCGAGAAAGTGGCCGAATGAAAGGCTATGGCTACGTTGAATTTGGTGACAAACAATCATTAGCATCAGCTCTCAGATCAGATGGTGAAACGTATATGAATAGAAAGTTGAAAGTTGACTTGTCAACACCGAAAGGACGTGATGGTGGTTTTGGAAGTGACAGAGATGGTAGAGGCGGGGAGCGTAGTCAAATAACGGGTGAAGGTGACGCTGACGATGATTGGCGAACGACTGCGGCATCGTCCGCTGAAACGTCATCTTACGGTATTTAAATAGAACTTATTATTTAGCTTTTAAAGTAAAATGATTCAAAGATTATGAATCGTTTGCTTTGTTAAATTACCCAATTGAATGTTTTCTGGATAATAATAAGTTTTCATGAGCATGTATTTTGAAGCTTATAGTCTACAGATAGTTTTATTCTGTTAATATTGTAATTTAATTTTATTTTAGTCAGGAAAACTAAACCCACTTGATAGATTTTGCATGGGTGTGTACAGGTGAACACTCGCTAAATCCTATTTGAGCCATTTTAAGCAAGTGTTTCAAAAAACCACGGGCTTGAAACAAATTGACTTTGTTTTACAATGGTGGCAAAATTTCAAGATCATCATGTTTACAACGAGCTTTCTTCATGATGCCCATGTATAATGCTTTGGGCACCAGCATGCACAACTTCGGAAAATAATTAGAATGAAGAATAAGGAAAAAGTCAAGTCGAAAACTTTTTTAATTAAAAAATTCATCCGGCCAACTTTTCCTAAAAGTTAAATACCTATCTTTTAAAGTTTATGGTTTCGTACTGAATTTACTGAGTAATAAAACTAACTACTTAGTTGAAATTTTCAGTGGTTTTTTTTTCATCAGTAGTGTATTTTGACAGCATCGTAGGTAAGCAAGAATGAATCTATTGCTAAGAAGCGCCTGTATAGCTATATTGTGTTGAAAATTTACTTTTGCACTATAGTAGACTGACTAGGCATGGCAACAAAAGGGTCCATTCAAAAATGTTTTCAATGGTTAGTTTGTAGTAGTCCTCGATGACAACATCAAACTGTATTGGCATTCATTTGCTGTCCTTTAAAACTGTTTTCATGTTGTGGAAATGGACTGCTTTGATTAATAGGTAGGAATGGGTAATTTGGAAGGAAAAACTAATGAAAATGCAAAATCAATTTATAATCTTTCAGTCAATAAGCTTTGCATTAATCAATTGTGACACTTGAAATCTTGGTGGTAGTAATCTTACCCTCCGGTTACTGTACTCGTCATTTAGCCCTTTTTGGTTCTATCAAAATACAGGTGCTCCTGCAACATAAATAATCCATTCCAAGAACGTTTACGTTATAAGGATTTTACCTTATACGAAGCGTAAAATAAATTTAAATAGCTTCATTCATTCCATGATCTCTCTAAGGTTACCTTTCTGGCAATTCAAAATAAAAACACTTAACTTAATGTTATAGGAGCGTCTACTGTATCAGTAAGTCAATTCAAATGTTTAAGGTTTAATTTTTACCCATAAAATGATAAGGTTAGTTGTATCAGATTACTAAGATTTGTTACTATTGGTTCAAGTTCACTATAGTCAATTTATCATTGGGTTTCGCGATTCAAGGACGTGATGGAGGCTTTAGAAAAAATGACAGAGATGGCGGCTTTGGAAGACAAGATCGAGATGGTGGATTTGGAAGAAATCGGGATGAGCGGGATGGGAGTTTTGGCACGTCTCGTGACAGATATGCTGGTCCAAGTGAAGCAGACACAGCTGACAGCTGGAGCAGAGGTCCTCCCAGGTAGTGAAATTGAAATCACCCTCTTCTGCTTCTTCAATGCAAATCAGATAATGGAATTATATTTTCTTCTGCGGATGTAATGTTATAATTTATTCCTATTGCCACTCGCAAATGGAATAGAAGTGGGTAGCAGCAAATGAATGGGACTTATGATTTATGGCTTACCTCCAAACCAAAGGACTGCTTGACCTCCGCATAATGTCCGTCTCATTTCCTTTTGAGATACAGGCATCTGCGTTCTCAAGCTTCTTCTTAACAGCTATCATGTCCGTATCGTGACTGTAATGCATGTCTCCGTATCTTATCCAAGCTGGCATTTAGTGAATGCCACTATTCAGGGTTCCTTAAGTTTGATTCATGGGTAGCTATTAAGGAGATTAACAGCTGACGTATGCTACTTCTATCGGCCTGTTTAAGGCTATCACTTATATTAGAGCCAACTGTAGCTCCATTAAATTTTAGGAATCTGCAAAATGGACATAAACAGGTTGTTACTGACCCTGGGAAAAAGTTAAATGCTGCGTAAAATTTAAAACTTATGCTTTTTGCAGTTCAGATCAACTAAGTTAAGGTTGCAGCTAAAATGAAATTTGTTTTTCCTTGGTCATGTTAAACTTTGGTCTTTGTAGTAGAGAAGTTTATTTTAATATACTTGAAAAATGTTTGTCCCAAACTGTCGCTGCTAACGAACAGCGGTCATAATATAAAGTAATGGTTTGTGCAGTATATGAGGGATGTAGGTTGTCATAACGGTGTGAGAGAGTTACAGCTGTTTAACCCCTAGATTGTTTACATTAATGCTGGATGATAAGGGCGAGAAGTTTTACAATGCCTATTCAGTAGTTGAAGGCGTATTTTCATTTGTAACATCGAGCAAAAATGATTTACAACATTGCTACTCATTGTGAATTTAGTCAATAGCCGTAAGTTATATATTAAATTAATCATCATTTTGTCCTGCTTTCAAATAAGTAAAACAAACAGCTGCAAAATAATGTCTTTGAATGATTATGTATACGGCTTAAAATAAGCAAATAAAAATGTATGCAGTATTATCATATCTGTACGGATTGTTATCATATCTGTACGGATTGTTATCATATCTGTACGGATTGTTATCTTTAACCAGTTAAAAAATCAAATGTTCAGAATTTAGCCTACATAATCATTCGAAAACATTATTTTACAGCTGTTTAGTTTATGTGTTTGAAATCAAGACAAAAATGAGGATTAGTGTAATATCTAATTTATATTTATTAACTAAATTCACATGTTGTAAGTGAGAATTTGAGTTTTTACTAAAGAGGTCCAGTTTATTTTGCGCACTACTGTAATTATTGAATTAACCCTTCAAATGAAGTACTTCCCAAATTTGCTATCCTAATGGAAGGTGATTGGCATCAGATGGTATATCTTACTAATACTGTGACTGAATGATGCTTTCTTTTTCACACAGAAGTGAAGCAAAACTAGCTAGCTTATGCAGCTTCTGTACGTGACATTATTTGTCAACAATTTAAGGTTCGGGAGTTCTGAATGCTATAGCTATTTTTAAAATGACTATTTTTAACGCTTTGATAGTGTTTCAAGCTATTGATTTTAAAATAGCTATTAATAAGTAGATGAAGCGTGTGGCGCATCCACCCTAAGTGAACCTCTAGTTTTTTCTCTATTCTGTTGGCCAAAGGTCATTCTGAGGAATGTAGTTTCATTCTGAGGCAGTTTGCCAAACAAACTATTAGTGTTAACACGTAAGTTGGCCAAAAAGAGTTATCCTCACCGGGTGAAGGCCACATCTATTCTGTATTTGGTAAATAGTTCATCGCTTATGAAAGGCATCATTGTTACCTGATTTGCTTAGGGAGAGAGTCATCTGAGAGGCCATTACTAAGTTTCCATCCAGCAATAGTGCAGCGACACCTGAGTAGGCCAGTGCAGAAGCGCTATGGCATGTGGCCTTAGGGCATTATACCTAGAGTAGAGCGGCTGTTGTGCGACACCAGTCAAGGGATGTCTTCATTGAAGCAACAGGAAACTTGTGCGCCGACGTGATGTTGTTGGTCGCTAAGACCGTTTCCATTGCATAAAAATGGCGTGTGTTTCGCTTCCAAACAGCATCGCTGAATCACAATTGAATGAGTGCGACATGATGGCATGATGTATCCATGATGGCATAGCAGTGCCATATGGGGCTGCGTCGCTGCACTATCCCTGTGTGGAAACTTGCACATGCTAAATGTGTGCTTTTTATTATTAAAAACAGTACACATTTAGCATGGGGCTACAATGGGTTAATACAATGCGCTCTCGGGTTACCATGCCCCTGTTAAGATTATTTTCATCTCACTGTATGGAACATGATGTTTTTTCGCCCTCACCATATGAGGGTGGTTTTTTCACTTTTTTTCTACCATACGATATCAACAAAAATTTCTCTCAAAATTATAATTTGGTAGACCGATCATGACGAAGTAACAAAAAATGTTAATATGCCATTTGCCGAAATCCGTTTCACAATTTCTAAAAGATATATTATACAGTGGTGTGCATAAACTTGGAATCACCAGTTAAATCTTCAAATATGTATGTTTATATGCTGTTGTCTAAGAAATTCTTTGGAGTTAAGTGCCTCAACCCCCATCAATATATATATATCATTTGAAAGGGAAAATTCTGAAGAACAAGATGATGCCAAATATTCGAAAATATTCTCAGATTTTTATCGCTGGGGGGGGGGGGGTGGATCTACCGAAAGGCAGACTTATTGCAGGCTATGAACGTTGTTAGTGAAAATTGATAAAATAGGATACAAACAAACTCTTTTATACAAATTGGTGGCCCTGAAAAGGGCCGTTGGGTTATCGTTGGTCTTCAGAAGGACTGGTAAGGTGTCTTGAGCTGAGCATTAGTATTTTATTGGCCAGCCCTTGTTCTTGATCACCATCTGACACCGTCGAGGCATGCTGTTTACCAACTTTCTGAGCTCTTCAGGAGTGATGATGTGATGCCAAGCATGAATAATCTTCTCTATGAGCTCCCGTTTTGTCTTTGGTTTATCTTTGCTGACTATCACACCAATACGCTGCCAAAGATTTTCAATGGGATTCAGGTCAAGGCTTTGTGCTGGCCAGTCTATTACCCTCACATTACTTCTGGTCATCCACTCCTTGACTCTCTTGGCACGGTGGCAGGGTGCATTGTCATCCTGGTAGTACCAGGGTTGGTCATTGCTGGTGAACAGGCTCCGAGCACTTGGAAGCATGACATCTTCCATGGTCTTGATGTATTTGTCTCCATTCATCATGCCTTCACAAATGGAGAGTCTTCCCACACCAAAAGCTGTCATGCAACCCCATACCATGACTCCAGTAGGGTGCTTGATGGTTGGTAGCGTACAAGCCGGGCTGTACTCCTCTCCAGGTCGTCTCCTCACATAACAATTTCCAGAGTGGTTTTGGATTGTAAATGTTGACTCATCACTGAACAAGACCCTTTGCCATTGGGCTGTTGTCCAGAACCGTTTATCTTTAGCCCACTCTAGACGACGTTTTCACTTTTTCTCAGAAACTAAGGGCTTGCACCTTGCCTTGCAGCCTTTCAAACCATTTGCAAGCAGTCTTCTTCGCACTGTACTGGGGTGAATCTCAATATCTCTGTTGTCCTTGATCTCCTTACAAAGTTGAGTACTGTTCAGATGTCTGTCAGCGAGGGATCTTCGTACCAGGTACCGATCTTCACGGATAGTCGTCTTCTTGGGTCGTCCAGCAGAGTAGGTGGGTTTAAGACTGCCATTGGAGGTCCAAGTCTTGATTGCTGTGTAGACTGCCTTCTGAGAACAACCAACTTCCGCAGCTATCTGTCTTTGGGTCTTTTGCTGTTTGTGAAGGTGCAGAATGATGGCTCTTCTCTCTGTAGATAACACTTTAGGCATGGTAAAGTTCAAAGTCAAACTGAGTTCAAAGTTAAACTGAGAATGAATAAGACTTCAAATGTCCTGCTTTAAATATGCAACAGTCAGCAAATTGCATAACTGAAATGCCATCATGATGGGATTTAGGATATTTCACTTTCTTTGAAATTTGACAAGCAGTAAACTTTCTCAGCTGGGAAGGTTTGTGCTAACCTGTTATAACCAGATTACGTACAAGACCAGATAAAATTGCTAATCTGTTTAATAGGATTAATATAAATCACTCAGAAATGATTGTGTTAAATCAATCAATGCATTGTTTGAAAGCACATCTTCTGCTGATCAGATTGATATATAATATCTGGCATGGCATCATAATTGGCGGGAAAATAGAAAGCAAATGGAAGATCCATTCGATATAGAGTGAACAAAACAATGTGATTCCAAGTTTATGCACACCACTGTATATACGATACTCGCTATCTCAGTTCAGCGTTATAAGTTATAGTAGAAACAAATTCGAAAACAGATAAGTGATAAAATTTTAGCCTATGACAAAATTGAAGTTTAGTAAAATACATAATAAAACTTAGCTTTAGTAAAATAGTTAAAAATACATACTGAAACTTTAATTATGTGTTTAGTAAGCTAAATTCATTTTAAGCTAGATTCAACGTTTATGTTATACGTCTGTCTCTAAGGTAAGAACTTCCCAGGGTACATACTGGAGGTAGTACATTGTAATGTTACATTTTTTGCAGATCAAAACCACTAGATACACTAAAGTTGCTATACTAAAGGTACCTATAGTTACTAAGGTTAAAGCACGTTAATTATATCAGAACTTTCATGATATATTTCAGTACTTCAGAGTCTTGGCTTTCGAATGAGCCTATATTCAGTACAAATAATAATAGAACTTTGAAAAATAGGGTGTCAAAAGTATGTCCTGCAATAAAAAAAACACTTGGTTGTGGTTCCCACAATGTGATGTCATAATTAGCATTTAGCCTTAGGTCGTCAATCCCTTTCGCTGCCATTGAGGCTGCGCTTTTCTGTGACGATTGGTACTCTTAAACCCGGAGAGCGCTAATAATAAACTAGGATTCTAGATAATAAACAATGCCCGGGGATCGTGCTAACGCCCGACCAATACAAACACATGTTCTGTGTTGATAGATTTCGGGTAATTGTTAGAGTTTGCTTATTGTTATTTGAAGAATTCGTATTGCTTTCCATGTTTCTTTCTAAATATGATTATGCTTCAATAAATATACTGTCGTTGATAAAGGTAATGAAATCACATCAATTAAATTGCACTCTCACGAGATCACACAATGCTTGAAATTAATTAGCCTCGGTCGTGCCCCTCAACATCACCATAATAAGAGGGGGTTAGTGCATAATATCATCGGAAAACATAGTATGGTGCTTGGAATTTGAGCTATTTGTCATAGAAATAATCTGTGCATGGAAAGCTAATAACACTGATTCCTTTGCCATCTTCATTGGCTCTCTGGAGCTGTCCTACCTTCGCCTGCTACTAGCATCATTATCATAGTTAATAAATAAGCGTTAATAGCACACAATACCGTATATGAAAATTGTGGCGTCATAATTTGCGAGTCTATACCATTGAACATTTCTGTGGTTAACCTCTGGGAAAATCCTATAAACACCAACCAGTGTCTGCCTCACCATGTCAAACAATGGCTCATTTGAAAGCCAAGATACTGAATAAGCTGAAACAGTACTGATAGAATTTATGTGCTTTAACATATGGGTCGCGATCTTAGAAACCATGGTTAAGTCGCAAATCACGAAGTTGAGTTATCCGACTTTGAAGCTTCACTAGCTGAATTTATAATAATGGTAACGATTTTAGCAACACGTGCATCCAGACCAATCAAAGAGTGATCTTTCCAAATCTGAAGTCAATTTAGCCAATAGAAGTCTCTAACCATCGGGGAAAAAAACCTTGAAGCCGTTGCTATGCTAAACAGGGAGTCCTAAAAAAGGCGTCTGATAAAAGTAATCGACTCGTTTTTGTCGATTTTAAACATAATTCTGACATTTTGGATACTTTTATGAGTACTTTGGTATTCCAACTGATGCCAAAAGCAGTGAAAGAAAAGGGAATGATGATGATAATTTCTTAACGATTCTTATTATTATAATATTTAATTATAAGAATAATTATTTGATTTTATATGATTATTATAAGATTTAATTACAAGAATAACTATTCGAATTTACAAGATTAGAGTTTATAGTGTCCAATGGTGTGCAATATGTTACTGTTAATATTTGTTTAAGGCTTTGTTGGTGATACTACGGCTGTGCTCAAAATCGCGATACTGCCAAGCCGTTTTTAATATCTGCAAAATTAAGAATAAGTAATACACTTTCTGATAGATATACAGCTATTTCTATGACAGCTAGCTAAAATCTGTTAAGATTTTTAATTTTAGCATGATTTTTTGTACATATAAATACAGAAATCTAGATAAATATCAAATCTTCTTGATATTGGTTGCTATGACGTTTTGAAATTTAAACAAAATTGTGCATTGGTTTTCGTTTCTTAAACTTTAACACCAGTTTTCTCAGAACATGTTTTCGCGCTGATGGTGAACGTGCATTCAGTTTATTGACCATAACATCTGTTGTCATTAAGCTAGAATCAAAAAAATTTTTGCAAAATAACTGAAAATTTTCTTCTGCTAGTGTAGATAACTCCAAATCTCACACCCCCGACTCAACCATGGTTTCTGAGATCTTTACCCGTATTGTTTTATTACTAATTTTTAATATGTACAGTATGTATATAAAATTTTGATGATTATTACCAGGGAGTGTTTGCATTAGATAATTACTATTGGTTTGATTTCTATACCACTCTACAGCATCTTCGCCTTACGATACTAACACTGAAACAATTAATATCAAAACTGTAAACCATATAATTTTCCATTGTAATCATAGCAAAACAAAGTTTATTTAGCTATTGCTAATTATTTCACATTAACATTTAAACATCTTTACAGTTACATTTTTTCTTTTAATTTCAACAAAACATTTTTCTCATGATATGAAATTTAAAAGTTACAGTTGTTAGACAACCTTTACAGTTGTTTTATTTTGTCTCAATTTATTTGAACTGCATAGAACAATTTCTCATGATATGAAGTTTAAAAGTAAGAATGGAAACTTGTTATATGTTAAATGAAAATAGATTTCTGTATAAAGACTTTTTATTACCAGGTCAACACCAGCAGTCACCTAGTATATATATATATATATATATGTACTAGCTGAATGCCCGGCGTTGTACAGATAATAAAATAATTACCCAATGAATTTGAGTAACTTACCTGTAAGTTAGTAGTCTAAATCTTTACTATAACAATCCTACGCGTAA
Organism: Watersipora subatra; assembly: GCF_963576615.1. Classification (NCBI taxonomy): domain Eukaryota; kingdom Metazoa; phylum Bryozoa; class Gymnolaemata; order Cheilostomatida; family Watersiporidae; genus Watersipora; species Watersipora subatra. The sequence continues at coordinate 64,455,131 of NC_088709.1, forward strand.
TTATTAAGCTCGCCATTAGTTGATCGTTATGCTAGTTAAATAATTCTAAGCACTTGAGTGTGAGTATTTTAATTAGGTAATCACAATTATTCATCGCTCTACTCAGTTGAATGATCGTCGAGCAGTGGGTTAGATCGCTGAGCTTCAGACCTGAAGGAACTGAGATCAAATCCTTGGCATTGCGGATTTTTCATCGCTAGGTTTAAAAACTGGACACAGGGAGGAGCAAGAAAGAAACCAACAAAAGACAAACACTGATTTTTGATAAATAAAAGAGAATTTGATAAATAAAAGAGAATTACAGTTGAAGCAATTCATAGTTGATTGTGTGTCCTCATGTTAGGTTTAGTAAAGTAAATTGGCCAGTTGGTCGTCTCTTTTGTTGAGTGGCGCTTTACACGAAAATAATGTTTTTGCAATTGATTTCAAAATTGCCGATGTTTGCGAATTGGCTAAGCACAAACCGATGTAACATATATTTCTTACAGGTACATTTGCAGCCACCCTTTCGTATTTAGAAAAACTGCTTGTTCTATTCTGAAACCCTCCCATTCAATCAAAAAAATTTGTGTTCCTATTTAACCATTTGCAACCAAAATTGTATTAGCTTAACGCTGACATAGGCTTATAACATAGGCATAATCCTACATGAAATCTTTTCTATTATGGTGTTCAGCCACTGACATTGAGCTTCCCATAATACTTCTTGTATGTTTATTTTATTTTACCGAGTACTCGTAAAATGTCGCAATTGGCAATATTTCACAATTTTCTTGTTACAGCATTGTCAGCATATTTAAATGCCTGGTCAAGCTCAAAAATTAACCTAGCATACATTTGTAAACCAATACTTTGAAAACGAGCTTTTGCTCGTCAATAAATGTTCTATTTATTTTGTTTGTTACACCCATTTTCGCTGTAATCTTAGAGAATTTTATTGCGAGAATTATGTGCTTATTCTCACAGGATTGCATCCCAAGACGATCGCAGCGGTGGATATGGGTCAAGGCAAGGCTATGACAACAGAGACTCAAGTTTTAGCTCTAGGAATTATAATGATAGAGACTCAGGCTATAACAGACCTAGCTATGATGAGCGAGACTCGAGCTTTGGGAGACGGAGCTTCAATGATAGAGACTCCGACTATGGGAGGCGAGGCTATGATGAGCGAGACTCGGCCTATGGACGAAGAGGCCATGAGGATAGAGACTCGGGCTATTCGAGGCGAGGCTATGATGACAGGGATTCGGGCTATGGGAGACGTGACAGCAGGTATAACAGTTCGTATAGGCGGGACTACAGTCCACCCCGTAATAGTTACCGAAGGAATGAGTACAGCGAGCCAAGAGCTCAGCGCTCTGATGGTTACAATAGAAATGGAAGGTAGTGCACCCCTGCTGGTCACTGTTTATCTTTTCTGTTCTCACCAATCTAAGCATGGAGCGGGCTCTAATAACCACCCCTCTCCACACGTCTCTTATCGAGGGCCGCGTAGGAATAATGGGTCGTTGTCAGAGTCTCACTCGTTGGCTTGTCTTTCTTTTTCTCACATTTTGCGCTCGTGATTCTAACATTAGAGCATGTTTAAGCTAAAGTTGCTCTTTCGCTTCCTGGATACTCTAAAGAAATTACCGCTTCTGTGTAGCCCTCTCTGTCCTTTACAGATATCATGCTATAGTTTCTAAAGGTCATGTGAAGGTTATAGTTCCTAAAAGTTTTAGTAGTATAAGATAACGTGTGGCTGCATTTCACGCACTTTTTCAAGACGGCGCTTCAAAGATGTTCATTGGAATGAAGTTACAAATCAGGAGTTGGTAGTGTGCTTTGCTATATGTAGTTTTGCCAAATTCTTACATTAATTTGTGTTCTCGAGCTATAAAGATTTTTAAATAGAAAAAACTATTTTGGCCTTTTTATTTTGTGAAGCTTTTAAATACAAAAAAATGAAGATTTTTGCTGCTACATTCGCAATACCTTACCTAGGTTTGTTTAACAAAAAGTTGAAAAAATTGTTGTTTTTGGGTTTTTAGTCCAGCTAAAAGCAGAAGATTTTGTGTGCTATTTTCATAATATTTGAACAAGTTTGATTAAAACTAAGTATTGTTAAACTGTTTTGACCAATGAGTTATTGCAATAGCCATATAATGCTGCTCATATGGATAGCATTGCCCAGTCATAAGTTAGGCTTGATATTCATATTTGATGATCAATAGTATGCTGTCTTCAACACATCTCTACAAAAACAGTTAATCATGCGTTGTCCACATCATTAAGTATACTTTTTATGAGTTGATAATTGTCTGTACAAATTATATCGACAACAATTCACTATTCTTACTAACTTGTAACATCACGTAATATCTGTCACTAACCTGTAACATCACGTAATATCTGTCACTAACCTGTCACTTTTCCCTTCCGATGCACTGCGCAAGCATTCCATCTGATTGCAAATGACTCCACATGAAAATTGATTTTGATTACAATTTAGTTGTTTATATGTTAACGATTTCACCTGCTGCTGATACGTCTCCCTTAGGACATAATTCTCAATTCATAATCTACAGTGTACATTTTAGAATGTACACTGTACTCTCTTGCTGAAGCAAATACCGTACTTTTCGGACTATTAGCGGTACTTTTTTCTGATGACTTGAGCCATGCGGCTTATATAAGGGTGCGGCTATTCTGTGGCTTTTTCTTTCATCGCTAGGGTGCATTAACCGGAATCTCCGGTTGTACTCCTCTAGCGGTGAAAGAAAATACGAAACAATGCCTAACGGTACTGTTCCGTTAGGCAACAGGTTAAAAAGGTTAGAAAGCGTTAGGTTAAAAAGCGTCGGTTAATACGAAACAGTGCCGTTAGATACTGTTTCGTTTTAAACAGCAAAATTGCTGCCGTGTTAAAAAGCACGGTCCTGAGTTCTGCGGCCTATACAAAGGTGCGGCTTATGTATTGTTTTATTATCGTTTTTTGGAAAATAAAGCAGATGCGGCTCATTTAGGGTTGCGGTTTATAGTCCGGAAAGTACGGTAATTTGAGATTTTGAACGAAAAATATTTCTAAACTTCTCAGGATATTATAGTGACACTGATCGTTCTTTGCATTCCTACAAGTATTATAAATTTGATCATTGTGCGTTTCATCTATCCCTGACTCATGTCACGTTATCCAATGTTTATCAATCCTGTTAGTCCCGCTAAGTTCCTAACTCTCTTTTCCCTTCCTGTTATGCTCTCTGTTTTTAATTGGTTTGGTTCTGGCTTTATGATCGTCATGTATTGTCATGGCTATTACCCTCATTGCATCAGGTATGATGAAAGAAGCTCAGGCTATGATAGGCAGGCAAGTGCTGAAGGTCCCAAGGAGAGGCCAAAACTTCAGTTAGCACCAAGATCTAAGCCCGCTGACTCAGAGAAGTCAGCTGCATCTAAACCAGCCGCTCCATCTGTTTTTGGTTTGTTTTAGTGTCTCTATCTTTCCAAGTGAACTTTTTAATTTTCGACCGTTCTTAGTATTTCATGCACCTTTTAAATATTAATATATGTTCTGTTTAAACCATCAAAAACTTTGTTTTACATGTTAGTGTATATAAATATATATATATATATACATATTTCAGTATAAGATTCTTTCTGTATCAAAATCTGTTATTGTAATTACACCATTGTTCTTCTACTTCATTCTAGTTCATTCAATTTAAAAAAGTTTTCACCCTCACTCTTTTAATCATCTGATCTGGCTATTTTATTTCTGTGTTAGTGGCTGTGAGCTGCTGTTCTGGTTATGTTGTTTTTTATATGACACTAATTTTGACTTTGTTTGCACCCACAGGTAGTGCTAAGCCAGTGGATACAGCTGCCAAGGAAAGAGAAATTGAAGAACGTTTGAGGCGGCAACAGGAAGACCGCTCCGGCAGAGATCGGGACTCCGGCTCGTCATTTGCATCTCGGGACATCAGGACCAACGTGGAACGTCAGGTATGTCTCAGTAAGCAGACATGTGATGTCAGGCGTCTATCGGTTGTTGTGCGTGTTGTCAACGCTGAACCAATAGTCTAAGTAATATACAATGAAGTAATATATAATGAAGTAATATACAATGAAGTAATATACAATGAAGTAATATACAATGAAGTAATATACAATGAAGTAATATACAATGAAGTAATATACAATGAAGTAATATACAATGAAGTAATATACAATGAAGTAATATACAATGAAGTAATATACAGTGAAGTAATATACAGTGAAGTAATATACAATGAAGTAATATACAATGAAGTAATATACAATGAAGTAATATACAATGAAGTAATATACAATGAAGTAATATACAATGAAGTAATATACAATGAAGTAATATACAATGAAGTAATATACAATGAAGTAATATACAATGAAGTAATATACAATGAAGTAATATACAATGAAGTAATATACAATGAAGTAATATACAATGAAGTAATATACAATGAAGTAATATACAATGAAGTAATACACAATGAAGTAATATACAATGAAGTAATATACAATGAAGTAATATACAATGAAGTAATATACAGTGAAGTAATATACAGTGAAGTAATATACAGTGAAGTAATATACAATGAAGTAATATACAATGAAGTAATATACAATGAAGTAATATACAATGAAGTAATATACAATGAAGTAATATACAATGAAGTAATATACAATGAAGTAATATACAATGAAGTAATATACAATGAAGTAACATACAATGAAGTAATATACAATGAAGTAATATACAATGAAGTAATATACAATGAAGTAATATACAATGAAGTAATATACAATGAAGTAATATACAATGAAGTAATATACAATGAAGTAATATACAATGAAGTAATATACAATGAAGTAATATACAATGAAGTAATATACAATGAAGTAATATACAATGAAGTAATATACAATGAAGTAATATACAATGAAGTAATATACAATGAAGTAATATACAATGAAGTAATATACAATGAAGTAATATACAATGAAGTAATATACAATGAAGTAATATACAATGAAGTAATATACAATGAAGTAATATACAATGAAGTAATATACAATGAAGTAATATACAATGAAGTAATACACAATGAAGTAATATACAATGAAGTAATATACAATGAAGTAATATACAATGAAGTAATATACAGTGAAGTAATATACAGTGAAGTAATATACAGTGAAGTAATATACAATGAAGTAATATACAATGAAGTAATATACAATGAAGTAATATACAATGAAGTAATATACAATGAAGTAATATACAATGAAGTAATATACAATGAAGTAATATACAATGAAGTAATATACAATGAAGTAATATACAATGAAGTAATATACAATGAAGTAATATACAATGAAGTAATATACAATGAAGTAATATACAATGAAGTAATATACAATGAAGTAATACACAATGAAGTAATACACAATGAAGTAATACACAATGAAGTAATATACAATGAAGTAATATACAATGAAGTAATATACAATGAAGTAATATACAATGAAGTAATATACAATGAAGTAATATACAATGAAGTAATATACAATGAAGTAATATACAATGAAGTAATATACAATGAAGTAATACACAATGAAGTAATATACAATGAAGTAATACACAATGAAGTAATACACAATGAAGTAATATACAATGAAGTAATATACAATGAAGTAATATACAATGAAGTAATATACAATGAAGTAATATACAATGAAGTAATATACAATGAAGTAATACACAATGAAGTAATACACAATGAAGTAATACACAATGAAGTAATATACAATGAAGTAATATACAATGAAGTAATATACAATGAAGTAATATACAATGAAGTAATATACAATGAAGTAATATACAATGAAGTAATATACAATGAAGTAATATACAATGAAGTAATATACAATGAAGTAATACACAATGAAGTAATACACAATGAAGTAATATACAATGAAGTAATATACAATGAAGTAATATACAGTGAAGTAATATACAATGAAGTAATATACAATGAAGTAATATACAATGAAGTAATATACAATGAAGTAATATACAATGAAGTAATATACAATGAAGTAATATACAATGAAGTAATATACAATGAAGTAATATACAATGAAGTAATATACAATGAAGTAATATACAATGAAGTAATACACAATGAAGTAATACACAATGAAGTAATACACAATGAAGTAATACACAATGAAGTAATATACAATGAAGTAATATACAATGAAGTAATATACAATGAAGTAATATACAATGAAGTAATATACAATGAAGTAATATACAATGAAGTAATATACAATGAAGTAATATACAATGAAGTAATATACAATGAAGTAATATACAATGAAGTAATATACAATGAAGTAATATACAATGAAGTAATATACAATGAAGTAATATACAATGAAGTAATATACAATGAAGTAATATACAATGAAGTAATATACAATGAAGTAATATACAATGAAGTAATATACAATGAAGTAATATACAATGAAGTAATACACAATGAAGTAATACACAATGAAGTAATATACAATGAAGTAATACACAATGAAGTAATATACAATGAAGTAATATACAATGAAGTAATATACAATGAAGTAATATACAATGAAGTAATATACAATGAAGTAATATACAATGAAGTAATATACAATGAAGTAATACACAATGAAGTAATACACAATGAAGTAATATACAATGAAGTAATATACAATGAAGTAATATACAATGAAGTAATATACAATGAAGTAATATACAATGAAGTAATATACAATGAAGTAATATACAATGAAGTAATATACAATGAAGTAATATACAATGAAGTAATATACAATGAAGTAATATACAATGAAGTAATATACAATGAAGTAATACACAATGAAGTAATATACAATGAAGTAATATACAATGAAGTAATATACAATGAAGTAATATACAGTGAAGTAATATACAATGAAGTAATATATAATGAAGTAATATACAATGAAGTAATATACAATGAAGTAATATACAATGAAGTAATATACAATGAAGTAATATACAATGAAGTAATATACAATGAAGTAATATACAATGAAGTAATATACAATGAAGTAATACACAATGAAGTAATATACAATGAAGTAATATACAATGAAGTAATATACAATGAAGTAATATACAATGAAGTAATATACAATGAAGTAATATACAATGAAGTAATACACAATGAAGTAATACACAATGAAGTAATATACAATGAAGTAATATACAATGAAGTAATATACAGTGAAGTAATATACAATGAAGTAATATATAATGAAGTAATATACAATGAAGTAATATACAATGAAGTAATATACAATGAAGTAATATACAATGAAGTAATATACAATGAAGTAATATACAATGAAGTAATATACAATGAAGTAATACACAATGAAGTAATACACAATGAAGTAATATACAATGAAGTAATATACAATGAAGTAATATACAATGAAGTAATATACAATGAAGTAATATACAATGAAGTAATATACAATGAAGTAATATACAATGAAGTAATATACAATGAAGTAATATACAATGAAGTAATATACAATGAAGTAATATACAATGAAGTAATATACAATGAAGTAATATACAATGAAGTAATATACAATGAAGTAATATACAATGAAGTAATATACAATGAAGTAATATACAATGAAGTAATATACAATGAAGTAATATACAATGAAGTAATATACAATGAAGTAATATACAATGAAGTAATATACAATGAAGTAATATACAGTGAAGTAATATACAATGAAGTAATATATAATGAAGTAATATACAATGAAGTAATATACAATGAAGTAATATACAATGAAGTAATATACAATGAAGTAATATACAATGAAGTAATATACAATGAAGTAATATACAATGAAGTAATATACAATGAAGTAATACACAATGAAGTAATATACAATGAAGTAATATACAATGAAGTAATATACAATGAAGTAATATACAATGAAGTAATATACAATGAAGTAATATACAATGAAGTAATATACAATGAAGTAATATACAATGAAGTAATACACAATGAAGTAATACACAATGAAGTAATATACAATGAAGTAATATACAATGAAGTAATATACAGTGAAGTAATATATAATGAAGTAATATATAATGAAGTAATATACAATGAAGTAATATACAATGAAGTAATATACAATGAAGTAATATACAATGAAGTAATATACAATGAAGTAATATACAATGAAGTAATATACAATGAAGTAATACACAATGAAGTAATACACAATGAAGTAATATACAATGAAGTAATATACAATGAAGTAATATACAATGAAGTAATATACAATGAAGTAATATACAATGAAGTAATATACAATGAAGTAATATACAATGAAGTAATATACAATGAAGTAATATACAATGAAGTAATATACAATGAAGTAATATACAATGAAGTAATATACAATGAAGTAATATACAATGAAGTAATATACAATGAAGTAATATACAATGAAGTAATATACAATGAAGTAATATACAATGAAGTAATATACAATGAAGTAATATACAATGAAGTAATATACAATGAAGTAATATACAGTGAAGTAATATACAATGAAGTAATATACAATGAAGTAATATACAATGAAGTAATATACAATGAAGTAATATACAATGAAGTAATATACAATGAAGTAATATACAATGAAGTAATATACAATGAAGTAATATACAATGAAGTAATATACAATGAAGTAATATACAATGAAGTAATATACAATGAAGTAATATACAATGAAGTAATATACAATGAAGTAATATACAGTGAAGTAATATACAATGAAGTAATATATAATGAAGTAATATATAATGAAGTAATATACAATGAAGTAATATACAATGAAGTAATATACAATGAAGTAATATACAATGAAGTAATATACAATGAAGTAATATACAATGAAGTAATATACAATGAAGTAATATACAATGAAGTAATATACAATGAAGTAATATACAATGAAGTAATATACAGTGAAGTAATATATAATGAAGTAATATACAATGAAGTAATATACAATGAAGTAATATACAATGAAGTAATATACAATGAAGTAATATACAATGAAGTAATATACAATGAAGTAATATACAATGAAGTAATACACAATGAAGTAATATACAATGAAGTAATATACAATGAAGTAATATACAATGAAGTAATATACAATGAAGTAATATACAATGAAGTAATATACAATGAAGTAATATACAATGAAGTAATATACAATGAAGTAATATACAATGAAGTAATATACAATGAAGTAATATACAATGAAGTAATATACAATGAAGTAATATACAATGAAGTAATATACAATGAAGTAATACACAATGAAGTAATATACAATGAAGTAATATACAATGAAGTAATATACAATGAAGTAATATACAGTGAAGTAATATACAATGAAGTAATATATAATGAAGTAATATACAATGAAGTAATATACAATGAAGTAATATACAATGAAGTAATATACAATGAAGTAATATACAATGAAGTAATATACAATGAAGTAATATACAATGAAGTAATATACAATGAAGTAATACACAATGAAGTAATATACAATGAAGTAATATACAATGAAGTAATATACAATGAAGTAATATACAATGAAGTAATATACAATGAAGTAATATACAATGAAGTAATATACAATGAAGTAATACACAATGAAGTAATACACAATGAAGTAATACACAATGAAGTAATATACAATGAAGTAATATACAGTGAAGTAATATACAATGAAGTAATATATAATGAAGTAATATACAATGAAGTAATATACAATGAAGTAATATACAATGAAGTAATATACAATGAAGTAATATACAATGAAGTAATATACAATGAAGTAATATACAATGAAGTAATACACAATGAAGTAATACACAATGAAGTAATATACAATGAAGTAATATACAATGAAGTAATATACAATGAAGTAATATACAATGAAGTAATATACAATGAAGTAATATACAATGAAGTAATATACAATGAAGTAATATACAATGAAGTAATATACAATGAAGTAATATACAATGAAGTAATATACAATGAAGTAATATACAATGAAGTAATATACAATGAAGTAATATACAATGAAGTAATATACAATGAAGTAATATACAATGAAGTAATATACATTGAAGTAATATACAATGAAGTAATATACAATGAAGTAATATACAATGAAGTAATATACAATGAAGTAATACACAATGAAGTAATACACAATGAAGTAATACACAATGAAGTAATATACAATGAAGTAATATACAATGAAGTAATATACAATGAAGTAATATACAATGAAGTAATATACAATGAAGTAATATACAATGAAGTAATATACAATGAAGTAATATACAATGAAGTAATATACAGTGAAGTAATATACAATGAAGTAATATACAATGAAGTAATATACAATGAAGTAATATACAATGAAGTAATATACAATGAAGTAATATACAATGAAGTAATATACAATGAAGTAATATACAATGAAGTAATATACAATGAAGTAATACACAATGAAGTAATATACAATGAAGTAATATACAATGAAGTAATATACAATGAAGTAATATACAATGAAGTAATATACAATGAAGTAATATACAATGAAGTAATATACAATGAAGTAATACACAATGAAGTAATACACAATGAAGTAATATACAATGAAGTAATATACAATGAAGTAATATACAGTGAAGTAATATACAATGAAGTAATATATAATGAAGTAATATACAATGAAGTAATATACAATGAAGTAATATACAATGAAGTAATATACAATGAAGTAATATACAATGAAGTAATATACAATGAAGTAATATACAATGAAGTAATACACAATGAAGTAATACACAATGAAGTAATATACAATGAAGTAATATACAATGAAGTAATATACAATGAAGTAATATACAATGAAGTAATATACAATGAAGTAATATACAATGAAGTAATATACAATGAAGTAATATACAATGAAGTAATATACAATGAAGTAATATACAATGAAGTAATATACAATGAAGTAATATACAATGAAGTAATATACAATGAAGTAATATACAATGAAGTAATATACAATGAAGTAATATACAATGAAGTAATATACAATGAAGTAATATACAATGAAGTAATATACAGTGAAGTAATATACAATGAAGTAATATATAATGAAGTAATATACAATGAAGTAATATACAATGAAGTAATATACAATGAAGTAATATACAATGAAGTAATATACAATGAAGTAATATACAATGAAGTAATATACAATGAAGTAATATACAATGAAGTAATACACAATGAAGTAATATACAATGAAGTAATATACAATGAAGTAATATACAATGAAGTAATATACAATGAAGTAATATACAATGAAGTAATATACAATGAAGTAATATACAATGAAGTAATACACAATGAAGTAATACACAATGAAGTAATATACAATGAAGTAATATACAATGAAGTAATATACAGTGAAGTAATATACAATGAAGTAATATATAATGAAGTAATATACAATGAAGTAATATACAATGAAGTAATATACAATGAAGTAATATACAATGAAGTAATATACAATGAAGTAATATACAATGAAGTAATATACAATGAAGTAATACACAATGAAGTAATACACAATGAAGTAATATACAATGAAGTAATATACAATGAAGTAATACACAATGAAGTAATACACAATGAAGTAATATACAATGAAGTAATATACAATGAAGTAATATACAATGAAGTAATATACAATGAAGTAATATACAATGAAGTAATATACAATGAAGTAATATACAATGAAGTAATATACAATGAAGTAATATACAATGAAGTAATATACAATGAAGTAATATACAATGAAGTAATATACAATGAAGTAATATACAATGAAGTAATATACAATGAAGTAATATACAATGAAGTAATATACAATGAAGTAATATACAATGAAGTAATATACAATGAAGTAATATACAATGAAGTAATATACAATGAAGTAATATACAATGAAGTAATATACAATGAAGTAATATACAATGAAGTAATATACAATGAAGTAATACACAATGAAGTAATATACAATGAAGTAATATACAATGAAGTAATATACAATGAAGTAATATACAATGAAGTAATATACAATGAAGTAATATACAATGAAGTAATATACAATGAAGTAATATACAATGAAGTAATATACAATGAAGTAATATACAATGAAGTAATATACAATGAAGTAATATACAATGAAGTAATATACAATGAAGTAATATACAATGAAGTAATATACAATGAAGTAATATACAATGAAGTAATATACAATGAAGTAATATACAATGAAGTAATATACAATGAAGTAATATACAGTGAAGTAATATACAATGAAGTAATATATAATGAAGTAATATATAATGAAGTAATATACAATGAAGTAATATACAATGAAGTAATATACAATGAAGTAATATACAATGAAGTAATATACAATGAAGTAATATACAATGAAGTAATATACAATGAAGTAATATACAATGAAGTAATATACAATGAAGTAATATACAATGAAGTAATATACAGTGAAGTAATATATAATGAAGTAATATACAATGAAGTAATATACAATGAAGTAATATACAATGAAGTAATATACAATGAAGTAATATACAATGAAGTAATATACAATGAAGTAATATACAATGAAGTAATATACAATGAAGTAATACACAATGAAGTAATATACAATGAAGTAATATACAATGAAGTAATATACAATGAAGTAATATACAATGAAGTAATATACAATGAAGTAATATACAATGAAGTAATATACAATGAAGTAATATACAATGAAGTAATATACAATGAAGTAATATACAATGAAGTAATATACAATGAAGTAATATACAATGAAGTAATACACAATGAAGTAATATACAATGAAGTAATATACAATGAAGTAATATACAATGAAGTAATATACAGTGAAGTAATATACAATGAAGTAATATATAATGAAGTAATATACAATGAAGTAATATACAATGAAGTAATATACAATGAAGTAATATACAATGAAGTAATATACAATGAAGTAATATACAATGAAGTAATATACAATGAAGTAATATACAATGAAGTAATACACAATGAAGTAATATACAATGAAGTAATATACAATGAAGTAATATACAATGAAGTAATATACAATGAAGTAATATACAATGAAGTAATATACAATGAAGTAATATACAATGAAGTAATACACAATGAAGTAATACACAATGAAGTAATATACAATGAAGTAATATACAATGAAGTAATATACAGTGAAGTAATATACAATGAAGTAATATATAATGAAGTAATATACAATGAAGTAATATACAATGAAGTAATATACAATGAAGTAATATACAATGAAGTAATATACAATGAAGTAATATACAATGAAGTAATATACAATGAAGTAATACACAATGAAGTAATACACAATGAAGTAATATACAATGAAGTAATATACAATGAAGTAATATACAATGAAGTAATATACAATGAAGTAATATACAATGAAGTAATATACAATGAAGTAATATACAATGAAGTAATATACAATGAAGTAATATACAATGAAGTAATATACAATGAAGTAATATACAATGAAGTAATATACAATGAAGTAATATACAATGAAGTAATATACAATGAAGTAATATACAATGAAGTAATATACAATGAAGTAATATACATTGAAGTAATATACAATGAAGTAATATACAATGAAGTAATATACAATGAAGTAATATACAATGAAGTAATACACAATGAAGTAATACACAATGAAGTAATATACAATGAAGTAATATACAATGAAGTAATATACAATGAAGTAATATACAATGAAGTAATATACAATGAAGTAATATACAATGAAGTAATATACAATGAAGTAATATACAATGAAGTAATATACAATGAAGTAATATACAGTGAAGTAATATACAATGAAGTAATATATAATGAAGTAATATACAATGAAGTAATATACAATGAAGTAATATACAATGAAGTAATATACAATGAAGTAATATACAATGAAGTAATATACAATGAAGTAATATACAATGAAGTAATATACAATGAAGTAATACACAATGAAGTAATATACAATGAAGTAATATACAATGAAGTAATATACAATGAAGTAATATACAATGAAGTAATATACAATGAAGTAATATACAATGAAGTAATATACAATGAAGTAATACACAATGAAGTAATACACAATGAAGTAATATACAATGAAGTAATATACAATGAAGTAATATACAGTGAAGTAATATACAATGAAGTAATATATAATGAAGTAATATACAATGAAGTAATATACAATGAAGTAATATACAATGAAGTAATATACAATGAAGTAATATACAATGAAGTAATATACAATGAAGTAATATACAATGAAGTAATACACAATGAAGTAATACACAATGAAGTAATATACAATGAAGTAATATACAATGAAGTAATATACAATGAAGTAATATACAATGAAGTAATATACAATGAAGTAATATACAATGAAGTAATATACAATGAAGTAATATACAATGAAGTAATATACAATGAAGTAATATACAATGAAGTAATATACAATGAAGTAATATACAATGAAGTAATATACAATGAAGTAATATACAATGAAGTAATATACAATGAAGTAATATACAATGAAGTAATATACAATGAAGTAATATACAATGAAGTAATATACAATGAAGTAATATACAATGAAGTAATATACAATGAAGTAATATACAATGAAGTAATATACAATGAAGTAATATACAATGAAGTAATACACAATGAAGTAATATACAATGAAGTAATATACAATGAAGTAATATACAATGAAGTAATATACAATGAAGTAATATACAATGAAGTAATATACAATGAAGTAATATACAATGAAGTAATATACAATGAAGTAATATACAATGAAGTAATATACAATGAAGTAATATACAATGAAGTAATACACAATGAAGTAATATACAATGAAGTAATATACAATGAAGTAATATACAATGAAGTAATATACAATGAAGTAATACACAATGAAGTAATATACAATGAAGTAATATACAATGAAGTAATATACAATGAAGTAATATACAATGAAGTAATATACAATGAAGTAATATACAATGAAGTAATATACAATGAAGTAATACACAATGAAGTAATATACAATGAAGTAATATACAATGAAGTAATATACAATGAAGTAATATACAATGAAGTAATATACAATGAAGTAATATACAATGAAGTAATATACAATGAAGTAATACACAATGAAGTAATATACAATGAAGTAATATACAATGAAGTAATATACAATGAAGTAATATACAATGAAGTAATATACAATGAAGTAATATACAATGAAGTAATATACAATGAAGTAATACACAATGAAGTAATATACAATGAAGTAATATACAATGAAGTAATATACAATGAAGTAATATACAATGAAGTAATATACAATGAAGTAATATACAATGAAGTAATATACAATGAAGTAATATACAATGAAGTAATATACAATGAAGTAATATACAATGAAGTAATATACAATGAAGTAATACACAATGAAGTAATATACAATGAAGTAATATACAATGAAGTAATATACAATGAAGTAATATACAGTGAAGTAATATACAATGAAACCATATTTAAGATGAACTTGCGCAAGATTTTAGTAGATTTCATCAGAAAGTGTCAGTATTTTTCTATCATTTGCGATTGTTTTTGGTGTTTCAGCTGATCTGACTGCCAGGATGTTTTAAGGTTAAAATCGATAAAACTTAATTTTGATTAAAGAGCTCAGAAGGAAAATCATGCGAACTTGCATTACTAGTTGCTATAGTTGATATCGGCCATTGTGTTCAAGTTGCAGCATTACGTATTTCTATTCTGTTGGTCTCTTTGCAGCTATAGATGTCATAATCGCACTTTTTTTAAATTTGAGCGTATAATCCATGACCAAGCTTTGTTAATTTTAATCCTGAACCATCTGACAATTAGATCATCTCTAGCATCTAAAACTATTACAAACGATAAAAAATACTGATACTTTCTGATAAACCCTACTAAAAAGGACGTCATAAATGCATTTTTGATGGTCTGAGCCTTTGGTTTTGTTTTGATCAAACATCCTGGCAGTCAGATCATCTCAAACATCCAAAACAATGGCAAATGATAGAAAAATACTGATACTTTCTGGTAAATTCTACTAAAATTTTGTGCAAGTTCACCTCTATCATACCAATTACTCATATGAAACGTGAGCAAATATTTGACTACACCCGAAGTAATTACATCTTAAAGTTTCTTGAAAGTTGAAACAGTTGACATTTGATGAACTAGCAAGATTAGAATGTTTGTACTGCAGGTAGCAGCTTTATTTGAGCTTGCTTTTGCAGTCGACGGTGAATGCTAGACTCCCCGACTGTTCGTTTGACTGAGACTGTCATGTTACTCGACTATGGTTATGGCGAAGGTGTTTTACAGGTATACAATGAGCAGCCAGCATCTGATAGGTCACAACCGAATGGGCATCCTGAACAGCAGGCTAGTTCTGTGAAAAAGCCAACTGCTGCCGCAATATTCGGTGAAGCCAAACCTGTTGACACGGGATCACGAGAGCGAGAAATAGAAGAACGCCTGCGAAAAGAGCGCCCTATTGAGTCAAGAGGTAGATTGAGAGCACTTTTTTCGCCGTATTCATTTGGTGTGTTAGGGACCCAGTCTCTCCGCAAATACATTGATGTTTGCGTCTGTCAGAGCTGTACCTATATGCCTATTTGTGAGTGGAGATAATAGCGTGCTAGTGTGTGACAAATGTTGTTGAAATGTTAACTGACAGCATTTTAAAATTATACATATTTATACCAATATAATCATGCTATTTTGTTTTTCGGCAATTATTACCCTGTTAGAACAAAACACTGGTTTTAAAGGGAAAAACATTTGCGATGCTAGCGCCAAACTATGATATAAGGCGGTCATTTTTTCGGCAAAACACCAACTTATGACGTACAATGTCGATGCTGATGAGTAGCCGATGCGTGAACATGAAACAAAAGTACTTTTGCTGGCCACCATTCCTAAACATTTTCACCCCACAATTGTAGGCATCACACTACGTTGTTATGGTTACCCGGCATAGCAGATAATATGACATAAGGTTGAAGCAAATTCGCAAATACTATGAAAGGCTATTATCCATATTTATCTTTCGACTGGTGGTTATATTATTGCATCATTGGCTGGTTTGCACATTTTGGGGAATGACCAGCAAGAAATGCTTCCTTTATGCAAATTGGGAATTTTAAAAATCCGTAAAAGTTTTCTATTCTCGGAAGTCATCTGTTTAAAATTCATCAATGCATGCTTTTCTTTCGTGAATAAGGAATTTGAACGAACAGACTTTAGGTAATAAAGTTCAAAAAATGAGTGATTTTAAATATACAGTAGACGTTCTATAATGGAAACTTCCTTTTACGTAAATAATTTATGTTAAGATTCTGCTTCGTATTATGTAAGAAATGCCATGACGTAAAGCATCCATTCGGTGCAAATTCTCAAATTCGATTTGAATAACAAGAGTTCAATAGTTAGCCTTAAAAATATCGGTATCTTGCCACACTCGGAAGAGAAAACAGGCTCTAGTGTGCTGTGAGAGATCGTCAGGTGTGACGATAACGCACAGAGAATAAGTACGTGTATAAGTATTCTGAAATATTTAAAAGTGGTTGATGGGTGCATGTTTGTTTGTTTGCTTGCTTTATTTCATCGATAATATATGAAATATATACAAAAGAAATGAAAACTAAACAACGAGCATCCAGAGAAGGTGATGATGAGGTCACGTGCGCGATAGCAAAAGCTAATATTTAGCGCGGACCCAGGTGGCAGATTACAGGCAAAAATTAATTAAACATTATAGTTAACAAAATCATCTCAATAGCCGTGCCCTTAAGCTCCTCTTGAAACCTAACGTGTTTTGTATACTGCGAATAGAAATAGGCAGAGTGTTCCACAAAACAGCTTCTTGATAAATTGTTCTTTTGTGACCAGCAGCGGAAGATGATTTAGGTAGAGGTAAGTTGAATTTAGAATTTCGAGTGAATTAGTGCTCTGAGAGATGAGAATATGAATATGTGTCGGGCAGTCGGTCTACCAATCTCAGTGTCAGTTAGTTGGATTCTCATTGAAAGCTATCTTTTATCCTAACCTTTAACCCTGGCTGGACAAACGGACAAACAGACAGATCCCGCTATTACTATAGTAGATATGTATTTTTGTTTTACTTTTGACATGCAGTTTTTTTTAAACATAAACCGTGATGTCTAGAAAAAGATGGAAGAACAATTGATTTACATTAACGTAAAGTAAAATCTTGAACCCTAAACCAAATGAAAAAAAGTTGACAATGTGAAACAATAATATCACAATTACTGTACAATCATTAAATTTAGTTAAGTTTAGTTTTTCCTTTTTGTATGGCCAAAGGGGTGAGTTTGGGATGATCTTGGAAAGGATTAGTCTATTAATAGGCATTTTACGCTTCCTATAACGTAGATTCCATGTGAAATAAACGCTCTTGGAACAGGTTATTTGTGCTGTGGGTGCGTCCGCTGTAATTGTATAATCTTTTAAGTGTTTTTGGATGATATTTTGCAAAAATAGCAAATCTTTCATCCATTTTCGCCACTTGAAAATATTTATAGAACCATGTATTATATATATATATATAGATATATATTATAGAACCCCGATCTGTAATATTATCTGCTGCTGTTACTGAAATAAAAATTTGCTATCAGTTAACCATTATGCGTGCTCTTTGATAATTAATATCCACAGTAATTTAGTAATTATCACCTTCCGCTTCGTCACATAAATTATAATTTTATGGTTCATCTTTGTGCTCTGGTACTTCCTCACTTTTGTTTCCATTCCACTACCGAATTCATCATTTTTTTCTCCGAACAACGGCAGTAAAACAGCACTTTAGTACATAGCCTCAGTTCTCTTACTTTAGATTCTGCTCCAGCTGATCGAAAATACGATAACAGAGATAGGGATTATCAAAGGGAAGCTCCTCGTGCCAATGCTTGGAGCAAGGGACCACCCGCGTCACGCCCAGGTAGGTTGTTGCTCTTTGGGTCTTTCATCAGCTTTTCCCTGTCTCAACACTGGATTCTTTTTAGCTAGTTTGAAAGTCATTGATGAAAGTCTTTTTGTCTACAATACTAAAATACCTTTAGTAAAATCAATTAAGGATACATTACAATATACATACGGTATTGAATGTTCAAAACTTACAGTCTATCTTGAATTATTATTATTGATGCATGAGTAAAACATTTTGGTCATCGAAGAGATGTTCCAAGATCTCTCCGACAATAATTAATCTGGAGAAAAGCATAGGGGAACAACTCCAGCTTTGGTGTAACGTTAGATATGTAACCATTCACGGCTTTGTAGCATAGGACTGGTTCTAATGTAAAGTGGATATCTCATCATCTCTTTGCTGGTTCTGAGTTAAGTGGTTGCGTATGGCAGGTGAGAGACCTCGCAAGGAGCAACGGGAAAGGCCACTCCCCAAGTCCCTTGATGAGATGCCGCAGTACAAGGAAAGAGAAGGTCAAGATTTTGCTGTGCAAAATAAATATGCGGGTCTACTCGGCAGCGATGGTGATGATGATGCCGGCGATTAGCTTCCATTTAACATTTATTCAGGGTGTAGAATTCTTGCAAACACTTTTTAGCAGGTTACGATATTAGATTGGTATGAATGAGTCTGAGGTGAGTGCTTGCTTTATGCAAAGACAGGCCGCTTCCATTGGAAGGCCTTTCTTCATCTATATAGCTATTCTATGATCTTACACTATACTGGTTACTCATTTAGTCTGGGTAAATTATTCTTGCGTAATCTGTTATTCCATATTTGATTATACTATTGTTATACATATAATTTAATAAATAAGCTTGCAAGAATATCTTCTACTTTATTGTACTGGCACTTTCCAGAATCTTTGCTATTAGCTCACAGGAATGCCTATCTGACAAGATGTCTCATCTACAGGAATGTGCAAAAAAACTGGACCCTTTTGTTGGAAAACTAACATTCATAAAACATAACAAGTCACTAAAACTCATATAACATGATTATGACTTGAAATAAGGAATAAAAATGTATCTGGCGGGATCATATCTCTACAGATTGTTATCTCCAACCATTAAAAATTAAATGCTCTGAATTTAGCCTACATAAGCATTAAAAAAACAATCTTACAGCTGTTTGATTTACGTATTTGAAATCAAGAGAAAATGAAGATTAATTTAATATATATTTTATGGCTATTGACTATATTCACAATGACTAACAATGTTGCAAATGAAAGTTTTGGTTTTTTAGTAAAGGCTCCAGTTAATTTCACACACCAGCGTAGATATTTGAGGTAGCACATCATTTATCTAGCGTCAAACATATGTAAGATATTATAGCCAGCACAATGTGAGGACCTTGAATAAGATGTGAGGAACATGTCTCTGGTATTTATTTAGGGATCTAGACTGTTCTTTTATTTTTACTAGTTTTCTAATCGATTTGGTCTGTGGTATTTTTATTTCTGGCTGTCCGTCAAAATTGACAATGACTTGCATTTTAGCGATGCATGCTTGTAAGACTAACCTGAAGGGATGCATTTCGCAACGTGTCCAGTTTGATAGAGCCAGGTAGCCATTTAACTCGCCCAATTTGCGAAGGACAGAGTTGGATCTTTAACATGCCCATGATGTCGGTGTGGTACACGGGGCCTCCAAGTTATGGCCTAGATTCGAAAGACCCAGCAATTTAGGGTTGGAAGCTTGCTAAGAGCTTTTTGTCAGATCAGCATTAAGCAGGACTCGAACCACCAACCCCATGGTTGACAGTCAAAGATGCTATTACTGGTCTGTGGTATTAGAATACCACTAAAAGCGCCTATACACTTGAAACATTTCAATGTTATACTATCATTCGGTGAACTGAACATGGTGAGTAAAAGAATTATTACCAACCAAGAAAAATAAGTTAGTCGTTATAAAAAATCCTTGCCAGCACAAGAGGTGGCAGAACTTACCCCTGCCTAAGAGTATATCATTCAAAGACGGAAACTGGTCAGCTCCCAGCTGTTGACTTACAAACCACTTCCTATTATGGTAACTGCAGGCGAAAATCTAGAAGTTAAATCAAATCTTGCTTTGACTAGGTTGTTTTGTAACATTTCCTCCAAGACATGCCAGCTTCAAGTATATTTGGGATCTAAGAATGCGGATGTTACATTCTCTGGAACGTTGTCTTTTGATATTTCAGGAAATGTGAAAAGCGTTCGAGCGAGTAGGCTAGATAGCACGATTGCGACACCCAAGCCCAGCATTGATGTCTCGTTTTGTGTATTACTATCCTACAAGCCATGAATGTAGATCACTGATTCATAAAGCTTGAATAGTCAAGCATTGATAGGCGAGATCGGGATCCATGTTTCTCCTGGTCTATCACTGAAAAGCAAGACATGAACCTAAACCACATATCTTGCTTTGTGTCATCTAGGTTGACAGCGCTGCACGTGCTGAAAATGCTCATATGTAGGTATTACAGCTTAGCTAATACATGCATGTATGTATTGTAAAGTTATTTCCACCACAAGGTAGAACTTTCAACAAAATGCCTTCATAGCAAATATCTAATGGGAGTTATTCCCTCTATTTAGTGAGCTAATAACTACAGCCTTCCAAGATACAAAATAAATAATTAAATCAATGCAAATAGATATGGGCAGATTTTTGCAATGCAGAAAATGTGTTACCGCGGATACAACTTGCCAAAGAGAAGAAAACTCAACAAAGGGTGATAATTATGTTTCTACAAATGCATATTTTAATGAAAGCATGGAAAATAATTACATTGCAGTTGCTCGTCTTCGTCACTTTGTTTGTTGTTAAATCAATCTACATGTATATATATCAATATAATCGATACCAGTATTTTTCTTGGTGGTCATTAGATCTAAATAAAATGACAAGAAAACATATTTCCTGACAATCATCAGTAATCTCCCTTAAGCACAGAATCCAAGAGCTGTAGACTTCCTATGCACCATAAAGGGTATAGTAAATGTTTAAGAGATGATTATCTAAAATACAATAGGCCTCAATAGTCTGTTTTTATCAAATGATTACACAATCTGCCATAGAAACAATTTAGCAGTAAATTATCATGAGAAGAATGAATTTTCTGCCTAGAAACCATATTAAAAAGGGAGTTTTCAGCAGTTCAGTCTTCATTCCTGCAAATCAGAATATACAAATCTTTTTTCAGCATTCTTTGGTTAAGTTGCTGCTGCCTCCTTTACACAAACTTTAATCATTAAAACCTTTTTAACTTTTTTGTGATCCTTTTAAAAATAACTTTTAAAATCACTACTCAACCGAACAGGGCATTTAACATCAATAAAGCTGCTTATAGTAAACTAATACTACCCTTATTTGAAAGCTTAAACATTCCTGGTCAAAATCTAGAAAATACTCTAAAATAAAGATAAGTCTTTAAAGTTAAGAGAAAATCAAAAGCAGCCATGATTTTGGTATCTTTTACATAACTTGTCTTTTTGGGAGAACTTGTTTCAGAGCTTGCAGTTCAGAATTTTTATGGTTAAAACTTGCGTTTTTCAAATTATATTTTAACCTTAAGTAAAATTTCAATTCAGCCGGAAGTGCATGTAAATTAAATGTGCTAGCTTGCAGTGAGATAGGAGTTATCTACCCTTTTTATGTTGGATGTTAGAAGAGCCATTTCAGCAACAAAAAGGTTAATGAGTTAGATTCAAATGCCTCTAAAATTACAGCTTCTGTTAATAGCCAATTTAGTGAATTTATATATTTCAGTCTAGTCTAGTTGTGATTTAAATTCTATTAGCTTCTTACCAGATTTTCCTGAAACTGCAAATTTTTCCTCAAGTTGAAAACAGAGCACCTTGTCCTATGCACGTGTACTTTATTTTTGATATTACTGCTTTTCACAAAAGTACAGGCGGCTCATTATGTATTTTTATTTAATCACCCACTGTTTTAGGGATATATGATAAAATAATAATTATGTTATTGACTACAAGGTTTATAAAATGCATTGTTAGCTTAAGCTCTAACCATTTTACAACTGTGGTATCGAATAACCAAGTGTCCAATAAAGTTTCTAGTGAGAATGTGATGAGTTTAAAATAGATATCAACTTGACTAGAACGAGTTTCAATATACATATTGATTTGTCATTTATAGAACATCATTACATTATCAATTATTTGTTTTGGCAGTTTTTAACATTTGTTCTATGTTTATCACACCTGTTATATTTTTTAAAAACTGGTTTTTAAAAAACTTTTTAAAAACCATGTTTTTTAAAAACTGGTTAAAAACTGGCTCTGCATCAAAATTGTGTTTTACCCAAAATAATTTTTTATGAAGTATATGTATCATAACTAATACTTAATTGTGCATTTGTGACAATATTTGCTAACAAAAATGTTTAAGGTCATTAACTTGTTAACGATGGTTTGCTGCTTGTATGTAAGGTAAGAAATCCTACAATGATTGAGTATGATGGCTCTTGTGCAAGCAGAGGCTTTGCCTGTTTTTAGAGCGTTGTTACACAAACAATAGCTCTATGATCTTAGCTGAACATGTCTGAGTCCCGTGGCAAGGGAAACTCACCAACTGGAAGCATGCCCAGTTGCAGCGATTTAAAGTTGGATGTCATTTTTGTCACCACCAGTGGACCTTTTTGAGAATTGAACTCAAACCTGTGTTTACATGTCAGGTGTTTTAGGGAATAGTTGTAACACAATATATCCTACAATGGCTCATCAACCACTTGATGACAATTATAACATAACTGATGAAGTTAGATAAATGCTCACCTCGCATCAAAGCAAGGATTTTATTGTTTTTTTAAGTTTGCCCACTTTTCACCTTTAATACTTGGAAACTCCTCCATAAAAAACACAGTACATCTTCAGACCTACAATGAATACAGTTGTCACAATCAATCATTCCAATTTTAGTTTTTTTAAATTTTCTCAACTTGCTACTAGATGTGCATTACAATGGAATTGTAATGCACATCTAGGGAATTGAACACCAGCCTGTTGTTTATATGTCAGGCACTTGAACCACTAGGCAGCGGCTGCTCTCTTTTTTGCTGCATACAAGTGATAAGTATGACTATATGATTATTATTGATTTTGTTTGCAGGGTGTAAGAAACGTGAAGTAGATTGGTTTTGCATTTGGTTTTTCTATTTCCATTCTCTTTTTTACGGTCGCAGTGCTAGAGAATTTTTTGTAAGGTCACATCTGAAGTAGGTAATATAGCAACAGCTGCAACTGATCACATACTAAAATAAAAATAAATATAATAAAATATTTTTGTGAATTGAATTCTGGTTTAGAAAGCGTCCGTAAATTGTTTTTAGAACATTTCTATAACACCGCAGTTTGTTAAAGAAAAGGTCTGCCAATCTTCACATTTCTTTTTGTTTCATTTATATTAGTAGTTACTAGTAAATGTCTTCTCCAAAAACTTGTTCGACAATGACTAAAATTCAGAACAAAATGCTTACTGTTTGCAGCCGACATAAAAACTAATACCCCGCAGTCTAGTGCGCCATGAGAGATCCTCAGGTGTAATAACTATGCGCACAATTAATAAAAATGTGGGAAGGCAGTCGATTGACACAGGTAATAGACTGTTGATCCACCAAACTAAAAGTTGCAAACTCAAATACTGTTGAAAGCAATCTGGTTTCCTAACGCTCCAAGTATTGCTTCAGACAAAAAGATTAACAAACCCATCTCTTATTGTAGTAAAGATTAATGAAATTAGTGCATATTAAATATTAATACATATTAAATATAATAAAAACATAAATGAAACATATATAATCAAATATAAATGTAATAAAAAATAAAGCTCAAATAGCTTCTATCTATAAAGCTTTTCTACTGTTTATATATACGTGTATACTAGTTCTTTCGCAGTCTAGTGTGCCGTGAGAGATCATGGTTAGTACTGATAAAGCACAGAGAATAACTTCCTGCATAGTCATTATGTAGCAACAAAAGGTGTTCTAATGGTACTGGTAATAGAGTGTCTACCAAACTCAATATTGCAAGTTCGAATTCCGTGTATGTACGATCTTTTATCTCAGCCTGTAACTGTGGCGGGAGAGCATTACAGACAGCAAACTAACACACACGCTCTTGTTTTTATATAGAAGGCCAGTTGTATTCCAGGATTTTAAACTCTCTCTTTTGATGAACAAAATTCTATCTGTATAAACTTTTTCAAAGGGTATACAAACACAAAATTAGCATCTGTTTTGAAAAAAACAATTTTGTAGATTGGTGTATAGCTTAAAGAAAAGCCGTTATATAGAGGTGGCTGATTAGTGCAAGTGGTGGAGCGTTGGCCCACCAACCTTAAAGTCATGAGTTTGAATCCTGTTGAAAGCTCTGTTTTCTAATGCTCAATGCATGGCTTCAGACAGACTCTCATTATAGTAAAGATCATGCAAACACAATAAGGATTATTGGAATCAGTTGGTTGCTAGGATTATAAACGCTCTCTTTTGATAAACAAAATTCTATTTGTATAAACTGTTTTATACACGGTGTACAACCAATATACTACATTCTTGATAGTAAATAGCTTAGGGGCCCCTACCGGTCAGTGATCCCTGTATAAACAACAGCAAATGTCAGCGAATACAATAGGAATGTCAATTGGTAAATGAAATTATCAGTGTCCAAGAACTAATGAGTTTAACAAAGGCTAGAAACGCTGTTGCTATTTCCTTATTGTTAATCACAAAATATTAGAAAATTAAGATATGGCTAAAAATAGACCTACTTTCTACATTTAGTTATTATCGATTGCTTACCAAATCTGTCCTAATCGTATAATTACTTGTGTGCTGTAGAACACCCAAACTTGCTTAATTTATTTAAATACTTACTGCAGAATACAAAATCTTTAAAAAAAGTTTAGACCTATATAAGGTTAATAATTAAATTCACTTGTAAGTTAGCGGTGTTCTATGATCCTATAGAATAATTTAAAAGATTCTCGGAAGAAAACAGATGGAATGGCTTCCATGCCAAATACCAACTGTTGTAATCAATCAATAGGTCTCATTTTTGACCTCATCATCTTTGGAAGAATCTTATTGGAGAACTACCATTAAAAGGATTCTCATTGAACCAATCTCCCTAAATATTGAGTGATAAAATAATTGGTAATGAATAGATAGTATTACATGCATGTAGACATGGAAAGTTGGTTCGTAACATCCGTGTGTCATTTTTTAGAAGATGTAATAAAAATCAATAGTTCAACCAGGTTAGTTACATTTCATTAATTTCATCTAATTTCATTGAGATGGTTTGCATGTGTCTACAACTTCTTTCACTGGATTATCAGCTTTTAGCATGGTTTCTTTTAATCGTAAACTTTGATATCCACAGCAAGGGATTTTAAAATTGTTTGTATTGTAACAAAATAGTATAGTTGTGTACATAAATAGAACATAAATTTAACAAAATGCTTTTTGAGAAAGAAATGGTAGAGACTAGAGAAAAATGATGCACTGTACAAAACTTATGAAAATATACTTAATAGTAATGTATAAAATCATAATAATAAATATACAAGTAATAATTATGAGTTTTGGTACGAATATGATGCCGGAAACTAACACAAGCCTGTTATGGAATAACTATTGTCTCAATGTTTGTGACCAGATTGACTGAAACAATCGTTTTTCTAATATCTGTGAAAAGAATGTAGAGTAGTTGGCGAAACACAACATGGTGTCAGAAGCGGTGCAGCTATTAGAACTGTACAAATGTGTAGAAGTTTCTATGTATGGAAAGTATTATCAGCGGTCGCACTGTGGGTAGTCTCATTCTTATCTCCGTCTGTGAAATATCCTGCTCTGAGTACCGATGCTACATGGCCAAAGATCAATACAAACAGACAAGTACGGTTGCTTCCGAATTATCAAGGCTTTCTAAACAAACTTATAATAAAATACTAGAGATTTGCGGAGCTCCAAAACGTTTGTCTGTAGAATGTTGCAAGTCATGGTTGAAAAGAAGATAGTGTCAATATTCCGCAAGTGTCAGAGCGTCGTACAAAAAGGAATGTATCATCACAGTCGCAAAGCACAGGTTAAATCTCGTCTGCAGACTTCTTAATGACTAGGGTCTTGTCTCAGTGTTCTAGCGTCAATTCATCCTTGACTGCAAGTCTCACAGCAGACGCTGCGGTAGTACGATCGCATGCAGTAGTATCTATATTTCTTCAACGAGTCACACCATGACTTGGTGTCTACGCAAGAGTTGGTTGTGCTCGCCAATGTCGTAGTTAAAAAGATGGCGGTGCTGTCTTTTATTGTAGAAGGCGAGGTGGTGCTTGGTGTTGGACAGGAGCGCAAGTGACATCGTTGGAGCTCTGAAGGTTTATCTTGTTGGTCACAGCCACTGGACAACGAGCCATTGCTTGCTAAACAGGATACAGCTCGCCGTCTCTCGCTCTCTCCACATGTGGATGCACACTGCAAAATGTAAACGTCGAAATTAAAGTCAAGCATTTTTTAACTTGAACACAAAATCATTACTTTTTGATGACTTATTAAAACACACACTTTCATTCAAATGAAATATGGCTTAGGTGCAACTATTATGCAAAAATCCACGATGGAAGTTATGTTTTTCATAGCAGACTCTTAAAAAGCCTGTGATCCAAAGAAACATGAATTCATAGTCTATTATTCTACTTAACTATTAAAAAAACTGCTTGTAATTAATTATTTATGTATTTGTATGTCAAATGATCTACTAGATGTATGTCAAGCAATCTAATAAATGTATGTCAAGCGATCTAATAAATGTTTGTCAAGCAATCTAATAGATGTATGCCAAGCAATCTAATAGATGTACGTATGTCAAGCAATCTATCAGATGTATGTCAAGCAATCTAACAGACTTGTGGTGAGGCAAGTTACATTTGTTTCAATGGTCAAACAAAGGTCATGAACTTTTGCTATGTACCTCTGACCAAGAGCCAGTGCTCCACTCCGGGCATTTTTCCATTAGTTGACAGTTCTGAAGAAGCAAAGCCTTAGGTCTCCGTATGTGTTCACACAGCTGATTCTCTACGATGGAGTCGGGACCGCTCCCCTCCTCTCTACTCACACAGACAATTTCTCGGCTCTGTGTACCTTGACCACAGCTCGCTGAACACTATCAAACAAATAAATTTTTGTATTATTTTGTGTTACCAAACCAACACGCTGCCATGCAATGGGCTAACATTTTTAACCTTTTGGGTGTCAGTTGCAGGTGTATGTATGGCATGTAAAAAGTATTTATAGATTATACAGTAAACCTGAAAGTCTATTAAGTGATAACCTTTGACCTTAGTATTGGCAGTGTTTGATAATTTAGTGAGTTCATTACCTCTGATTTTTTTGTGACGTGCAAAAATGGTATGATGTCCAAGAAAACTATACTAGCTAAGATGTGTTGATACCACAAGTGTGTATATATGGTTCAGCAGGAAAAAGTCAAAGATCATAAAGTGAGTGGTGTTTTATATGTTGCTGCTGTGTGAAAACATTAGACTCTTCTTAGATTGACCTTCCAATAACATATTGTCTTTTTATTCCGAATATGTCTGCCTTTCATTGTTTTAAGCATTTTCTGTTTCATTAAAAACAAAGAGGTGCAAAATTGCCCTCTTTTGTCGAGGAGATTCAGCTAGAAAACCAAATAGAGAAACGCTGTCTTAGATCGTAATTAACTCAGCTGACTGACAAATCATTTGTCTAGACTTGTCAGGGCTGATGACTGAAATGAGAGGCAACAGTGGGTGACCTTCTTCTGTATACTTATACATGTAGCAGCCTATTGAAATCGACAAACGAAAGTTTGTTTAACATCGATGGTAATAATAGCTGTGACAGAATAAAATATGGTGCTCACCTGGCTCCATGGCCGAATGTACCAATCAACAGCGCAGTCTCTGTTACTGCAGGCCTGGTAAACGATCGGTTTTGTCTGCTGATCACATTGGTCATCATTGAGTACTGAACTCTTTTTAGACGTCGAAGTGCAGTAGGCAGCTCTTCTCTGCATCCCTTTACCACACGTTGTCGAGCACTGAAATGATACAGTCTTCGTTACAAAATTTGCAACATTTTTCTATCACATCAGGAATTATTTGGTTTGAAACCACTCATTTTTCCAGTATACCGTAAATTTAATATATGTATTAGCATTTCTCACCTGTGACCACTTGCCAACTGTCCACGTTGGTTTACATTCCTTCAGATTGCATCGTTTGGCTTTAGGAGGTCGTTTTCCAGTACAGTATTTATTTTTTACTCGCCTATCATCTCCGATATCAAACCTTTGCATGCAGTAGATCTCACGCCGTTGTTTTCCAATGCCACAGGGTCTTGAGCACTCCATCCATTCTTGGGGCACCCATCTACACAGCGACCACAAGTTTTATGAAAACCATAAATAAATCAACAATGTTATGTGTTGAAGGTAAAAGGTCATTGATCCAAACTTTTGACTATGCATTAGTATTTGAACATTTTTTAGCTTGGCCTACTAATAATGTTTTAATGTTTGTCACATTCATCGCAAACTTCTGAATAGTAGTGTCCGTACTACACTATATGCAAAAATATCTATGCATGTCAGTATAAAGTCATACATTAACTAATCACAATTTCTCCACAGATAACTCGTACAGCCAATCAGAGTAAACATTGGAAAAACCACTAGCTATAATTGAATGATGTAAAAATTTCAAATTTGACCAACTTGTTATGGATTGCTGGCCACCTGTTATAGATTGCCAACCACCTGCTATGCATTGCCAATTCTCATAAGGATTAAGACAAACTCTCACCTGGCTGGACACTGCTTTGTGTTACATTTGAACCTTCCAACCATTGGCTTCTTTGCAGTCTCACATTGATCGTCTGCTGCCAGCTCTCCCCTGTTCGTGAGACACTTTGCTGACACATCCTCGTAGCCTCCTCCACACTGCTCGCTACAGGACGTAGCTGTTACCTCCCATGAATAGCGCACCTCTGTTGGATCTATGGGTACCTTGTACTCATACTGCACACCCGGGTTCGAGCCTAACGCCAGCATCTAAACAACAAATAAGTATTATTCAGGTCTACTCTTTTTTCTGTTTTTTTATAGATGTAAGTTAAATTATTTTTAATTTATTTTAAATTACTAAATTTATTTAATTAAAGCTAATAATGCCAGTTACTAGCGTTTTTTGTCTTTATGAGCCAAATTCTAATGAAATTTAGCGACTTAGCTGGAAGATATTTTTCAACCAAGAAACATTTCACTTTGCGCATATGGGAATTTTGTAACAAAAAAATTCCGCTTTTTGCATTTGGGAATTTCGAAAATTTATCCAACAGCCAGAATGTTTACCACATAAATAAAAACTGGCCATCATGTATTGCAAGCGTTTGTGAGTTCATTACTTTTTTTAAAAATATTATGATGTTTAACGATTATAAACCGTTTATGGCGTAATAAAAATCCATTTACTTTTAACACCTCCGTTACATACCTGAATTTCTAGAGTTTCATTGGTTGGTCCGGTGCTGTAGATGGTTTCTAGACCACTGTATAGTCGGTTGTAAACAAACTGGCTTCCTGCAAACTCAAAAGTGCCAGGCCAATCCATAGCCCAATTTCCGTTGAGGTGGTACTTGCTTTTAGATTTTATGGCTATAAAGCTAGAAGAAGCTATCATCTCTTTGAGTTGGATATCTCGTGAGCCAGGGGGGATAACCAGGAAAGTTGTATAGTCTGCAACAGAGTGTTTATGTTCTGTATTTAGAAGCTTATTAAAAAGCTAGTACAAAACATTCAATCAACTTTTTCTATCTTCACAAAAACCCAGCCATAGATGGCCTACATCGTCTTTCTTTTTTTAATTTTCCCCACTTTGTTTTTTGATATTTTACTCTTGAATGATCACATTGTGCAAAATGACATAAAATAAACTATAAGTTCAACTGGCACTACTTACTCTGAGGAGTTATCTGACCAGTGAAAGAGCCTCGTCTTGTTTCACATGTGGTTCCATTTCCATTACAAACACCGCATTTATCCTCCTTGGCGTCGGACCATATTTTACCATCACATCCTACGGGCTATGTAACAATTAACAATTCGTGTTAACATAAAATCACAGGTACTTTTGAAAATTGTTTAAATAGTCATTTGAGATTTACTGTAAAATGTGAAAAACCAACCTGGCACTTGCCATTGATGCAAATGTCATCTCCGTCATAGTTACACCTAGTACCATCAATGACTTTATCATTCATTTGGAAGAAAAAGTTATATCTGGTAGCTCTGCAGAAGAGTTTACATCTGTCTAGTGCTGCAATAAAACACCGATAGTTGCAATAAATTTGCTGCTACAGCAATTGCTGCAATAAAATTGCTATTGCTGCAATAAAATTGCTATTGCTGCAATAAAATTGCTATTGCTGCAATAAAATTGCTATTGCTGCAATAAAATTGCTATTGCTGCAATAAAGTAACCAATTTTGATATAAAATAACAATTAGCAATATAAGAGAACCATTGCAGCAATAGATTTGATACTGCTGTAATAAGCAATAAAATAACTATGAATTTAATGATAACCGTACTTCAGAACCTTATTTTAAAATGGTAAAAAATCAAAAGTAAAAATACAAATTTATAAAATGTGCTATACTAAATTTTGTATAATAACTTGTGCAAGATGAAACAAAAGGCTTGTCAATGATTTAATTCCTAAAATTTTATAATTTGTCAAAACAGTTAAGCTGACATATTTTCAAAAAACAATAAAGAATTTACCTGAGAGATATCGGTTATCAACTGGAGACCATTTGAAGTATCGTCCTTTGAAAGGTTCATCGTCGTACCTCTTGCATTGCATCGCTCTAAATGCCCTCTCATCATCCTCACAACTCTCAGTATTGCACCGATCAAATTCCTTGCTTTCTCCCTCACAGTATTTCCCTCCGTATCGTGGACTGTATGACCAAACATGACAATAGTGAATTGATTCTGTCTCAGCAAGATGATATAGAGATTATCAAGATTATCAAGAGATTATCAAGCAGAGATTTTTGTAAAAGTTTTAAAGAAGGAAAAACATTTAGCAAGAAAATATGAAACAAAAATCTGGGTTCTTACAGACTAATAGACATAATTCTTTAAGTTGTTACCTAGTCAGTCAAATGCTGCTGCGTTTTCAGATTTTAATAACAATAATTTTAAGAACAATTTTGGTAACAGCAACAGTTAAGGGAGGAAGACAAAGATAGCAACAAAAGAGAAAAACTAATTCTGAAAAAACAAGATTGTCTAAAAATCTCTCAGCACATTACCATACGAACTTGTGTAAAAAAATTTTCTATTTCTTATATTTTATAGGAGATTTTATATAAAATGTTTATTTTATAATCTTTTATTTTATATAAAATTTATATTTTATATAAAAGAGCAAAGGAATCAGTTAAAGTAATGACTTACCTTGGATTGTTGCAATAGCGAATTCGACTTTTAACTCCTCCACCACAGGTTCTTGTGCATGTGGTCCACTCTGTCCACTCATCCCAGCCTCCATCAATTGCCTCAGGCGTTTCTCTGTTTACAGGGATACACTCTCCTTTTCTACACCACTGTAACAGCAATGCTACCTCTTCTGCATCATGTTTATTGTCCACTTTCTATTGCATATGTTATATTTTATCTTATTATTTGTATATATTTATATATATAAATATATATATGTTTATTTATACTTTAATGAAAGGATTGCTTTATGTAAAGCATACCTTATTGTCATCGCAAGGTGTACCCTCGGCAGCAGGAAGAAATTTTGTCTCACATCTGCTGCCACCAACGAAGCACCACAGGTACCGACAGATATCCACTCCCTGCAAACACCAATGAGGTAATATGTGTCAGCCAAAATGTATCACGACGACTTTTGCTTGCTAATGCGGTAACTAGGTAGAACCCAGATGAAAGTGTGTTTTTTTAATTGTAAAGAGATACAAAGAAGCCTTTTAAAAAAATTAAATATGGCGGCTAACGTATAGAGAATTACTTTAATTCTGATAAATACTGTGCATTTGCTGATTGTACCTTCTACATATACATTCATTATCTAATAAATTTGTAAACGTTGCTTGCAGTTTCTTTTTGTAAAATTGTAAGCTTGCACTTGAGAGTATAGAAAGTTAGCTTTTCTAACTAAAACACATAGTTTTTGTATTTTACTGCACTTACATTTGGTAATTTGAAAGCGCAGACGGATGCCTGGTCACCATAAAGATGTTTGCACTGTTGGTCACCGCTGTACACCTGCCCTGGCAGCTCCGATATGGATTTGTTGTACATGTCAGACTTGACTGGGGCATCCTCTAGAAGGCAGCGTGACTGCTGACTACTGCAAATACATTCATAGACATGGAAACCATAATTGACTTTAACTTGAGCTGTCTACTAGTTAAAGAAAACAACTCCAAAATTGTAGCAACACTAAACTAACAATTTGCAAAAATAATAAAATACTTTTACATATGTTAAAGTAATATTTGCAAGAAATTGTTCAATGATAAAGTAATTATTTTGGTTGTATAATTATACCGAGCAGGTGAATGGTTCAAATAAACTTCAAATATTATATCTACTAATACTCATGACAGTCTAGTGTGCCATGAGAGATAATCAGGCGTGTCAATAAAGCACAGAGAATAAGTATGTGTATAACAATTCTAAAATTTGAAACAGTACTGATTTGCCCAGGTGGTAGAGTGGTGGTCTACATAGCCAAAGTCATGAGTTTGAATCCTGTTGGAGGCATTCTTTTTCTAACCTTTAAGTGTGGCTTCGTACATAGCCCTTATTATAGTAAAGATTATAGCACCATTAGCCACTAATAATATTGTTGATTTATTATTGATTAATGTTTACTCCTGAGAATATTATCGATTTATCATTGGCTGATATTTGTAAGGAAGTACAAAAATAACAATGATATCAATATCATATTAATAATAATATTAATAATAATATATTAATATTAGGTTGTTTAATATGTACAGTATATTAAATTCTAACAAAAGACATTCGCAAAATGGAATAATACAATATCTACATGTATGTGTGAAATACCTTTGGAATGCACTTACGTAAATCATTTTTAACACCTTTATAAGTTAACACCTTTATAAGTTTGCCACCAAAATGTCTGGCAGACAAACTGCGCACTAAAGGGCCTGCATCTGAATCACCACGAAGTTGGTACAATATCTCTACACTAATTGAGAAGCACTGGAAATGTACGTCTCTACTCGGTATTCAAGGATATAGAAAGGTTAAACTTTGTTGGTTTACGCTGGCAACAAACAACAAAAAATAACATGGCTATTAACGAGAGGAAAGTTAATTACGAAAATGTTGGATTGATAATAACCAGTAGTAGTGCGTAATAACTAGCTTATGAGTTCTCAGCGTGAGTGCAAAGCCTCATGGCTTCAAAACTTAAATTTCTGCTTCTCTCTGTGGATGTTTTGTCGATGCACCGAGCGTTAATTAATCATCTACAATGCAATGCAGAGCGTAGCGGCAGCGGCAGC
This sequence comes from Watersipora subatra, assembly GCF_963576615.1. Lineage (NCBI taxonomy): Eukaryota > Metazoa > Bryozoa > Gymnolaemata > Cheilostomatida > Watersiporidae > Watersipora > Watersipora subatra. The sequence continues at coordinate 64,490,210 of NC_088709.1, forward strand.
GTTGGCATTTACAATAATTTAATATGCTTTAGAAGTGAAGAGAAGTTGTCTGTTGAAGGGTTTAGTAGAGTTAATGACGTAAGAGCATTCACTGGTACGGCAGCAGGTGTTCAATCTACGCATCAGAAACTGGATGCCTGCTGTTAGATATTCTATGGTTTGATGTTTAGATAAGTGAAATTTCGATATGTCAGGCACGTTTGTTTCTAACCGATATTCTACGGTTTGATGTTTAGATAAGTGAAATTTCGATATGTCAGGCACGTTTGTTTCTAACCGATATTCTACTGTTTGATGTTTGGATAAGTGAAATTTTGATATTTCAGACTCGTTTCTCCCTGATTTATTCTATTTTCTATGCAATCCTTTTTCTTCCTTTACTATAGCTTTTCTAACGTGTCATGATTTAATATTGTAGGCACATAAACCATAGAGCGCCATCTCGAGATTTTTTATATGGATGTTCTATTAGCGAAAGAGCTGAAAACTTACTCTAGAAAGTCATCGAGTTGTCTCTGATTGCACTTAGACCAAAAGAATGTTCCAGTACTAGTAGCGAGGGACGGTCCCATGATGCTCCCATCTTCCGTGCAATTATTAGGAGCTCCATCATGCACCATTCCCAGACTAAAACACAAGAAGGTATTTTCTCTTAAGCCCTTAGCTTTCACACAAGCGTGTACAGATTTCTAAGCTTGTGTGATACGTATACGTATCACGTTGCGTATTGCATAAGTATATATATGTAAATAATACACCAACATTGAAATGCATTACAGCATTCGACCTAATAAACAAATTACTAGTGAATACAAGAAACGGTGAGAAAATCGACACAATCGAACATCAGTGAAGTACCATACATATGTATTCCATGTTTATGCCAGTAACTGCTCACAGCTGAAGAATTCAATACATTTGTATTGGGATCAATCATCTATACTGGAGAATCAATAATGTAATTAAATGTTTTGGAGGTGGATAATAATTAGCCAACGGTTGGGCGTGAGAATAATTTAAACTCAGCTGATAGCATACGGCAAGAAGGTTATGAAAACTGCGCTCGCCTGCTCCGCACACCTTCAGTAATAGCCAATATAAAACAGGTTGAGAAGTCAGCAAAGCTGCTAGGCAGCCGTGAGAATTTACAGATTTTAGACTAATTAAATGAAATTAAAGTAAGCATTTATATTTTTAGACTCATCTAATTGTCTGACATCATTCAGCAAGTGCTTGCACTATACATAATATGACACAGATCCGGTTTGTGTCGGAGAATTTTATGAAATTAGTAAAGTACAACATACAAATCGCAATCAAGTGCATTCTCCTTACTTGTGTCCGATTTCATGGGCGATAGTAAAAGCGACTCCAAGACCACGATCCTCATTTACGGTGCAACTCCTTGTCGATGTACACATGCCTCTGATAGGTGCATAGCCTGTAGTATAATAGATATTATACAAAAAGTTTAAATTTATGTTCGAAAAGGACGATTAATAAGGGAAAACTTTTGTGTTAAGGAGAAATAATTGCTAGACTTCAAGACAAACTGTGCCAAAGAAATTTGATGTAAACAGACTTGACCAACCAAGCGACTAAGATTCTTGAATCAGATGGCCTGACCAATAGAATAAGCAGAAACTGACCAATCGTATCGCAGGGAGAGTCCTTGTTGACGCAAATGTCTACTCCAGTCATGAGAATTGCGTGGTCATGGTGTATCTGGTCTTTCAGAGATGCTTGCCATTGACAAAAGTTGTTCAACGTCTCATCTGCCCTATGTCCGATCTCAAACTCCGACTAAAAACAATTTGAGCACTAACATAGCACAAAACAAGCAAAGATGACCTTGAAAATTTTTTTAAAAATGGTCCAGCCAATGAATGGTCTCAAAAGTAAGATATAATAGACCGCTTTGAATGGTTGATAAGAATTCCTACCTCATCGTCCTTCAGAAACATTAAACCGGCCAGTACGATGTTTATATCGACAGCGAGGCTTTTGTCTTTGAACAAGCTTGACACCTGAAAGCAGTATTGGTTTCATATCATGAACATCACATTTACACACCTTTATATTTTCAATAGACTCGCAGACGCTCTCAGGCGAGAAAATAGCCCAAACATATGAATACAAAAAACGCTCCCCCACGAAATGAAGCCTTTGTTCTCCATTTCCGTTTGACTGATCTAGCTTTTATGATCAATGGGTTAAGAAAAGCGGGTAGAATAAAGGACTACGTGCTCTAAGGCCAGGGAGCTAACAGTTTTCATTCATAAATCTTGCTAGTGTAGTAATAGGCAGGCCAAAACTACCTGCTATAGAGTGTCAGCTTTTAGTGTAAGGTTACAGCCTTTCATCTCTGGTTATTAACAGAAAAACAAACAGAGATTAATGAAGGGGGCCCATTAGAAGTAATTGTACAGCCTGAGGCCAATTGTCTTTTTTACAAGACCTATAGACTCTAACCAGAGCAATGAACGATAATCGGTCACATCCTAGCCATTGCTACCAGGTTTGAAAGAAATTTATAAAATTCCTAAACCCGCCACTGGTCATCAAGCTGCTTTTAATCAGACAAAACATTCGCAAAAATTTAAAGCGTGGCATATACCATCTGTCATATGCAACTATAGTATATAACCTTGCACGGGCAGCATGCTGTCTTTATTAAGTGAGTGTGTCAAATGCACTAAGACGCAAGCCCTCAGGCTCTGTTTGCAATTTGGCGCCTGACTTTTTCCTCTCGTCACACAAACTGAAATACGATTAGAAACAGGTCTGAAGTCACTGCAGAAAGTTCGACTCTATAAATAATCATACTTAATCGAGTTGTGCACAATATAACGGTCGATTAACAAATGTGCAAGCTCACAATACCGATAAATTGGCGGAAACAAAGAGTTTGCTTAATGCAAGGCTGTGACACGGGATGCAAGTGTTGCTAAACAGGAATGTGGTTAGAGAACGAAAAAACAAACACGTAAACTCGCTGGACAGCGTTTAGCCATTGTGCAGTCACTATTTTGTTTATCGTTCAGTCCCAGACGAAAATTTTGACCCTCTCTGAGTTTATTAAACGATAAATTCAGGGAAGCAGAAGTACAAGACTTGACCTTGTTTTGACTTGACCTTGTTTTACTAGTATTACCTATTTTTGACTAATCTACTACTTACTAACGCATAAGAGATTTTTGACTGCACCAACAACAGGTTGAGGTTTCGATTGTATAGAACCTATGTACCAAAAAACATTACCACATGTAGGACTCGAACCCTCACATCATTCTCATTATAACTTCTGGACCACTCAACTGACTGGGCAACTATTATAAGAAACATGCTGACATACCATATTCATAACTGTTAGAATGTATGTAGTTGCCTCCTCTGTTCCATATTTCTTTACCATCGTACTGTCTGCCACCACTAGGATCTCAATGTTGCGCTTCTGGGTTATTCTCAAGGGAGAGTAAGCTGACCTTTTGACTCTAGATAACTGTTCCGCCACTCCTTCTCCTGCAGGTAGGCATATTGATCTGTGAAATTCTTAAATGCCAATTGTAAAATTTATAATGAACATTTGAGAATTTTAATTATAATTTTTTATTATTCATAAGATTATTTAAGATTATATATTTTATTCTTTAGTACTCTTTTTTGGCATAAACTTATAAATTAGTAAACCTTAAGTTTTTGTGACATAAATCAAATTGATTTTGAATAGGTCAAAGTTTAATTTTTTAAATATTTTTACATCTTTTTTCAGTTTGGTAAAAATTAAATAAAGGTGACTGTTTAATAAAATTAATTTACTTTTATTAAATGTTAAGTTTTGGTGACATAAACTGAATTGATTTGAGTTGCTTCTGATTAGGCCTAATGTTAAATTTCTAAATATTTTTAGATCTTTTTTCGATTCATTGAAAATTAAATAAAGGTGACTGTACCATTGGAATCAAGTTTTCGGATCTCGGCAGGAGCCTTTGTCATATAGAGCTGCCATTCATGTCTATGAAGTTCTTCTTTGCTTATTGGCTCCAGGAGGAACTCACCATCAACGCTACTAAGTATGCTCGCCTACAAGAACGACCACGGTAAGTCTCTAGCTAGGACATCGACTTATTCTACTGGCATCGCTAAATAATATGAGTTATTTAATATAGTCTAAAAATAAGTACGCTCAAGACCCTCGTGCTGAAAGAACACCAACGCGGAATGTAAACAGCCTCTAGGCACCAATTTGCTTAATGAATTAATTAATTTCCAATGTTTAGCTGTTCTATTCATTGGTGAATCCCTTTTATACCGATCCCTTGATTATCAACTCTGCAAAACGCTACACTCTTCTTGAACCTTGTCTTATTTATTTTGTAAAATCGCATACGTACCACTCCTGTGCAGAGATTCATGCCGACACTCGACTTGTCATCACCAACGATGTTACCGGAGAAGAGACAGTTCATGTCCTGACTGGGAAGTCGTTTTGTGACAGCCTTAGAGAAAAGGTGCTGATTTCTCCTCAGTCGAATTCGATACACGACGCCGTGTTCCGATTCCAAATTGAAGTAGAGTTTTCGGTTTGATGTATTGTCGGCCATTTTTGACTTCCAAGGTAATTGAGCTTTACGCATCGGACCTCCTCGTTTTGAAACTGGGTAGAATTTGACCAGTCCATCTTCTAAAAACAATAAATCGATACTAAAAGAAAAATCAATCGATGTTAATTATCATTAATAACTATTTTGTAATTGGTGGAAGAAAACAAGTAAACAACAATATGGTTGATTGATGAAAGCTGTAAGAAACAGATACAAATAAATTAGGATTCGTCTGAGCATGAACTAATTAAGATTCTAAGTGCAAAAACAAAGAGGACCTGTTTTTCGTCTCTGCAGAATAGAAAGAGGCTACAGTTCAAATTAAGTAAGACCAGAGGCCAGAGATTTCCTTTATCCTGTCCTCAATGTAATGTATAGAGCTCTAATAGGGGATGCCACCCAAGCTCAACACAGCAACAAAGGAAAGATAAAACAATAAAATATTGATGTTTTGATAAGATCAACTCCAGCAAATGTATCATCTAATTGAAATCATCCGCTTGGTTTAGTAAGTTAAGAGCTTCCCTGATAGGCACATTCAAGAAATGAGTTCGCGAGAGTTTTGGCTTTTCAATGTTACTACTAATTCTACAATAGATCATAATTGTTCTCGATTTATTTCTTGCAGACGCTGAATGGTAGGAGAGATGTAACAGGGCCTTCGAAAACATTTATTTTGTTTTTCCAAAAAGCACACGTGTGAATGATCCGAGGTAGGCGATTGTAGCTGTTTCATTGATTGACATGACAATGGCTGCCTCGCTTCCATTCATAACTCCGAGCTATTACATGAATTTCTGAATGAATCTGTTGTAGAGTCGCGGTCAAGAAACACAAAACACACAATGAGCACTTCCGACGTTCGCAACTTTCCCTCCTCATAAGTATCAAATTCTCAAAGATTCATTTCATCGTTAAAAGAAACGGAAAGGTGTATTACTTTAAAAACTGTTTATTTTTCACAATGGTAACATCTGTAAAGCGTGTGAACATTCAAAGAACTATTTACTTTTGACAAGTTTCTAGCGGCAGCACTCAAGCACCTCAGGCTACGGCCAAACTTTGTTGTATAAGATAATTGCTGTATTATTCTAATTTATCTAATCAATTGCTGCCTATTCCCTCGGCAGCCATTATTCTAACTGGAGAAAGGATGCCTATTTCCAAGGACGAGCTCACTTCTAACAGCTGTGTCAACAGGGAAGGCAAAAATGTGGCATAGCTGGAAGCAATCATATGCAAATCTAATTTAGAGTATTGCTAAAAATGTGTTCAAATGGAGGTCATTTAATGTTTGTAGCAGAGCAACACGTATTAGTGTTCTTTATTATACTTCTAATTAAATTGTTGCATGAGGTATCAGAATTTCTTACCCTCACTTATTGATAATTTACTTTTAGGTTTTTTTTCATTCCACCACAATCAGGGCAATGACCTTTCCACCAAAAAAAATTTCAATTTATATGTGCTAGTTATTCTAACATTCCTTTGCGCATTAACCAGATTTGCTAGTAAGAATATAACACAGCATGAAAAGGGACAATTTACCTGATAGGCAATTTAACATTTTGCGAACTATGATGTAGTTTTATGAGCCTGGAAAGACTTATTTCAAGCTTTGTCACTAGACCATGCTGATATCTTTACACATTGTCAATAAACTCTTTTATCTTTTGATGGTTGTTTGCATGTGAATAAAAGCGAGTGTTTGGACAATAATAGGACAGTTGCAATAATTCCTCTCTTAAATAGCCTGAGATTGCAACAGCCGGCGACTTAGTCAACTATGGCCCATGACAACCCCCTTTAAATTCTCACCGACTAAAACATACATTTTTAACAACGAGCAATAATTTTGGAATTTTGCCAACACCCGCATTTTTATAGAATTTAAAGAACTACTGACTATGTTAAAATTCCTTTAGATTCCCGCTACTGAACTTTGCATAAAGGATTTTCTCCTTTTGATGCTCATTCCGCTCTCCATTTTTGGCACAAAATACACCCAAAGTGTAAAAGCATTTTTACAGGTAAAACAATTACTGTAAGATAGCAAACCTGGTAGTGTGAGTGTAGATCTAAGATTGTCTGGTAACATAGGTAGGATGTCTGTGTAGCCGAGCACCAACTGTAAACAGGAAATGATAGCTTGTCAAACTTAGAGCATAAAAGCGTCATCGAATCATGCCTTTGTTCAAAAACTTACTTACATGTATATAGCTGCCATCTTTACAGCTATAGAGATTATTGAATAGATATGGCCCAAACAAAAACATTACCAATCATCTCTTCACGTAATAAATATTACATATCGCGAGTGGAAAATGCGTACATTTCGGCCATAAAACAATTACGTAAGGTAAGAGCTATAGCCATAAACCATCGCCTGCAGGCGTTATTAATAGGATTTTGGGCTAGATTAGGTACCCTGGCTTGGCAACTGGCAAGTGTTCGAAGTAAATGAATTCTGTTATATTTATAGAATGGCTGATAGATTTGAACTTTAACCAGTATAAAGAAGCAGAAACAGATACCCGCTAGGCGTAGTCATCTCGTTTATGAACAAAGCGGGTGATAGCAACCACCAGGGTTAGCGAGCAAATATGCTCAAACGCCTCGGCGTGCAATATTATTAGTTTAAATAAACATACCTACAGCACGCCTATGTTTGTGCGGCATATATGTAAATACAAGCTTTTAGTACAAAAATTTGAAAAGTTAAATGTTTGTAAGAGTAAAGCAGTGTTTAGGACACGCTCAGCAATGTTTAACATAAAGCCCAAATGCAAACAAAAAGAATGCTGCCTTGTAATGATACCATATTGCTGCCATTGTCCAAAGGTTGCGCTTGATAACATACTTCTATTGCAATATTCACAGTCGAATGAAATAACACAAAATCTTTTCACTTTTCTCAAACTAAGAAAGGCTAATAGCATTATATTTACCTGAATTGTGTAGAAGAGAGAAATTATATGCGCTGTCGATGCCATGCTGACTTTATCCTGCTCTCAATACAATACCTGCTACGCAAGACCCACTATGCAAACTGCTGCATTGGGCCTAGCATGCTTTCTTCTCATCTTCATCAATAGCCAATAAGAATTAAGTAGTGTATCACCTCTCACCGCTATTGGTTATTCCACTTAGGCAGACTTTTTATCAATAGAGAGCAGATAAGCTTCCTGAGCCCTCTGTGGGTTGCCATCAGTGTAGACTAGTTCCGAATTCTGGCTGCTGTCAGTGTCTCAGGCAGCAAAGCAGGCAGCATTTGCTGTAAATGCTTTTAGCTTTTGATCAGACTACAGGAGCACCAGCTCTAGTTCATCGCTGTTTACAAGAGAGCAGCCAAGGCCGAGTGTTTAGAGTGCAAAGCTCGATCACGGCTAAAAACCTAAAAAAATTTACTTTACCATTTTTTTGGCTCATGGTATAATTTTCTTTAAAAGGCATTACCCAGAGTAAATAAAATTAATATATATCTATAAAGATGTTTGATGTTCATTGTTAACAAAAGTATTGAAAACTTGATGTATGATGCGGTCTAATAACCACCAGTAAAATTGAGAGTATCACCACAGTTGGTGATAACAGCTGTAAGACTGTTCACAAAATTAATTTCTGTATAATGTTCTTTTTTGAGACATAGGCCTATATCTGTAAAACATTATATATAAATATATATAATGGTATTACTAGAATGCTAATTAAGGAGAACTCTATAATGATAAAAAAAATTCATTGCGTAAAATAATAATAATAATGTTGGCAAGAAGAAAGAATGCTAAGTTAAATCAATACAAATCTGATTTGCGCAACTCGTAAGGTGACAAGTGGTGACAAGTGGTGATGAGTGGCAAGTGAAGTTAAAATTTAATGTACCTAGTTTCAAGAGTCAGACTTTTCGTGGACTTTTCGTGTTTGAAGCGAAATGCCTGATTGTTGCCTTTGTCAATAGTAATGACTTAAAACTTAATATTTTATAGTGAAATATTAAGTATTCATATTTTATAGTGAAACTTGTTTGAAATTTGTTATTATTTATTGCGTCATGTTTATACAACACTAGCGAAGTCTGGTGATGCCTGGAATTTATTTTGTTTTTAGTGCAAATTGTTTCAAATTAATACACTGTTTCACAACAAAAATTTATGAACAAGTTGATTGAAGACAATTGTCCATGCAAAGATTGATTCTTGAATTTTTAACCAGACACATCATGGCACATTTATATATTTAAAGTGAAAGTTTTAAGATTGTCAATTGAGTCTGGTAGTGCTTCAAGTGACCTACCTTTACACACTAAATAGGTCATAGTGAGTCTGTACTTATAACTCTTTCTTCACACATGATTTGTATAACTTCACGGAACGTCACTGTTTAATTTTTGTAGGCGGTTGAATGATGGAAGTGGTAGAGTGTCAGTTGCCGAATCTGGATGTAATGAGTTCAAGACCTACGCCAAGCGATCTTTTATGAAACAGTTTAATTACCGTCTATATTATTTCTTCAGTGCAACGGTTTCAAGCAAGATTCCAAGTTCCAAGCTTCATTATTTATACTACACTCATGCCCAGACAGTCTCATGCGTTGTGAGAGATTGTCATGTGTAATAACTATGTGCATAATTATTCTTAGCTGTAGAAAGGTGGCTGAGTGGTACAGATGGTTGCGTAGTTGACTGGGAGTTCAAATATCTGAGTTTGATTTTTCTCGGGTGCAATCTTTTTTCCCAACGTTATTAGCATGGCTTCAAACAGAAGGACAAACAAACATACGAACAGATGAACAGACAGACAAACAGATGGACAAACGAACAGACGAACAGACAGATGAGGCTCTTATTATAGTAAGGGTCTATGAGTTAAGCAAGTACAAGTTGACTTCAACCTCAGTGTTTCAAAACTCTTTTGAATGCGATTTGCAGCTAGGGGTCTATAGCATTCATTCAATACAGTGTCAGCAGATGAATCTTTCTGAAGTAACACAAGCTCTTGGAAAACAAAAAAGCGCAAAATTCCAATTAGAATGAGTTAAATTCTGATTAAATTAACTCAACTGAATAGAGAGTTTTATCATGATTGAATAAGAAGGGATTGGAGAAGATAAGTAAAAGGGTACATATCCATTCATAGCCATGCAGGTGATGCAGGGGGATTGGGGCCACGGTGCCCTCTGCTGCGCCTTTATCCAAACAAACAAATACCTGATTCATAGACTGTAAGGATGGCTACGCAAGCGGATGTTTTAGGGCACTGATGCATAGAAAGAGTCGTCATATCTCCATATTTGTAGCTACAAAACCTAACTCTCAAAGACAAGGTTTTGTTCATGCTACTTTATGTGAAGCAACCACATTAAATGAATTCTCAGTTGGTTTTTGTTGGCCAATGAAGCTTTCTCTGTTCCTTTTTAATTTTCATTAATAACGAAAAGAATTATTGCAACGGTAGGCCATATAGTTTATGTTATTTTAAATAGTTTGTCATCATAGCGATCATACTGTGATAGTTTTTTAATTATATTTGCTAATCATGGTTTTTTCTAAGAATATATTCAGAAATATAATTGAACAAGCAACAAGCTTTTAACATAAGAGTTGCCCTTATGTCTACCTTATGACAGCTGAATTCTACCTATTGTTGCCATCACAGCAGAGCCCAAAAAGTTAAAATAATTCTAGTTATTTCTTGTTGCACGATTTCAACTTTTGCATTATGATTCACAATTAAACTGCAAAAAATCAAAATTGTAAATAATATGTTGTCATATCTCATCTGAGTTTTTATTGGCTGAATCAAACTAAACATGACCTCAGTTGCTTGACCTGTTTCACTCAACCAAAGCTTCCAACTCTGCAAGCCTAGGCCTGGCCCCTCAGTTTCCCTTTTCACATACTGTCTAATTTTATAAGAATCATTACCTCAGGAATTAGATAGACTAATTTCTTATTTAAACTACAGTTCCATTAGGAAAAACCGGCTAATTTGGTTCTTTGGTAAACGAGAAAACGAGAGAACAAATTATTGTATGATAATGGAGACATTGCAGATCTAGCCTAGGTTCTGTCTCATCATAGCTTGCTGACTCTTGTCAGGGTTTCTTTAGCTAACTCTGATTAAAGCTTTATTCGTTATTTTCACTCATCTATATCCGGTATAAAGGTATTGAAGACATACTATATTGCAATATATAATATTGTATATTGATATAGTCACCAGATACAACAATGAGGTTAGGATCTTTCTAACAGCCATAAATATGCCATTGTTTCTATCAGCTCTATTCACTAGATTCTAAAATAGATTTGCTGACTTTTCCTTTAAAATCAGGTATAACAGTCCGTGTTAGGTACAGAGGTATGAAAGACCATCGACATCAAGTTTAATCATTAGATAGTGAGCTTACTAACCAGCATAAGAACAAACACATTCAACACAGCCACATCCATAGACATGTCATTGTTTCTTCAAACTGGGCTTAAGATAAACTCAGAGGTTTCTCACCTAAAGAGGCATCTCTACGCGCTGCCTGTACAGAAGGAGTTGACACTATTCCACATGTATCTAATAGTAAAACTGCACATCTTTAAATGCTTTACCCAAATTTGATCAGTTATTTTTAATCTAAATACGGTAGCAAACAGAAGAAGGTTTGAAACTAATACGACATGCTGAGAAGAAAGAATTGATTTGATAAGCGACTAGAGATCAACATTCAGTCTGAACACGCGGATCAACAACACCGTAGAACTGGATCTTCAAATTTTTTGATCAGATTAACATGTCAGTTTATATAAGACTCCGTTACGTCGAGACACGCACGTCACAAATTTTTTGGCTATATGAAACCATAAATTTAAGTTATTCAGCCAAACACAATAATTGTAACGCAACGCTATGTGAGATCGCTACCTTGATCGGAAAATCCAGACAGTGGATGGCGTGACTCGAATTGGACAAAACAATAGTTATGCTGATACTATCGGTAAAGGTTATTAAACATGAATGCAAGGAATAATGATTTTCATAGATTGAGCTACTCGGTTTTGTTCTATAGTGTGTTCAGAATGAGACCACTTACACAAGTATCAGAGAACAGCTGTCTTTATCCTTAGAGCAAAAGCTAATGCGCTCTCTTAAAAACATGAACAGGACCATTGCAGGGCCTCAAGCAGAGGTTTTCTAGCCGATGTCCGCTTTGACAACATCGTCTTTCTTCTGATTAATGTAATACAATATTGTAGTGTTCAGAATGACCTTGCAATATATGTGCAATAGTTTTTTTCTACACTTTCCGTATTGGCAGCTGGTTTATAGCCAATATTTAGTTTGCCCTGACCGCTGTTGTATCCTCAGTTGAATAAACCAAAAAAGTGTCAGGAAAAGGGGCAGCTACATTTAGGTCAGAGTATCCCGATTGGGGCTGTGAGCTGTTGTTAACGGGTGGGGGGGCAAAAGTCAAACATGATGATGCAGAAAATGTATTCATTGTTACAATAAATTGCTCATGTGAATCCAGATATTCATCTTTTTTGTATATCAAAAATAAACATATTGTTACGCCATCAATCCTTAAATTGACCTGCACATTTTAACTTACTCACCAGGAACCGTGTTTCAATCAGATAATAGCAGAGCGAAAGCAGGAGAAAAGTCAAAGATTATAAGGTGAGTTGTTTTTACAGGTTGCTGCTGTGAAAACATTAGACAATTCTTCGAATGACCTTTCAATAACGTCATACATTCATATAATATTATTCCAAATATGTCTCTTTCTTATTGTGCTTTGAGCCTTTTTTGTTTTCTTCTAGCCAAGATTCTGTCTTATCACAGCTTGCTGACTTTGGTCAGGTGTTCTTTGGTTAACTCTGATTAAAGCTTTATTTGCTATTTTCAATCACCTATCCACTATTATAGACGTATTGAAGATATATTATATTACATCATTATAATATATAACATAATACACTAATATAGTCATCAACCATGAGGTTATGACCTTTCTAACAGCCATAAACATGTCATTGTTTCTATTAGCTGTATTCACTAGATTCTACAATAGACTTGCTGATTTTTCTTTTAAAATCAGGTATAACAGTCTGTGCTGGGTACAGAGGTTTGAAAGACCATCGGCATCAAGTTCAAACAAGGTCTAAACAAGGCCCTCATCAGTCTTAGGGGGTTAGACAGAAAAGAGGCAGGACAAAAGTCAAAGGTCATAAAGTGAGTTGGTTTTTTATATGTTGCTGCTGTGAAAACGTTAGAAACTTCTTAGAATGACCTTTTAATAAAGTATAGTTTTCATATGATATATGAAAATTTTTGGAAAGTTTTCGGAATATTATTCCGAATATGTATGTTTTCCATTGTTTTGAGCCGTTTTTGTTTTATTCAAAGCAACGGGATGCAAGATTGTCAAGTCAGTCATAGGAAATGAATAGAAAAGCTCTAATTTAGGTCAAAGAGCACCCTCAAGAGGAACATGAAAAGAGGGGATAGTAATGGATGGTAATGGATATCAGAACGCCTAACCAGCTGCAGATATCAAAGCAGACCATAAGGACAGGCAGAGCTCTATGATAACCAAGCACTAGTCTCTTCACGGATCGGATCGTAATCAAGTGAAGGTTAAGGACAAAGGCAGTGAGTAGCCTACTTATCAATGAGTCACTTACTCATCAGACATCAGCAGTTGTAAATTTTGGAGACCCGTTGTATAATCTTTTACTAGCGATTAGTTATAACATATATGGCAAGCTGTCCGCCTTACAATTTTGTTCACAAGGGATGTGTTAGGTTGGGAAGGGTTTATGGATATAATTGGCTTTACGTATATCAAGGGTTGTGAATGTTTTTAGAAAGAATTATAAGCTGTAACTTATATGGCAGACACTCATTTTATTCTGGTATTCACTTGATTCTATGAAAGCTCCATTGATTCTATGAATCAAGTGAGTACCAGAATATGTTATGAATCTAAGTTATGAATCGGCTGTAAGATTCATAACTTAACCTTTTTGTGTCTAGATGTTTTAAACGACAAACCTTTATATAAATGCTGACACAAAAATAATGTGTATGACAAAAGATCTCATAAAGCTGTTTATAGAGAATTTTCAAAGAATTCATCTCAGTATATTGTTATTGCTGTATTACAGTCGACCCTGCCTTTCAGTTTATTGTTATTACTGTATTACAGTCGAGCCTGTTTCTCAGTGTATTGTTATTACTGTATTACAGTTGACCCTGTTTCTCAGTATATTGTTATTGCTGTATTACAGTCAACCCTGTCTTTCAGTATAGCCTATTGTTATTACTGTATTACAGTCAACCCTGCTTCTCAGTATATTGTTATTACTGTATTACAGTTGACCCTGCTTTTTCAGATTTCACTTTTCCAGACTTTCAGACGCCCAGACAACGTGTTCGTTTTTTACAAGGTGGTATGTATTATTATTAGATACTCTGGGAAAAACTGATGCGCACACGTCACTTGTGTCATCTGTCACAAGAGTCACCGAAACATCTTTGACATCCTTTGGACAGACATGGATGTCTGTCAATGAAGTGCCAATAAAGTAGAGAGAACAAGCACAATAATTTTCAAACACTGGAGGGTTAGGAATTGGATTTGTGCAGGTGGTAGTGTGCTAGGCGAGAAGCCAAGTGTCACAAGTTCAAACCCAGTTTGATGTAATCTTTTTTCCCAATCTCCAACCATGGTTCTTATTATAGTAAAAATTAAACATTTATTTTATTAGTTGCTAACATATGCCTGTAACCAAAAGCTTCAATATTTGAGAGAGAAGGACCCGATCTAGCTCGCTTTTGAGAAAAAAACTGAGGCAGAGTGTAGTACCCAAAAAACCCTGTCATATGATATTCGACAAGCAAAGTAGATAACTCGGTGATCTCGTATCGTATCAAAGATATTTCTCCTTTGATAAAAAAAGCAGAAAACTTGATGCTTGTCATTTCAGTTCTCAAGTTGTGATATAGGTTGCATAACTTAGTTCATGTGGGATTTGCAGCAAAGGAGGAGGGGTGTCAATCTGTCTCTTGGATTCCATATGTAGGCTCATTTATTTACCAGGCTAAATGTTTGAGACAAGACTATAACACACAAGAATGTATTTCATTTATAAATAGCAGCTAGCTTTATTATAGATTGAAGATGTACTTGATAATCCTATCAACTGCAACTCTCAAGTGGTTTAAACTTTTGCAGTCAAAGTGTTTCTAAATATCGCATTACAAGTTCGCATGTGGTTCGACATTTTCAACTAGTGGTTAAATATATGCTATCATTTGCTTCTAACCAATAGAATTCTTTGTAAAACAATCAATAATTATAATCAATGCTTGATACCATCTTTTAATAATTTTTTTTAATAAAATCATTTAATGTAGAGAAGTACTAACAAATAAGAAATAAGGTAACAAAGGAAAAAAGTTTGATTTTTTGTTAGCCAAGTGACAGCAACTAATCGCTGCAACTAATCTCTATGCAGTGGCTATAAAGGACACAATCAATATAGCTGACAAATTCATATTTAAAGTTAGACGCTAAAAGTAGGTCATGTTTGATTACGAAATTGCCAAGTGTAACCTCTGAAGGGAATTGTCAGAAGTCTAAACTGCTAATCAACTCATATGGAAAAATATTTGGTTGGAGTTATGTCAAGTTTTGTATGCTTGAAATGCTGAATTATACACATTACATAATTAGATTTAAAAATAACATGCAATAGAATACTCCAACTCCTTCTGGCATCTCGCAAAATATTTTGGAACGCATGGTTTGAGTATAGGGCAGCAAATTTAAAACTTTTAGTCAAAGACAGTTTTAGCCTAGATTTGGTTTGGCACTTTTAGTTGGCAAGTGTGAGTGTACATGTGCAAATGATACCTATGTATATCATTAGCAGCTTTTTAACCTGCACAAACTTGTCATCAATTTTGTTTGTTTTAAACATTTTTTGAAAACAGAGCTTTATTGTTGAAACAGAAGTGTCTTCAGAAGTCAGCTAACAATTAGCAGTGATCTCGCTTGATATGAAATCTGTAAACCTCATTGTAACCTTTCCTGGTTGTTATGTTACTTTTCTAGCGCCAGAGCATATGCCTGACAGTTAGAAAGCCACTATGATTTTGTACTGACTGATTCATCACTCGTGCTAATGGACCGCGGGGCCGTAGTACAAATGATAACACATATCTGTTTCAATAGTCGGCCCAACTCTTTGAAATCAGATGTAGCACTTCAGCTCATTGTGTCTGGATGCTTTTAATGCTAAAACTCTCAAAGTACGCATGAATGTGCAGTCAGGTCTAAAATGTCCTGAAGTGAATTATAAAGAAGTTGCAAAGCAATAACCTTACACTTTGCTGCTAATGTAGTTTTAACATAGATGTTGTTGTCTCCATACGATAGACAAGGTTATTCTAAATCATTTTGATGTTTTATTTTTAGGTTAGTTTAACATTTAATATGTTAAATAATATTATATACAAGAGTTGGCATTAACAACCATGATGCTATCAAAAAATCTACCCAAACAGTTTGGTTGGTGAAAATAGAAGACTGCTACACACACAAAGATGGAACATGATGCAAAAAAATTGGCTTATCAGGGTAAAACCAGAAATCATAAAAAAGCTACAAGTAAGTCTGGTAATGCCTGGGATTTCTTGCATTTTTTATCAGATACTCTGCAGTTGATGTTTAAGGGGCTGGTTTTCAGAAACCACGTAAAGTTTTGAAATCAAATATTTAGCGAGGAAACCCTCGGATACGGAGACCTAAGGATTAATTTATTTTTCATGCTATGATGTGGAATGTAATGTTTTTCTGGTCCTCAATTATTGTAGTTTACTCGCCTTATGTGGTGTGGCCAAAAACTTTGAGGAATCAAAGGCATGATCTCAGTTCTTATTAGCAGTAGGCCTGGTTTTGCTTAGGATTCTTTTTATTGTTAAACAGACGGCCCAGCAGGTGGATGTTTAAAAAGCTGATTCTTAGGAACCAGATAAAGTTTTAAAAACAAAAAATAATATTTTAGCGAACTGGCAGAAGACGCGAAGCATATGCGAGTAAAGATTGCATGAAACCAGCTAAAAAATGTGTAAATACATAGTGTTTACGCAGACTAACAGACAGACACACACACAATAACAAAACAAGAATAATTAATACAGATGAATGGCATAATAAACCTATTTGATTGCTCATAATTTTTCATTGCGATTTTTGGAAACGATTTGACTGTAAATGTTGCATTTCTAAACTGTAAAGTTTAAATCTGCTTTGAAAGTTACCATTTTTCCTATTATAGACATAGTCCATTTATAAAGTTTTTTATAATTTAGATGAATTATTGTGTTTTGCAGTCTCAAACAATTAACAGCATAAATAAAGGAGCCCACAGGGATTCGACAAGTCAGAATAGTACACCAGGCACCAACATAGAGGGAACTAACCGATGCAACCTGCACTATTACATCGACAATGAAATGTCAAGAAACAAGTTTACCTGCTGGGTGTGACATTTGCTAACAGAACTTAGCTCTCACTCATACGTCAATTAATCATAAGCTGTAGGAGCAGACAACCTCCAACTACTGTAATATTATCTGTCCCTTAACAATACTTACAGTATTTATCCTGAAATTTAAATTATTATATTAAATATATTAAATAAACTTATTATTTGTGTATAAGATGAATTAATGGTTTTACTAATTGGAGCTGTTGAAATGAACCTTTATTCAGATGCATATTTTATGGTGCAACCCTTAGTTGCCTGTTAAAGTGATCAAAATATTGTGTATATTAAAGTTTATGTAAAAATAATGTAACTTTCCAATAGATATTCAAATGGGCATTTGCTCCCCTCAAACGAGGAAGTTTCTTTTATTTGTTATATCTTATATTGTATTTTCTATAATTACATTGGGTTGGAATGATAAAGATACGGTAAAAAGACTTATGCACAGAAAAATACAGGGGAGATAAATAACAAGTTGGACTAAGAGTCTATTCTTAGAACTCCACACATTGTAAGCTGTAAAATCCAATTTACAATGAGTGATGCCACAGATACCTTTAGTATTTCACCAGACCTATACAAAATTTGTGGAGATAGTTTGTTAGTATTAGGGTGAAATAACGGTTTGTCACTTATATTGTTTCGTGTTCATTCTTAGGAGAAACTAAGCTCTATTGCAAAAAATCCCTAACAGCCTTCACAGGAGGCTGGTGTCATGTCAAGCACCTGCTTATTGCTATCATTTCTACTACGCTATTGACAAATCTACATGAGGTTTATTGGGCTGTTATAGTCAAGTGGCTGGGTGGCTGAATTTCGTATAGGCTGTTACATTATACGCCCCCGCCTTGCAATGAAGATTATGATACCTGTTATCATAACTTGACTCTACTCACCTGGTTATTGACGGAGTGCGAGTGAATTAAAAAGGGCCTTTGTCAACACTATGTATCACGAGCGAGCGTGTTAGATTAGCCCATAGTCTTTGTAGTCAGTAGAAATTAGAAGCGTAACTTTTAGAAATTGTGGTTACTCTCAACGATGGTTTGGAATTGAGGCATCACGCGTGCAAACTAAGTTTGTTCACTTTAACACTGTACAAAAACATTGAAAGAATGCGCACAAAAAGTTTGTCACCGCTGAACAGTTGTTTCTTGAAATGTTATTGTCTTTAAACTGTAATTACTTGTAAAACGGAAGCTATTTGCTTAGCTGGTCCCATTCGTTAAACTGTTGTTGGCTAAACAGAAGTCTTCATTAAATTATTAGTCGGTAGTTATAATTAGTTACTATTATTATTATTTATACTAGTACCCTGATAGTCTGGTGGGCCGGGATAGTCGACAGCGTCAGGTGTGATAGCTAGCTGCATAATTATTCCTATGTTGGTTGATTGATTTAGGTAGTAGAGTGTTGGTCTACTGAGCTAAAATTTGTGAGTTCGAATCCGGCTTCAAGCAATTTTTTTTTAGCTTTCAAACGTAGCTTTGGACGGACAGATGGACAAACATGCCTCTAATTATAGCAAAAATTTGAACAATTATTTGCAGAATTTTATTTGATACTAAAATTTAAAAGACCTATTGCTGAGGTTGATTGTCTGCTTAAAAATTGATTGGAGTGTCTTAATCGTGATCAAGTTTTGTCAATTTTAACCTTAAAACATCTTGGCAATCAGATCACCTCAAGCATCCAAAACTATCGCACAGGATAGAAAAATACCACAACTTTCTAATAAAATCTAAAAAAGATTTTGTGTAAGTTCGTTTTTAAAAGAGGAGAATAAGATGAGGCTAAAATATGTATTGAGATGGAGAGATGTAAGACATGTTTTATGTTGCGAGTAATAGTAATTCAGTGAAAGGCTGCATTCATATTCAGTCTCACAGATGTCAACGATGTTTGGCAGTTGGGAATGAGGGCTGGAATTAGGTACAGTGCCACAGATGTTCAGATACCAGGCTGCTCTGTGTATGTTTTTGGGCATTTGAGTTCAGAGGTGCCGCTCCCCCAAATTGTAAAGGGCTGCCTGCTTATGAAGATTATCCAACTAATTAATTTTTATGTTGTAAACTATCCAAGAAATGTTTTAATAACATGTAGCTGTACAATGAAGTGATAATATTGCAGACTGCTTAGGAGGACTATTCAACCCAAATTTGGACACAAAACAAAATACTTAGGTTCAAGCCTTGGTCACTGCAGTTCTTTTTCATGTGAAAGCATTATATGCACTAGTCATCCATTAGGCACATCAGATATAGAAATGGTTTTGAATTGTCTTATTTTTACATTTATAATATTTCAGATAAGATCCTACCTAAATTTAATTTTCGTGATTTAATTCTTTAAACCGGCACAAAAATATTAAACTGTTTATTGAGGTTAGAGTGCCAAATATAAAAAAAATACATTTTACAAGTATATAAAATTATCAGAATGCTCGGCGTTGCATGGGCACATTGCCAATGGCTAATTATAAGTAAGCTTACTAATAAGAGCGCCGCTACATTGCGCCGTAACGAAGAGCGGGAATGTATTTTGACCCTCATTGACATATATCTCCCAAAGAATCCATCAATCTTGTGTAGCTAAATTGGTAAGGCATTTGCCTGGTGACCGGGTGGTTCTGAGATCAAATCATCTGCAATATGGATTCTTCACTCCAATATTTTAATAGCTATAGCTGGACAAACTGAAGTACAGACACAAAAATACACACAAACGTTTAGATTTATAGATAAAAACTACCAAAGGAATTACACAAAAACTGAGTTGTTCTTTTCATATAATAATTATATATAGACAGATTTGCTTTTTAAATAAAAACTGAACTACTGCCTAGGCTCTTTATTAACTATTATGTAGTATAAGCTGTTGTGATGCAAGTATAATTATTTGCCTGTTCTAATGTTACTCTGATTGATACAAATCAATATTATTTAATTCTGCAGTTTATTATGAATAAACTGCAGAGTTCAGTTTTATTCATTCCAAAATGTCGCTTGATATGCATTTGTGTTGCATAATTTTGTTTGCCTCTTTATGATATGCTACAATATAGATTTGTATGTTATGTAAGTTTATCTGCTCCACAAATCTAATATTAACAATCTACGCTTGCTAATTTTTTTAGCAAATTGAGAAGTTATGCAGCGAAAGCAGGTGGCAAGTTGTGGCAAGTTTTCTTAGCACTGAGCGTGAAATTGCAGGGAGGATTTGTGCTCTCATCAAAAGCAAGAAAGAACTACTCCAAAGTTGAACTAAGGTTTGCGTAACCAACAATAGCATGAGCTGTAAAATGTTAGATGTTTCTGATGTCTATGGGTAGGTATGAGAAAGTGGTAGTCAAGGTTATTGCAAAAGAGACAATTACCACTATTCTTGGCAAACCAGGCGGTTGGTTTTTCAAATCAATTTTCAATAAAATGACCTAGAGAATATAACACACTTGATTAAAACCAAAAATTTACTCTCTCACTGAACTCAAAAAAGCATTCAACCTAAATAATCTGTCACATAGAAAAATAATTTCTTTGTTTTACAAAGCAGAATGATAAGTAAAACAACAAAGCCGTAAAACCCTACTTGAAATCACAACACCCTACTTTAGAATTAAATGTCTCCAACCACAGTGCGTCAGATACAATGCACGTAGCTTGAGGAACATTATAACAAAATTTCACTACCCTCCAGTACGAAAAATATTAACCCCTGGCGGGACTCGAACCTGCAATCTCCTGCTTAGGAGGCAGATGCCTTATCCATTAGGCCACAGAGGCTGTATGGCTGCCTAAGAAATGTCAACAAAACCTTGCGTCAATTATAAGTATCAGAGCATGGTTTTGCTTTTGTAGAAGTTGAACAAATCATTCATGTCCATTAAATCTAGAACAGTCAAAAACCAAAATAAAAGCCTAATATTAGAACAAGTGAATAAGTAAACTTACCTCATGCTGATCTTATAACTAAGCTGACTCTTGGTAAAAAGTATTTCATTTTCATTGACTCTGGTTTTGTCTGCCTATCACATTCCTTCCAAGTACATCTTTTTAAAACTTGCCTTGACTAAAAAAGTTCACCTACTTGTCTCTATTCAAGTCAAAATTCTGTTTGTCTCATGATTTCAAGGCTTTCGCTTTTTCATGATTCAAAATAGACATACATGTATGTACATTTTGTGTTTGAACACTACTATATGACAACCAAGTTTGATGTGCAAGTAATAACTATGGTTTTAAGACTAGTATTTCAACATAAAGTGGCAAGTTTGTAAAAGCAGTTCTCTTAGAATCATCAACTGCAGTTATTCTGAAACTTTCGGCAACGTCTGTAGTCACAACATGTTTCTCACACAAGTGCGTTTAATTAAGACTTAATGAAATGTAAAAAATATGATATATTATATTATAATGTATAACATTTTAATATACTATATATTATAATATACGTTGATAATATTATAATTATATTATACCCAATTGTATTATAATATAATGCAATTAAATATAATATAGCATAATATAATATAGAATACTATAACAAAATAGTATGATGTAATATAGTTTAATATAATACAACAAAATGAAATAAAGTATAATAAAAAATTCAATATATAATAATATATTGCATTTTATATATTATTATATATTGCATTTTAATATATTGCAATATATATATAGATGTTAAAATGATAACAAGTTTATTATACTGTTATTATTTTATATTATACATTTTATATAATGTATAATATATTCTTATATTAGCACTATAATACAAAATAATAGCAAAATATAATAAAATGCAAAACAACCTAATAGATCAACATGTATAATACAACGTAACACAATATAACATAGCGCAATGAAATTAATGCATTATAATATAGTAAAACCTAAAAAGATACATAACACTATAATACAAAATTATTTGATACAATTTTTAGAAAAATAAAAACTGCATCCATCGGTCTGTGGGTCTGCGGTCTGTGGAAAAATGGTTGCAACGCATGAGAACCGAACCAGGATTTTTGGTTTTCGAACCAAGCACACCACCGTTCGCACCACTCAACCACGTTGATGCATTCCATAATACTTGTGTGCATGCTTATTACGCATGACAATCTCTTACAGCGCATGACACTGCCTGGCCACTGGTATAACATAATACAACAATAAACTTAATGATATGTAGTATAATACGATACAGTATAATATAATTTAGATGTTATCTATAATCACAATAGCTGACCAAATGTTGACTCTAGTCCTATAGCCTATTGTGAAACCCTCAACAAATGTCTTCATTGTAACCGTGTATACCAGACCTTGTTATCACTTGTGTATTATGTTTCTCTTTCGTAATCGTCACATGATCTCACCCAATTAATCTCTTTTTGAACCTTCACGGGTGACCTAGTTGGGTTTTAAGGCTAGATATATTTATAAAGAAACCTATCATTCGATACTAGACGATTTCTTTGTACTTATTGTACTTAGTACTTATTACCTTCTGTTATCTGAAACAAGTATAATAAAATTCCTTCTGTTACGCTCGATACCGTTGCATCAGCACTGTTCAAAGACTTCAATGTATGTCTCTATTAGATTGAAGGCAGCTCAGACTGCTGCTGTGATGGACGAACTCAAGGGCTGACAGCAAAGAGTGCATTATCTACAGTTTCTACACAAACAAAATGAATATATAGATTGAATATCACAACTAGACTTAATACAGTAAAACGTTTAATTATTCCAGCTTCAACTTTTATTGACTTCATACTAATTTGACTGTGTTTATCAAGCTGTCAGAATGCACAAAATTGTTTTTTTTGTTAACATTCGAGTTAATATGACAGCTTCTGGCAGAGTCTAATAATAACCATTTGCTGTTTTAACACTGAGAGCTTATTTCCTTCCACGGGCTACTCCATATCTGTTTGCAATCTTTTCAGTAGATAAAAAATGTTGACCTTAAAAATGGTTTTGACCAAAAAGTTAATATACCTCAACTTTGTATTGTTTTATAGGAACTGTGAGATTGTGGTAGTTGTAATAATTATTATAATTATTCTCCTACTTCATCAGAGAGCAGCTGTAGTTCAGTGGTTAATATGTCAGCTTATTATCAGCAGGTGAGTAGTTTGTATCACGCAAGTACCATTAGTGGTGTTAGGAAGGGCATTCAACTACAATTTCTCTCTGGTTCAACCAATTATTGCGCCAGTATTACCATAAAAAACGGCTGCAGCAGTGACCACACAATGAGCGAAAAAAATCTAGCAGAAGCAAAACAGTTGTTCTACTCAAACAAGACTTGTTCAATTTTTATATGAAAAATCAGAGGTTTTATTTAATATATTTACACTTCTGCAAATCAAACTTCAAAGAGAAGGTTACTCCTAAGCTATAGCAAATATTACGGACAAACAACTTACAGTAGCTTAGTTAGTTGTCAAATTTAGTGACAGATATGAAAAAAAGAAGAGAAAATAACTCTTAAGTTAGAGCAAACGATGCAGACAAATAACTTACAGTAGATTAGTTAGTTGTCAAATTTAGTGACAGATATGAAAAAAGAAGAGAAGATAACTCTTAAGTTAGAGCAAATGGTGCAGACAACCAACTTACAGTAGATTAATTAGTTGTAAAATTTAATGATAGATATGAAAAAGGAAGAAGAGATTACTTCTAAGTTATAGCAAATATTGCAGACAAACAACTTACAGTAGATTAGTTTGCCAAATTTAGTGACAGATATGAAAAAGGAAGAGAAGATTACTCCGAAGTTATGGCAAATGTTGCAGACAAATAACTTACAGTAGATTAGTTAGTTTTAAAATTTAGTAACAGGTACGAGAAAAGGTTAGCATAGCTGAAGTGTAAAATGGCATAGCATGTAGCCTTAGTAATTTGAGCTGCTGTTTATTGAGACCACAAGTCATTCATATCTAAAAGATTACAAAAACAAATCATTGTTTCACTTAGTGAGTACAAATCATGAGAATGACAATGAATTTAATTATTTGTGGATCTTGGGAAGTCTAACTTGCAAGCAGCAGCTAAGATGCATTGTAAATACTTACTATAATATTGTTAACTATCCTTTTCCTAAACAAACCATTACAAACCGCTTTAGTATTTGGATCTTCAAGGCTCTATCTGACAGGCAGACATTATTTTTTGTTGAAAGGAGCACCATTGACATGATATTATCAGAACAAACTATGTTTTATCAATTTCCTAAAGTAAAAATAAGACCTTTAGCAAGATTTTAATAGGAAACAGTATTTACTTAGCAACAAACGCAGTATTGGCAGCCCCTATGATGATATTAAGAACACAGATGATGATGCCCAAATATAAGAAAAAAAACCTGAAGAGTTGAAAACCCCTGTAATTATGAATTGTAAAAGCGCTATCAAGAAAACTGAAATGCAGCCTCTGGTGGGACTCGAACCCACAATTCCCTGCTCCGGAGGCAGATGCCTTATCCATTAGGCCACAGAGGCACTGCTTTTATTGCTAAAAGGCAACCATCAAAAATATTTTTGTATTGCTGTGTATAACACTAAAAATGTTGTATGGGGTAAGATTCAAACTTACAATCCTTTGCTTAAAAACAGACCACACCAAAGACTTCGTTCATCAGGCTGCCTGATGTGGTCTGCCACTAGACTGTTACCGAACAGTGTTGTCACAAAACCATGTAAATATTCTTATTTAAATTTAGAAAGTAATATTAGATTATACCATACAAATGATCCTTTAGTAAAAATTTTTCTACAAAACCCTACCTATCCACAACCATTTATATACATATTATAACTATTTCCTCACCCCTGTTAACCCGAGTAGGCGGTAATGCCTACACAAACTCTGGTCTCATACCAGAGTTTTAGAAGTTTGAGCACTCGCCTCATGATCATAGCTGTTGTTAATAGCGCACTTTTTTGTAGCTGAGATGTGGTGATTGATGACAGTATTTTTAAGATTCAGTGGGAAAACAGTCAAGGCCTTCCTAGAAATAATCTGTTATGATGATAGTAGACTATAAACTGATAATAAAAACAATCTGCAAACCAATTTGTCTTCAGGTCTCCTCTAACTAAGAAGGTCTCCTCTAACTAAGAAGGTCTCCTCCAACCAAGAAGGTCTCCTCCAACCAAGAAGGTCTCCTCTAACTAAGGTCTCCTCTAACTAAGAAGGTCTCCTCTAACTAAGAAGGTCTCCTCTAACTAAGAAGGTCTCCTCCAACTAAGAAGGTCTCCTCTAACCAAGGTCTCCTACAACTAAGAAGGTCTTCTCTAACTAAGAAGGTCTCCTCCAACTAAGAAGGTCTCCTCTAACTAAGAAGGTCTCGTCTAACTAAGAAGGTCTCCTTTAACTAAAAAGAACCTCCTCTAACTAAAAAGGTCTCCTCTAACTAAGAAGGTCTCCCCTAACTAACAAGGTCTCGTCTAACTAAAAAGGTCTCCTCTAACTAAAAAGGTCTCTTCTAATTAAGGTCTCCTCTAACTAATCGCCTGCAACTAAATTAGGAGTAATCCTTTCTTTCTTTTATATACCTGCCAGTAAGTTTTTCAGCTAATCTACTGAGTTGTTTGTCTGCAACATTTGTTAAAATTTAGGAGTTATCTTCTCTCTTTGAAGTTTACTTTGCAAAGTGTAACCGTGTTAAATCAAACCTCTGATTTTTCATATAAAAATTGAGCAAGTCTTGTTCAAGTAAAACAATTTTTTGCCTGTGCTAGATTAGTCATGTCTCCTAAGTCATTGTAACTATGGGCTAAGTCTTTGCCCCGATAGTAATGAATCATTAACAATGACTTCGCCAGTTGTTACAATGACTTAACCAGTTGTTACAATGACCTAAAGCCGTGCTATTTTCAGACCACTCTTGTGATGACAGTGAACTCTCAGTCAATTACGTAACCTCTCCTGCACTAACAATGATATCTCCGGCAATGATAAAAACTACTCATGTGATGACAATTACCTCTAAAGTAATTTTAAGACCACGGATGTGATTACAATGGCCTTCCAGGTAATACTAAGATAGCCATGTGCATATATGTGCATATATTCAATATGAGCAACATCAGAGAATAGTCAATATGTGAAAGCGAAATCTGAACTAATATAATTCAATGAAAATCTTATCAGGAAATAAGAGAACAATGCAAGTAAAATAAAAACAGTAGAAAGGATTACATAATAATATGCATAGATAGAGGCATCGAACACTGCATTTTTCTAAACTTTCAGTAAAGGCGTAACAATCTAAATAGACAGCCCGAGTCCTGAGTCCAGTTACTCATTCAAATGAAGGTCCTCAGCCACCATTTTAGCTGTGATACGGTGCATCTGAGGTCTGTTGGCTATGAAAGTGTTGATTGCCTGTTGCCTCACTGAATCCAGTTTGTACAAGTCCCTAAGGGACAGAAAGATAACTTATTTAGAGGGGTAACCGAGAGAATGATAAATAACTTACATGCAGTTGAAAATAAGAAATCTACTTACTTGATGCTAGACCAAACATAACCACAGCCGAGCTTACATGCCGAGTGATTCGAGTAACTGACAGATAGCCTACTAACATTGAGATGTGAGCAAATGACAGAAAACTTACTTGTATATTGGCCTGAGGAACTTCATCCTTCCGACATCTGTGACAAACTTAAGTGTAGCGTCCAATTGGCTGTCAGAACCAGCCCTCAGGCACAACTGCAGCCACCTGCAATCACGAATCAACACTTGTCACAGAATGTCACTTTTAGATCAATAGCTGACACTGACATACCTCAAAGCAAGTCAAGAGACTAAGCTGAACCTAATCTAGGACAGTATTTAGAGCAAACAGACTTTTTGGCCCATTTCTATACAATCTTATGCCGCAGCAAAGCACTGACAATACTCTATTATGTCCTTCAAACCTGTTTGCTAAATACACAATCTGAATTCAAGATTCTACGTTATGGCATTGGAACTTCGCGTCCTTGCATTAACAGCCCAGACAGCCAAATGACGATCTAATGGGGATCAAGTTTTGTCGATATTAATCTTGAAACATAAGTTACAAAAAAAGCGCGACTTTATAACAAGCTAGCGTTGTTATCGCGCTTTTAGGAGCTCATTTTTCTCAACATTCAGCCTATTAAACATCCTGTAACACGCTATGAGCAATGCTAAATAGTTTATCTACCTTTCATAAAAGACTGAGATTATTTTGAAGGCTGAATTTAGATAATAATGGGTTTTAAGACACCCATCTCTCTATCATTCTAAATCGAACAAAACATCCCCAATTTCCGTTCCTAAAAAGCTAGCATACATCACATATTTATGGAGATATTTATATTTCGAGACCGATATTGAAAAGCTCTAAAAAATCCTTCACGAATTTGCAAGTTAGTGGATCAATCTTTATTTCGAGTACAAAATCGGAATCAGCGTGTCTGATTTACCTAAAAGAAACGATGAAAGCTGTATGTGACAGTTGTGGTTTAAAGATGCAAGTTCTAAACACCAGTTAGGTCAATCCTTAAAGCAATGACAAAATAGAACAGAAAAAAAATTCCCCGTTGTTCCCAACATAGATTGTACTGAATGTCTTTAACACTTACAGTGAGTAAAAATCAACCAATTTGTCAACCACCTACATAGATCAATTCTTGTGTAACATACCATGTTTTGTAAGTTTTTGGAAAACTAAATTGTTATATCATCATATGCTCTTTGATAATAAATCAAAAGATAAAACGAAAGCCTGTACAACACTAATACGCTACAAATGGAAAAATGAAATTGCACATAAATGAGTATACAACTCCAAAATTGTTTGTCCTAAACTGCTAAGGGGTCTACTAGCAAAGTGGTTAAAGGAGTGACAGCTTGGATTAGCATGACATAGCACCACAAGCACATGAACACAAATGATGCAGAAAGTGCGCACGATAAATCTATCCTTTACCAAAACAATGAGAGTCATTTGCTAACCTTGTTTTGATCTCAGCATTATTCACGCCTGGCAGCCGATATAAAGCTCCCATTTGAAGCACTCTATCCACTGGCATTGGATCCTAAAATAACCAAGCAAGGCTCACATATTCTAATAGAGAGAACCTGACTGTTGTCTGAAGTTGATCGAGAGAAGATCGATAGATTATATTGATTATTAGGATATTGATGAAAACATAGTCATGGATTGGATAGTACGCAGTGATAATTGATAAAAATTGAATCGACACATGTGATGGGATACAACCTCAGAGATCAGTTCTACCAAAGATTCTATCAAAGATCGGCTCTACTGCTCACGGAATAAGATCCGCTCAGAATATTGATCAAAAAGTTGCCAAAAGCATTTATAGTGTTTTAAGAAAAACAAATAAATATGGCAGTTAAAAAATTCATGCAATGGAATTTTTTTCATAAAGAATACATAAAAAAAGGTAAAATAAAAATACTACCATGTCACGACCTTGACACCACTTCGGTCGGCTACTATAGTTATTATTTAGGTTTGAATGCGGTACCAAAAGATAACATCACAATTTTACATTTAAAAATAATTGATAAGTTTACTACATATAAAGTTGATTTGTTTTCAAATTTACTTCTCATGTCAACATTTTTGTTTGCTAGAGAAGTAATGCCAACATTTTTGTTTTGTTTCCCATGAAAATATGTAAAAATTCATTTAATTCGTTTGACAGGCAAAAAAACAAGATGCTCCTTAATACTTTCGATACATTGTATAATACAAAGCTTAATAAGAAAATTAAACTACAATAAAAAATTCAAAATAATAATTACAGGCAATAAGGAGAGTTTGCTGCTACTTTAGAGAGACGCGGACAGAAGGCGATGCATAGGACACCGATATATGACATTAATCACTCTAACTTTTAATCTATTTTTAATGTTTTTACCTATACGTTACACATATTTTTTAAGCTTTACCAGCCTCTTCACTTTTACCTACAAAACCACAATATTTCAAGAAACTTTTAGAAAATGAGCATCGTATGTTGGAAATTATTTCCGATATCATCAAATATTACTTCAAATCACATACCTGGTATATAAAATTGGCATGTTGAGATGATCGATAATAGAGAATTAAATAATAAATTGGGTTGAATTCTATTGCTATAAATATATTTTCTGTTACCGCCTATGCTATAAAATTATAGATCATTGAATGCGAAAAACTCAAACACAATAATAAGTTCTAAGTTGATTTTAAATGATACGGGGAAATGATATTCAAATAATTTTAAAATTAGGGAGGTGATATCCAGATAACTCTATGAATATTGATGGGATATTCAAATAGCTCTATGACCAGCGTTACGATTTTCAGATCACGCTATTAACACTGATACTCTGATAACTCTATGCATAACAGCATTATATTTTGATAATACATGGCCAGCCTCATGCTAGCGTGACTTGACTGCAATACCTTGATAAGGAGTGTAGACAGAAATGCGACTTTTTGATTGGTAGAAAAGCCATCAAAAACAGCGCTGTCTTGCGGAAGATCAGTACCAGCTAACCAGTGGTTGGCGAGTGTCTCACATGCAGTGAATAGTGTCTGGTCATATCTATAAACACGAATAGTTTAACACAAAGAAAACTACAAACTACTAGTAATTCTACTATAGAATGAGCTATCTAAGCCATGTTTGATAATCACTATGTTTCCATGGTGCGCAGTACTGCAATGCAGCCCCCTCCGAAGTCGAGGGGATTGTATGTTTACATGCTGAGCAGTGGTTTTTAGCAAATTAGCCAGAGAAAAGAAATTGTATAAATCGAATCACCTTATGGAGAAATAGAATCGATCATGGATACCGAACGTCAGAAACAGTCTTTTTATGCTTCTGTCGTCGTTATACTTTAATTTATAATACACATTCACAAAGTTTTACAAACCTCAACACAATTTTTACAAAGTAATATATTTTTAATACGTATTTTCAAGTAATATATTATTTAAACTTTACTTTAGGACGTGCCACCTATTTTTCGAAAAGTGTTGGCATCGATAACAAAGTCTAGGAAAGTAATCACCTCATCATCCTCGTGGGTGCAGACCATAATTAAATTTACGTGAAAGAAGATCGGAATGGAAAAAAACAAGATTAGCGGGATAACTTTTGTACTAGTTTATGACCCTCGATGAATCTGCCTCCACAGCAAGAGAGCTATTCGCAGCCACTGCGCAATTGCCGTTTTCTTGCTGCGAATTTGCACTGGCTTCGCACTGATCAGTGCGCAGTGATTTCAGTGTGAAGTACTGCGAAGTACTGCGAAGTAATTCCGAAGTATTGCGCATCATGGAAGCATAGTGAATATGTATTCTATATGCAGTAATCCAAATAATCCATCGCTAATAGTTCCTAATAGTTTAAATGACATTACAGTAAGCTGTTAAACATCATTTTCATCAAATTCTGTTTGAATAAACTTTGTCTAATAAGAAACCATGGTAAGTACAGATATGGAGGAAAGAACTGTGTGAGCAAATGTTTGAGATGAATCTCTAAGGATACTAGTAAATTACGCAAGTGTAAGGGCTCACGTTTCCAATGGTGCACCCCTTGCACTTGTAGGAGAATTACAGTAGTTGTCCCTTTGATACAGGTACATGATAATCATGTCGGGTAGATTGACAGCGAATAAGTGCTTCAGCAAAAGCCCAAAATCTTTTTGACTGTTGTTATGTTAGGTTACGATAACTGAGCGATTATTTCATATCAAACATATTTAGCGTATGCTACAATTTTTTGTAAAATTCATTCATGATTCTTCGATGTATTTAATTGCCATATCGGTACTATCTCCCTAAAAGCGGCAAGTAGATGATAACTTCCAGTTTATAGATACATGTAGGACTGACAAATGTGTGTCACGTAACCCTTTCTGCAACAGATATTATTTTTCAATAATTTGTCTTGCACTCTCCTCTAGGGCACAAGATGCGAATCAAAACACTGCCTAAATGCTCAAAAAAAGGCTCAATGTACCCAACATGATAATCATGTTGGGTACATTGACAGTGGATAAGGGCTCGATAAGTGGTTGATGAGGAAACTTATCTTCCATGAAGTAAAATTCTCTGCCTAGTAATTACTTTAACATTTGTTTAAAAAGACTACGTAGTGATTAGATAATCAATCATAAATGATGTCACATATTGCTTCAAGTTATCTTTCTACCTAAACTCAGAGACTGCAAAGTGGAAATTTACAAGTTCGGTAAACGATTGCTATCGCATGACGATTTTAACTTATCTACAGCGCTTCATAATAATTGCCATTATTTTTCTTGTTCGTTTATTGTAAAGCCACAAGTAAGTGATAACGCTAGAGGAGAGGATACTAGATATGTGCGCTATCATCCATGCTAAATTCTCCTACAATTTTTAAATGCATATGAGGTTTGTACTTGTCAAACTTTTAACACAAAAGGTAAAACAACTCCAACTTCAATGAGACAATCATTAGCAGGCGGTGATTAAAGATTTGTGTTTCTTCGACAAAAATCAACTCGTAGACAACAAACAGTAGACTAATTGTCGTCAATGAGAAAATTTTGTTAAACCTTGACTTACAATCAACCTTGACATACAAATTTTTTAACGCATGATGTAAGATATGAGCAAATATTGGATTTTATACCCGTACTAATTTCCGACATCCAACAAACAGAGTTTTAGGTAAATTAGTTTTGAATATCAATACTCGGCTAGGCAGTTCTTCACATAATTTGGTTTACATTATTTGAATACATAAAAGCACCTCACACCTTCATCTTTTCGCTTTACAATCATGGCTTCTCAACATTCAAGTCAAACATAAAAGAATGTGCGATGTTGTTTTTATAACTTCTAGAAAAACATGAGCAAACATTTTCGAATCAAATCTTCAAAAAATATCTCCGAAGCCATCTAGTAGTCATGATAATAAAGTAAAAGTGAAAAAAGCTGAAAGTGAAAACTATAAAATGTCAAAGTATATGGAAAAATAAATGTAAAATCAGATAAATTATAATAATATCAAGTTCACATAGTCTAAGCTTAGACTAACTTTGTATGTAAATCACCACCTCTACCTACACAACAACTGACATCAACTATTATCAACACGGCTATACCTCGTATATACCTCGGCTATATTCCTCGTCTTTAGAAGATGAAGTGACAATATAATTTTTTTCTGTTAGTTCTCACTTCATTAGTTTCGCCTTCTACATAAAACTTGCATTTTTGCATTTAAATTCTTACTAAGCTTTATAATGCGATTGTTTCAATGCTATATTTAATTACTGAAAGAATTTCTATCACAGAGTTTCAGGGCTGTACAACTAATTCCATGTAATATAGTACATGTTACAGAAATGTTTACTTCAGCATATGATAGTTTTGATACACTAAAAACATCTTGGAACAGATTAGCTTGGCTTGACTGTACGAGGGTTGACTGTACGAGGTTTGACTGCATGAGGGTTAACTGTACGAGGGTTAACTGTACGAGGGTTGACTGTACGAGGGTTGACTGTATAAGGTTTTACTGTACGAGGGTTGACTGTACGAGGTTTGACTGTACGAGGTTTGACTGTACGAGGTTTGACTGTACGAGGTTTGACTGTACGAGGTTTGACTGTACGAGGTTTGACTGTACACTTCAATGTACAGTGCGCCCTCGGCATGCGATATTAATCCATTCCAGGATTGGCATCATATGTGAAAATGTATAGAGGTGTATAGAAACCCATTGTGATTATATAATGCAAACATCCCACGGTAAAAATCATCAAAATTTTATATAAGCACTGTACACACTACAAATTAGTAGCAAAATAATGTTAACCTTAGTAACTATAATAGTTACATGTACCTACAGTAACTTTAGTGTATTTAGTAGTTATGATCTGCAATAAAATGTAACGTTACACTATACTACGTGTACATGCAGTAGCAGCAGTAGACAGTTTTCATAGATAGTTCTTACCTTCGAGACATAGATATAACATAAACGTTGAATTTAACTTTTAAAAATGAGTTTAACTTATTAAACACACACTTGAAGGTAAGTTTTTGTACGTGTTTTTAACTAGTCATACTTCGACTTACGAGATTAATGCGTTCCGAGACTGAGCTCGTATGTCAATTTACTCGCATGTTGGTGCAATTTATTTATATATAGAACAATTAAATATATATTGATTGGTTTCCATACTCTAAAAAAATGCAAACAAAACACTCAAAACAAGATACTGTAACAGAAAGAACATGTTGGTTAGTGTCCTAACTTACCACATGCTTTCAAAAAGCAACAAATAAAAAATAATGCAAGGAAATGTGATTAATTAAAATGTAAAATTAAACACATACAATAGCAGTTAACGCTAGCATTTGCCAGGGAGGGAGATATAAGTGATCCTTCATTACAACAGTTGACTTTGATAAATTTGGATTTTATCAAAGTCTTAAAAGACAAACTTAGAAGCAAACTTTCATTTTCAACCTAACGTAATTAAAATTTCTTCGGCGTTCATAGTTTGAAGTTTCTCGCTGGTTAGCTAACTTTTCCTTTGTTTCGCTTTCATGACTAGCCGGCCGTTATAAGATAAACCTATCTAAAGACGTTTGCCTTTGTCGCCCTTTCAACATGTTGCGATTAGGACGAACACAGGTGTCGTCACAAAGGGTTAATGCACAACCACTAGCCAACTTGTCCGAATGTCTATTTTACAGTTTTACGATAGATAGCACCGGCTTTTTCACATAGCATTGTTTCAGTTACGCTGTCACCGACTAATTGTTGATCCAATGCCACCAGTGGTCGTGAAGATCGCTGCGCCGTTTAGAAACTACGGTTAGTCCTTTTGCGAACTAAATAAATGCCCTGAATATAATCCTTCTGTTTGATAATTGTGGATGTATTTTTGTCATATTGCTGAGCTAGCTCAATCACGCACACAAATTTCGCATATTTTTCAATAATTTTCCGTTTAATATCAATTATTATCATTTGCTTTTTCTTTGCATTATCTTTCATTTTACTGGCAAACTTTCGGTCTACGCACAGTACTTTTAATTCACATAATTCTGCACTGAAAATCGCGCACAAAAAACACGGTACAACAGTATAACCTGAGCAGTTGAAAAATACAGAGTGATGCTGTTCTCATAAAACACCTCCGGCATACTTGGCAACTGACTCACGTGCTCGTATCTCAAACATGGCTCGTATGTTAGTGCTAAAACTTGCTTGACAGCAGGCTCGTATCTCAAGTTTCTCGTAAGTTGGAGCACTCGTAAGTTGAAGTATTACTGTATTGGTTTGTATTGACAACTTTTCTCCTTTTCTTTTTACTCTCAAATGGTTTATGGTCTATGGCTACAGTAATTTTACAATAAGTTAGGGAAATGCATGCCTTCAATGTCAATTTACAATTTAAATTTTCATTTTTATAGAAAGCAATGTCTATTCCGCAAAGGAAAAATAATAAGAAATATTTTGTGTCTAAAATAACGCAAAACAAAAATACATCTTTATTATAAGTAAAAGAGCGATGTCTGTCTGACGGTCCGCTTATCGGTCGCCAGGGTTCAAAGTTGGGATAAAATATAGCTTTTCTCGAGATTACAACTCATGACGTTCAGCTTGGTATACCAACATTCTAATGCCTGCATCAAAGCATCGCCTGTGAGCATTTCTGAATAATTGCGCGATTACTTATTCTCTGTGGTTCGTCGACACACCTGCCGATCTCTCACAGTGAACTGAATTGCCAGGGTACTCCCATATATAAATAGAGATGACTGTACATGTATATGTTTATTTCTTTCCCCAGTGCGACAAGAGCGAAAGCCATATTATTAAGGCCAAATATGAGATTTTAATTATTCAAATCGAATTTGAAAGGTTTTATATAAAGGAATATAAAGGTTTTATGCTATATGATTAGTAAAATATATGCACATTGCCTAATCCATTTTAAGATCTTCTCAAACTAGCACCTCTGGCCTTTCCTTAAGGGAAAAAACTATACTTAACTTTAATTGAATGACTGTACAGTAATTGTAGTAGTACAGTCATACTTCAACTTACGAGCTTAATGCGTTCCGAGACTGAGCTCGTATGTCAATTTACTCGCATGTTGGTGCAATTTATTTATATATAGAACAATTAAATATATATTTATTGGTTTCCATACTCTGTAAAATGCAAATAAAACACTCAAAACAAGATAATGTAACAGAAAGAACATGTTGGTTATTGTCCTAACTTACCACATGCTTTCAAAAAGCAACAAATAAAACATAATGCAAGGAAATGTGTTAAATTACAATGTAAAATTAAATACATACAATAGCAGCTAACGCTAGCATTTGCCGGAGAGAGATATATAAGTTATCCTTCATTACAACAGTTGAATTTGATAAATTTGGATTTTATCAAAGTCTTAAAAGACAAACTTAGAAGCAAATCTAAAAGCAAACTTTCATTTTTAACTTAAAGTAATTAAAATTTCTTCGGCTTTCATAGTTTGAAGTTTCTCGCTAGTTTTTCCTTTGTTTCACTTTCACGACTAGCCGGCCGTTTTAAGATGAACCTATCTAAGGACGTTTGCCTTTGTCGCCCTTTCAACATGTCGCGATTAGGACGAACACAGGTGTCGTCACAAAGGTTTAATGCACGACCACTAGCCAACTTGTCCGAATGTCTATTTTTATAGTTTTGATAGATAGCAACGGCCTTTTCAAATAGCGTCGTTTCAGTTACGCTGTCACCGGCCAATTGTTTATCTTATATCCAATGCCTGAGCGGTCTCTCCATCAGCGGTGGTGAAGATCGCCGCGCCGTTTAGAAACTATGGTTAGTACTTTTGCAAGCTAAATGCCCTGAATATAATCCTTCTGTTTGATAATTGTGGATGTATTTTTGTCATATTGCTGAGCTAGCTCAATCATGCATACACATTTCGCATATTTTTCAATAATTTTCCGTTTAATATCAATTGTTATCATTTGTTTTTTCTTTGCATTATTTTTCATTTTACTGGCAAACTTTCGGTCTACGCACAGTACTTTTAATTCACATAATTCTGCACTGAAAAGCGTGCACAAAAACACGGTACAAAAGTATAACCTGTGCAGTTGAAAATACAGATTGATGCTGTTGTCATAAAACACCTCCGGCATACTTGACAACTGGTTCACGTGCTCGTATCTCAAATATGGCTCGTATGTTGGTGCTAAAACTTGCTTAAAAGCTGGCTCGTACCTCAAGTTTCTCGTACGTTGGAGCACTCGTAAGTTGAAGTATTACTGTATTTTACTGAACTTCAACTTTTTCATTGCTAAAATTTTATCACCAATCGGTTTCCGGCTTCGTTTTCACTGTAACTCTTAGCCGACCTCATTAAAACCTCTTTCAAACCAATTCGATAAGAAAGGCCAATGAAGCTGTTCTCAGAAGTGGCCTCTCGCATACTTGATCGTTTAACGGCCAATGAAAGGAAAAAAGAAATTTTCTTACTGTATTTCTGGAGTGGCATGACTTGAGGTGGTAAATATAGTGGGTAGGGAGAGAGGAGGCAAAAACATATCAACACTAATTATGTTACTGTACACTAGAAAATAAATTTAATATGTAATAAAGTAGTTTGGTTAGCAGTCTAAGAAAAGATGTCTGATCTCTGACTCTCCATTCGAAGGAATTGCAACTCCAACTGTGCTATTGATTTTTAAAGGGAAAATATTACCGATTTTCAGAAGAAATGCTGTACTGAGAGAAATCGGTCATCATATCTCTTTTAGGCGTTGTGAGGTTTTCAACAAACAGCATAACAGCATTTGTGATTTCGACGTAATAAGCACACTCACTGCCAAAATTGAACTTCGAACAAAGTTTTTTGTTGAATTCGTATGACAAAGACGAAAAACCATTGTGTTCCACTTTGTAAGGCAAAAAATCATATAACAGAGACATCGTAACCTGAGGGACGATGTGCTCGACAGTACCTACTAGCTAATGGTATATACCGATAAAGAAGGTAAAACGTAAGCATGAGGTGGGGTTATAAGGATGTACTTACACAAGTTTGTACTTACACAGGCTTGTACTTACACAGGCTTGTACTTACACAGGCATGTACTTACACAGGCATGTACTTACAGAGGCATGTACTTACACAGGCATGTACTTACACAGGCATGTACTTACACAGGCTTGTACTTACACAGGCATGTACTTACACAGGCATGTACTTACACAGGCTTGTACTTACACAGGCATGTACTTACACAGGCATGTACTTACACAGGTTTGTACTTACACAGGTTTGGTTGCAGGCATCCCAGGAGAGTATAGCCAGTTCTGCCAGTCTATCTTGTTAAGGGCGTCGTGCTACAAAAAACATAATAAAACTTTCCCAGACTAGGACTGAGCAAATATTTGAGATGACTTTAGCCTTCGACTCCGTCAACTTACTTTGTGACTTGACTTTTAATTGTAATTAAAGGACTTTTAATTGTGATTTTTTGTAAAGCTTCACATGATTGGAAGATGGGACAAAGCCTTCCGGGTGCATACTCAGAAAGATGGACCTACATGCATGATGACTGATCACTTGGAACTTTGAGCCACTATTTAAAGTATGTAGACAAACAAACAAACAAACAATGCATCTATATATATATATATATAAATCTCAGTGTTTGTCTTTTTGCTAAAAAAACGTGTTCAGGTATAGCAATTAAAATACAGCAATGAAACATTCGCACGACGCTGGACTTGATCTCATTGATCAAAGTTAACGTTAAGCTATACGGAATACAATGGATTCATTGGTCAAATAGTCATTACATTGGTTAAGATATTCACGCTTAAAGCAATTGCTTGGGGTTAATGACTAGCACTGTTGACCGTTACGTAAGGATTACTACGCTGGCCCAAAACGCTGGTATTGTCTCAGTGAAGATTTTAGTAAAGATCTAGCTTCCCAGGTAAGTTACTCAAATTCATCAGGCAATTATTCTATTGCCCATGCAACTCCCGGGCATTTGGTTAGTTAATGTCGAAAGTAAAGCATCTCATAAACATTCGTACTCAATTTTTCAAGTAGTAAAGAGGGTGGATAGAACCAAGATTAACTCACATTTGTTAATAAATCTAGGATTTTACCTCTGCTAGACTCATGACAGACAGCTGAGATCTTAATCCCAGTCATCTTATTGATACACTAACAAACCTGTGTAGTAAAACAGTAGAGGTGGTTCAAATTTAGTGAATGAACGTGTGTGGTGAAGGTGGCCCTTACTTATCTACCATAGATGACCAGAAGCTAACGAGGCTAGGAACATGAGTAGTAGAGGAACGAGTGTTTGCATACTACTG
The DNA here is from genome assembly GCF_963576615.1 of Watersipora subatra. Lineage (NCBI taxonomy): Eukaryota > Metazoa > Bryozoa > Gymnolaemata > Cheilostomatida > Watersiporidae > Watersipora > Watersipora subatra. Next base: position 64,528,782 of record NC_088709.1, read on the forward strand.
TAACAGTTGTTAATGCGCTAACCTGGGTGGCAAAATAGGAGTAAAGGAAATCCTTCCACTCATCAGTCGTAATAGCTTGCCCTTTGAACTTCTGCACGTAGGCTTTTAGCCAGCCTTCCATAGCATCTACAAAGAAGACAACTCCTGCACAGATACAATCCTATGCGTAGTACACTCAGCAGATGTCAAGCAAAAAGCAACCAAACCTAACACAAAACTGGAATATTTGAATGCTTCGAGACATTTAGAATCAATATACCCGTAAGAGATGAAGGAATAAAGGCTACTTCATTACTGAGTCAACTCAGTTGACCAATAATAATGGTTAATAGATTTATCCAGTATCGTTAATCTGTCTACTAATTGAACATAAAATATTAAATATTACATTAATAAAACCGACCAAAAAGACGAAGGGATATGTATATTGCACGTTTGTTAAAATAGTACAGCAATCCCTTGCCATTTTGCGGTTCACCTTTAGTGATTTCGGTGCTCCACGGGGTAAAAGATATTAATTAAAAATTAAAGTAAATAAAAATACATAAAATATATAAATCGCTCTCATACTCTGACCCAATGAGATCCCTCGGCGAAAATCTTTGCAATAGCAGCCATCGTAGTTTGCTGTTTTCTTGTTACGTCACAAGCAGCATGCTTCTGAAGCCTGTGTCAGGCCTGTTAAACGCGACCATGACTCTCAAAATCGTCTAACGAACTTACGAAAAAAGGAAAACGTTTACAATAAAAAAGTGACTTCAAAAATTAACTTATATTTTGTGGAATTTCCCTTAATCGTAGGAGGTACCTGTCCTGATTAACCACAACAAGTGAGGGATAACTGTAGCTGACCAGATATTGGTAAAAACAGAACAAACCTGCGCCTCCCACTTGAGACTCGATATAAAAGAGGAGAGCAGCCCCTTTATCGTATGGCACCCGGCTGAAAGCGTCATCCGGATGGCTCCCAGTAAGATCGGGTACCAAATGAGTGAAACCATGAGTTTCTCCAAAGTCCTTGACCTGCCATTCAAACAACCTTCTGAACTGGTCAACACGCTTCATACATAGCTAGTAGTCGATCTTACCGTACCAAGCGAACGATGTGAATTTAATGACGAGACACACTAAATTGATTAATATTGCGCAGATGTAAACTTGAACGAGATGAAATGAATTAAGTGGAATAGTTTCAAGGGACCAGAGTCTGAATATTTAAACCTGCCATTTTCACTTTGCACCCGACAAGCTATTTGAAACAAACTATTTTCCAATGACACAACATTAAAAGCGGTTTGAGCAACATTTTTTTGTGTTTGCAACCAGCGGTCTTACGTTTCAACTTTTTTATTTACAAACAAAACTCCCTGCCTCGCCTCTTACCTGTCCCAACTGCTGTCTCTATGGAGTAAAGTAACGCCGAACCGCGTTCATATGGTACAGATGAAAACGCCTCATCAGGGTGGACACCGGTCAGATCGACGACCAGCTTGGTCAGTGAACTACTCTCACCAAACTGCACAACAATCTACAGACACAACACTCAGTAGCATGGCCACTAAACTCATCATAACCTAATGGTCTGGAATACCTGACCTGCAAACAACAGGTTGGGGTTCGATTCCCAAAGAAGCCACGGGTGGTGACAAGAATTACACTGAACCTTAAATTACTCTCTCTGCAACTGGGCATGTTTCCAGATTCCCTTGCCACAGGAGTCAGACATGTCCAGCCTAGATCACAGAGACCTTGTTTGTGTAACAAGGCTTTTAAAAAACACACAGCCTTCGCGTGCAGTAAACTATGTAGACATTATACTCATCTTCAAGGGATAGCTCACACACAATGCTTTTATCAAACTAGTATGAGGGGATGTGTTCATGAAGGTAGTGATTCCAAAAGTTGTTATTAGCTTGAAGACCATGATATGGGTCAGCCATCAACTAAACTCGTTCCTGTTTCACTAGTAATGCTTTGTAACCAGTGACAGGCCTTTTTTTAAATTAAAAAAATTAAATTAAATTTCGAATGAATTAAAGTCTGAAGCATTCTTATTGGATAGTTGGTGAAATTCTATGACCTCCGACATACCAAAGACTGTGATGAATTATATTAATAAATCCCAATGTGTGTTAAGCTGCATTCACATCCGCCGATTTAAGGACAATTTTTCCATGGACCGAGAATCGCATCGTGTGAACAGAGCAAATGAGTCAAAGATCGATTTTGTCCAAAGAGAAATTTTATCAAGCAGTACCCAATCGATGGCCGATTATCGATTTAAGTAGCCAATGAAGTCCCTTTCACATCGAGTCACATATTGTCACTTAAAGTGAACGCCACATTTGTCTTTACATTCGTGTATGTTTTTGTCATAGCATCACTCGTGAGTGATAATAGCACCTCTGAAGGGTGCTATCAACAGAATTATCGCTCAAGTTCAATTTGCTATTATAGCAACGGTACGATAATTGAAGCATTTGCCTCACTTACTATGCAGTTGCTATAAAAGATTATTAGGTATGTTAGCATAGCATAGTTAAGTATGTTAGCAAAATATTGTCTTCCCTATAGAACAATGCATTACTAGTGATGAGCTGGGCAGTGCAAAATAATTAGTGAATTTGCTAAAAACGTCCACGAGTAACATCGTAGGAAACAGTTAACAAAATGCAAAGTATGACTCACTAAAAATATATCAGCTGAAGTTTTCTGACCCTGCAAATAAAAACTGGCAAAATCACCCACTCTCAGTCCAAACTTTGCCTGGTGTGAAAGAAAAAAATCTAGTTGATAACTCCCATAAAATCGTTCATATACCGGCCACGAAAAATGAGTTTGCAAGTCGGCTGGTGTGAACGCAGTCTACATTTAGTTTGCGTAAATGCAATGCATTTCCGTATTTTTTGGTTGATTTCATACAATCTTTCCACACATACTCCACGCCTTCGGCAAGAAATATTTTTTCTCAAAACTCCGCGTGGTTCCTGTGAACCAGCCTCTTGAACACCTACTTGTGGACTGTCTGATTGAAATTGAATGAAATTCTGGGTATCGCTGGGCTTATTGATAGTACTATCATAAATGCAAAATTGTCATTTGAAATGTCATTAAAAATTATTGAATATTTTCGATTAGCATGAATCTTTAATAGGCCCTAATTGTATAAAAGTACCCAACCATTGAAAAATCAATAAAATTAACAAAAATCTCCAACAGGAACTACCATAACCTGGAAACAAGTATGAGTTGGTATCTGTAGGAATAAGGACTACATATCATACTTACAGCTTCATAGAGGGCAGTCCATCCACCAATCATCGCAAACTGTCTATGTTGCTCTCCATACATGCGTCCAACAATCTTTCTCTCAACAAAAACTGTGTGCCCCTCGTTTAGCCAGAAGTGCTCCCAGTTCTTGTTAGTCACCAAGTTGCCCGTCCAACTGTGACTTATCTCGTGGGCGATTACAGAGGTGGCCGATCTGTCACCAGCCTGAATGTAGATCAGGTAATTATAAGTGGATGTAAAAAAAACTCAGACTAACAGGTAGCAATACACTGAAACATCATTGAACAGCTGATGAGTGAAAAGAGTACTAGCACTTGAGTTTAAAAATTAGTGAAGAAAACTGAAGGCCTCTCCCCTCCATTATGATAGAGTTACACACCTACATTATGATAGAGTTACACCCCTATACTATGATATAGTTGCACCCCTATACTATGATAGAGTTACACCCCTATACTATGATAGAGTTACACCCCTATACTATAATAGAGTTACACCACTATACTATGATAGAGCTACACCCCTATACTATGATAGAGTTACACCCCTATACTATGATAGAGTTACACCCCTTTACTATGATAAAGTTACACCCCTACACTATGATAGAGTTACGTCCCTATACTATGATAGAGTTACACCCCTACACTATGACAGAGTTACACCCCTATACTATGATAGAGTTACACCCCTACACTACGATAGAGTTACACCCCTACACTATGACAGAGTTACACCTCTACACTATGATAGAGTTACATCCCTATACTATGACAGAGTTACACCCCTATTTTATGATAGAGTTACACCCCTACACTATGATAGAGTTACACTCCTATACTATGATAGAGTTACACCCCTATACTATGATAGAGTTACACTCCCACACTATGATAGAGTTACACCCCTATACTATGATAGAGTTACGTCCCTATACTATGATAGAGTTACACCCCTACACTATGACAGAGTTACACCCCTACACTATGACAGAGTTACACCTCTACACTATTATAGAGTTACACCCCTATACTATGACAGAGTTACACCCCTATACTATGATAGAGTTACACCCCTACACTATGATAGAGTTACACTCCTATACTATGATAGAGTTACACCCCTATACTATGATAGAGTTACACTCCCACACTATGATAGAGTTACACCCCTATACTATGGTAGAGTTACACCCCTACACTATGATAGAGTTACACCCCTACACTATGATAGAGTTACACCCCTATACTGTGATAGAATTACACCCCTAAACTATGGTAGAGTTACACACCTACACTATGATAGAGTTACACCCCTATACTAAGATAGAGTTACACCCCTACACTATGATAGATATACACTCCTACACTATGAGAGAATTGCACACCTATACTACGATAGATATACACTCCTATACTATGTGAGAATTGCACACCTACAACATGTTGAAGCTACACGCATACACAACAATCATATTCTTCTAATTCTTGTAAAAGCTGTAAAAATGTTTAGTATTGTTTGCCACAATCAAGTACAGCCTGCACTAATTTTGAATTCAACCAAAAAGAAATGTATACACTGACAATCGACAATAAGCTTTATAGACTAAATCTACCGAGACAGCTGCAGACAGGTGCTCAGGAAATCCTCGGCTTCATTTGTTATCTTCTGGTTATGATCAAATGATGTACCACCTCTCACAAATATTAAGAGACTGGCCATCATGTCGGTTATTTTTTTGAACGATTTAAAAATGTACTTTCAAGTTACTGACTAATTGACTTCAACAATGTCATCACCTCAACCCACCAAGGTCCGGTCTATAAAAAATTTTAACAATGACAGGTGCTTCTAGCATTTCACTATCTGCGATCTATTGAATAGTAAAAGAAAAGGATCATACTTCCCAAAATTGGCTCCTGTTTTAACAGTTCATTACAGGTACCGAAAAACTTTCCTCAAACAAAAAGTCAAACAAGAAACTTAACAAACTAAAACCGAGATTGTTTACCAGCAAAGTGGGTGTGACGAATGTGAGGCAAGGGTTCTCCATACCACCAAATGGAAAGCTAGGAGGCAGCACCAAGAGATCATAGACTCCCCAGATGTAGGGACCACACAGATCCTCAGCTGTCTTCAACATCGTATCTGTCTATCAAATATACAACGATTGTCATAAATACTGCATTTATGATCAAATGTACTACGGCCACAGAATAACAGTGAACTTTTGTTACTTTTCTAACCCCGGCTATTGTTTATCTGATGCAAAAGGAACAAGCAAACATTTACTTGCTGTAACAATGGGGATCTAGCCAATGTTATCCTCATTGTGAATATTGTGGCTAAACGTTCTGATATCACATGCCACCCATGGCTTCCCGCCGTTTAGTAAAATAAGTTTATCATACCTTACACTGGTTGTCATTGCTCATAATGCCGGCGTATGCTAGCTTGACACCTGAAGCTTTAAAAGAAATGCTTCCAGCCCGAAGAGCAAAAATGCCAAGCAAAAACTTGTTGAAAAGTATGCACAGAAAAAATTTAAAATTTGATAATACAATTTTATTATCAGCAGATACGGTAAAAATTCAGCAGATTTTAGGCCATGAAATGCAAGATTTTACTGTAACAGAACATGATTAAATGGGTAAGGTTGGAAACTTCAGAAACAAATCTTAATATAACTGAACCATAACTATAGAACTATTTTTGATATGGATATGCAGTGCATTGTAGTGGTGATCAATTCAGGTAAATCCCCATTGGAGTTAACCGTTAGCACTTAACATAATGCTATAGCATGATAACAATGTGTGTGAATGTCAATTCTGCTTATTCTTCATTCAATACCTGTATGTGATAAGATGATTTTCTGACAACAAGAAACTACCTAAACATAAGTTAAATATTTTAAAAGGTTTGAGACACGAAAATATTTTGGGAACAACCACTGGAAAGACAACTCCTCCATGAGCATGTCCTTGCCTCACTAATTGAGCTGTGACAATACAAATGTAGTCTTACGCACTGCAGGAATAAAGGTAAAGGATGAACTACAAGATGCTAGAATAAGATGGCGCAAAAACCAAATTAAAGCAGAAAACTGAAAAACCTCTTTTTAACGAGTCAACTTTTGATAGTTGTATAATGCAGTTTTAAACCCAAAGCAGAAATGTTAAGCAACAATATCATCAATACATTATCAGCTTTTATTTTTGAGGTCAGTATTTGTGTTTAAGGGAAATTGTTTTTTATTCACCGTAAAATCTTTGATTGTTGCCAAAATATAGCAGCAGTGGTGAAAAAAATATTTCCCCGCCCAGCAAGATAACATTAGATAAAAGTCAACCTTCTGTCTGCAATATTTTCATGTTGCGTCACACACAATTTTAACGCTGACTCCCAAGTGATTTTAATATACATATATATAAATTGAGCAGTTAGAAGTATATTATTATATACTCCTCACTGCTCAAGAAAAGGTGCTGCCTACCAGACAGTTCCAAGTCCAGCCCTATTAAGTTAGGGATGACCATCGATACAGAATGTGTCAGGATGCCCTTGAGACCATCCAGTATAGCAACAGCAGGTGCAAGCAGGTGGCCGATCCGATTTCCACCGCATGACACAACAACGCAGCAGTAAATGTGTATATACAATCACTATGGCTTGCATCGCCAGCAGGACTGGTGAGAAATTTAGGACAACGTCAATGAAAGCACCTGTGCAGAGATCGGATAGGAACCTCGTCTGTTAGTAGTCATTTCAAAAGAAAGGGGAATAAGTGATGTGAAACCTTTCTATACAATAATCACTCATTTTTCGCAGTTAATTGGGACGGGCGCCTCCACGGAAAAAAAGTCCGCGAGATAAAAACTAATAAAACTCATAACTAATAATCGTAAGTATTTTCCTTTTTTTCTTGACGATCTTGAGGGTCGAGGGAGCTCAAAGGTTGACTTGCAACAAAATTCACATTACAGTTATTTGGTATCAAAAGATTCACCATGTCGATACTGTGAAGTAGCGAGCATTTATATTTGATACAGGCTTTCCGGCAGAACCCAAAGTATTTGTCATAAACTAGTGCTATGAGACATTTTATATCGAGCCTTTTATTGGCTTTAAATTTCACGGGATAACACCACGCGTCTAAACAATAACCAAACTGTTGGAGTACGTCAGCCAAATAAAGTGATTCCAAACTACGGCGTTTGTGTGATGGATGCAATTAACTGTTCGTTTTTGAGCTTTTAAGAGCTTGTAATCACATTTCCACATATTTTACACCTCCAACACAGCAGAGTAAGACAGGGTGAATATTTTGATACCAAATAACTGTAATGTGAATTTTGTTGCAAGTCAACCTTTAAGTTTAGTCAAGTAAACCTTAAAGAAAGCTCATGAAGGGTGTTACAAAATTTTTTACATTTCCCAAAACTTGAAAGGAACAAGATGGACTGTGACAACTGTTATTACAATGATACACACAGAGGAATCTCACTGAGCCAGAGTAGGAGAGTGATTTGTATGTTTTAGTTTTTTATTTTTAATTATTTTTGAATTTTAAATGATTATTTGTACCCCATGAAGTAGAGAGGGATTACTGTATATGTATGCTAACAGTCTGTAAAGTGTCACTTCATCATGTTATGTTAGACGTCTAGTAAATTAAACAGCCTGTTACAATAACTAAACGGAAGCTTTTTTTCAGCTAACTCGTATACAATTACGGCAGCGTAATGGAACCAACCTCAGCAAACTCATAAGCAGCAGCATCCAGCATCTCTGGCTCTGTCCAAACCTTTGACCTCTCCCCTATCTTCCTACAAACATTATAAAGTGCAAGCTTGTGACCTCTGTCTTATCTTCCTACAAACATTATAAAGTGCATGCTTTTGACCTCTCCCCTATCCACCTACAAACATTATCAAGTGCAAGCTTTTGACCTCTCCACTACTTTCATACAAACATCATAAAGTGCACGCTTTTGACCTCTCCCCTATCTTTCTATAAATACTATAAAGTGCAAGCTTTTGACCTCTCCCCTATCTTTCTATAAATATTATAAAGTGCATGCTTTTGACCTCTCCACTATTTTCATACAAACATCACAAAGTGCATGCTTTTGACCTCTCCCCTATCTTTCTATAAATACTATAAAGTGCAAGCTTTTGACCTCTCCCCTATCTTTCTATAAATACTATAAAGTGCAAGCTTTTGACCTCTCCCATATCTTTCTATAAATATTATAAAGTGCATGCTTTTGACCTCTCCACTATTTTCATATAAACATCCCAAAGTGAAAGCTTTTGATTGTCCACTATCATTCTATGCAGAGTAAAAATATAATACAAATGAAGTAGATTAATGTCCCACCCTTCAACACCCACTTTGTATGAACTGCTGCGGACCGTTACGGAAAGCAAAACCTAATAGGTCAGTCAAGGAGTTTAGCTGACTCACCTGGAGACTAGGTCACCCACAGCAATGGCAATGAGATAGCTCGGGATGGGGATCTTCTGGAAGAACTCATACGTGACTTTATCATCAGATGCTGCCGCGCTGCCTTGTGGCACTGCACTCATGAGCACAGTCAAAGCCTTATTAACCGTCACCTATAAATGAACTAAAGTTAGCACCTTAATGGCTTCTTAAAAGTTGGCTACAGTTCATGCCTTGTCAACAGCCAACTACGAGTATACAGTAGACGCCCCATTAACGTAAACCTCCGTTGACATAAATTACACCGAACGTAAAGAATTTCTGCAAAGTATTTGCATTGTAGTACGTAAGTAATTCCAAATAACGTGAAACGTGAAGGTGCTGGGAGTTCTCAAATTCAATTTAAATAACGAGCATCCCACAGTTAGCCTTAAAAGCATCGTTTTCTATCTTGCCGCACTTATGATAGAAAAAATTCGTTAATCCTAACCTCTAAGCCCAGTTTCGGATGGATGGACAGAAAAACACTGAGCTTATTATAGTAAAAAAATTGTTTTCCTTGAATTTATTTTGGGCATAGGCAATTTTCTCTCTTGTTTTTCTCTTGTAGAAAATAAAAAGTGAAAGGCTCGATTTAAATTGACATCGAAGGTGCATGCTTCCCTTAATCCACGTAAAATTACTGTAATCATGGACCACAAACCAAGTGTATGTGATAGGAAAAAAGGGAAGAATTGTTGATACAAAGCAATAATACCACAATGGCTGTAAGGTCATTGTGGTATTTTAATTTAATGGTCATTAAATTTAAAAGGTCAAGTTTAGTTTTTACCTTTTTGAAGGATTAAAGGGCTTTTTGGGGACCAAGAGTTTGGGATGATATTGGAACAGATTAAGCAATTTACATGCATTATACTGTTCGCATGATGTAAAATCCTCGTAACATAAACGTAAGCATTCTCGGAATTGGTTATTTACGTTGTAGGTGGATCTACTGTACTACAGTTAGCCCCTTATCACAACGATCTAAAGAAAGAGTAAAATTTGTGACTCCCTAACAAATACACTACAGTCGCAGCTTTAACAGCTAATAGCTTGTCTATTATTCTCTACAAATAAAGCTACAATGTATTTACAAACTATGTATGGCAGCTCACAAACTAAAGAGCTGATGAGATCTAGAGCAGGTTCCTGACTCTTCTACCATATAGAAGAACTTTCAAGTTCACAAATGATAGAGTTCCCCAGGATTGGCGTTAAGAATCAATGCTATTTTTTGTTTTAGTAAGTCAGTACGGTGCATCCCGGGTTATGTTGCCCCTGCTATACAAGTTTTTCGCCTTACGATAAAGAACACAATGATCTTCCATCGCCGTCATACAACTTTTTTTTCGCCAAATGACAGCAAAGATTTCTCTCGAAATTCCAATTTGGGAGTCAGTGTGCTGAATATGTCGAAATAACGAAAATGCTGATATGTTATTCGGCGAAATCCCTTCCACAATACCTGAAAGAGATACGATGCTTGCTCTCTCTCAGCTCAGCGTTATTCGTTATAAGTTATAGTCAAAGGAAATTGGAAACAGATAAGTGATAAACTTGTAGACGATTACTCAATTTAAGTTTAGTAAAATCGATACTGAAACTTGGCTTTAAGTGTGTGTTTAGTAAGCTAAATTCATAAGTTAAGTTCAGAGTTCATGTTAGATGTCTGTCTCAAAGGTAAGAACTCCCCACGGTACATACTGCACATCATACATTGTAATGTTACATTTTATTGCAGATCATAACCACTAAAGCAATAAATACACAAAAGTTACTATAGGTAACTATAGTTACGAAGGTTAACATACAGTGTAACCTTGGTTTTCGAACGACTCGCAGTTCGAACAAATCGGAGTCCGAACAAAAAATTCAAGCAATTCTTGCTTCGTAGTTCAAACAAAAATCGGAGTTCGAATGCCGGATGCTGAGCGGCGTTGACCGTGACCAACTGTTGTCGCCAAGAAAGGATGCCCCGACGTCCGAGATTAAACCAATGTGTAGCAAATGGGCCGAGTTACAAAATTCCGGCGAACTCCACCACCCCGATAAAGCTGCAGTCACAAGAGTCATCAATGACTTTAACGGCACTATCATGAACCACTTCCGAAAAGTGCTAAAAAGAAGGCAGAAGCAAGTGTCATTGGATAGATATTTTAAGAGAAAAGAACATCCTGTATCCTAAAAAATCCTGATCATAATTCTTTTCTTTATCCTTTTTTTATTTTAACACGTTCATGTTAGCGTAATCTTTCGTATGGAAGATTACGATAGTAATTACATTACGTTTTACGGGTTACATTTATGTTATTTGTGTCTTTGCCATTTTGCTGTACAAATAAATGTATGTGTACTAACAAGGTAAACATTCAGGGTGTTGGAACGGATTAAAACGATTTACATTATTTGTAATGGGAAAAATGATTTCGGTGTTCGAACAACTCGGTGTTTGAACAACCTTCAGGAACGGATTATGGTCGAGAACCGAGGTTGCACTGTACTATTTTGTTACTAATTTTTAATATACACGTACAGTACCTATATAAAATATTGATGTTTTTCACCAGGGGGTGTTTGCATTAGATAATTACTGTGGGTTTCTACACCGCTCTATACAACATTTTGGCCTTACGATGCCGACACCGGAACGAATTAATGTATGACGGGGGTCCACTGTAGTGGCATACAAATAACTCTTGCATAAAATGAAAACTCATCCAGAATAGGAATGAGTTTTGCTTTACCTCCAACAACTGTTTGTAAAAGTTTCAGGCATGTGCACATTGTTACTTTTTTAAAACTTAAATAAATTTTAATTGGTAAAGCTTACAAATCTATACAACAACACCATATTAAAATCTTAAAATAATTATAAAGGTGTTATCTTCTTAAAAACTAGAGTAACAATCTTGAAATAACGTGATTTTAGAATCCTTACGATCCTTATCGATAATTACAAAAACATTAGGGGCAAAAAGTAAACATCAACTATTTGTTAAAGAATTGCTACTATTACAGCCAGATAAACTTAAATCATATTTTATTAGTAATTTTTTTTGTGGTGATCACTATTGAAAATTTTCTATCAAAACATCAAATGTAAGTACAGATTGACGCTTATGGGGCTGACGAATGCTGATATACGAGTCAAAGGATTAAAACAAATTATTACATTCACAAAAATATTACTCTACAGTTTGTTGCCACGGAGATCTTTTATCATCAAAACTTGCAAAAAAGCAAGCTGAAGCAGACAAGCAATTAAATTTTTACACACACTGAAAGGATAATAAAATTGTTGATTAAAAAAGTTGGAAAATTTCAAATTTCCTTAAAATACTTGTGTACCGGTAAGCAGCTTGGCTATAAAACATAATTGTAAGCAAACCTTGGCTCTATAAGGATGTTTTACAGAAGGCGTGTCCTGACACGGAAGAACTGTCCTAGCCATTATGGACTCGAACTGGCTAAACATGTAGGGATGTCTTTTGCCTGCAGTTTGTTCCTTTTCAAGCCATTGCAGACCTTCTGAAGTTGGGGAATTCTCAAAGTCAATACAAATTTCGAATCTTCAACATAAGTGATGATATATATTGACAGCTTTGCATGTTGAGCATAAACTAATGCTACACATAATCTGTGTTTACATTTTTAGTATATCTAACGAAAGAGCCACAAAATGGCCAATAGCAATAGTTTTCACAATTTTCAATAGCCTATAAATTGTCATCAAGGATACTGAAAGATGACTCACTCGGAGCTGAATGTGGAAAGAAGAATGATCTGTAACTTTGAACCAAATTTGTCGACAGGGTCGGCCAAGGTAAACTGAAGGTCGGTTGAAGAGTCTTTGCAATATACTCTTGATATTGTAAGTCTATCTGTGTCAAGAATCTGCAGAAGACAGTTGGGAGTCATAGTCGGTTAACATTACAGTTTGTGTAATGGAATTTAGGACAGAAAAATAATATCACACAGGAACTAAGGCATTTACCAAAACATCTGCCCCAACAGAAACGCGTTTGCATGTGTATGTTCCTTTTCCTTTAACAACTTTTCGTCCAAAATCCACCTCGATATCTAAGCTTAAATCAGTGATAACACAGTCTTCTGGTCGCGAGAAGGAGTTGGGGTCGCCAAGACTCAACCTCTCCGAATGTGCACCTTCAGCCATGACGTAATCTGTAAAAAGTAGTATTGAAGAAAAGCGTTTACGTTGTAATGTCACATTCAAACATAATGTAAAATTTACTTTTGTTACAATGCTAGTTTTGTTCGTGTGTTAATTTTCAGTTTTGAACTATGCACTCAGTCAGCAAACAGAGTGAGAGTGATATGACAAGTGCAGTTCCTCAGGGTCCTATAATAGGCCCAAACTTGTTTTTGTTATATATGAATGACTTGCTGAAATGTGTGCCATGTAACATCAGCCTATTTGCAGATGATCCTACAATTTATACTCCTATCGATAATTACTTCACTGCTGTAGACTGTCAAATGACATATATGCGGTGTACGAGTAGTGTCAAAGGTGAAAACTGGAATTCAATACTAGAAATTACTAATGTAACATGCTTTTCAAATGATTCATCTTCCAATTATCTTTTACAGTATTGTTACATGGAAGCAAACTTTAATCTGAATCACATTCTTTTTATCTACGAGTGTGGCTTTCTAGTGATTTGTTTTGGCAAATCACGTTTTTGTCTTGACAAAAATTGAGAAAGCAAACCGGATGCTAGGATTTTCAAAGAGACAATTTCTCATGCTTCTAAAGCTCTTAGACTGATTGCATATATATCTCTTATTAGACTGCTTATAGAGTATGACTGTCAAGTGTGGGATTCGTACTATAATCTTAATATCAATCACCTTGAAGCAAGCCAGAGGAAGGTATCTAGGTTCACATGCAACGCCTATGGTAGTGGTGACACTAATGTCACGAGCTTGGTGAAGGACATAGGCCTAGTAACCTCGCCAGACCTATTGAAAAGTCGCTGAAAGAAATGTGTATATTCTTGCTACACAAAATTGTCAGCGATTCACATTCTGGATCTCCAGGAGGTTTATTAAAGGAATTTCTGGAGTTCTTTAGTTTTTCAGACCAAAGCAGCCCCACTACTCGTAGCTGACGAGCTACCTTACATTTTCCTCTCTAGAACGATCCGGAATGTAAAACTTGGTGATATGTACAATTTGTGATAAATTCTACTCATTTTTATAAATAGTTCTTATGCATATACATTGGTTATTTTTATTTTACATATTCATTTTTTTTACAATTTTATTGAGGCTTGTACAACATATTCGATAGAATATCTGCAGGTAGAAATTTTACCATATATATACGAGCAACCTTTATTGTGGCAAGCAGTAGTCATATTTTACAATATGTTCTCCATAGAGTATCACAGCAAGTAAAGTAAATAGCAGTAAAAAAAATAAAAATTTGATCTTGTTTTATCTGATATCAGCCATGTACAGATAGACAAAGGAAATAACAAGTTACATTACCATTGCAACTTTCATGATAGATTCCTACAGCTAAGGCATCTACAAATTCTAGAGGTGGGATAATCACCATTACAAGCCAACTCACAGATTTCAACCCATCCATGCCACAACTAGAACATTGAGAGCTTTGCATAAGAAAATGGTAAATAAACACAAAAAGTTGTAACTAGAGCGCAGATTAAAACCAATGTCAATGATCAATGTCTAACCAAACTTTCTCTCAGTAAAAGCGCCCAGATAATAGCAACTTTTATCATGCCGTCTAGCAAGATCAGCATCTGGTATCAATCTACACCAGACCAGGGATTATAATTAGAGATTGCATATGGTGAAATCTCTACTGACAGAAAACAACAAGACATAGCCAAGAACCTCCAAAAACTACAAGATTCACAACTGCAGACCAGAAATATATAGTTTCACTTCTGGACACTAAGGCTTAGTCAATATAAAAGGACAAATATTCACTCCTACTCTTCACTCATTACAGCTTCATGATGGCAGACAGGTGTGTCAGCAAAGCCAGCTAAAGAGTCGATTACCAAAAGGGTGGGCATGGTTTAAGTCTCAGACATGTACTTTTTTATTCTTAAAGTTTAGTCTACAGGTATAACTATTATACCTGTTTCTTGTTCTTAACATCAACATAGGGTTATGGAAAAACCCTTTGACATTCTTTACCTTAGGAATTTCGTTTCTTTTGAAACTGTAGTTCTAAATTGCAGTATCTGGAAAGGTCAACTGTAAGATCTTGGTTGCATTAATTAACAAGATAAATTTATTAAAACAGTCAATAATCAAGATCAGAGCTTATTATGGAGCTATTAGCAATAACTACTTGAAGCAGCCCATCTGCGTTTGATTAATAAACTGAGCCATTCCTAATACGTTGTAGAGTAATTGGTAGAATAATCCAGTTCTATCAATCACCAACACATCTAACTAATATAATAATCTTGGAATTGAAAGCACTGATACTGATCGGCTGTCATGTTTATAGTTTTGACTCATTTTTTATAACATTTAGTAATTGAAGGCACATTTTGATGAAATTTAAACTTATGTTATGAATTTAAACTACGCCATAATGTTTTTTACTTTTGCTAAAGTATGCACGAAAACACAGCGTATATGTACACCTATTCGGCAATCAAAGTGCGCGCATTCAAAAGGCGGTTGAGAAGAAAGTGAGAGCGAGAAACTACTCATCGTATTTTATTCACCAAAGAGCAAATAAGCCTACATTTTATAATCCTTTCGCAGCGCATACGTAAACGCTGTTTTAGCCTTCAGATCTCGACTACCCGCGGGTTCCTCAAGCCTGTAAGTTTACTAACTGCATAACTTTCTAAACCCTTTAAGGTATTTTTATAGCAACTAAATTATTGTGGTAGTTTCGTTTTATTCCCAGTTTTATTCATCTGCTTGTTAGAATTATATGGCATACACAGTAATGTAGCTGCAAACATGTTTTGTCAGCTATTGCGCTCTTTGTCATGAAATTCACAAACGATAACCATGAAAGTTAAAATTAATGTTGTTTTTAATTATTGCATGGCGTGTTTTATGTGTTTGTTACAGGTTATAAATTGATTTGGTATTGTTTGCTATTTTTTTAACTAGAATGATGTATTTTTCTTACGCATTTTTCTTTATATTAGTTGCTCACCGCCAAATTACAGAAACACCGTGGACATATTTTGATCGCTGACATTTAAGCATGACAGTTTGATCTGTTGATCATTTTCCTTGCTACGGTGCATGTTAGTACCAATTCTATGCATGTGTTTGATCATTTTTAATTAGCAATAAATCATGACCAGCCGAACCATCAGCGGAATAAGCATCTTACCTGTATCTTTATCATTTAGGGCCATTGAGCAGTTTTGTATAAAATAATACTCATTTGTTGATTCAAATTGCTAGCTATTGCTCAGGATATAGGGAGGTTGGAATGTCAAAACTTTGAGGAGGCAACATGTTACCAGGCTTATTTAGCTTTCACAATCTTCTAAACATCTTAGCAGAAATTAGGATTATTAAAGAGTGTTATGTTATATTCATCCTTAAAAACGTGAGATTCATGCTTTATATTACCCTATGTAGGCTTTGGTTATGTCTATAGAGTATGCCAATGAAGTTTGCGACCCTTATTTGGTAATGCAAATCAACAAAGTGGAAATAGTTAAGACGAAAACTGTATGCTTTATCTTGAGATTGAAAGGTAGGGGGATGTTTACCGAGGCCAGGAATTCAGTGAATCTAGCACCTTTAAAGCATAAAAGGTAGCCCGTGTTAATTTCCTTTTAAAAATGTCGGCTTATGACGTTCATTCATCCTTTGCTGAGAACTTTGATACCATCCTTGCTAGTCAATCAAACCTTAATGACTATATTACTAGAGCATCGACTCTATCTATCTATCTCTGTAAAATATCTCAAGTGGCCGCTAGGCCTGTAGAAATAAAATGGTGCATTAGGCATAAAAATAAGATCACAAATAAGCATAGACTTATTTATCTAAGTCTGAAGGATAAAAGTATAAGATCGCTTGGTCTAGTTATAAGAGAATCAGATGTTAAAATTTCATCGCACGGTTAAAAAAAGAGTGTTTCATTGCACTTGTATTGATTGTGTGTCTGATATTGGAGCCTCGAGTAAAATAGGATGAGTTCTTAATTACAAATCTATTAAAATCGACCATTAGGTCTTGGCTTAAAATTTTTTGCAGTGTGCTTTCGTCCTTGATGCGTCTTCTCTCTGCAAGTGTTTGCCATCCCATTTTCACCATTTCTGATGATATACTATCAAATTTTCTTAAATTGTTGGCCCACCTAAAAGCTTTTCGGTTAATGGATTCTAAATCTTGTATACTATAATCAAAATGTGGATTCCAGATTTCCGAAGCGTACTCTAGCAGTGGACGACACACACTATAGTATGCTGTCCTTTTGACATTAGGAGATGTTTTCTTAAGGGTCCGCATAAGCATAAAAAGAGTGCCGTTAGCCTTACGTATGATGCGATTTATGTGTTCATTAAAATTGAGGGTGCTAGAAACAAGTATACCCAAGTATAAAAAGGATTGCGAGGATATAAGAGATGTACCGCAATAGTTGTATATATGTGAAAATCTAACTGGTTCCACAGATGTAGATGTGCATTTATTAGCATTAAATCTCAACTGCCACGACTCAGCCCATGCAGCCACTCTGCACAGTTGGTCCTGAAGCAGAAGGCTGTCGGACGCACATTCTATTGGTCTAAAAAGTATGGCATCATCCGCAAATAAACGTATGGATGTTTATTTGCGGATGATGCCAAATGGACTCAGCAGTTTTTGTAGCCATTACAGCAAACCATTGGGCTTACTGTCACAGTTTTTTACTTATAGCTTCCAGAGACATAGAGGGTTTGCTTTATAACCATTTAGTACAAGGAATGTTTTAGCTTTTTCTCAATTTTTTATGATCCCCTTCCTTGCCTGGCGCGGGGTTTTGGAATTCTGTTCTTACCTAGTTTATCAACAAACCATGGGAAACCACAGTAAGAAGACCTTTTCAAAATTAATTTTTAAGTTTACCTGATCACACAACATAAAAAAAATTATCAAGGCATTAAAGATGTGGTTGCGTCAAAAAATTCGATTTAATGAAATTAAAACCCATAAAAGGCTAAAACATCAGCTACAATTTGATGCCATTTTTGTCTTTGTAGACCAACCCTGTCCAGAGATATATGCGTTTGAATGTGGCCCTCTTTTAAAAAGCTCACGTTCCAGCGGGTGCTTCTTTCGTGATGTCACAAGCAATATATCTGAAAAGAAACCACGAGCGATAAATATGAGGTCGCTCCCTTAGCCAATCATCAACGCGAAATTTTTATATAGGCTGTAATAAATGTTATCACTCGTAAAACGTGTTGTCTGTGATCTCAAATTTAGGGATTTTACTCTATTATTAAATCGCATGGACATCGATATTTACTAAATTAATTAACATCGTTACTTTAATGAATTACTCGATCGACACGTTTTATTGGCGAACAACATACATGTAATAATGTTATTGTAAAATTGCTGTAAAGTTACGGCCAAGGTGACTCCGAGTTTTCTTGGCATCAGGTAGTTAAAGTTCTACGGAGGAAGCTCGGAGAATGGAGGTAAATTTATCTTTTACTTTGAGTCTCCTATAGAGTTTCCTGTTGAGTTTACATTCAGATTATATTTCCCTGTTTGAGGCTAAAATGTAATTTCCTGCGCGTGCGAGATACGTATGTACAGTAAGTTCTTGATTGCTTCTTTTTAATCTTTAGCATCTAGCTATACAATGGCTTAGATTGATGAATATACTAAAGGTAATATTTTAGTACTCATTAATACATGTACTAATTAATAAAATTATAACTTTTTGCTATCACTAATCATCGTTTTATATTTTTTTATCAGTTCACCTAGCTACATTCGCTTCAAATTTTCTGTGGCATCTTTATCTAGTAAATTAGATTTATGATTTGACATTAGATGTTCACTTTTCACTTGTAGAAAGTGAAGAAAATCGATTGATCAATGCAAATCTTCAATTTCCAGAACCAAAGCTTCGAGTCGTTGGCTTGGCGTACTTGTGCCTTTGTTAAACGTTTATTCATTTTTAAAATTACACTCGCAATCTATTTAACTCCCAATTTGGAAGCTGTCAATAGATCCGTTTTAGAATGACATATCTATGAATGACATATATTTATTGCATTTGTTTTACTGATTACAGAATGTTTGTCGTCCCACCAGCCGAAGAAGCTTTGTCAGTGTGGAAACTGCCATAAAGGGGAAAGAGAGACTTGAATGTGTGCTGCATAAACCATGATGTTTTGTTTGAGTTTGTTGCAGTAGATGAATTTGTCTTATTGTATCAGCTAAAACTATGTGAGTGGCCACGACTTGATGAATATTTTTACTAAAAGCTTTATGCCGAGATGAAAATATTTTTGCTTGTAAAAGTTATATAATAAAATAATATTGTTGAAGATAATGCAAAATATGATTTGCAGAATATTGTAGTGAATTGGATATGGTATATGGATGTCCGCAGAACTGGAGAATGTGAGTTCAAATCCAGTTTGCAGCAGACTTCTCATCCTTAAAACTCTATCCCTATCTATATTCTTTTCAAAGACGCGGCATGCTTATTTCACTTCGGTAGTATTCAGTAAGAATACTACTAGTAAGAAACTAGTACGTAGACGGTGTAGGCAATGATATACAGCCCCGCCCCAAGGATAGGCGACGGACATAATGTGGGCGGGACTTATGGGAGGCTGTATATTGTTAGTATGGGTAGCTGCGGAACTGTGCTGATACAAAGACCTTGTTCAACATAGTTAGCTTGACAGAATTACCATAGACCGGTAGAATTGGTAGTCGGTACCCAAATGTTTACACAACATTTGGAGATAGTGAATAAAACAAATTTTCAATTTTCGTTATTTGAGGCCTTTGAAACATTCATTATAATGCATCTGTAGCTGGATTTAAAATTTTATTCTAGCCAACATGAGCAAATACAGAATAAGATATATGCCAATAGAGCCGCGTAAGACTAGACTTTTATCGCAAATAGCCGATGTGAATACGAGAGATAGAGACAGGTTGTATAACGCGTGACATCATTTTGGGCAAGTCTGGGCACGTTTTTGTGGCCTGAGCGTTTTTACGGCGATCAGACTTTTTTTTCGATTTTAATCTTCAAATATCTTGGCAATGCGATCGCGTAACACAACAAACAACATATCAACTGATAGAGAAAAAAAAATGCTTTCTTTTAAGATCAACTCAAATTTGACGCAACCACATCTTTAATTAATGTTGCCCCTGTGAATACACATTAAAATGTAGTAGTATTTTGTAATACCGTTTTTGCTAAATGTACATTCTAAAGCATTCTAGAATAATTCTAGAGCATTACTACATTTGTGCAATTTTATACAAGTGTGCGTGTCGTACATTTAATACCTATTTTGGCAAGTTTTAGGTGTTCGTTATTCAAGTGCGTTCAAAACAGAATACTGAAACATTAAAAATATTGTCTATGTCCATTTAAGTTTTATTTTCTAAAAGTATAATTGACTGCTTCGCTGGGCAACAGATTTTAGCATAAAATACCTGGTATATTAAAGTAAATGCTGCTACTGTTTCACATAAACTATTATTACATAATTACTAATAGCTATTAATAATTGTTTATTAATAACTATTAGTAATTTGACATTGTGTAGAACCTTTGTCCCGCTTATAAACGTAAAGGGCATGATCTGAATCAGAGTCATTGCCTAAGTAAAAGGATTACTATTCCCTGAAATTTGATATTACTATTGTCATAACACCTATTTATTTATCATCTTAAATACAAGTGAAGTAAGGTGTCATCAACATTTGTTACTCAAATCAGAATACAACTTGTCGCTAGCCAAATATTCCAAGCTAGTGATTTCATTAGTTAAGGGATGCAGACTTTCAGCCTATATAGCAAAACCCATTTTATGTTGTCAAGCGGTGGTTCTTTCAATAGTTGTATCAACTCAATTCTCTAAAGGCCTTTAGTAAAATACTTTTAGAGCCATTTCATCTGATATCTTAGGCTTATATGCTACCATAAAAACATTTATCTAAACGCTAATACTATTTTATATTGTATTTTCTTTATTCGTATATATATCGATATATTTTACATAATGTTTTGGTGAAAGGAAACACAGATTTTATGCAATTCTGCTTTTTTGGTTTGATATTTCTGCTAGAAGCTAACTTTACTAGCAGAACTGTACTTGCGGGTTTTTGTCTGCGATGGTAGCAATATAAGTGCAACATGGCTTCTAGAGTGTCATTGCTATCATTTAAAGATTTTGAAAGGAGTTTATATTCCGGTTATAAAATTTTCTGTCATCCGTTTCTGGGACAGCCTAGCTATTGTTCAGTAGTAACCTTTTGTAAAATGCACTTTTTAATCCATAGACTACTTACTCCTGTTTGGGCACAAGACCTTTGCAGTTTAGCGAATTTAATATTTCGTTACTAAATAACCTACAGAGGTGTACAACTGTATTTTAACATTTTGAAACTTTTTTTAAAGTCATTTTTAAATGACCCTCCGCCTGTTTGTGAAAAAAGATTGATGCGTTGATAGTAACATCAGTAGGTTTCTCATTCTTGAGGGTGTGGTTTTTGTTGTGGGGTTACTAGACAAGGTTTACCATTGTTTGGCTCCAAAAAGGTAATATGCAGATAATTGCATGCTAACAAAATTATGTCTATCAGCCTGCTAACAAAAACCACAAAATACATTTTTACCTACGACAACCACAAAGCTGAAATTAAATGAATTGATTAAAATAAGTGCAATTAATTGTAGAAATACTTTATTATGTTACATTGTTGGAAAAAACAGTTCCATTATCAAAAAGTCTAAAGTTGCTGGTTCAAAATTGTGTTAGTGCTTCAAAGATAAAGATTTGCTCTTATGAATGAGGATCCTTCTTCTCAAAACCTTTTTCAAGCCTTTTGTATCGTTTGTCTGCTAAATGTTGTATGCTAGATAGAACACTCCTTTCGCGCGTTAAATACAACCACATTTGTTTGATATTTGTGGAGGACACCCCTGTCGTGTGTTAGCTGCAACCACATTTGTTTGATGTTTGTGGAGAACACTTCCTAATGCTCACCCAACACAAACTCCCTAATGCTCGCCTAAGAAAGAAAGTCAAAGTACTGTATTTAGCCTACTGCTCAATGAATGATATTAGTGCATTTTTAACTGTTATTCATTGCTTAGTCATGTAAGGTCAGTTGCCAAATTTATGTGTTACAAATCAATGTAATTTTCAAGTCAGAAGAGTTGTACGTAAGCAAGGCTTAATAGGATTTAAGTTTTCTTCTTGTAGACAAATAATTAAATGGGTATCGTTCCCTAGTATGTTAGTCTGTAGATAATTAATTTAGCGCCAAAGATTAACACTTACCACTATAAAAACTAGATTAGTAGGCCTACTCCATTCATGGAAAGATAATGAAATTAGAAAACGAGAGGTTTAAAAGCTCTTAAAAGAATTAATTTTTTGCAGATTTAGTACTTTTAAGTGACTAGCTATAATTGAGACAAGATCAGTTCATTCTAAAACTATACTGATCACCATTACTTACCTCTTTAGTAACAAGCTAGTTCTTCAAAAGTGATTGATTCATGAGTCATATCATTAGAAGTCACATGACTTTATTGTCTTCTGAGGTTGGATTTTCCAACTAGAGCTTGCGTAAAATGAAACTGCTCCTATTCAACATTGTTTGAAGTTGCCTTGTGATAGTGTTCAAATGTTGGATTAGAATTTTGTATCAAGAGAAACTGCTTTCCTTATTAGGTATATCAGTAGTTGTTCAATACACTCCCACAATAGATTAGTTATTTTTTCAAAATATTAAGTAGCTACATCCTATTTTATTGTTAGTGCTAAGTCTATGAACATTGCGGTATGTAATTTTTATGTAAGGCTATGATATTTGTATTCATCATTCTATTACATAGATATAGTAAACCCATAGTAGGGTTTACTATATCTATGTTCTATTTCTAGTCAACCATTTCTTTTGCTAGACGCTAAGTAAAATTTCCGTTGAGCTGATGCCACAAATAGCTCCATTTCAGCTATAATTTTGCCACTAATACTTATGCACCGTCAGATTGTTTTGCAAAAGGTCTTGTCAATGATGTGCATCTTTTTAAAACTTTGATGATTGCATTTTCTTTTCTCAAAATCAGCTGGTTATAGTAACCGGTTAAATAGTCTATTCAACTAATGAGAATTATAGGTTTACAAAGGGAAATGTGAAGATTTAAATATTATTTCTGTAATTTACTGAAATACATTAACCTGTATTATATATCTACACTGTTGTGCGAAATAAACTGGTTGCCTTTGTTCATTAAACAAATTTTTCAAACTCATTTATAATTTTTTCTTGTATTTTGTTACCAAACAAATTATATATTATAATTATATAAATTATATACCACTAAATTCAAAATCTTATCAAGATTCGGAATATTCATCAAATAATGTGTAGGATGCACCTAAATCGGATTAGGGGCAGTTTCTCAGACCAATGTAATAAAAATGATCAGCTTCCATACCATGAGATGATTTCTTTGCTCTAAAACTCAAACCTAATATAGTTCAAAGAGTTGTTCAAGCTCTATGACTTGAAATAAAGAATGAAAGTGTATGTCGTGAGATCATATCTGTACAGATTGTCATCTTCAACCATTGCAACAATAAAATGTGCAGAATTTAGCCTATGCAATCATTCAAGCTATTCAAGCTGTTCAGGACAAAATGAAAATTAATTTGCTATATATCATTTATGGCTATTGACTAAATTCACAATTAGTAACAATGTTTTAAATGAAAATTGTAGTTTTCTTACGAAAGGGTCCAGCTTATTTTAAACACCACTGTGTGACACTTGAGATATTTAAAAGGTCATTGGCTGCACTAGGGAAAGCATGTTATCTTAAAATGTTCACACAGTTTGATAGAAACCTTGAACTGTGATATCATGTTAACAAATATGGAAAAGATATAATATATGCATGTATTTTCATCGTATAGTCTTTGTCTATATTATTATTGGCTGTTGTCTGTTTGTTCGTCTTGTGCTGTTGTAAAGCACAGAGAATAAACATTTGCGCAGTTATTCATTGGCTTGAAAAGGTGACTGATTAGCTCAGTTCGTTAGAATGTCACTCTAGTAAACTGAATATAATGGGTTCAACCCCACCCTTCGTATTGACCACCATTTTAGGCATCTCATTAATTGCATGTTCAGAATTTTGTGCTTGTGGGAAAAGACACATTTAAAACAACCACTAGTGCAACAAAAATAAAAAGTTTGAACATCTATAATGTACTTTATAATTTCTGACAATTCAAAATTCACCTTTTATTAAACACGAATCTGTGAAAAATTCAGAATTTCAGAAAAAATTAACTCCAATATAAATTTTAATGTGTCCATTTATGACCACTGAGCCAAATATACATAAAATATTTTTAATTCGTCAATTGTGAAATTGTTTCAACAGAAAGTGATAGAGATCATTTAAAATAACTAATAGTAATAAGAACAAATACTTGGACTAATCCTTTTCATTTTAATTTTGATTATAAACTAGCCGAATGACAGCAGTAACTATCACTCAGTTTGCCAAATTTTTAAAATAAATTTATTTTTTAAACGCTCATGTGGTGTTCTCTTGTTGTTAAATACCATCCGTCTTATGGTTAAACATAACATTAATTTCGTTCTCGTAGGAAAAGAACTAACTTTCACAAAATGGTATCAACACTGTTTTAGGTTGAAGGTGTGCTATGGAGGAGAGTAGCTGCATAGCTCAGGTCAGTCATAGTAGGCTATTATTAATTCCTTCTTTAAAAATCTCATTTGGCCCAGCATTAGCTTGTTTTTACTCAATTGAAGCAGAAGTTGTAGTCATGAATAGGAGGCTTCATAATATAGTAGTGAACCACAATATGAAGCCTCCTACTCATGGTTGAATAGGAGGCTGGGTATTTCAATGGTTGCAATTCATTCAACCATTTGAATGAATTACAGGCTTAATTTTGTTGGTTACATCAGCCTGCTTTTTTCCTATAACTCTTACTGAGTGTTTGTGCTTGTTGACCACTAAAGATAGGCTCAACTTATTGAAGATTGGTGAGCAAGCTGTTAATAACTGTTTGTTGATGTTGTTCTTTTCTCTGACCCGAGGTGCAAGTGAAAACTGTAGCATTGCAGTTGTTGAATACCTGGCTAAAATTTTCAGCTGAATGTTGAAACACAACTATGCCTAAAAGAAATATATATATATATATTATATGCATATACATACAGTATATATATGGTATATATACGGTATATATCATATATATATATATATATATATATATATATATATACAATGTATATATTGTATATATGTACTGTATATATATGCCGTATATACCGTAAAACCTCTAATTGAACACCATGGCGCTCTATTTTCCAGCCTTTCCTCTATAGTGGCATCAATTGGAGGCGGCGTTCAAATAGAGGCAGGCGGTCTATTTTTCAAATGGCTCGGAATTTTTGGAAGTTAAATTTAGCCCTATCACGGGTGAAGCGAGTGTCACCTATACGTGTTTTGCTCTCTTTTTCCGGTGGAGTGACATTAAACCTTTTCAATGCAATAAATCTGCTAACTTACCTCCAACTTGTCAAAGATCTCTTCATAAATGTGCATCGAGAAACATAATATAATCGAGAAATATCTCTACCTGTTGATATGTATTGCTTGCAGTTGACCTGCGATGATATTATAGTCTGTGTCTTTCTTTCCAATTTGTTGACATTCTCAATTTTTATTTCTTTCCAAATTTGAAGACATATTTTTTATTTTATATCTATATTTAACATTGTTGAATAAAAGCGCATTGCCCTCACTGATATGCTTGCTACTGTTTGCAACCAAAACTAGCTTTTTATGTGCAATAAAAGTGGAGTTATGAGCATCGATTCATTGTAAGCCGTGTTAAAATAGCCCCAAAGATACTATTAAATAACATGCTATAAAACTGAATATTTATAAGTTATACAATAATAATTTATCAAATGATACAAATATATATTCATGAGCAAGTGACATAAACAAACCATACCTATATTATGCAGAAACAAAATTAACATTTTTAAAACAAAAATATTTTCATCATTTGCTCACATATCTGCATTCTGATTGTTGCTTTCGATAAAATGAACATCTTCTAGTTGTCCAATATCTTCCACAATATCTTCCGGGCTCAACTCTTCTGCACTGCTGAACTAGTCGATATTAGCGTCCAAACAATTTTTTGGCAAAGCAAAACTTTCACACGCCGCATTTAGCGCCAATGCAACGCGTAAAAGTTTGCTTGCTAAACGTATCATTTGATGCAAAACTTGCAAACCGGTTTTTATATGCATGTCCTTCAAAGTATTGGGACCGCGTTAAACAAGGAACTACTATTAGCCTGAC
Source organism: Watersipora subatra (assembly GCF_963576615.1). NCBI lineage: Eukaryota > Metazoa > Bryozoa > Gymnolaemata > Cheilostomatida > Watersiporidae > Watersipora > Watersipora subatra. Next base: position 64,555,171 of record NC_088709.1, read on the forward strand.
AAAGTTAGTGGTTATGTCTATGGCGTTGCTTTAAAAGTTCCATTTACCATCGTGAAGTTAAACAGTTTTTTGTATATGTACAAGTACTACGAAGTATTAGGACCATGTTAAACAGAAACTACTATTAGCCTGAGACAGTAATTATTTCTATAGCGTTGCTTTAAAATTTCATCTACCATCGTAAATTTAAGCCGTTTTTTAAGCTACTTCGAAGTAGAAAGACAGCGTTAAACAGAGAACTACTACTAGCCTGAGACCGTTCTTGATTATTTCTATGGTGTTGCTTGCAAAGTTTTAACGAATAAACGAAAAGCTTTGGAATTGGACGAGAGAATTAATTGTTATTGATATAAGCAGTTTATTATTAATACGATTTTGTGGATAATTTTCCCCTGATCAGTTGATTTTATGGGCTCGTAAAAATCAAATAATTTCAAAGTGTCGGTCAAATGGAGGTGGCGTTCAATTAGAGAGTGGCGGTCTATTTTTTAACCCTTTTCTCAGGGTGGCGCTCAATTGGAGGTGGCGGTCAAATAGAGGTGGCGTTCAATTAGAGGTTTTACGGTATGTACTGTACATGTATACGGTACATATTTACTTTTATGGGTCAGTTTGTAATCATGTGTAAAATCAATAAAGAAAAATGTATTGCTATGTGGTGTCATAAACAGACAAACAAAAATTTATATAAGGAAGACTTGAAACTATCAAGTTTAGGTATACATTTATCTCTTTGACAAAAGATTAAAAGAATTAGCAATATAAAATATTATAAAATTAACAAATACAAAGCAGGCTTAATATTGTTCTCCAGATTTTCTAATTAAAATAGTAAACCATCTTGATGCTTCTCAAACCCATGTCACTTTGCTCCTCAGGCCGAGAAATATTCATCTAAGTACAAAGGCTATGTAATTCCATACGGCAATTCGGAGTATGTCGATAGATCAATGGTTAACCTGTTTCCTTGTGCTGATGAACTAAATCTTTGAAAAAAAACGCAGCCTTTTAAAAACTAAGGCTAGCTGAAGCAACCTTCACATTGATAGTAAAATATATCATTGTAGGTGGTCTTTCTCATAGACACTGATATAGGCAAGCACTTGACTGGGAACCCTCGGCAGAGCACTGCACCTCTGAGACTAGCTTGTCTAAGGTTTTTATCCACTTTCAAGTACAATCCAGCTTATCGGGATCTCAGATGGTCTTATAGATTCTATAGCCTGAGTAAATCTCAGCTGACACGGGGGAAGGCAGCGCGCAGACACGCGGCGTGGAAAGAGTTCACTACGTCTACGTTTGAAGAGTTTGAAGATCTTTTAGGTAAATTATTCCTTTTTCTGTTCAGTGGTAGTTTTAATCGATTTATATTAGTTAAGTATTTTTATTTTTTTTAAAACTTATTTCTTTATTTACATTTTCTTGTTTTACTTTATGATAAAAAAGAAAAGTAATGATATTTTTTCACAAAAATTTAAATGTTCTTTTTGTTAAGATGTAGCTGTAGACAGCTCTCCATTTTTAACAGCAAGATATGGTTTAAACTTGAAAACTTTTAGTGCTTCCAAATTACTCAAATTTCATTTTTCAGCAAAGTAAGTTGCAATATGTACATCTCGAGTGCATGAAGACGAACTCTGTAACATTTAATAAACTTAGGCGAATCCATGGGATTGAATCAATTACCTGCTAAATAAAGAAACACCAGATGAGTTGGAATTAACTTCATATCAAGCTAAGACAGCCTTTCGGTATAATTCTAAAGTAGAGTTTAATTTTATAAATTATTTCAAATTAAATTAAAACACGAATGAGCTTTGTGTGATATTCTTGAGTTAAAGTTAGTTTGTTTTAAGAAAAAAAAACTCTGTTAGCATGAACTATCACTATGTAGATTGTTTTGATGTTATTTTCTTGTTAAAGGTTGACTGGCAACAAAATTCACATGACAATTATTTGGTATCAAACGATTCACCATGTCTTACTCTGCTGTGTTGTAGGTGTGAAATATGTGGAAATGTGATTACAAGCTCTTAAAAGCTCAAAAACGAACAGTTAATCGCCGCCATCACGAAACCGCCGTAGATTGAAATCAGTTTATTTCTCTGATGTAGTCATTACATCTGGTTATTGTTTTGTCACGTGATGTTCTCACGTGAATTGAAAGGCCAATAAAAGGCTCAATATAAAACTTCTCGTAGCACTAGTTTATGACAAACACTTCGGGTTTTACCGAAGAGCCCTTACCAAATATAGATACTCGCTACTTTACAGTTTCGGCTTGGTCTAATCGTCTAGTCATAATCTGATCATGTGACCCATACTTCTTGCCAAACAGCGCGAATAATTTCTGCAGCATTTTCGACTATCACAGGTGACCAACAGACTCATCATGTTTATCAGAGGATGATATGCACTCCTTCGAGCTGAGGTTAAAAAATTAAACGAATTTTCACTGTAGGCTTTGAGATATCAGTGCTCAAGGGGACAGCATTACAATGATGATGAAATAGACGCGTAAGGACAATAGACATGGTTTTATTGAATGCGTGAAGTATATTTGTAAAAATATTTCGAGGAATGAGGTTGCATGAAAGTGTAACCAGAAGCCATCTTGTACAACTACGTCCCATTTGAGCCGTTTTGGAAGATTCTAATCTGTGGCGGTCTCATGATGGCTGCGATTAACTGTTCGTTTTTGAGTTTTTAAGAGCTTGTAATCACATTTCCACATATTTTGCACCTACAACACAGCAGAGTAAGACATGGTGAATCTTTTGATATCAAATAACTGTAATATGAATTTTGTTGCAAGTCAACCTTTAAGATAAGATAACAAAACAGGATACTAGCATGGCTCAAATATTAGTGACTATCATATTTTACTGCTATTAAGTTTTTTGTGATTTTGTTAAACTTTCAATCATTTCTTTTGATGATAGATTCACGCATAACCCTCCTATTATGTCATAGAATTGTTAGTATAGGTTCTAGAAAAGGTCAAGTTTTCCAAACTTTGGTATTGATATACCAAAGAACATGCAACCCCCTAAATATACCCTCAACCTATAGGACAAGGCTGCTGCTAGACTAATTTGTAAGATTATTTCCTCTGATTAGCCGTGGCTACAACGCATCAGATAGACAACAGTTTTTAAACCATAGACAAGCGTGTCAATATAGAATTATATGCATTTAGACAAATTATCAAAATATGACAAAGAACATCTAGTATTTAATGGCGTTTCAGGACTGAAGTTGACATAGGAGGCAGCAAACCCTTCTATGACATCTTTCTAAATGTTGAATCTTGTTGTTCTTGTTTGAGAAAGTAGTCGCCCAATTGTCAATTCACAGATAGGTTCTTTAGATTTCAATATTATTTGTAATAATCAATGTGTTCCTTTCTATGGCAGTCATTTTGACTAAAGACGTGTCTGCAGATGATACCTCACAGCAAGAGAATACCGAAGAGGCGCCAAAGAAGGTGCCAGCCGAGATGTACTCATGCGTGCTCTGCGCCGTTATTGAAGACTTCCAGGTTTGTCTAGAACATTCCGTTTTACAAAAACAGGAAGCATTTCTTATTCAGTAGATTTGCTCCAATTTAAAGAAACTGATTAATTTCACCGTGCTACTCGAGAGGTTATGGTGCTATCAATGTCGTTAATTAACTGATGTATACCTGTTTCTATTACCTGTTTCTATTATTATTATTATTATCTTTACACTAGTCAGCTGGTAGTCCCTTGCGTCATGAGAGATCATCATATGTATCTATCTGCGCAATTACTTCATGATGCAGACAGGTGTTAGAGTGGTGCAGTTGGTAGTCTGCCTGGCTGCAAGCAGAATGTGTGAGTTCGATTCCTGTGCAGTGTGTTTGTTTTTTCTAACTAAGCATGGCTTCGGACGGACATGGCTCTTATTGCATTAAAATTTTTGCATCTCTTCGATTCAATACCGGTTTAATTCAGTACCGATTCAATTCAGTACCGATTCAATTCAGTACCGATTCAATTCAGCACCGATTCAATTCAGTACCGATTTAGTTTAGTACCGATTTAATTCAGTACCGATTCAATTCAGTACCGATTCAATTCAGTACCGATTCAATTCAGTTTTCAATTCATTTCATCAATTCAATTTATTGTCCTTTTGCCCTAAAATATACAAAAATGATTTACGATTGATTTAGTGATTTTTTAAATTCTACGTTAATTACTTTTAAAGACTTTGCCAGGTTAAGAGTAGACAAATTTTTTAAGCATTTTGTAGTCCACCTACATTATACCATATAAAGAAGCAGAATACTATTTTTTCTTAAGTGATTTGAAGTAATCCTAATTCTGGATATCTGTTGCTTGGCACCTAGGAAAGCTATAGTGCCGTTGATACATTTAATTGTCAAAAAATTTTGCTGTGAATTAATAAAATCTCAACTTCAATTTTTTCATTTTGCTTAATTATTTATGTTAAAACGGTTTAATGGTCACCACTTCATAAGGAAACTTCCAGCAAAGTTTGCAATACTTGGGTCTCCAACTGTTCTGCATTTATCTTGACATTGATTAAACTTGTATACTCCGGCTCACCACATTGCATCACAAAATCTTTGAGCATATTGCCTTATCCCAAACTTGCTGGTTTCTGCCTTTGTGTTACAGATTTTAAATATCTGTGTAAACTATGCCCAGAATATTTGTATTTATCCTTCCACACATATAACAAACATTGTTTTCTATTCCATGACACCAACATACTGTTTCAACTTATGAACTTTCTGTTACTACAACCTACAATTTACTATCCAGCCTCCTCCGCAATTTTATTAGCTTATCAACTTTTACAATGATTTTGTTCAACTCAGTAATTACTGATTTCTGTCTCATTTTTATTTTTTAGTCTGAAACGAAAATCATAATTTTTTGATGATTTAGTAGTTCCAAAAAAAATTATACATGTATACAACTTGCGTCTGTTTCAGTGGGAGATTCCTGACATCTCTTCTCCGGTAAAGTCCACTCGGCGGCATCCTAGGACTCAGCCTATGGTGAAGAACTATGTCTTTAATTTTCATATCGGCTTCAGCTCTATGCAATCGCTGTCTACATTTACTGGGGCATCTTGCACCAAGCCCGCCCATCTAGTCAAAGCAATAATGTCAAAAACTGCGGAGCAGAAATGGAATGAAAAGTGTATAGGATTATTTTGGGTTGACTCCTCTCCCAGTGATTCGCACGAGGTAGGTTATCTCCACCTGACTATGGCACAACTGCATCAGGATTTAGTATTTGAACCCATTTTACAGGATTTTAAGGCAAACAATAAATGGACTTGCAGTGTTCATTCACATGTTGTTATTCTTAAAATGAGTTTGGGAATAACAGTGAAGATGTTGTAAATTTAAGAATGCTTAGAGAACAGTTCACTTTTTATGAAAAGTAGTGAGCATCTAGTAGGAGTAATTTTCTCATGGAATAATTAATAATTATAGTTATCATAGTTAGAGGCAATAATGTTACCATATCCTATTCGTTTATTCAAGGCTTTTATATTACATCGTTTTAAATTGTAGTATTTGTCACGAGATCACATCTTACTATGTTGGTGTTCATCTGAGATCGATTAAACATAGAAGTAACTTTTAATCTATTGATTAATCTATTTATCTACTTTTAACTTTTGATCTATTGAACATAGAGTTAATTTGCAATGTTCACCTAAGATCTATTGAACATAGAGTTAATTTGCAATGTTCACCTCAGATCATTTGAACATAACTTAATTTGCAATGTTCACCTCAGATCTATTGAGCATAGAGTTAATTTGCAATGTTCATCTAAGATCTATTGAGCATAGAGTTAACTTAAAATGTGCGCCTAAGATCTACCTGTTCAGCGTTATGATAATATTTCATAAAGTTAATTACAGATGTTTGCTTCTTAAACGGGATTGTGGGTTCTCATCTTACTGAAGGTTAGATCTTCAGCTCTAAACTGAATACAATGCACCCTCAGGATAAGATTACCCTGATATACGATTTTTTCACCTCATTCAGTGGAACGTGATGATTTTTTCACCTCACCATACGAATCTTATTTCACCTTATGAATCCTACAAAATTTTCTACCAAGTTCAAATTTGACAGCCGGTGTGCTTATTACGTACATAAAAAAACAAACACACCTAATAAACAGGTCAGCTAAACGTTATAGCGGAAGCGTAGACAGAATCCGATAAGTAATAAAATTTTAGGGATAAAAAGTTGAAATTCAGTAAAATAGTTGAAACACATACTAAAACTTAACTTTTAAATATTTGAGTTTAGTAAGCTAAACTAAATTGAAGTGAACTCGGAGTTTATGGTATACGTACGTCTGCCTTGAAGGTAAGAACTTCCTACGGTACGTACTCCTTTTACTGCACACACACTGTGCATTGTAATGTTACTATAGTACTAAACACGCTAAAATTACTGTAGGTAACAATAGTTACTAAGGTTAACATACAATTTTGTTACTAATTTTAAATATGTACATCACTTATATACAATTTTGATAACTTTTACCAGTGGATGTTTGCATTATATAATTACTATGGTTTCTATACCCCTACATACGATTTTTTCACTATACGATGCCAACCCTGGAACGGATCAAAATCGTATCCTGAGGGTGCACTGTAACACAATAATTCTGTTTTATTGGTTGACTTTAAATTCAACTTTTAGTGCCTCTGTGGCCAAATGGATAAGGCATCTACCTCTTAAGCAGGGGATTGTGGGTTCGAGTCCCACCAGGGGTTACATTTTTAGTTATTATGGAATAACACAATAGTTCTGTTGCACAATAGTTTTGGTTATTGCCAACAGTGACTCTGTGGCCAAATGAATAAGGCATCTGCCTCTTAAGCAGGGGATTGTGGGTTCGAGTCCCACCAGGGGTTACATTTTTAGTTATTATGGAATAACACAATAGTTCTGTTGCACAATAGTTTTGGTTATTGCCAACAGTGACTCTGTGGCCTAATGAATAAGGCATCTGCCTCCTAAGCAGGGGATTGTGGGTTTGAGTCCCACCAGGGGTTACACTTTTAGTTAGCATGGAATAACACAAGAATGACGTTTCATGATTGTCTTTAATTATTGCCAACTGCGCCTCTGTGGCCAAATGGATAAGGCATCTGCCTCCTAAGCAGGGGATTGTGGGTTCGAGTCCCACCAGGGGTTACACTTTTAGTTAGCATGGAATAACACAAGAATTCTCTTTCATGATTGTCTTTGGTTGATGTCAGCAGTGCCTCTGTGGCCTAATGGATAAGGCATCTGCCTCCTAAGCAGGGGATTGTGGGTTCGAGTCCCGCCAGGGGTTATGATTTTAGTTAGCATGGAATAACACAAGAATTCTGTTTCATGATTGTCTTTGGTTATTGTCAACAGTGCCTCTGTGGCCTAATGGATAAGGCATCTGCCTCCTAAGCAGGGGATTGTGGGTTCGAGTCCCACCAGGGGTTACACTTTTAGTTAGCATGGAATAACACAAGAATTCTCTTTCATGATTGTCTTTGGTTGATGTCAGCAGTGCCTCTGGGGCCTAATGGATAAGGCATCTGCCTCCTAAGCAGGGGATTGTGGGTTCGAGTCCCACCAGGGGTTACACTTTTAGTTAGCATGGAATAACACAAGAATTCTCTTTCATGATTGTCTTTGGTTGATGTCAGCAGTGCCTCTGTGGCCTAATGGATAAGGCATCTGCCTCCTAAGCAGGGGATTGTGGGTTCGAGTCCCGCCAGGGGTTATGATTTTAGTTAGCATGGAATAACACAAGAATTCTGTTTCATGATTGTCTTTGGTTATTGTCAACAGTGCCTCTGTGGCCTAATGGATAAGGCATCTGCCTCCTAAGCAGGGGATTGTGGGTTTGAGTCCCACCAGGGGTTACAATTTTAGTTAGCATGGAATAACAAGAATTCTCTTTTATGATTGTCTTTGGTTATTGTTATGAATAAGGTATTTGATCGCTATAACTGGACATACGACAAACAAACACTTATATTTATACATGTATCTGTAGATTCTGCGGTGGAGTTTAGTAATGGGTGTATTTTTAGTTCCGATTGACTAAAGGTTGGAGTAGCTTGGAGGCAAAATAAAAGATTGCGAAACTTTGATAGTAACACCAGCTGTTGTCTATTGTCATTGTTATTCACACAAACCAAATTTTATAAAAATCCCTGTCTTCCAAATTATATTTTTCTAGAAATAATTTATTTCCTTTTCATTTATTTTCCTTTTTCTAATTTCATCTTTGTAACAACTTTATTCTGAATCACCTCACACCATGTCATAATCATTGAGCTTATATTTTAAGTTGAATTGTTTCAGTTTGTTTTCTGTCGAGTTAAAGCATACTGGCTGATGATCAGCCAGCTAATCGTGACAAAGTGATAGGAGTGTATCATGTCTGATACAAGTTTGATACATGTATCAAACACTCCTAAACCTTTTGAATCCACTACCATTCAAAGCTAGCATCTGCCGTAGCAACGATGCTTTGAAATTTGCCACCGAGCTCTCTAATGTGCTTCAGCCGTTACACAATAATTTGGTTTTGATGTCCGAATATTACTATGAATTCCTATATGTCGTAATGAATACATTTATAGGCTAGGGAAAGCCTTTTGCTTTGACAATTCATTTATAGCATAGGAGCCGGAAACTAAAATTTCACCAGTTTACTGAAAACTCTGAGCTATATCTGTAGTCTGTACATAACCTTGGGAAGTGTTAACTTATTATGACCTTCATAAAATATGTAATATACTAGCCAAATGGATGACATTACAGGGTTATTAAACAGCTTATAAACAGTCACAGATAGTGTGGTTGCCATTAGCTAATTTGAGTGAGCTAATATCTGTATTGCTAAACTCACTAATAAGAGCTGTGAGAGCAAGCTTTAGTGGGTGCTGCGCGTAACGCAAAGTCGCTATGCGTATTTTAACCCAGATAATGACTCATATCGTCCAATTATCGTCCATTACATCCAGTGTAACCTAATAGGTTAGCTTATCACCTGGTGAGTGGGAGGTTCAGAGATCAAATCTTCTGTGATACGGATTTTTCATTGCTAGATACCAATCGCCATAACTGGGCAGACCGGACGACAGACAGACGACAAGCTTTGAAATATAGATAGATGACATAAAAAGTTGGAGTTGGCAGTCCTTGCTTATATAGTGTTTTATTTCAGTCTTTCTGTTTATTTTTTTGCTTCAAGTCTATTTCATAGAGTTGAAATGCAGCGTGGAGTTGTGTTACTTCTATGAAGTGATGAATGTAACTAAATACTTAATAAAACGAATGTATCTATTATTTTGATGTTACGCAAACCTTGTCAGCTAGTTTTCTATTTGTTGAATAAAGCTTAAGGATGCTAGTTTGCTCATTGTCTGCTCGTTAAGAGCAGACAATTTCAAAGTCAGGCAAATGTGGGCGATAGCTTCTACTAACTAATAAAATACTTTACTGCACTGGTGTAACCATCCTTTCTTTCATATGAACGCATTATTTTTGAGGCGCTTGCTGTTTCTTACATTCTCATTAGCGTGTCTTCACCACATGTACAAGAACTTTGTAGCTATACGTCACATAATTCGAAGGAGAGGACAATTCCTGCGTTTGCTGTCTCTGGTGGCCCTGCTTATCGTAAAGGAATTTCTTGTGAAAGCCTTCCCTAGTTTTTAAATTATGGCTTAATATTGACATTGTTATAACATCAAAGCTAAGAAATACTATTTTTAATACTCTGCCGTAACAGGATGTTAACACTAAAGACTTCTGCCGAGCCGCTCTAAAGTCATATGGTGGAAATCTGATTTCACTCCCTCAGATCATCACTCTTGGGAACACAGCGGGTCTGGTAAGTACCACATCCATTCTGCTCATTGTCAGCCGTAAACATTGTGTAGTGGCAGAAGGGCGTCATCAGTGCTTGATCAATTTCTGTCAAACTTAACGGAAGGAGCCGATGCAAGAGAATATGATGATACATCACGAAATTACTTTCCATGTTTAAAGATGTAAAAGGAGATTTTTAATCTTTAAAAGGCTGCACCTTTGCTGATGTACATGTTTTTAAGTTTTGTAGATGAGCTGAAATTTTTAAGGTTTAAATATTTTGTTTGGAAGGCTTAGACATTCTTCATTAACAAATGGGAATAAATGAGAACTTGCAATAAATGACATAACCTGAGTTGGAACTATTAGTATAAAGCACTACACAGTCGAAGTATTTATAAATTTGAGTCATGCCATGTGGAAGATTTGCCACTAGAATACTAGATTAAAAAAGATAAATATAAATGTTGCACAGATGAGAATGCTTTAGACAAAAATTTAAATAACATCGTGGCTGATTTTCAACTCTCTTACTGCATTTATAGAGTTGTGTTCCTCTGTATTTGGATGAGAAGACAATTGAAGATTGTTCACTTACACGCATATGCATTACAGACATTGTTGTTCTTTTTTTGGCTAGTGGAGAAGTGAGGCTGAGTTGGAAACAAATATAATGCATGGAAAGAAGCTTCATTGGGAACACTTTTAAAGTAACTTTTTCCAGCTTGCAAGAGTGTATTAACTAGTTTTTGAAGGTCGGTGTTCAAAATCGCCTTTCTGCTTTCCTTTTGCACCGCGACAATGTTTGTAAGGAATATTTTTGCAAACATAGTTTTTGCTCGATGTTTTGCACCTGACCTTCATGTAAAAGAAATCTATGTAGATGAGTTGTTCTCTTCTTTTGAAACTTGGTATTTTTCAGTTACCAGCTGCTCTCACCATAGAAAATCACATGCAAGCACCTGTCACTCCTGTCTGTCACACGATAGCCAAACTTTTGGAGCCACAAGTTGTTTCAACGGAGGCCTGTCGGTCTAAACCTCTTTACATTTGCTCATCAGATAATGAGAAGGTCCTGTCTCTTAAGGTGTTGACGCTGAATTCTCAACGGTTTGTTCTATTATATTTATTGCAATACAGTCATACTTCGACTTACGAGCTTAATGCGTTCCGAGACTGAGCTCGTATGTCAATTTACTCGCATGTTGGTGCAATTCATTTATATATAGAACAATTAAATATATATTGATTGATTTCCATACTTTAAAAAAATGCAAATAAAACACTCAAAACAAAATATTGTAACAGAAAGAGCATGTTGGTTATTGTCCTAACTTACCACAAGCTTTTAAAAAAGCATTAAATAAAAAATAATGCAAGGAAATGTGATTAATTAAAATGTAAATTAAATACCGGTACATACAATAGCAGCTAATGCTAGCGTTTGCCAGAGAGGGAAATATTCTAGGAAGTTATAGAGAGTTATCCTTCATTACAACAGTTGACTTTGATAAATTTGAATTTTATCAACGTTTTAAAAGACAAACTTGGAAGCAAACCTAAAAGCAAACTTTCATTTTCAACCTAACGTGATTAAAATTTCTTCGGCGTTCATAGTTTGAAGTTTCTCGCTTGTTAGCTAATTTTTCCTTTGTTTCGCTTTCACGACTAGCCGGCCGTTTTAAGATCAACCTATCTAAGGACGTTTGTCTTTGTCGCCCTTTCAACATGTTGCGATTAGGACGAACACAGGTGTCGTCACAAACGGTTAATGTACGACCACTAGCCAACTTGTCCGAATGTTTATAGTTTTGATAGATAGCACCGGCCTTTTCACATAGCATCGTTCAGTTACGCTGTCACCGGCCAATTGTTGATCTTTTATTCAATGCCTGCGCAGTCTCTCCATCAGCGGTCATGAAGATCGCTGCGCCGTTTAGAAACTATGGTTAGTCCTTTTGCGAACTAAATAAATGCCCTGAATATAATCCTTCTGTTTGATAATTGTGGATGTATTTCTGTCATATGGCTGAGCTAGCTCAATCACGCATACACATTTCACATATTTTTCAATAATTTTCCGTTTAATCATTGTTATCATTTGCTTTTTCTTTGCATTTCATCTTTCATTTTACTGGCAAACTTTCGGTTTACACACAGTACCTTTAATTCACATAATTCTGCACTGAAAGTCGCGCCCAAAAAACACGGTACAAAAGTATAACCTGAGCAGTTGAAAAATACAGAGTGATGCTGTTGTCATAAAACACCTCCGGCATACTTGGCAACTGACTCACGTGCTCGTATCTCAAACATGGCTCGTATGTTAGTGCTAAAACGTGCTTAAAAGCTGGCTCGTATCTCAAGTTTCTCGTACGTTGGAGCACTCGTAAGTTGAAGTATATCAACTATATCATTATATATTGTTCTAGTTATTACATAATTGGCGGTAAGCCAGGCGACGCCCAGGTTTCTTTCATCTTCAATCAGATAGACAGCAATTGGATATTTAAAGGGCTGGTTCTGAGGAACCAGATGGAGTTTTGTAACCACATATTTTAGTGACTTAGTGTAAGGCACGAGCATATGTGTGCTCATTGTCAGTCATAAAAAATGTGTAGTGCCAGAGGGGTGTCATCAGTGCTTAACCAATTCCTGTCAAACTTAAGGAAAGAAGACAAGAAGAGAATATGATGATACGTTACGAAATTACTTTATGTTGTTTAAAGAGGCGTAAGGAGATTTTTGTAGTCTTTAAAAGGCTGCACCTTTGCTGATGTACATGTTTTTATAGATCATTTTTAAGTTTTATAGATCAGCTAAAATTTGGAAGATTAAGACATTTTTCGTTAACAAATGGAAATAAATTGCTCAGTCATGAATCTTGCTGACATTTAAAATGTTTTGAACTTGCAATAAATGACAGTGAACTTGAGTTGGAACTATTACTACAAAGCACAACATAGACAAATTATTTATAAAGTTCAAAAATTTGTGAATAAAGTATGAATAAAATCAGCGCGGAAATGTTTGCGCGCACTAACAGATATGCACACACACACAACGACAAATCTACCCCTATAGATTATATGGGTAGCTAAAAATATAATAATAATAATATAGATAGTATGTCACTAATTATCCTATTGTAAAAGATCATCATGTTTTGACAATAAAACTCACCAACTGTGCAGGAAATTCCTCATCAAACATAACTACATGTAAAAGGTTGCACTAGTGCGGTAATTGGTCAACTCACCATAGTTATTAAGCTTGTGAGGGGCATAGGCTGTGGGTTCGAGCTCCACATTGGGCATACTAAAGTTTTGTTGCCACAAACATGACCTCTGATTATTTTACATTTGTAGAATTTCTTAAAGCAATGTTTCTCAATTATTTCTGTCTTGATGCCCACTGGAAAGAAAAAATGTTGTGTTGTGTGCACTCCCCTCCCGCCACAACTATAAATAGTATCTGTTTCTAAAATTGTTATAAGTGCATCTCTACATCGCACTGTGTCCTTATTAACGTTAAAGAGAAGAACAAAGAAAGACATGGACCAACTTACATTAAAACATAACTTTATTACCTGCAACAGAAAAGATTTACGGTGTATCTGAAATGCACATCTGCAATTAAATAATGAAATTTAATCCTTAATTAAGCTATAAACATTTTCGACTGACCATGTCAAACCATATGATACTGATATGATACCATGTCAAACCATATAATACTAATACGATACCATGTCAAACCATATGATACTGATATGACACCATGTGAAACCACATAATACTGATATGATACCATGTCAAACCATATGATACTGATATGATACCATGTCAAACCATATAATACTGATATGATACCATGTCAAACCATATGATACTGATATGATACCATGTCAAACCATATAATACTGATACGATACCATGTCAAACCATATGATACTGATATGATACCATGTCAAACCATATAATACTGATATGATACCATGCCAAACCATATGATACTGATATGATACCATGTCAGACCATATAATACTGATATTATACCATGTCAAACCATATAATACTAATACGATACCATGTCAAACCATATGATACCATGTCAAACCATATAATACTAATATGATACCATGTCAAACCATATAATACTAATATGATACCATGTCAAACCATATAATACTAATATGATACCATGTCAAACCATATAATACTAATATGATACCATGTCAAACCATATGATACCGAAAAAATAAAATTACGTAAATCAATAAATAATTATGGAAATGAAATGAAAACTGATGACCTATATCAACTCAGAGCGCAATATTAAAAAATATTTAACCTGCTCTATGTGCTGTATGAGTGGTGAGTGTGCTCAGTGCAAACGAAACTTGCACACCACAGAGCAAATGCACCCTGTACTCCCTCACTCCTGTACCCTGCAATCACTTTGAGAATTAGAGGTCGGCTGTCCCTTGGTGGTGGTGCAACTGCCCTTTATTCTATGACAGTAAACAATAAAAATAGCTTGTTCTCTGAGGTCAAATGCATACCTCTAGATGAGCATCACTTCTCTTTGGTGAAGAGGGAGGGGTTGGGCGCTCCCCACTATTAAGAAGCACCTGACATCTTCAAAACTAAAGATTTATGACTAGAATAACTATGAGCATTGCAAATATGATTTATAAAACTTTTGGCAACCGTAGACAGTTACAAAGCTCTGCTTATGATCAAATCTACATTAATTAGGATTCCATGATGCGCAGTGCTTCGGAGTTGCGCTATCTCCGAATTAATATTATTGGATTCTCCAATATACAATGCAACAGTGTAGCAAATGTTTGTCATTATATTTGAAGTAATTCCATCATATGGAAGTTTCTCAAAATGTTGCAGTTTTGTAAATAAAAGCTCAAATTAAAAAGTCGTTAAAATATATAAAAGAAATGCAAGCTAAATTGGCTAGCACTTACCCTAGTCAATACTTCAGCAAGTCCGCTGAATATATCAATTGCCACATCTACCTGTACATCTACGCTACATTCACGTGTCTCTAAAATAAAGTAAATATTAAAATTGATTTTGACTTTAATTAATTTTATTATTTAGTCTTTTAGATTTAGTGTTTCTTAAGTAATGCGTTTGTTATAACGCTATGTGTGATTATCTGTGGAAGTATCGTAGGCTTTTGAACAAAAAATCCATCACGGCTTTCACACACCGCTATTTATACACTTCAATTTCACTTGTCTTTAATAAAAAATAATAAAATTGTTTACTGATTTCTATTTTTTTGAAGTGTAATTTGATTTAGCTTTTTGCGTTCGGTGTTTTTACCTAGATTTATGTAATGTATTAGTTTTAATGTTATGTATCATTACCTGTAGTACTATTATATAGGGTTTATAACAAATTGCGCAAATTAGTGTTTCCTTATAGATATATCTGCTTTAACATCAAAAGATTTTCACATGAACGCCCAAATAAACTTTGTATGTAAAGGTTTGACTATTGTCGTATGCTTTGTTATTGATAGGCTGCTGCCTGTGGAGTATCTCTATATCTGTGGTTTCACTCCTTCACACTCTGTTAGACTCGAATATCTGGATCAGTCTATCACCTACCTTTGCATCATCGGAGGAGATAACTCTACTTTCCCACAGTTTATTCTGGACATGACTCGTCAGGGCACAGTTCTGGTAACTACATATATATTGTGTTGATATGCATTCAGTGTGACATCACCGTTTAGTTTTTGCCTTTATATATCGATGATGCATTGAAATGCTGTATTCACCTTACAGTGATAGTAAAAAGCTGAAATCGAATATGTTCTAGCCACAAGGAGGCACAGCCAAATTGAGCTATGTCAAAAAATTGTTAGCTGATCTTTACAGAATATTTGAAGGCTGTTTGCACAAGGATTTCTTCAGAACGCTTTCTGGTGACAATACACTGTGATTGTTAATAATGTAGGAAGGGGTGTGTCCAGGAATATACCTTATATGTTATGAGTACAAGGGCTAACATATCTGTGTTTGTTTAAACATATTTACATGTAAATGTATGTGCTTTATTGATTTATTTAGTTATAGCCAAAAATACATTTTATTTAAGGCTAGTTTGTTGTGAGGAATCTCAATTTGTAGTAAACATGGTAGTGGATCCAGTGAAATGACCAGCTGAAATTTCTATCATGTCAAAAATACCTGTACTCACCTGTTTAAGGTGCTCATCTGTGGGATAGACAAGACCATGTACGTTTTGAAGGCTTTGACAGTTACAACTGCAACATTGGCACCCGTGAAGCCCACCTTTTGTTCTCTGCTGCAAAAAAGAGTTAATGACAAAACGCTCGGCGAGGGTAAGCAGCATGTTGATGCTTCGATTTGTATCTAAAATGATCTACTGTAATATTCAAAAGAAGCCTATAGTATTGTCAAAAATATATAAACCCTTGGCGGGACTCTAACTTGCAATCTCCTGCTTAGGAGGCAGATGCCTTATTTAGTACGCCGTAGGGACACTTAGACATTAGGGCAAAGAATACAAGTCATTATATGTAAACAAAAGGAGTTTTGTCAATGATAGGTGTTCAAACTAAAATCTTTGCCTCTGACTTATATATTAGGAATATCATTTGTAATTTTAAAGAGAGCATTTAGAGTTATGATTTCCTTTAAAACGCAAACAGACTGGTTCCTTCCTCATTGTATTGAACTGAACATCTGTCAATTTCACTGTATGCTGAAATGGGATGTCCGAGTAGTCCTATACATGGTGGGTGTAGGGTTATTATTGCGATTGCTAATGAGGTCTGCTCTCATAGCTAATACATCAAGTCGATGTTATCCAACAGTATATCAGTGCAGCACTAGATTTAAATATTAAAATTGTTAATGTTGTCATTCGAGAAAAATCTGTAATTATTATCTGCATACTGAGATATATACTCCACCACATATTGATTCACATGTTGATATACATATTGATTCACATGTTGATATACATATTGATTCACATATTGATCCACATATTGATTCTCATGTTGATACACATATTGATTCACATTTTGATATACATATTGATTCACATATTGATCCACATATTGATTCTCATGTTGATACACATATTGATTCACATGTTGATATACATATTGATTCACATATTGATCCACATATTGATTCACATGTTGATATACATATTGATTCACATGTTGATCCACACTTTGATTCACATTTTGATTCATAATTATCCTCTGACAACTTGCAGAACGAGTTACGACAGCCTTCACGGGAGCCTTAATAGATCCAACAGCACCTCCACACAGAACATACCCACAGGAAATATCAAAAGTTGGTCACAAAGACTGCTCTCCTTACGAGCTTCTCAGAGAAGCCTACAGGATGCGAAAGTTGAAGAGCCGACTTATTGAACCTGCTAAAGGTTCCAAAGGAGACAAACCAGAGTTGATCACAAGTTAGTTAATGTTATCTATGCCGTAACATATAACATTAGTCTGAGATCCTCTAGCGATAGAAATAGAACCCTGACTCAGTTTGGTGCGTTGTAAACATGTCCTGGCTGCTTTTGCTACATCATGGCTCTATTTTTTGTTTATCAGCGTGGTAAGTTTTATATAACCTTTGTTTTAATTACCCACTACAATACGAATTTACTTTTAATTTATTTATAAACAAGTTATGTTGACAATGGAGTTCTCCTCACATGGCGTTTGACATCGATGTGAAAGACACGGTAATACCTCACTTTTCATATTTAGTTGGGCCGAACCCCCCCCCCCCACCTCCGATAAGTGAAAATTCAGGAAGTAGAAACTAATAACTTATATCTAATGAAGTAACCTTTTTATTACTCATAAGCATTCTTCTTTCTTATGTTTAGTAGACAATTTTATGGGTCGAGAGTGTTTATGGGGCATGATGAAGGGTGTCACAAACACGTTTACATTTTACAAAACGTAGCAAGACAGACAGCGAACTGCGGTAACTGCTACCACAATGTAGCCAGAGGTACCACAATGTAGCCTGAGGTACCACAATGTAGCCAGAGGTACCACAATGTAGCCTGAGGTACCACAATGTAGCCAGAGGTACCACAATGTAGCCTGAGGTACCACAATGTAGCCAGAGGTACCACAATGTAGCCTGAGGTACCACAATGTAGCCAGAGGTACCACAATGTAGCCAGAGGTACCACAATGTAGCCAGAGGTACCACAATGTAGCCTGAGGTACCACAATGTAGCCAGAGGTACCACAATGTAGCCTGAGGTACCACAATGTAGCCAGAGGTACCACAATGTAGCCAGAGGTACCACAATGTAGCCTGAGGTACCACAATGTAGCCTGAGGTACCACAATGTAGCCAGAGGTACCACAATGTAGCCTGAGGTACCACAATGTAGCCAGAGGTACCACAATGTAGCCTGAGGTACCACAATGTAGCCAGAGGTACCACAATGTAGCCTGAGGTACCACAATGTAGCCAGAGGTACCACAATGTAGCCAGAGGTACCACAATGTAGCCTGAGGTACCACAATGTAGCCAGAGGTATCTCACTGAGTATTAGAGAAGTTCATGTATTTTAGTTTTTTATTTCAATTTAATTTTACTTTTTAACAGCGTTTAATAAAAGTTTTTTACCCCGCGAACTGCTGAAATCATGAAAGCTGAAGATGTATCGAAGGATTACTGTTAAGCATTATGGCCAAAAATATGTGCTGCATACATTCACCAGAAGTTAAATTTTTTGTAAAAAAACTGATGGCGAAACGCTCTTTTGACAAAAATCGTCACATTGAAAAATCTGCACAAACTATCTTTTGAGGGTCAAAATCATACCTTAGACCATAACGGTGTTTGTATCTTAGAGATGAGTTGCCGAATGGTTACAACATTTACCTTGTTTTAGTTTTAGATTGAAGTTAGACACTGGATTCAGTCCTTCATCTATATATTTAATATCAACATAATTATGTTCCTTTGTACTTTAACAGCGATAAAAATTGAGAAGCCATCACGACTAACACGGGGGAGCAAATGTCTGTCAGCAGTCGCAGAAAAGAAGAGGAGCTCTTTGGAGTTGCCGTCAAAGTCATCGCCAAACTCCGCAGCTACATCAGTGACGGCAGGAGAGTCGGCTACTCCCGCTAGGAAGAAGATAGTACCAACTACACTCTCTTCTCTCAGTACGACAGCGTTATGATTCGTTATGATGAGCCCACTTGATTTATTAATCTGTTTACCTCTGAAGTCCTTCCTCAATTACAGCAATTTTGTCATGCATGCTTGAAACCTCCTTATTTAGTGATTAGATGCTTACATTGTTACCGTTTTCTGTCATATCATAGACCTAGATACAGAGGAGGAACTTATCGGTTACGCGCAAAAAAGCTATGAAGAGGCCTGCGAAGGTACTGAGTCTCTTTACCTGACAGCTCAGAAGATAGTGAACACGGCGAGGGTGTTTTACCGACGTGAACTTAATCCTCAGGTCTGTGCTGTCTTATTTTCTGCTAACTGAATATTCACCACTAGCCATAGAGTTATTTGAATATCTATGACTAGCTATAAAATTGTTTGAATATCTATTACTATCCATAGAGTTATTTGAATATATGACTAGTCATAGAGTTATTTAAATATCTATGACTAGTCATAGTTATTTGAATATTTATTACTAGCCATAGAGTTATCTGAATACCACACCTCTAACCATAGAGTTATTGGCATGTCACTGCCTAGCTACAGAGTTATTTGAATATTACATCACTTTATATTTGAGTTATTTGAAAATCACATCACTTACCATAGAGGTATCTGAGTATCACATCACCAGCCATAAAGTTATCTGAATACTGCTTTATTAGCCATAGAGTTATTTGGATATTACACCACTCTATATTTGAGTAATCTAAAAATCACATCGATGACAATAGAGGTATCTGAGTATCACTGCCATGAAGTTAAATGAGTATCGCATCACTAACTATAGAGTAATATCTCACCAAATAACCGTAAAATTAACTCTATTTTATACATCATCTATAGAGCCACATGAATATCACGATGCTAGACCTAAGGCTATATGGGTACTCTAGATCACCTGTTTGGTTACAGAAAGTGTCATTAAAATATTCAAATATAAAATTCAATAACAAAGCAGTGGTTGTAAAGATTCATAAATTTAAAGGTTGACTTGCAACAAAATTCACATTACAGTTATTTGGTATCAAAAGATTCACCATGTTTTACTCTGTTGTGTTGTAAGTGCCAAATATGTGGAAATGTGATTACAAGCTCCTAAAAGCTCAAAAATGAAAAGTCGCCGTAGATTGGAATCTCTTTATTTCAATGACGTAACCACGAAATTTGGTTATCGTCTTGTCACGTATGTTCTCACGTGAATTGAAAGGCCAATACAAAGCTCAATATAAACTTATCGTAGTACTAGTTTTTGACAAACACTTCGGGTTTTACCGAAGACCCCGTATCAAATATATATGCTCGCTACTTTACAGTTTTGTTTCGGCATTATTCAATCGTCAAGTCGCTCTTTGATCATGTGACCCAATACTTCACAAATAATCTTTGCAGCACTTTTCGATTATCACAGGTGACCAACAGGCTCATCATGATTATCTGACAATGATATGTACTCCTTCGAGCTAAGGTTAAAAAGTTTAACGATTTTTTATGGTAAGTTATAAGATATCAGTGCTAAAAGTGACAGCATTACAATGACGATGAAACAGACGCGTAAGAACAATAGACATGGTTTTATTGAATGCGTGAAGTATATTTGTGAAATATTTCGACGAATAAGGTTGCAAGAAAATGTAAACAAAAACCATCTCTCACAACTACATCACATTTTAGCCGTTTTGGAAAGGGAATCCAAACTACGGCGGTCTCGTGTGGCTGCGATTTTCTGTTCGTTTCTGAGCTTTTAAGAGCTTGTAATCACCTTTCCACATACAGTCAAACATGGATAACTCGAACTTCACGGGACCAAGCGAAAGTGTTCGAATTATCAGAGCGTTCAAGTTATCAGGGCACTGTCACAAGTCCATGTATTTACTTATTTATTAGTAGATACATGTACATATACAAACTATAATATAAATCAAAAGCACAAATGGCTTGTTTCAAATTAAATGCTTCTAATGTAAAGTTTAAAACGTTTTCATGAAAAAGTATAGAGATTTTTCTACCACTTGAGGTTGGTTTGTTGTTTGAGGTGATGTTATTGCCAGGACGTTTTTTAGATTGACATTGGCAAAACTTGATCGTTGTTGAAATGCTCAAAAGAAAAGACATCAGTACATATACAAACTATAATATAAATCAAAAGCACAAATGGCTTGTTTCAAATTAAATGCTTCTAATGTAAAGTTTAAAACGTTTTTATCAAAAAGTATAGAGATTTTTCTATCACTTGAGATTGGTTCGTTGTTTGAGGTGATGTTATTGCCAGGACGTTTTTTAGATTGACATTGGCAAAACTTGATCGTTGTTGAAATGCTCAAAAGAAAAGACATCTTTTTCTTTTGAGCGTTTTACCCACGATCAATTTTGCCGATTTTTCTTGAAGTTTATGCAAAGATTACCTCACTTTACTTTGCTTCCGAAGGGCGATCGTTAAGCGGATGTTTGGTATAAATCAAATTTCGCCAAACCTTTAGAAAAGTCCTTGACAAAAATATTTTGCCGATGGTGGTAATAACGACGCTTATGAATTACGAAAAGTTGAGGTTTACTTCTATGGCCTGGAATAAAGTGATTTTCTAAAGCGATAACAACCGTTTCGGTAGCTGTTGGAAAAAAACGGTTCGAGTTAACAGTGTTGAGTTCGAGTTATCTATAGCAATTTATCATTACGTGGGAACGGACCAAAGAAACCGTTCGAATTAACCATGTGTTCGAGCTATCCGTGGGCGAGTTATCCATGTTTCACTGTATTTTGCACCTACAACACAACAGAGTAAGACATGGTGAATCTTTTCATATCAAATAACGGTAATGTGAATTTTGTTGCAAGTCAACCTTTAAGCTTTGACTGAATTGGCATTTGTTTGTCCGCTATTGTCCTTTAGTTAGAATACTCGGGCTAACACTATACCTGACATTGCAGAGACACGTGGAAGAGCTTTTGCTGTCGAAAACGATTAAACCTGTAGCTGCTATCAGGAAGAATTGCGTAGGAAAAGTCGATAGAAAGAACAGGGAGTGTCAGATGTGCTCTCTGCTCCTGCTTGAACTCGAGGTCCTTAAAAAAGAGTTTGCTATGAAGGTCAGTCTTCCACAGCTCATCTAGAGAGTTCTTGCTCTTACTACTAGAGGGTAGATATACACACATGTAAGTCATCTACTATGAGAATGCAATTAGAGTGAAGTGTTAGCCTAATGGAGTTCGTACTAACGACCTACTTGTCTTCACCGAAGAAATACATCGCCGGCGTGTAGTGTACATATTTCCTGTGGCTACACACTGACACTGCTAGACGAGGAAAAATAGTTTGACCAATGATAGTTATGTCAGATGGATTGACCAATGATAATTTATCTCATTCGTTGGAAGACCATGATGTATTATCCATTACCCTTATTAAAGTGTTGTCACATTCATTATCTAATATGGATCAACGACAGCTCGTGATAGCAGTAATGTTTGTGCTGCCATTTCTATTGCTAAATTTTTGCTCAAGCAGAACGTGTTACACCGTCAACAATAATAACGATCGAGCTAAAAATACTTTGAATTCGTCGTATGCATCTAACGCATCGTCGTATGCATCTAACGCAAGGAAGAACTTTGTTTCATCAGATTTATCTTCTTTAAGAATTTCCAGAAAGTTTCGTGAACAGTTCCAATTTACACTAGTCTAAATTCATCTAGAGTATCTTTATTTTTATATCTTTATATAAATAGTTTGTGTGAAGCCCTGTTGGCCATCATCGTTCACAAGCGAATTTATATGAATCTGAAAGTTTGTTGTCGTCTGCCATCATTTGGTGTCTGTACAGCTATAGCGATTAAATCTAGCTATAAAAATCTCTAGCGCTGAAGATTTGATCTCAGAATCTCCCGTTCATAAGGCGACCAACTAACCTATTAAGCTACAAATGATGCAAAGAATTCATTAAGCGATATGACTCATTATCTGGGTTAAAATAGGCATAGCAACTCCGCGTTACGCCCAAGGTCACTAAAGCTTGCTCTCGCAGCTCTTATTAGTAAGTTTAGCAATATGGATACTAGCTCACTCAATTTGGCCAATGGCAACTACATCACCTGCCACTGCTTATAAGCTGTTTTTTAATACCTGTGCAAAGCTGGGCATTAGGCTAGTCTTACATAAAATTAGATTGTGTTGAAAATTATTATAATGGAATCGACATTATGCTGGTAAGCATAAATTAGTTCAGCTAATCACAGATGCGTAGGTTTTATCTCTACCACTCTATACCAACATGTTCGTTTTAACATGTCTTTTCTTATTTTAAAAGGATTTGTCTGTTCACTGGTATTGAGTGGACAGCTCACCGAATGATTTAACGTCTCGAATTTGCTGCTGTTGTTGCAGTTTTTCTCCAACAACATCACAACCCAGCTCTAAGATTCATCCTTCTAGCTTTAACAAAGCCTAAAAATAGAAAATCCTTCATCTTCAGCATAACTACCAGCAATATTCAATTGATGCGTGTAGCTTAACTTCTAGGGCCATGAAGAAGAAGATAACTTCAAACTAGTCTCTCATTTGGAGGAATACCTCACCTGTATGAGTCTAGGCAAACCGCATCTCCTTAAGGATTTTCTCTACAATCAGCTTATACCAAGGTACCTCTATTGTTGTCTCTCCATATTTTGTAATCTATTTATTTAAAGGACCTCTACTTCAGTCTCATTCAGATGACTTCAAGTGTGCACCATCTTCTACATAGTTTCTGATAAGGTCATTTAGCTATAGGTTCATATACGAGATGTCTTGGTTATAACGAGGGTATCTGTGTTAAAGCTTCACATATGCTCTCAGATAAAACAGTAATTTTATAAAGTTTTCAAATCATATATAACAAATATTTAATTTGTTTTATTTTTGGTAACTAAGATGCATATATGGTGTGTGCAGACTTATACTGATTGACTGTGAAGTGTTATGTGGTGGCATTTCTAGTGTTTTTAACGCCAAGAAAAGTAACTACAAGATGAAAAATGTTGGAAGTTGTTCACCCAGACATTCATTAGATGCATCTTTGTTTTATCGTCTTCATGTTCTAGGCAAGCTTTGAAGTACAAACTTATGATTTAGACGAGTGTTTTTAGACAAAACAGCCACCTGTGTGATAATGTCAATCTATGGTCAACTGTCATTCAGAATACTAAAGTGTCACTATCTTTGTTGACCATTGTGTCAGTATTTCACTAGTTTGTGTCCAGAGCACCTGTTTTACATTGTCAGAATGTATATTGTCATAGTATTTGCCTGCCACAGGAACTAATGTTTGTAAAATTGCTTGGCTAGAATTTTAAATCTATATTTCAAACCCTTGTCTGGTGCATTTCTACTTTAGTTACCAGCTGACCCTAGCCCAAGTTCTTGCAACCCTTCTCACTGAGTTGGCGCAGGATCTGCCTACATCTCTCAAGAAACTTCTGGTGGCAGAAGATAAGAAACCATTATCTCTAGGCAGTGTGAACTCGCGAAGGAGTCTTCCTTCACCCTTCTCCGCTATGGTTCCCTCTTTCACCTCTCTTCTCTCTGAACCAGGGAATAGCCTCCTCTCTTCCTCCATGGCTGGGTGAACTTTCATTCGTGTATTAACTAGATTAGTTACTTAAATGTTAAACTAGTTTTTATTTTAATTTAATTTTCAAGACTTAAGCCTGGTGACAGCGCAATGATCGCGCGAGGCCCAGTGATCGTGCTCAATGCATTTCTTGGGCTGGGAGGCAGTGTTTCCATATCGCGCGTAAGCTCTATGCTTGCTTTGGACAGGGTAGATATTTTCCTTACTTTTTTGTAGGCAAGACATAATTCTTCGGAAAAACAGACCTCCGTTGCGAAATTACGCCGTCATATAAAAATCAGGCTTACTCTTTCGTACGGGAGACCGATTTCTTCGGAACAAAGCCCTTCGCTGGAATTGTGGGATAGGTTGAAAAGGTCTAGCGGTGTATTGTGGGATACATAATCGCACGCACCCATCGCAAGGATCCATTCTGTTGGATACTTGCGATCAGCGTACGCACGTCGCGCGACCGTCGTGCGTTGACGTTTCCATATCACAACTGGCCTACGCACGACGTCGTGCGCCTTGTTGCGCGCCTTGCGCTGTCATATGGAAACCAGGCTTTATTTTCAGCTTGTCGCCAGAACAATCTTTATTTACTCTTTGGTATTTTTATGAAAACAGAATACTGTCGTTGAACTTCAGGCGCCTCCATTAAACAAGCATTATTATTAAGCTGATAGTTGTGTCACGATGTTTGGAGTTGTTTCCTTTTCTAAAATATATTGTCTTGAGAAAGAAACTCCAATCTGTGCTAGCTTCGTGTCTGTTTATAGAGCTCGTAACCTGCAGGCACGGAGCATGTCAGACAAGGGACAGAGGAGCATAGCCGTACCCGGTGAGCTTCTTAAAAAAAGTCGTAAGGCACAGAAACTATCTTCTAAAGGCATTTCTTCAAGAACTCGCTCTAAGACTCCTATAAAAGGTCAGTTGTAGATTACGACAGCTCGTTGCGTTGGTTAAGCTTGAACCACTTATTCTCACAAGACATATGGTATTCAATCTGACTTCTCTTTCTTTGCTTAGAGAGTTTGTGTTTCTCAAAGAATTTTAGTTGCCCAGATAATCGTTTTTCTAAACAACACGTCGCCCCATGATTTATATGCCTCAGCAGTAGCCTTGATAAAAAGTTGCCAAATACTTAATGTCCAAATTTCGTGTAAGCTATTCTGTTTGTGACACATATTTTGAGCCATTCAACAGAGGAGAAACAAGAAGGCTAAGTTTCTAGGATTTTTAGATCGGCAATCCAAACCACTTGTGCTTGTCTCAGCGTGCAAAGAAAAACCAATGTATAGAAAATTACTTCAAGGAAAAAAATATTTTGCGCTCAACTGTAATCTCAAGTGTCCTTTGTTCCTCAGTGCTAACTTACCTATCGTAAATGCTCTAAATTGACTTGCGGTTAATTTTTCTAATATCTTATTTATTTCATTGCTCTGGCTTCATTTTTATTTTTTTTCTAAATGTTTGTTTTATAGTTATTTAGGGTTAGTTTGAATTATTTTGGCAAGCTGTAAACAAATTAATTTGTTTAGAGTTGTTATTTATGGATAATATTTGTTCCCGATAGAAATTCTAGATGCCAACATGATGAAGAGCGGCGATGTGTAGAAGTTACATCATATAGTTTAGGTTTTTACGGCAATTTAGTTTATTTTGTGTGAGATGGGATAACTCCAGGGGAAGGCTTATCACCCTGTGTAATCAGAGCTAGCTTCAATATGCATCAAGTGGCTGAACAAGCCAATTTTTCTAAATTAGTTTACTATCTCAATTCACACAGATGGTTTGCGACAATTTCATGATAAGTAAGTATACATATGCTGTTTTTACAAAAAAATTTGGCTCGGTTTTTGAATACTCAATAAAAAGTTTGTTAGCAAATTTAGTTCACAGTTCAATGAAGGTGAGCATGTAATAAATTCTATTATTGTTCGCAAATCACCATATTCGGAGTTGTCTTTTCTTATGTTATGAGTACTATTAACAAGAAAGAACAACTCTTATTGTATTTTATCACAGCTTGCTGAACTTGTCTGAATGCATATTCTGACCAATCCCATAATCAGATCATTAATTTCCATGTCCTGGCCTTATTGACATCGATATACTATAGACTGATGTGATAATAAATTTATCAGTTGTCACATCTATTCATTCTCCTCCATGTTTACATCCCATCTATTGTTATATTTTCACTGCTCACTTATCTGACTGGTTTTAAAGGTTTACTTGCAACAAAGTTCACATTACAGTTATTTGGTATCAAAAGATTCACCGTGTCTTACTCTGCTGTGTTGTAGGTGCAAAATATGTGGAAATGTGATTACAAGCTCTTAATAGCCCAAAAACGAACAGTTAATCGCCGCCATCACGAAACCGCCGTAGATCAGAATCAGTTTATTCCTCTGACGTAGTCATTCCATTCGGTTATTGTTTTATGTTCTCACACGAATTGAAAGGCCAATAGAAGGCTTAATATAAAACTTCTCGTAGCACTAGTTTATGACAAACACTTCAGGTTTTACCGAACACCTCGTATCAAATATAGATACTCGCTACTTTACAGTTTTGTTTCGGCTTGGTCTAATCGTTTAGTCGTAATCTGATCATGTGACCCATACTTCCTGCCAAACAGCGCGAATAATTTCTGCAACATTTTTCGACTATCACAGGTGACCTACAGGCTCGTCATGTTTATTAGACAATGATATGTACTCCTTCAAGCTAAGGTTAAAAAATTAAACAAATTTTCACAGTAGGTCATAAGATATCAGTGCTGAAAGTGACAGCATTTCAATCGTGATTAAATAGACGCGTCCGAACAATGGACATGGTTTTATTGAATGCGTGAAATATATTTGCGAAAATACTTTGATGAATGAGGTTGCATGAAAGTGTAAACAGAAGCCATTTCGTTCCTCTACGTCCCGTTTGAGCCGTTTTGGAAAGAGATTCTAATCTACGGCGGTTTTGTGATGGCAGCGATAACTGTTCGTTTTTCAGCTTTTAAGAGCTTTTAATCACATTTCCACATATTTTGTACCTACAACAGAGCAAAGTAAGACATGGTGAATCTTTTTATACCAAATAACTGTAATGTGAATTTTGTTGCAAGTCAACTTAAGTAATTACCAATATAAATGGCAAGCTCAACCTAAGATAGACTGTAGTCACGAAATAAGAAAATATGTGGGGAGACAATTTCTATCAACAACAATGTAGAACAATGATTTTGTTGGGAATAATGTAATCCATATATCAGCTATCGAGATATATCGAGATATCAGCAGTTGCTGTTTAATCTCGTAATGATTTTATGGCCCACTTCTGGCATGAGTTTCTTTATTTTATATTCTTATGCGACACTAACTGGCAGATAGTAAAGCTGCTGCGTTGTTGTTTGTTTTACTAATCTCTCAAGCAAACGGTGGTCCCGCTCGCACCTAATTATGCCCTAATTATTGACTCAGGGTGCCTGATTATATAACAGGTAAATGAAATTATATACCATCTTTTATACATTCAAAGTTTGATAGCCTGGACACTCCATTGTATGGCTGTTAGCTGGAAATTGTTTACTCGGACCCTGAACAATGATTATGTCATTTCGAGCGCCACTGCAAGTAGAAACTTTGCACTAGCATGCATGCTGAATCCTTTTACACTTGATGAGTTTGCGAAGAAACCTCCAAGGGTTGATACTATTTCGCCGTATCTCAGTGTTGATGCCACAATACTTTGGTGATTGTCGATGATAACAATGTTCACACTATCACATACCCATCCGCGTTTGCATCGGCAAATTCTCCACGATGTAGTTTTCTCATTTTCCTAAATGTAACATTACTGTTTTTGTGTGCTTGAATTGGATCATAGTCTCACAGCAACTATCATAAAGGGAAATAAATAGACTATGCTATCCGTGACACCAAATCACCATCGCTGAAATGGTGCACACTATACAAGATGTCGTTGATGCTTGGCGAACTATCAGAAAAGTTTAACAGCTGCAAACTCTCCTGACGTATCCGCGATTTCCCGATGTATCCGCATTGTTTTATTGATGTCATCAGTTAACAGTGCACATAGTTAATGGTGAATGCCGAAAGGACAACTCCGATATACAGTACGATGGTGTTAACCAGCTTTAAGTGGTACTCATTTGCTCTATTCTGCATTGATGCAGTCTGTTTAAAGACAAAATGGAAAGCATTGTGAAATTGGAGGCGTTGTGAAAGGCTAGATTTAGTTAAGATCAGCAGTCAGCACTTCGGAGGTGAAAAAGGCTCAATATATTTTGCCTGTGTGATTCCTACGTAGTCAATCAAGTCAGCAATAAGATCAGAATATGTGTTTTATTTGATAAAAATTAGTGCCTTGGCAGTGCCCTGTAATTACTATATGTACAACTATTTTAAAGAGTCAGAAGGTGGCTGATTGGTGCAGGTGTTTGTTGTCGCTCTACCTAGCTGTATGTCACAAGTTTGAATCCCACACGATGCAATATTTTTCTGGCTTTTTATTATACTCTGGATGTTTCATATTTTTTAACATTGTTTTATTTTCAACCTCCGTTTCTTCACTTTCACTTACAAAGCTGCGGTAATTTGAGAAACTTTGAGTATCCTATCTTTCTCGAGAATAACTTCGTCTGTAGAATCAGCTATTTGCTTTATGTTGAATGTTAAACAAGTTATATATTATGGCATTCCTATGTCGAAATTTGATTTAGCCAAAAATCATTTAATTAATGCACAATGTTCTGGTGATTTGAGCTAAGTTTTACAATCTAGGAGTTGTCTACTATTGACTATGTTACTCGATTGCTAACAGATTAGCTGAAATGTCATCTGTCAAGTTTTAAGTGGATAGTGCTAATTTTAATGTTAAAACCAATTTAAGATGAGTAAATTCCACAACCTATTCAAACACTTCCATCTATTTTTTTAATCTTGGTGTCAGTTTAACCGAATCATTGTTTTTTTCAATAAGGGCGGTAGGACATTCTATAATACGGTATTCTAATTCTTCATGGGCCCTTTAGAGAAGCTTACGTCTTACGCAAAGTCATTTGGACCTTTCCGAGATTTATCCGCTTCAGTTAGCCTATATTTGGATTAGCTATAATTACTGTTTTGATCAGGGCTACTGTGTTGAACGCGTTTACATTGTGCTGGGTGATCAGCCGCCGCCATTTTTGAGGCGATAGAGTTCATTTGCAAGAAGAAAATTTTTTTTTTTACAACAGGGAGTTACTAGGCCCATACTATTCGAATGAGATGGAACATTCTAATTTTAGTAACATATATTCATAACTTCTCCATGCCTAGATTTATGTCAAAACCTATTATAGATTGTCTCAGTTTCGTCTGCTCTTTGTGAGATGGGTTGTTAAATGCCAACGATAACTTCGAAAACTTGAACTGGTAAACTCCGAAAACTTGGAATATTGCGATGCTTTCATATTTCTACTGCATCTAGGATGAGATATTCAGCACATAATGTAATATTCAACACTTTCAAGCCTGGACCTAAAATAATTCGGGAAATACTTTTCCCACCTGTTTCTACAACTGAGTAAACTTGTTTGCGTAGTTTCACTTGGTTTTTCCGTAGTTTCACTTTACATGGGATTATGAATTTTAGGTTGCTTCGCGCATAATACAGTTTCAGCGTAATTGCAGAGTTTTAAATTGATTAAACTATATTGAACTATTAGTTTTTGAGATATCACTGAAATACCGAAGGCACTTCTAACCAACATAGTATAGAACTGCAGGATGGACGGAAATCAAATGGGCAAATGGACATGCTTTTTATGACGGTAAAGATTAATTGATGGTAGACCCGAAACATTACAACATTACACAATAACATCGACAAATGGAAAAATGGTATTCGTTAAAAGCTAATCATGATCACCGCTGCTGGTCACTCGACTGCATCAAATTTTTTTTCAACTTCAAGTTGGAGAATCGCTGGCGGTTCTCGAATCACTCCCTACCCAGTCGGATTCGGCCATAATTTATCATTTGCATGTGAGATTTTATTAGCGATTTTATTAGCGATTTTATTAGCGACCATTGTTGAATTAAAAATTGTATGCCAAATTGTCTAACCAAAATACTATTCGTAGTTTTTCTGATTATATCGCTTTGTAAAACTACAAACCACATGCTCCCTCATAGCAAGTACAATGCACATCAAACCACATGCTCCCTCATAGCAAGTACATAGCATGCATGTGAAACCTCGATTTTGAACAAAGCAAAACGCAGACTTTTTCTGAATTGTAAAACTGCAATTTATTAGCAATTATTCATCATTGTTACTGAAAATAGCTTAGCTCAAGAGGTCATTGATTATAAATATTGTCAGTGTCTCCGGAGGTGTCTCTCCGGTATGAAACTGATTAGCAGAAGAGAGTAACGAGAGTCAGCCCATTGCGACATCAATCTTAGAAGACGGGTATTTTTATGTAAATTGTTATGACATTTGTGTCATTATGCTAATACAGTAATGAGATGGATATTTGATTGAGTCAATACTAGCCACTGCGTACCCTACTACTAACTAGTCTGTTCCACCCGTCTCTTTGTTACCTCAGCAGTGATTCATGGCAAAAAGGTCTTGGCATTTCCGAAAAGATTTGGTTGGAACTTGTTTGATATAAGCGCCGTTAAAGGGTGACTACCCCAGGCTGATGTTTCCTTGTGGTAGTGCTATCAGATGGAACTCTGTGGTGCATCAGACATGCGGATAGAGTTCAAGATTTATTATTGCTAAGCCTGCATGATTGCTGTGATATATATACATTACGATGTATAGTATAATGTTATAATTCAGTAAGTCGTCGAAAGGCGCAGCGTAAATTGTTCTTGTTATTTTCGTTAAGCTTTTTTGTGATTTTTTCGTTAAGGCGAATTTGTTCTGCCACACGATATCAACAATAATTTCTCTCAAAATTAAAATTTGGCGATTTGTGTGCTGATTATATATGTTATTAAGAGATATACATCGCTCGCCATGGCGAGTTCGGCTAATCCGTTATGGTAAAAATGGATTCGCATACAAATAAATGATGAAGTTTTAATTAAAAGTTTGAAGTTTACTAGAATACATACTAAAACTTCCTTCAAATATGTGTTTAGTAAGCTAAATTCATTTAAGTTAGACTAGAATATACAGAATTGACTTATGTCCAAATCGTCTTACGGCCGACCGAATCAAACGCGGCCGTAAGTCCGGCAACTTACTGTATATTATAATGCTAGTAATAATAGTAATAATAGCATAATATGAAGAGCACTTAGCTGTTAGTCAATCACTAAAAGCTAGGATCTAAAACTCTAAATCACAAGTTTATTTAGAGTTGTTCTCACCTGATGAGAACAAGTTTGAAACAAACTTGTAGCGATTAACTCAACGCTTAGTGCTCTTTATAATTTTTGATATTTGGCACATAAATTGATATCTGGACCATATACTAATATCCGACTAATTTATGGCTATCTGTCCCATATGTTGATACACAAATGTAGATAGGTACAGTCTAGTTTGAAATCTATGTTATATATTAGCAGCTTCAAACTATGCTGATGTTTTGTATTTCAGATGGTGAGCCACTTTTGACAGAATTTCCTACAGGGTTCCTCTCAAGGCTGAATGAAGGTCAATCATTGGCGGGTTAGTTATGTTTATCGAACTAAAAGTGATATATGTTTATTTGTGAGAAGGAATGGGATGCAGATCTGACAGCTTGCTCTATGAAAAATTAGATCCAGTCTGCATAAAAATTGCTATGCGTAGCGGCACCAACCCTAAGGTCTTTTCCTGGTCTTGCCAAAAGGCTCGGTATGCTGCAAAACATGAATCAAATGAAAGGCCGGACAAAAATTTAAAAAAAATGTTGCATCGGTAGAACTCTAGTTAATACATTTTTCTATTATTTTCATTTTATTTTGTTTTTATTTTACTTACGAAACTGCAAATGGGGTGTCAAATATTAGGTCAAATTTGTAGTTATTTTCCCCTTGCCAAATAGTCGCTAAAAAACACTCTCCACACACCTAGTCTAACTAGCTAGCTTTGTGAGTACCCAACACTTCCCTCTGCACTCTAAAACCGCGTAATAATAATCATGACTTGCCATCACAAGTGTCTGTAGTAATCATTTGAATAGGTGATAGAGTCGACACTTTGACCAGTGTAATGCCCCATTAATCGGAGTGCAAGCCATGTATGACCAGAACATTAACGGACATCTAAGACATTAAAATATTAAATTCCATTAATTTCCACAAGTTATGTTCCAGAGTGGGCGTATGTCTTATGAGCTGAGGCCAGTGAAAGTTTAGACTTATGACCTTGACATGATATCATTCTGTAATTACATCTAAAACTGGTTTGTATTTTACGGAATGCAATTCCATCTTTTTATTTCAATGTCTTGAGAAACTTGAAATTTAGTTAGATCTACATATATAGAAATATATAAAAGTATTTGAGTAAAGTTTATTCAATTTATTACTACAACCATTGGTTTCATACAGCCAGCGAGCTAGCTGCAATCGTCAGGGTGCTTGCGATCATCAGCTGCAATCCCTGACGATTGCAGCGAGCTCGCTGGCTGTATGAAACCAATGGTTGTAGTAATAAATTGAATAAACTTTACCCAAATACTTTTATGTATTTTAGCTCTATTTTATATTGAGCACTCTTAGTGTACATATATGAAACAAAGTATATATGTATATAGAAATATAAGTAATTATATAATATTATTTACTTTTTTGGTTGTATACTGTAAAATTCATCATGGATTTGCCTATGATAATAGAACATTCATACTCTTGGCATGTTCGCTTCTATTTAAAAATTGAATTTTAACAAAACCTAAGTTTGTCTTAACAGAAATGATAAAAGATTAACATGTCGTCGCGAAAAACAATCGTGACGCGCTATTGGTCAGTTTACTATAACAGATCAATTCAACTTGTCACATTGGTTATGTAGCACTCTGTTACTCAATTTCTTTTTTATATTTGAAAACCATTGAATAAAGGATGGCTACGCAAAATATTTCGCACTGCTTCAAGCAATTTTTTCGGATGCAATCAGCAGGAGTTAGTATTTGCTTAAATGTGGTTTTTAATCATAATTGTAAAGGTTTTACCACCTTTCAGGTTTACTATCAATCTCATGAGCTCCTGATAACAGATCAAATCAGTTAGAACATCGACTGCAAGTCACTAGTAAACTTATGAAAGGGTGTCTTCGTACTTATACCATGATTCTGTTTACATTGGGCATGGCAAGCCAAAGCAATGTCATCATTCATACTCCCTGACATAAATTATGGTGAATAACGAGCATCGCTGAAACATTCCTTCTTGGTGACCCAACCAATACTGGAGGTATGCTGTGTTACACAAGAATGCCTGAATGCGCTTGCCATTCTAGCTAACTGCTGAAATAGTGGAGGTTTCGATATGTAGGCCACTTTCTGGTCCTTTACATGTACATGATGCTCACGTGTGATAGACTTGTTGTTTGGATTCCGATTCGCATGCCCTTTAAAATACCAGTTCAAGGCTCATGGAAGGTTATTTCAATAGAGTTAAATTTCCAATTCTGTCATTACAGAGATCTGGAACCTGGAGTTACCCTTGCTCCGTGAATTACTTTTGGTCAATTATTATTAAAAGTAAAATAATTATAGTGACATGACAACATATAAAGTTTATCCTTTCTGACTTTTTTCTTGTATGTTGAAAGCGCTTGTATTTTAATGTTTATTCCGATATACTAACAAAATAATTTTGTCGTAACAAATATATTAATGACAGTACAATTGAGTTGTATTTGTGTCACTTTTTTAAAGCATATACATAATTACGTAAGGTAATTAATTCTGCATAGCATTTAAACAAATGTTCTACATGAAACGAAAAGTAAAAAACTATATGTGAGAAAGTAAAGTATATTAAAGATTATAATTAAAGAAAGTAATACTCAGAGATTATTTCTAGACAGTTTTTTTACGATTTTCACTGACTTCTTCAACATTACTTTCGTAACTGGAATGGGAATGGTTAGCAAAACCTCTGACATCACGTGTTGAAAATTACTTCAAGGTCTGTCAAATGTTAGCTCAAGTTTACATCACACTTGTATGTTGAAGTATTCATAAGTTGATGTCATCGTAAGTTAGGATTGACTGTATCATCAACAGATGAAAAGTTTATTTTTTAAAATAGATTATCAAATTAAATTCATTTGCTGGCTGTATCCAAGAAGGAGACGCTCTGTTGTATTATGTCGAATTGGTTGCCCTTCAAACCCTCTTCAGATTGTTAGTGTTTTTGCTTTATTTTTTTTTTTTAGCCTGTGAAAATAGACTAGTTTTACAACTAATCTAGACTCAGTCCATAAAAAGGTTTAGCAGCCAGTAAAATTCAGTAGGCAAAGTTAGGAGTCATCAGAATGACCCATTTTTCAGAATTGATAATTTTTGTTCACAGCCAAAACTTACATTAACATTACGTAGATGGCACGTGGGACTTTTGTGGTGAAGTAGACAACTGCATTCAATATATCTGCGACTTGAAAACAGAGATTTTTATGAGGTGTAACCATAGACCGATTAACTATACTATGTATAATACTATTAATATATACTATATTATGTATAGTCAATAGGTCTATGGGTGTAATAGTGACATTTACTGGAGTATTAATTTGTAAATGCACTTCTTTGCTGATAGTATTTTGTCTTCAAGCTGTTTTCATAATCAGTTGAGTTCTGGCAGACTATTATATCATGTTCAAGTTTCAATAGTTTTATTAAAAGTTGACTTGCAACCAAATTCACATTACAGTTATTTGGTATAAAAAGATTTACCCTGTCTTACTCCGCTGTGTTGTAGGTGCAAAATATGTGGAAGTGTGATTACAAGCTCTTAAAAGCTCAAAAACAAACAGTTAATCACCGCCATCACGAGAACGCCGTAGATCGGAACCTTTAAAGTTTGAATGATGTCCAGCATGTCCAGGCCTTAGGGCTGGTTCACGTCTATCGCTGTATGTCGGCGTTTTAACTGACGTGAACTGTAAACCTAAGGCATCGACGAAGCAACGCTGACACGTCAGGAATGTTTGCAGCTATCTAACTTGCCCGATACTTCGCCGAGCATCGACCACCAACCTTACAATGTGAACCATTTTAGCGATAGTGATTTGCGGTCACGGATAACGTGATTTATTTATTTCTGTTTATAATAGTTACTGCGGGGCTAGTATTTGGCTTTAAGCTTGTCAAAACAAGCGGTTTCTTTGTGAAAATTTAAAAAGAAAAATGAGAATACTACGTCACGGAGTATTCGTTGATGCAAATGCGGATGAGTTTGTGATAGTGTGAACATTGTTATCACAGACGATCACCGAAGTGTTGTGGAATCAATGCCAAGATATGGCGATATAGTGTGAACCAGCCTTCAGTTTTATGACAAAGTATATGAGGGGAGTAGCTCACTCGAATTACCATTCAAAACTCTTTACAGTTATGATGTTTGTTGTTTTTTTTTCACAAAGTGTGCTTTGGAGTACCTTATCCGTATAGCAATATTTATCATTGAGGGGGCTATATATACAGTGAAACACGGATAACTCAAACTTCAAGGGACCGAGCAAAAGTGTTCGAGTTATTAGAGCGTTCAAGTTATCAGGACAGTCATAAGTGCACGTATTTATCAGTAGATACATGTACATATACAAACTATATATCAATCAAAAGCATAGATTGCTTGTTGCAAGTTAAAGGGTCTCTCGCGTGAAGTTTTAAATATTTTTAATCAGAAAGTATAGATATTTTACTATCACTTGAGATTTGTTTGTTGTTTTAGGTGATGTGACTGCCAGGACGTTCTCAGATTAAAATTGGCAAAACTTGATCGCGGTTAAAACGCTCAGAAAAAATACATACGTATTTTTCTACCGAGCGTTTTAACCAAGATCAATTTTGCAGTAAGTCAGTTATTACAAAACTGCTTTACTATTAAAAACCCATTATCAATTTTGCCGATATTACTTTAAAGTTATCCAAATTTTACCTCGCTTTTCTTGCTTTCGGAGGGCTTATCGCTAAGCGGATGTTTGGTAAAACTTGATTTTTGCAAACCTTTAGAAAAGTCGTTAATGAAAATATTTGCCGATGTTGGTAATAGCGAGGCCTAAGAACTACTAAAAG
The DNA here is from genome assembly GCF_963576615.1 of Watersipora subatra. Taxonomy (NCBI): domain Eukaryota; kingdom Metazoa; phylum Bryozoa; class Gymnolaemata; order Cheilostomatida; family Watersiporidae; genus Watersipora; species Watersipora subatra. The sequence continues at coordinate 64,592,152 of NC_088709.1, forward strand.
TCAATGTTTATCTCTATGGCTTGGAATAAAGTGATATTCTAAAGCGATAGTAACAACCGTCTCGGTAGCCGTTTGGCAAAAAACTGTTCGAGTTAACGGAGTTTCGGTCGAGTTATCTAAAGCCATTTATCATTGCGTGGGAACGGACCAAGCAAATTCATTCGAGTTAACCATGTGTTCGATATATCCGAGGGCGATTTATCCGAGTTTCACTGTATATATATATATATATACGATAAGGAGTTGTTTAGGCCTGTCCATAAACTTATCCTCGACAAGCCATTTTCAGAGAAATGCAATCGCCACTGTCATTACTCTACCAAAATCAGGATGACGTGTTAACGAATCCAGTAAAAATGTTTTTGGTATCTATAGAGCATGTTTATTCTATGGCAGGCATTTAGCTATCATAGCCTTCAAACATTAACTACCGTAAAACTCTAATTGAACGCCAACTTTGTTTGAACACCACCTCTATTTGAACGCCATCTCTAATAGAACGCCACTATAGAAGAAGGATTAAAAAATAGATTGCCACCTTTTAATGGAATGCCATCTCTATTTGCCCGCCACTTTGACATTCTTTGGTCCTAATAAAAAGTCTTTGGTCTTGGTTACAGCAATAACCATTAATTTGTTCGTTGTCGCTGTAGTCGTTGCCATGATTTTAGTGCCGGTGTACCTGATAAGATCTATCATCACAATCATCAGAACTACACTCTGATTTGAAGTTGCTAAACCTTAAATTATATCCATTGTTTTCAGATTCGTTCATAATGTGGTTCACAATCTTACCAGAAGACTTTCAAGCGTTTTGGCGAATGACGAGAATACTCTTCAGTAACAGCGTACGACGTAATATCAGTCATTTTTCTAGCGTATTCCACCTTTAAAACGTTATAACTGTCTTTAAAAATTAAAAACGGCAATGTCGATTTTTAACTCCATAGCTTTACGTTTTTTTTTTAAACTTTGAAAGCGGCACCATCAAAATAATTGATAACAGTAACACACTAATATTTTATAATCAAAGTAGTTCCTTGTTCAACTCGGTCTGATACTTCAACGTATATGAAAAATGGTTTGGCGAAAATGTTGAGGCCGACGGCATTGTTGTCGATCCGCCCATAGGAAAGTGTAAAATGTATTCAACATGAGCATCACTTCTCCTTGAAAGGGTTAAATTGATCTTCTCAAAATTCGAACAATACAGCACCACCCTTAGTTGACCGCCAGCTCGACTTAAACGCCACTATTGGAAAGGGTTGAAAACTAGAGTGCCATGGCGTTCAAATAGAGGTTTTACAGTATTAACAAAAATCTCAGGCCTCAGTTTTAAAGATGAAGCAAGAGACCTATGCTTACCCTATGAGATATGCTCAATTATTGTATTTTGTCATGTACAACATTCATCTACATCGTGGGGGATTTATTAATGGAATTAAAACATATACATGTACTCCTTAGGCATATCCTCGACTTATGGTAAATAAAAAACACCTTAAGGACATAGAAATGTAGATACACTCCGAGGGTAGTCGGACTTACTGATGTGCAGTTTTAGATTATTACTAGTAGTGAGCCCGATGACGGCCGAGTTCTCTTTCAATTTTAATCAGATAGTCAGCAGGTGGGTGTTTAAGAGATTGGTTCACAGAGACCACGTGAAGTTTTGAAATCAAATATTTTAGCTATCTGATGTAAGGCACAGAGCATATATGTGTGAAGTTTTGATGAAATTGGCCAAGAAAATGCTGAAACTTATAGCGTTTATGAGGACTAACAGACAGACAGAATGAGATTTATTATCATAATTATTGTATATGTCACTAGTAGACTCTAGCTTGAATTTGTTTACCTGGTGTTTTTTCAATCGTTCAACTAATTCATTCTTGTGAATTCGTATAGTTCTCTAAGAAACTAATGATCAGGTCACCCATTCATTGCTATCATTTCATATGAGTATCAGATAAGCTGTGATGTTGCAAAAAAAACAACCAAATATTGATCTGAGGGCTGGAATGGAATTCAACTAATTATGAAAATTTGTTTATATCAAATTTATGCAGTTGTTGCCGGTCTTTATTATATTTTGAAATAGTGGGTAGTAAAGGAAATAGACTGCGGATTTTATTACCATAAATTGTACATAACTGATATCGCTATACGGACATACGGACATACGGATGGGTGCATCTGAAGTCAGAAGTCAACTTTCTTCCTAAAATGATAAAAATGTAATCAGAATTGGGGATTGCATCACTGATCGTCTCTCATAAGTAAACTTACTTTGAATAGTTCTGCTTAAATATAAACTTACACCAATTTTTGAAAATTTTCTCAGAAAATATCAGTATTTCTCTATCATTTGCGATTGTGTTTGATGCGATCTGACTGCCAGGATGTTTCAAGATGAAAATCGACAAGACTTTCGTGTTCAAAACGCTCAGATCACTCAAAAGTGCAATTGTGACATTTATAGTTGCAAAGAGACCAGCAAAATAGAGAAGCTTAACTCGTCACCTTGAATGCAATAGCTAATATCACAACGATAACAACTCGTGAAGTCATTTTGCATGTATCTTTTTTCCCCGAGAATTATAATGGCTACCATGTTTTGTCAATTTCAGTCTAAAAGCATCCTGGCAATCAGATCACCTCAAACATAAAAAACAATCGCAAACGATAAGAAAATACCGATAATTTCTGATGAAGTTCACAAAATGGTTGTGTAAATTCATCCTTCACGTGTAGTTTCATATTTGTGCTCTATAAGGTGCTCTATAAGGTTCATATTTGTCTATAAGGTGCTCTATAAGGTTCATATTTGTCTATAGGGTGATCTATAAGGTTCGTATTTGTCTATAAGGTGCTCTATAAGGTTCATATTTATCTATAAGGTGCTCTATAAGGTTCGTATTTATCTATAAGGTGCTCTATAAGGTTCATATTTGTCTATAAGGTGATCTATAAGGTTCATATTTGTCTATAAGGTACTCTATAAGGTTCATATTTGTCCATAAGGTGCTCTATAAGGTTCGTATTTGTCTATAAGGTGCTCTATAAGGTTCATATTTATCTATAAGGTGCTCTATAAGGTTCATATTTGTCTATAAAGTGCTCTATAAGGTTCATATTTATCTATAAGGTACTCTATAAGGTTCATATTTGTCCATAAGGTGCTCTATAAGGTTCGTATTTGTCTATAAGGTGATCTATAAGGTTCATATTTGTCTATAAGGTACTCTATAAGGTTCATATTTGTCTATAAGGTGCTCTATAAGGTTCATATTTGTCTATAGGGTGATCTATAAGGTTCGTATTTGTCTATAAGGTGCTCTATAAGGTTCATATTTATCTATAAGGTGCTCTATAAGGTTCGTATTTATCTATAAGGTGCTCTATAAGGTTCATATTTGTCTATAAGGTGATCTATAAGGTTCATATTTGTCTATAAGGTACTCTATAAGGTTCATATTTGTCTATAAGGTGCTCTATAAGGTTCGTATTTGTCTATAAGGTGCTCTATAAGGTTCGTATTTGTCTATAAGGTGATCTATAAGGTTCATATTTGTCTATAAGGTACTCTATAAGGTTCATATTTGTCCATAAGGTGCTCTATAAGGTTCGTATTTGTCTATAAGGTGCTCTATAAGGTTCATATTTATCTATAAGGTGCTCTATAAGGTTCATATTTATCTATAAGGTACTCTATAAGGTTTGTATTTGTCTATAAGGTGCTCTATAAGGTTCATATTTATCTATAAGGTGCTCTATAAGGTTCATATTTATCTATAAGGTACTCTATAAGGTTCATATTTGTCCATAAGGTGCTCTATAAGGTTCGTATTTGTCTATAAGGTGATCTATAAGGTTCATATTTGTCTATAAGGTACTCTATAAGGTTCATATTTGTCCATAAGGTGCTCTATAAGGTTCGTATTTGTCTATAAGGTGCTCTATAAGGTTCATATTTATCTATAAGGTGCTCTATAAGGTTCATATTTGTCTATAAAGTGCTCTATAAGGTTCGTATTTGTCTATAAGGTGCTCTATAAGGTTCATATTTATCTATAAGGTGCTCTATAAGGTTCATATTTGTCTATAAGGTGCTCTATAAGGTTCATATTTGTCTATAAGGTACTCTATAAGGTTCATATTTGTCCATAAGGTGCTCTATAAGGTTCGTATTTGTCTATAAGGTGCTCTATAAGGTTCATATTTATCTATAAGGTGCTCTATAAGGTTCATATTTGTCTATAAGGTACTCTATAAGGTTCATATTTGTCTATAAGGTGCTCTATAAGGTTCATATTTGTCTATAAGGTGCTCTATAAGGCAGAAGTTTATATTAAATAACTAGATGGACTTGCTTCCTTGATCATTTTTCAAATGGTGCAAAATGAGTAGCAGTGAGTTAATCCGAATTAATTTTGTAAAATGGAAACACTTTGTACTTTTTTGTTCTCAGGTGTGAGGAGATCTCCCAGATTGGCTCATCAAAGTCATCTCTCTGTATCTGCTGCCACCAAAGTGAAGAGGGATCTCTTCTCTTCTCCAACCAGTTCTTCACGGCGGGTGGCAGCCCGTAGTCCGTACAGACCTGCTTCAGCTAGAGAGAACTCAGGTTATTTACAATTTTTAATTCCTACAAAATTTAACTAAATTAGCTGCATATAGAAACTTTTAGACTCTTTTATAGAAGCATATAGAAGCATTTAACTATCAAAACATGCTAGCTAATGGGTTCCCTCTTTCACAGCTGGGCAACGCTAAAATCACTAGGTTTTGTTGCTTTGGTACAACTATTAGCCGAAGAAGTTGGAAACAAGCGTAAGTTCATCAATTTAAAACAACCATGAATGAACTCAAGTCATTGTAAAATTTTTATCAGCCCATTTACTACAATTCATCTGTTTAGATGTCTATCAAATTACTATTTTTAAAAGATATAAAATTTTTATAAATCGCATTCACTATTTGACTAAAAACCTCAAGTGTTAATCGCTCAAGTGTTAGGATTTTTTAGGCATCTGTTTTGAAACTTTAGCACTAAATACAGTTCTTAGCCTTAGCTCTTAGTTCTTAGTCCTATCTCAGCAATAGATAATACAGATGACAATATTGTCTCATTTCTTGCCCTTTTTCCAAGTTATTTAGGCAATGTTTTGATTCGCCCCTTGTACCCTAAAAGAGTATGCGTGACAAACTATTAAAAATAATATCTGTTGCAGAAAGGGTTACGTGACACACGCTTGTCATTCCTACATGTATCTATAAACTGGGAGTTATCATCCACTTGCCGCTTTTAGCGCGATATGACCAACATGGTAGCTACTCAATTGATGATTCACAAATGAATTTAATAAAAAATTGTTGCATACACTAAATGCGTTTGATATAATATAATCGCTCAGTTATCGTAACATAAAGCATTACAATAGTTGTGAAGATCTCGGGCTATTGCTGAAGCTATTATCCATTGTCAATGTGCCCAACATGATTATCATGTTAGGCGCATTGGCTAACAGACAGACACAATGACAAAGTAGAATCTATTAATATAAATAATATAATAATATAAATAATAATTGAAGGCTGATATCGACAAAGATCGAAGTACAAAGATCGCGAATCTATCTGTCCAATTTCGAGACCAAAAAATGTTGATAAACCCAAATATTTGATAGAAAATGTTTATATTGGATTTAGAAAAAATAATATTTTGAGAAAAATTGCAGTGAAATAGTTATCCGAACCTCGATCTGTAAAATTATTTGTTAATGCAAGATAACCTAGTACGTGACATCTGTTAATACGTAATAATATTGTCTGTTAATACGTGATAATACTGTCTGTTAATACGTTATAATATTGTCTGTTAACACGTGATAACATTGTCTGTTAACCGTGAAGATGAATTTGAAGATTTGATAAATTCGTAGCAGGAACTGTCATTATAGAAGGAACCATGGCTCTAATGCATCAAAATGCTGTCGCAGCGCGTTAAACTGAACAGCAAAGCAAAGGCGTGAGGATTTCACTTGCTACACATTGCCATGGCGGCTCCCAAGATTCTATTGTCACTTTATTTCTAAACTCAGCTTCAGCCATTTCTCTTGTTAACAGCATAGTAATAGGATACCTCTATGGTTAGTATTATCTAGTCATGTGACATGAGGGTAACTCTATGTTTATAGTTGTAAAATAATGACAACCTTTTAGTAGTTCTATGGCTTAAAGGTAACTCTTTAGTTGTTGTTCAAGATGAAGGTAGTTTTATGGTCAGTATTGTGCTATGAAGATAACTCTATGGCCCAGTTTGTGACGTGAAAGAAATTCTGTCAATTGTGTTAGGATTTGGAAAAGGCCATACGCTAGAGTTTTCATATGCTACTTCGTATTATTCAATCATCAAACCATTGTTTTTCCTAACAATGGCGTCAGATCTCTACACAAGCTATCTTGTGGGCTACCACGAGTAGTGTTCGACGACCTGGGCTCTTTTTCTAGCGGCGGACTATCTCGGAGCTAACTAAATTCCTCGAGTGACAGGCTGGAGGTTGAGCATCGAGTGTTTTGTTAATTTCCAACCAAGAGTTAACACTCAATAGCACGGTGGTTAAATTTAAATATTAACAATTTGGCAGTATGAAGTTATGCTTGCTAATAGTTTGTGGCTAATGCCTGTTTTGTCTCAGTCCGCCCAAGCAATCAATCATTCCTCGAAGTGGCTCCACAGCTGCAGCCTCTGGTAACACTGAATAGTGAAAATATTTTCTTTGTGGTAGGTATTTGGTAACCGCCAAGCTATGTCGAATTACGAAGATTATGTTCTCCTCGCATCTGCAGACGGATATATTTATGGGCTTCTGTGAATTGATCTGTCATTTGCATCTGCTCGTCAAAACAGACTGCTTATAGAACTCTCTAGAAAGTGAATTCACGATGCTAATGCAAGTTGGCGGTTTAGGGCGATTATTGACCACCTTTTATGACCCAAATTCGGTCGACTTTCTAAAAGATCAAGCTGTACTAAATTAAAAAGCGATCTATGTTAGTTGGGCCATTTCTCTTCGAAACATCAATTTTTTTTCTCCAATCAATGACGTCTCGTTCTCTAAGTTGGTGAACATTGAAGCAATAACTATAGAGAGCAGACAAACGGTCTGTCAAGGTCAGTAGCAACAATAGATTTTTTGTCTCGAATGTCTACAAATTGTCAGCCTTATTTGTTGCTTTGTGACATATTGGATATTTTTGTTACATTATGGTCAATCTTTTTCATGGACGATTGACAAACTCTTGTTGTGTTTATAGTTTTTGATACGATCAGAAAATGTAAAAAATTTTTACTAAAAATCATACTCATTGCTGACATGATTAGCCCATGAAAGAAGCCATGCAGAAGGGCGTCCAAAAACACGATACTGATGCTATTCGGAAGCATATCCCACCGCGTTAAACATTTTTTTGCCACCCTACTAAACACTACTTCTAGAAATTTCTACAATTTAACATTCAGTTAGGTAATACCTAACACATAGATGAGTACTCAACACATATGCTGGTAATATAATTGTCATAGGTCAAATCTCTCCTCTACCGAACTGTTAGAACTGTAATAAAATAAATAGTTTGTATAGTATTATGCTGTTTAGAGAGACCACAACTCCGAACGGTTCTTCATTATCAAATAGATCAAGGTCATGTATGTCCTGAACTCACTGCATTAATTGCATTTTATTACAATCTTTGCTATAATAGGGCTGATTGTTAACGTGATCTTATTCAAAATTGGAGTTGTAGCCTCCTAACAACAACACCCTCCCCCCCCCCAGTAGACGACTTGCCTAGGTAAACACCTAATTCATAGATACAGTGAGTCTAAACATAGATGTACTTGATTATCACTGACACACAGTTCTTGAATGCATTAACTGTCACTCATGCTCATTTCTTAAAAATGAAATATCCATCATAGACTCCTTTACAATTGACATGCTGTTCCTACATGCGTTCATCATATGTGCAACTATAAATGTTCAAGCAACAACTTTCACATATTCTTTCAACATGAGGCAACATAAAATTGTTTTACATATATCCAGCAGTTCTAATTAACCACTATACACAGTGCGCCTCTACCATTGAAAGTATCATTGGCCAGGAGTAGCGGCGCGTTTGTGGAAAAAAGAATGAAAGTTTACAATTTTTCAAACAAGCTTCAAAAATTTACTTTTTGAACTCGCTATTGCTTTTTTACACCGCCGCTAACTAGTAACTCGGCATGACTCGCATATCCTCTGTCATATCTGTGCTATAAGAATACCAGGATGTTAGAAAGACCTGTGAGAGGTTTAGCTATACGTTTGCTAAGTATGATGCTATTTAAGCTGTGTTTGTTCTTAGAGTTCTATGGGTTGGAGAAGATATATGTGCAATGATGAAATTGTGTGTTCCCCATCTAGTGTGCGTTCCCCGTCTGGCTTAAAATGGTGCCTGGTATTGGTCTGACACACCTTTCCTTGTCATCTTCGGCAATATTTTTTCTGCGCAAATAATTGGTTGTCAGTTTTTGACAAATAAATAATCAAATGCTAATCTTTTAAATTGTTACAAAATTAACGACAACATCCAAGTAACAGTCATGCGTATGTAAAACAATGCAAGGAGTGTTTTAGGTTGTATGATCAGTGCAGCACTGGCTATATGACACAGTAAACGTACTTTTACTCAAATTCCATAAAACAAATAATTTATGAAAAGTTTCTGATTCGTATCATGTAAAAAAGCTCATACAATGTAAAGCGTCAAGTCAGTCCAAATTCTCAAATTCGATTTGAATAACAGGAGTTCCATAGGCAGCCTTAAAAATATCATTTTCTATCTTGTCGCGCTTGGGAAAAAACGACGTGTAGGATTATCTCTATTATATGTACTAGTACTTTCGCAGTCTAGCTTGTCGTGAGAGATCATCGGGTGAGCCGATGAAGCAAAGAGAATAAGTAGCTGCACAAATATTCAGAAATACCTCAAGGCAGTTCATTAGTGCAGGTGTTAGAGTGTCGGTCTACCAATCCGAATGTCACGAGTTGGAGTCTCATTGAAAGCTATCTTTTATTCTAACCTCAAAACTTGGCGATGGACAGACGGACAGACACCGCTCTTATATTAAAGATATATTTTTGTTTTATGTAATTTAGACATGCAAAATATATTTTTGCAACATAGATCTTGATGTCTAGAAATAAGTAAAAAAAATTGATTTAAATTGACATTGATGATGTGAGTTCTGCCTCTTGTGGTAGGAGCATCTACTGCTATGAATCACTGCTTGACTTGCACACCCTATCTAGATTCAAAATGCAGTGTCAAGTGATTCTTGGACTCTTTGGACTTTGGATAAACAAGTTTGCAAACTCTTGCCAAGTTCTTATCGTAAGCACTCCTTGTAAAGAAGCTATCATAAATAGCTGTAAAGGCTGGCCTTGCAACAATCAGGATGAAGCTTTCTAGTGCACATCATACCCTTTGAACTAAAGATCGTAAAGAGCGACCACGCAGGCCGATACCTAAGATGAAAAATAGATATTCTACTTTTTTCTTGTCTTATAGCCACATGATTCCGAGTGATTTAAGTTACGATTGAATTTCGCAATGAAGTCAATACTGCATTCGCTTGTAATAGGCCATCCAATCAAATGCAAGCTTTGGTTGCGCCTGGTTGAAACAAATGGAGCATATCCGAAACAATTCCCTTGCAAGCCCTTATGCTCCAGCCCCTGTGGTTGCTTCTGCTAACCAAAGGTTCTGACATCTGGAGATTTGGTTCGGTTAGCATTTGACCAGATTCTGACTCCAGCAACCATATAATAGAGATATAAAACTATAGTATTACTCATTCAAATGATAAGACTCTGAGAGTAAAGGTTGAACAAGAGAACTATTGCATGGCCTGGTGAATGCTGACTCAGCACTAAATGACTATGTTTCGTTTTGTTTCGACCATGCTGAGTTAATAGGAGAGTTTTGTTTCGACCGTGCCGAGTTTCGATCATTTTGTTTCGACCATGCCGAGTTAATAGGAGAGTTTTGTTTCGACCATGCCGAGTTAATAGGAGAGTTTTGTTTCGACCATGCCGAGTTAATAGTAGAGTTTGCCTCATCTGCAATATGGAAAGGTAAAACTTGCAAATCAATTTAGTTTTGTTAGTCACATGTTTCTATCGAATGTTTCATGCTTGCGAACGATGGAAACGGCAATTGTCGAGGCTGCGCAAGGAAATGCCGTGCAAGCTATTCCATTTTAAACATTTCCGCGCTTCAGCCATTCCTATTTCGAAAGTGTGCGCTAAGCAAGACAGGAGTGCAGTGCTATGACCTCTGGCGTAGAATTTCTTATTTTTTTAACAAAGCACTTGTGTAAATCCGTGACATGCGATTGTCCATTGAAACCCTTATCCCATTGTAACTCAATGTGCGCACAACTCCAAGTCCGTGCCATCAGCTCCTTGATTATCAGCTAGTATCTTTTGAAAAAATCTTAAAAGCCGCATAAAAAAGATTACTTTCAAGTTAAAATAAAGTCAACTTAAAACGATGACAGGCAGTTTAAAGTAAAATAAAAAAAGTTTAAATGTAAATATGTTTATAAATATAAATATATAAATATTAACAAATCTATAGTAAAGCTTTAAAGCATAACGTGGTATAAATTTCTAGGAGTAAACACCTGTCCACATTTTTGTCTTTAGTGCGCTTCTTAGACTGGACTTGGTAAAGCTGGAGTTATCCTTACAATTAGAAGTACCTACTATTCTGCTTCATACTCCATTAGATTGAATCAAACTTTATGTTTCAGTAAATCTTAAAAACCCGAGTCGCTACGCCTCAGGCATGACAAGTTTTACTAGTGATAAAATCAGTAAGCTGAAACTGAGGCAACAGTTGTATGAAACTCGGGTGCTGAATACGTGTACCAGCTCCCAAACCTAGGCCATGTAGTTTGCTAGGTGCTGAGGCTCAACTAGTCAAAGTTTAGTTTTGATATTCGCCTGTTCCATAAGCCTTACGATGTGTACAGATGCTTGCTACAGATGTGTCATCACTAAATCTCTCATAACGTGAAAGTGGTGAAATCATGTCAGATAACGGGCACATTTCAGATAAAACTTGCTGACAGAAATGGGTGTCATGAAAATTTTGTTCTCTCCAGGTTGTTCAGCTTGAATAGAATTTAGTTCGGTAGAATTTAGTAGGCTCGGTACTGACTAGTTTCTTCTGGTTTGCCGGTGAAACTTCAGCATAACCTGTTGTCTTCTTTCGGAGCATCATTCTTGCATTCTAACAGTTTTATCAGGCCTTTTGGCTTTCTACATCCGTAAATATTTGTGACCTAGAAATGCAAGTGTCAACAGGTTGTTGTGGCAAGTGCCAACTGGTTGCTGCGCGAGTGGTCTACTGATTATCTATGCTCCATTCTTACTAACCACTAGCTGAGTGTTTAGACCATTTTAAACCAATTAAGGTTTCTAAAATAGGCCAGCAATGCCAATGAAATAGCTCAAAAGGGTTTTGCAAAAAGTTCGAAGCTGTGCCTAACCAGATAGCACCTGCTGACTGGCAGCTCATTACAGGTAGCAAAGCTGCAGGATCACATGTACGTGTAAATTGCATACAAGTATCGCGTGGATCACACTATTATCATGTGTGACACCTGTGTTGCATGGGGAAAGTCAATTTGAATTTGTAGTTGCTGTAGAAACCTGTTGGTTTAACTCAGTAAGGAGAAAAAAATTTCAACTTCAACCCTGTCCACTAGTTGTGGGCAAGTGTTAATAACTTCATTATTATGATGACTCTTACAAAGCAGCAAAATTGATTGTTTTTCTAGAGCTCTTAGTACCGTAGTATTGAGTACTACTAGTACAGTAGTATTGAGTACTCCTAGTACAATAGTATTGAGTACTCTTAGTACAGTAGTATTGAGTACTCCTAGTACAATAGTATTGAGTACTCCTAGTACAATAGTATTGAGTACTCTTAGTACAGTAGTATTGAGTACTCCTAGTACAGTAGTAATGAGTACTCCTAGTACAGTAGTAACAAGGCGCATCAACAGTCAATCACCTATTTATTGTCAACATGCAGCAAAGGATCTTCTCCTTTCAATTAGATTATTTGATTCAGCTATAAATTTATTGTGTTTCAAGTTAATCGCTTAAGTTAAGTCATTAAAAGCTTCATTTGAACAATTATGGAGATTTTAATATTTTTGTCGACAACATCACAATAAAAGATGCAATAACTCACCAACCAGCACATCTACTCTACCAAAAACTCCTATATGTTTATTTTAGAATAATCAAGCAATATTTGACCTAATTTTTACTGTTAAACTCAACAAGACACGTTAAAAAATTTAATTAATTGTAGAGCAGAAGTTAAAACAAACAAACCAGAATGTTTTTTTGGCCCTACATAGAATCACATTCAAAAGAAAAGATATTTGACATCTTGTAAAAAATTCAGAAGAATGGTATTAAACAATAGCTTATGGTGTATTTACTGTGCATATGACTTATATATTTTGTATATATTGTTGTATATATGTATATATATGTGTATATGTATATATACAAGTAAATATGTAAAAAAAGATATAGAGGTCTGTATATTTTTTTTATCATATATTTATTTATATCTATTTCATCTTTATTTTTGCATATTTCTTAGCCTATGAATTGTAATCTTTTTGACAATGCAAATAAAATGTTATACAAATGCCACAGCAAATTGCAGGTTTCTAGGCATTTGTTATCTCTAGGGATGCTTTCATTTGCATGTCAAGACATTCTGGTTACAGCGAGAGATGAGAGAGGTGAGACAAAAGTTCTGGTTGCTGAGACACCTAAACATAAACAAGGAGCTTTACTCACAGCACCTCTCAATATCTCTCCAACAGACTTGGAAGTGGTTGAGGAAACTCCGGCTAAAGCAGAACCAGTGACAAGCAGCTCCCAAACTGGTATATTATTAAATTTTCGTTACAGCTGTTATTAATCTTGTAGTATTACCAAAACTTTCCGTAAAGTGTACAACAGAGTATTGATGGTTGTGCTGCTATCACTGAGTATAAGCAGTTAGACATCTTGCTGATATTAAAGCAAGGAGGAAGGCGAAATAGGTTTAGCCAATCAAATGTAATTACTGTATCCTCTAATTTGTCAAATTTATTTCACAGAATAGGCAAAGACCTCTGTCAGAATGAATGGTATTAACATCTCACCATTATAGAAATGAATATTTATTAAGCTTTGTGTGCTGTGGAAAAAAAAACCTAATACAGATAATATAAAATAATACATTAACAGGTTTGAGGGCGCTTTGAATAAAGCTTTTTTGTCAGAAAAGTTTTACAGGTGCTCCCTAGCTTCGCAACCTGTCAGACCTGACACTATAATAGTCTGCAGAAGTCAAGAACTTTGGAGTTGTCCATGCATTTGTGTTGTTTTCATTATAAGCTGAGCTTTTATTCAATTTTTGTGTTTCTTTGTAGAGTGCATGTGCTTATGTCTAAAATAACATGCAATAGCTCTAGAATTGATTTCAAGGCAGGCTTTTTATGTATTAGACTCAGTACGTCATCACATTGGTGATTTATATTTTTATGAATTAGTTCATGCGCTGCAAAAGATGTGAAGCTAGGCTTAGTGATTTTGGTCCTTCAGTTTTATTATTTGAAACATTCAGTCGGAGATTTGCAGTGTCCTTGACCCTGTACTGCATAAAGCCTGGCTTACATGGCATAGGATTGCCTGAAAGTCATCTGAGGCATACTCATAGATGCTTAAAGGTTAACTTGCAACAAAATTCACATTACAGTTATTTGGTATCAAAAGATTCACCATGTCTCACTCTGTTGTGTTGTAGGTGCCAAATATATGGAAATGTGATTACAAGCTCTTATAAGCTCAAAAACGAAAAGCCACCGTAATTGGAATCTGTTTATTTCTCTGACGTTGTCATTACAGTTTGGTTATTGTCTTGTCACATGATGTTCTCACGTGAATTGAAAGGCCAATAAAAAGCTCAATATAAAACTTTTCGTAGCACTAGTTTATGACAAACACTTCGGGTTTAACCGAAGACCCCGTATCAAATATAAATACTCGCTACTTTACAGTTTTGTTTTGGCTTGATCTAATCGGCAAGTCGTAATCTGATCATGTGACCCAATACTTCGCAAATAATTTCTGCAGCACTTTTCGATTATCACAGGTGACCAACAGGCTCGTCATGATTATCAGACAATGATATGTACTCCTTCGAGCTAAGGTTAAACAATTAATCGAATTTTTAGGGTAAGTTATAAGATATCACTGCTAAAAGTGACAGCATTACAATGACTATAAAACAGACGCGTAAGAACAATAGACATGGTTTTATTGAATGCGTGAAGTATATTTGTGAAAATATTTCGACAAATGAAGTTGCATGAAAGTGTAAACAGAAACCATCTCCTACAACTACATCACATTTGAGCCGTTTTGGAAAGAGAATCCAAACTACGGCAGTCTCGTGTGGCTGCGATTAACTGTTCGTTTTTTAGCTTTTAAGAGTTTGTAATCACATTTCCACATATTTTGCACCTACAACACAACAGAGTAAGACATGGTGAATCTTTTGATATCAAATAACTGTAATGTGAATTTGGTTGCGAGTCAACCTTTAAGGTTTATTAGGATATGGTTCTTTAAGCAAATTCAGCAGACTTCCATGATATCATCTCAGTCTGTGTGAAATGAAAGAATATTTATATTGCCGAGAAAGAGATCATCATAATTATAGTGTATAACGACTAAGGCGTAGTTTTATTTGTCTAGCGAACATTGTCAACTTAAGCTGTATTAGCAATGACTTGAGTTTGAAAGGTTTGAACTTTGTGCTTCTAAACAATCGAAGTTAGTTATACTGCTTCGACATACGAGTGTTCTAAGATGTGAGAAATTTGATTTACGGAAAAAAATTCTGAGCCAATTTTCGCTTTGAGATGCGAGACAAATTTTAGATAGAAGCAGATTTTAGACAAGATGGTTCCAGATGCAGCCACTAGGTAGCGGAGTATGCAAGAAGCTGCTTACAAAAACAGAATCGTTGGTCTTTCTTGTCGGATCAAAAAACATTTTAAAAAGGATTTAAAATGGCTGGCTGAAAAGGAAGGTGAAAGCGAGGCTAAGAGTGCCTGAAGAAGAAAAACATGAAATCAAAATTAGAATTGTGTTTAGTGTAAGATTAAAAACACATTTTTAACAGTAAGTTAAATTCATTGAAGTTAATGTTTATGGTGTGTGACGTAGTGTCAACAAGTGTCAAAAAGTGTACCAAACCCGTTCTGTCAGGTCTCTCAAACACCATCGTTAGCTGCTACCATATGTCTCTAAGGTGAGAACCCGATGCAGTGCTGTACCTAGTAATGTTAAATTTTATTGCTGATCATAACCACTAGATAGATATTTGTTACTTTGTAAGTATGGGTTGTAAATTAGTGCAATTAAACAAAAGACATTTCGTATTAATATTCCGTTTTAGGTGTTTTTTCAGAGGGAGGGAATGGATTAATTAGTTTGTAGTTACATGTGTTTTCTATAAAAAAATGATTTTGAATATGAGTGAGTTGACATACAAGTTCAGTCCCGGAACACATTAATCTCGTATCTGAAGGTTTTACTGCAGTCACTTTACACACTTTACACTTTACGTTGAAGGGTTTTGGTTATTATTCTTGTTATTTCATCATCTCTTTCATGTCACCACATGGAAAACATTTTCTTTAATGAATGTTTATAACAACAAACTGTATAAATATCAGTCTAAACATGACTTACACTGATTTCATGCTAGTGCTGATATATACTCCTGCAGCACTAGGTAAGAATGACTGTTTTCTTGTGTTATCGTACTTGAGAGTGACAGCCATTTTCTAAGTCTCTAATCTTAATAATGGATCTCCACTGGAAAGCATTAGGCAATATTTCTGAGGTTACTAAACCAGTAAAAGTTACTGAACTTGTTTGTTGGTCTATGATTGGATAAAAATGTAAAGTTTTGGTTAAGGAAACTACTGGCAGTGAAAAAAGATCAAAAGTGCTGGATGGCGCCGCGGGTTGGCTGGGCTTGAACCCCAGACGAGATTTCTTACAGGGAAAAGTTCGACGAAGTAACCCTTCGACTAAGCCAGCACACGTAGTAGCGAGGTTATTAAGAGCTTTATATTCTCAATGGTCACGTGACCTGATGTACGCGCTATTGATTGGTCAAACCGCACGTATACTGTGTCAATATATACAGCAATCGAGGAGCAGGTTGAATGCCCTTTGGAATTTATTATCCAACAGCTCCTCGTAGCTGTAAGCATTGAGGTAATGGAGAATTCTTTTAGCAAACGAGTCACAGTGTGTTCCAATCATTCGGCTTGGTCTTTTGTAATCAAATGGCTATTAGATTAACACATCTACCACCCAGAAGTATTTGTTGATCTAAACTGAATGACTTATTTTACTGACTAGATTAAGTATAGTGGCCATTTTTCTGAATTACAGTAAGCCATGTTGGCAGCTGTACTTCTTAAACATACAAAGGAGGTTTCGGAGAGCAGTTGTGTCAGAAGAATAGCGAGTAGCAAAGCTAGATCAAACCATATCAAGAATGTTCAACTCTCACATTAAACCGCGTTCCATGGCACAAATTTGGTTGATAAAAGTTGATAAAATATAAAGAGTTGATACCCTAAAAGGTGAATAAATTACAGCTATAAACTGACATCTTGTCAGCAAGGTTTGATAAAAGTTGGTTGATGCAATTGTTGCAATACAACTTTAAAAGTCAATTATGTAGACATTATATCGCTCATGAAGAAATATCTCTTATGTAATGTTGATCCAAAAGCGGTATTTTTGGAGTCATCCGAACAGTAAGCATAAAGATGAGATATTCCTAGCGAAAAGATGATTTTATGGATTGTTAAACTAAAAAATAAAATTTGATAGTAATGCATAGAATGGTACGTCATAGACCACTCATAAGGTCGGTTATGCGAAGCCCGATGTACCAATTTTACGTCAAAAAGGATTTCTTAGAAAATTGACCTACTTTTGTTTATGGACATTAATCTGACATTAAAGCTGAGATTAAAGGTATGTTAGTGAAGACTGATATTTTATTCTCGCGCTGCGTGTTTCCAAATTTTG
This sequence comes from Watersipora subatra, assembly GCF_963576615.1. Taxonomy (NCBI): domain Eukaryota; kingdom Metazoa; phylum Bryozoa; class Gymnolaemata; order Cheilostomatida; family Watersiporidae; genus Watersipora; species Watersipora subatra. Next base: position 64,609,404 of record NC_088709.1, read on the forward strand.
TTTGTGTTTCCGTTTTGTTTGCATCGGCTTTAGGTTTTGCTTGTTTGGTGTTAGTGTGGAACCTAATCACTGGGTTTCCATGCTTCTAATGGATTCGGAGTTGACCTCTGCCGATGAATCCGCACCCAAACGTTTCAACTATTCAAAGTTGTACTTTATTGACCTTTCCGAGACTAGTGATGTTCTCTCAAAACAGAACTTGTTTAAACCATAACTGTCACGAACAATTGTTATCGTATTTACTAGGTAAATCAGACACGCTGATTCCGATTTTGTACTCAAAATAAAGATTAGTCAACTAACTTTCAGAGTAATGAAGGCTTTTTTACAGCGTTTTAATATCGGTCTCAAAAACAACACGGTTGGCATAACAAGCTCCGCCCATAAATACGTGACGTAACCTAGCTTTTTAGGAACAGCAGTTACGTAGGGATGTTTAGACCGATTTAGAATAATAGAGATGGGTGTTTTAAAGTCCATTTATATCTAAATTCAGCCTTCAAAATAATATCAGTCTTTTCTGAAAGGTAGATAAGCTATTTAGCATTGCATATTTAAAAATGCGCAATAACAACGCGAGCTTGTGATAAAACCGCGCTTTTTGAGCTCATTTTTCTCGGCGTTTTGCTCATTTAAACGTCATGTAACAAGCTACGAGCAATTTTAAATAGTTTATATACCTTTTATAAAAAACTGAAATTATTTTACAGGCTGGATTTAGATAATAATGGGTTTAAGACACCCATCTTTATTATTCTAAATCGGACTAAACATTCCTAACTTCCGTTCCTGAAAAAGCTAGGTCTTGTCACATATTAATGGGCAGAGCTTGTAATGCCGATTGTGTTGTTTTGGAAACGGATATTGAAACGCTTTAAAGAAGCCTAAATGACTTTGAAGGTTAGTAGACTAATCTTTATTTTGAGTACAAAATCGGAATCAGCGTGTCTGATTTACCTAGTAAGTACGATAAAAGTTGTTTGTGACAGTTATGGTTTAAGTGGACTCGCTTTCGGATAAAGGTCACTTTTCAATTCAAGCTTCAAATACGTGTTGCACTAACTCAGCCAGGATACCTGAGCAGAATTGTTTTTATTCTTAATAATATTAATATCCCTCTAAATTATGAAGCGGCAACAAAATTTACTACTTGCTATACAGTTAATACTTCAGAGGTCACATGAACGATTATCACTTTTAATAACAAATAACTTTTACTACGCTAGAAGAGTTAAGCCTTGGAAGAGGTCAGCGCCAATGCAGTCGAAATCTGTACAATCGGTAGGTTCAGTTATTTAATGAATACGGTAATAAACTTAATAAAAAGGTAATTATTTCATCATTGTTGTATGAGCAACCTATTATTGGCAATTATTGGTAATTATATTATACCTACGTGGTAGTGTGATGAAATGCGCTGAATTTGTTTACCTCCATTGGGGAGAGCTTAACTGGGTATTATCGATTCTAATCCATCTGCAGTGAGCATTTATGTGGCCTCGAATAGTAGTCTCACTGCGGATGCCTTTGCACAACTTTTTGCAAAGCGAAATAGCGTCAAATTTATTTGTATTTTACCGTTTTTAGGATTCGGAGTGGAAGAAACTGCGAATTCATTCGCAGGATGGAAACCTAGTAATTATGAAGCGAATTTGTATGGTGTGGCCCGACATTAACTTTTAAGCAAATGGTGTGATCCCCAAAGTTATTCTTATAATAACATGTCTTATTTTTGTTGTATGTGAAGCAGATAACTGTAGCACTTCCTGTTAAAAAAGCACTTCCTGTTAAGATAGTCTTAGTTTTCATAAAGCAGATAGCTACAGAACTTCCTGTTACAAGTTATCTCCTCTTACTGATAATCACATCGGCCATTCTTGTTACAGATAGCTCCAGTGTACGACGACGTCTTTCGCGGAGGAAATCATTTTATGATGCTGAAAGGGTCAAGTCAAGGAATGTTGAGAAGTTTTGTCTGTTAGAGAACAGATTCAAGTGCAGTATTAGCGCCAAGTGTAGCCCAAGAAAAGTCTCTAAACTGATATTAAAGCAGGCACTTTCCCAGCCTACGCGGAGAGTGAGTCCCAAATGTGATGTGAGGGAGAATGTCCCAAATGGATTTTGTATTTCTTACAATTTATTGCTCTTTACTTAATTTTATTTACTCAACAACAAATATTTTTCGACATCAGGTATTCACTAAAATATTCCTTATCATATTTTAAACTTATATTTACATGAACCACTTTAGTATAAGTGGTTCGTGTAAATTAAAAACATACAGTAAACATATATTTAATGTATGCAGTATATACTTACCGAGTTTCCTTTGAAGCTCAGTTTAGGTGATATAATATATACTGTAAATTAAGCAATTATATTTTGTATGTGATATGTACGTAGTACTTATATACGTAATTGTATATTTAGGTAAGCATATACTAGGTATGTATATTTTCAACTCACGCGAACCGCTTAGATTGACACAGTTATAAACTTGATTGAAAATATTTTAGTGAACACCGGATGCTGGATTAGCAAGAAAAAAAGTTTGTTTAGTAAATAAAACTAAATAGAGAACAATAAATAGTAAAGAAAACAAAATCCATTTTGATGGAATCCACTTTGGAAAAGAGGGTGAAATTTTGGATGTCAGCCTTTTATCTGTTGCCAGTTAGTCCGTTGTGTCGATATAATGAATGCCAACATTTTGGCTGCATTCCAACATTGCCATTAGTCAATCATTTTGATGTTTGTTTAAAGACCTTTTGCATCACTCATACTTGTCGGCTAGTTCTGTTTAGAGTCAATTTTACTTTGTATTCTGGAAAGTTCTTGGAAATGGTAAGTTCGTTTCCAATTGCAATAATTCTGTTCGCAGGTAATAGAAAACAATCAAACGGTTGAGAATAACTGAGTACCAAACCAAATCTCATTGGCCGATATTGTTCAAAAATCAGCCAATGAGCATCAGTGAGAAATTGTGAAAATTATACTGGTTTGGTCTGTCTTGCTACTCACATGTTAGTTTCATTCCTCCTGCCAAACATCAGACTAGAGAACTACCACTCCCTCCTTAGGCAGCCCATTGACACATATTTCTGTTGTGCTCTGTTGTGATTGGTTGTCAGCTTGTGAAATGTTATGAATGTTTATTATTATTGCTGTCATGAATTGTTTTAAAAGAAAACATCTACATAATTGTAAAGTTACCTTCGTATGTTACGATGAACCAGACACAAGTTATCTTCTCTATGTATGTATAACTTTTATTGACAATCATTGGTAATTTATAGGTAATCATCAAACAAGATGGTGTTTCTCGTTACATACCAAAACAAAATGTGAAGACAGAAATGTATGAAAACTCTCACTTAGTGAAACATTCACTACTGCCAGATTTAGCCAGTTTGTACTCGATTTACTGTGCTGTGGTTGGCTTGAGAAACCCATTCTGATTGGCTACAGCGGCAATAAGTATAAGAAAGTAATGGACCGCTGATCTAGTAAAAATTTCTTCAATTATCACCTATTACGATGTGGAGGAAGTCTGACTGCATATATTAACTTCGTCACTGGACACTTTCAAAGTTTCGTTCATCCTTACATTAAGAGCAAATATCAATTCAAGTAAAAAAAAGTATATTTGTTGCCCTCAACAAAATTAGATTGTTGCGTTTGATGTAGTTTGTCCGGTCCTTGGATGTTCTGATTCGTTATCCACCCTTCATAATATTACCATATTTTGTAAAGAATATTGTTATAGAAATAAACACAATAAATTGAATTTCTATGCAACTAGTTATAAGTGCTAAAAATCATATATCATCCAAATAAAAATATTTCAATAGCACCGTCTGATGAAAATCATATTCAAACGAACATGAAAACGTCAATAAAGTCTTTACGCACTTGATTTATATTGAATTTATTCTAGGAATGTTTCCATGATCAACTGTGTTTCCATTCGTTTAGACAGATCAAATATCACAAAGGTTGACTGTCTAATGCAGTATATATAATATCGTCGTACCTCGACATATGAGTGCCCAAACATAGACTTTTCTGAGGTTACATACCTTAAAATAAACTTGATCTTTCAACTTAACTATATATAGCTTACAAACACACGCTTGAAGCTAAGTTTTAATCCGTTACTTGACTTTGATTTGTCATCGTCGTAATTTTTTATTACTCATTTTATTACATACAGTGAAACATGGATAACTCGCCCTCGGATATAGCGAACACATGGTTAACTCGACTGGATTTGCTTGGTCCGTTCCCACGCAATGATAAATGGCTCTATGTAACTCGAATTCAACACTGTTATAACGAACTGTTTTTTGCCCAACGGCTACCGAAACGGTTGCTATCGCTTTAGAAAATCACTTTATTCCAAGCCATAGAGGTAAACCTCAACTTTTCGTAATTCATAAGCGTCGTTATTACCTCCATCGGCAAAATATTTTTGTCAACGACTGTTCTAAAGGTTTAGTGAAATTTGATTTATACTGCTATACGATGAATAGCGCGGACTGACCCGGCCACGGGCGCAAGGATTTTCGCCACGCACATACAAAACAAAAATCGCAAGTTGTTTTGTATGTGCGTGGCGAAAATCCTTGAGTGCGTGACCCGGCTAGCCTCTGACAAATAGTTTTCCGAAGTTGATTCCGTGTTGAATCAACGTCGGAATGTTGAATGTTTAAAACGTCTTAAAATTTGTTTTTATTAAACGTATACGTTTTCTTAGCTAAAAAACTATTCATCGTTTGACCTAAACACAGAATACGTGTGTACATTCAATAAGTATCCATTCAAAAAGCGTGAGTGATATACAATGTACTGTTAAACCTCGTAAAACTTTTAATTGAACTGCCTCGGAGTGTTGCTCTTAACGAATCCCAGGTAAAGTAAGGTAATCTTTCCATAAACTTCAAGAAAGATCGGCAAAATTGATCGTGGGTAAAACGCTCAAAAGAAAAAAGATGTCTTTTCTTTGAGCATTTCAACAACGATCAAGTTTTGCCAATGTCAATCTAAAAAACGTCCTGGCAATAACATCACCTCAAACAACAAACCAATCTCAAGTGATAGAAAAATCTCTATACTTTTTGATAAAAACGTTTTAAACTTTACATTAGAAGCATTTAATTTGAAACAAGCCATTTGTGCTTTTGATTTATATTATAGTTTGTATATGTTCATGTATCTACTAATAAATAAGTGAATACATGGACTTGTGACAGTGTTCTGATAACTTGAACACTCTGATAATTCGAACACTTTTGCTCGGTCCCTTGAAGTTTGAGTTATCCGAGTTTCACTGTATTTTATTATTCCGGTTTGGCGGTTTTAGCCTCGCTTTTACGATAAATGTTAGCCGGCCTTTTTAAAACTTTTTTTTAACTGATTCGACGAGAAAGACCAAGCAATGCTGTAGTGGCCATTGAGAACTACCTCGCATGCTCGTATCTCAAAGGTTTCTCATATTTCAAAGCAAAAATTTTCTCAATTTTGCTTTTATCTTGATCTTCTCATGTGTTGAGGCACTCGTATGTCGAGGCACTCGTATGTTGAGGCACTCGTATGTCGAGGCACTCGTATGTTGAGGCACTCGTATGTCGAGGTATGACTGTATATCCGTGAAGTTAGTCTACGTTTGGGATAGAGGTCAGATTTGGGTTACAGTTCAGATACATTTAGTCTTTTCTAGAATGTAGCTCCCATGTCTGTTTGTAGATTTCCAGATGGCTGACTCCTTACAAAGAGTATAACTCATCACCTGTTAAAAGACCCCCTCGTATTCACCGCAAGTCTGCCGGTAACGCCACTCCAGTAGCAGACGAGAATTTGGAACCGAAGGGGTTAATAAAAAAGAAGCTATTTGCGTCTCCTTGTGCCCCTGACTTGGTTTGTCATTTACCTCCCCAGAGCAATGTCGCTACGGCTTCAGAACTGCCAAGAAATACATTAGGTTCAGAGCTGACTGGGAAGGATGGGACTCATTCTGAGTCAACGTCACATGAACCTATAGACTCGATGTTATCGAGTGAAGCAGCGGTGAAAGAGGTAGGTTCTGCCCTGGCAGTGCTGTCAGCAGTCAGACAATCTTCTGATTTGCTCACTTAGAAATAACTGCACTATTGTACTCTATTGCCTATAAGGTTGTTAGAAGTTTCATTTTTTTATAATGACTAATATGAAGTCAAACGTATATTCAGCTTTTTTCCATTCCCATTAATTTATCTAATCAATGAGGTGATAACTTAGCTTTATTGAATTTTGGCAAATAGTTAAAAGCATCTATATACCCTACAGGATGAATTTATTCGCGGAGTTATATTTCGTGAAAATTGTCTTTTCATGCATATTCGCGGATGAATTTATTCGCGGCTGAAAACTGCCACTCTCTAGGAAAAGTTAACTCTATTGCGGCTAGTGATAGAGTTATTCCTACGCATGCGCACACCACGTGTTCCGGTTTATATTTAGCTTACAACTGCGAGGCGATCATGCTAAGCTACGGTAAACAATTTTTGCTGCGCCCAGAAGTTTTCACGAATATTCATCGCTTTGAAGGCCTTTGATAAGCCAACAACTTGTGGTAAGTAATGAGTTTTTCACATTTACTAAATTAGTTGAATTTTACTTTGGTTCTTCGGTAAAACGCAATACTTATTTTTTCCATCCCTACCGCTTCATTATTTGTTTTAGTGTGAGAGAGGGATTTTTTATCATACACCGAAGAACAATGATTGCAAGGGTGGTAGATATCATTCTTAGAAGATCACCAATCATTCAGGGAGGTCTGGAAATTGAGGTTGAAGTGACCGCAGATACTTACGAGGAGAATATATCTGTTTTTAAAAAAGGAACAAAAACGCCTTTGCGAGCACAAGTCTTTGGCCAACCGGCAGAGCTTTGCAATAGTAAGCCACGAGGAGAGCTCTGATGATAACTTCCTTACCAGCCATGTAGTAGCAAAAGAATCGCCTTCAACATCTACCCAAGACAGTGACAGAGCTGCTATTACCAAACTAACTAGTCAGAAAGCACCATTACACGCTAGTATTCACATATCAAGAGTACCAATTTAATTTTATTGCTAGACAACCGCCATATGGACTAAACTGTTTATATTTACTCCATTCATCATTTGTAAAATTTTATTTGTATTTGAAATATTTTATTTGTACACTCAAGTTTGTAATAAATTATAATATATCTATACATGAAATAAAATATATAATTTAATCTTGTTTGCTGCAGCGATATCAAGGAGTTGTTGTCAATGAAGGGGTCTAGGTTGACTGGTTGCTTCTCTGCCAATATTCCTGCCTTGATGAATATTACTACTTGTCTCCAATTTTCGTAATCGGAGTAGGTTGTTTCATTCTCAATCTGCAGTAAACACAAAAAAGAAAAAATATTAACGAGTGTTAAGTACGTACAAAAACAATAGCTGAAGTATTTAATGAAAGCGATAAGTTTTTAAACAAAAGAATTAACTAATGCAGTTGATTATGGAAAAACGTATCTGCACTGCAAATCAAATACATACCATAATGTCCAGATCATGATCGTCCTCGACTTCCGTATTAGAGATTGATGGAGTTGATTTTAATGTAAAAAGACTAGGAGAGCTTTTTTGCGACGCTGAAGCCATGCCGAATAACTTGTGAAAACCTTGAATAATTTTGTAAAATGTGACGCAATGGCAATAAAGCTCGAAGCCTGGCGATGATTTTAAAGAAGTTTTGGAACTCGGCTACGTTTAGTACTTCTGCCTAGCGGCTATTTTCGCGACGACGCCATTCTGCATATCTTGTGACAACCTCGAATAATTTTGTAAATAAATGTGATGCATTGGCAATGGTGTTAGCTCAAAGCTCAGGCAATGATTTTAAAAATGTTTTGGAACTCAATTACGTTTAGTATTTATATTAAAAACTAGGCTAGCGACTAGTTTTCAATTTGATGCAGTAGTTATTCTCTCTTGTGATTAAAAATAGATCTAATTATTCACGGAATTTAATAATTCGCGGGATTGACTGTTCACGAAATCGCGAACTTTTATGACCAACGAATATTTTCATCCTGTAGGGTATATATTTCTCGAAATTTGTCATAGATATACGGCTATAGATCTTAAAATCTTGGAATAAATATTCCGTACTGAAGAAGATTCGATCTCGGACCCTGCCGGTTTCACCAGTCTGACACCTTACCCACTAGACTACAGAAATTGAATTGCTAGCTTGCCAATATAAGACATTATATGAGAGCAAATACAGTCATACTTCAACTTACGAGCTTAATGCGTTCCGAGACTGAGCTCGTATGTCAATTTACTCGCATGATGGTGCAATTTATTTATATATAGAACAATTAAATATATATTTATTGGTTTCCATACTCTGTAAAATGCAAATAAAACACTCAAAACAAGATATTGTAACAGAAAGAACATGTTGGTTATTGTCCTAACTTACCATTTGCTTTCAAAAAGCAACAAATAAAAAATAATGCAAGGAAATGTGTTAAATTAAAATGTAAAATTAAATACATACAATAGCAGCTAACGCTAGCATTTGCCAGGGAGGGAGATATAAGTTATCCTTCATTACAACAGTTGACTTTGATAAATTTTGATTTTATCAGTCTTAAAAGACAAACTTAGAAGCAAATCTAAAAGCAAACTTTTATTTTTAACTTAACATAATTAAAATTTCTTTGGCGTTCATAGTTTGAAGTTTCTCGCTAGTTAGCTAATTTTTCCTTTGTTTCGCTTTCACGGCTAGCCGGCCATTTTAAGATGAACCTATCTAAGGACATTTGCCTTTGTCGCCCTTTCAACATGTCGCGATTAGGACGAACACAGGTGTCGTCACAAAGGGTTAATGCACGACCACTAGCCAACTTGTCCGAATGTCTATTTTTATAGTTTTGATAGATAGCAACGACCTTTTCAAATAGCGTCGTTTCAGTTACGCTGTCACCGGCCAATTGTTTATTTTATATCCAATGCCTGAGCGGTCTCTCCATCAGCGGTAGTGAAGATCGCCGCGCCGTTTAGAAACTACTGTTAGTACTTTTGCGAGCTAAATGCCCTGAATATAATCCTTCTGTTTGATAATTGTGGATGTATTTCTGTCAAATTGCTGAGCTAGCTCAATCATGCATACACATTTCGCATATTTTTCAATAATTTTCCGTTTAATATCAATTGTTATCATTTGCTTTTTCTTTGCATTATTTTTCATTTTACTGGCAAACTTTCGGTCTACGCACAGTACTTTTAATTCACATAATTCTGCACTGAAAAGCGTGCACAAAAACACGGTACAAAAGTATAACCTGTGCAGTTGAAAAATACAGATTGATGCTGTTCTCATAAAACACCTCCGGCATACTTGGCAACTGACTCACGTGTTAGCGCTAAAACTTGCTTAAAAGCTGGCTCGTATCTCAAGTTTCTTGTACGTTGGAGCACTCGCAAGTTGAAGTATTACTGTACCTAACTGCTTTGCGTATGACGCGGATCATACCTAGCATAACGTCATGAGAAGCTGTTCGCTCACATTATTAAATTGGCTAATAGCAAGCAACTCTCACTACTTCTCGTTGTTTATAAGACAAAACACTTTTCTCATAATATGTAGTTTGAAAGTTAGAATGGCAAATGTTGTTATATAGGTAAAATACAAATCAATTTTCTGTCCAAAGACTTTTCTATTACTCGGGCAACGCCGGGTGGCACAGCTAGTTTTGTTATAAGATGACAATTCCTTCAAGCCAACACTTGTTGATATACCGATGAGAGGGTAATTCAAGATACCAGAATTGGTATTTTGAATTTACTTTGAACAAGAGCCGTGTCCGTTCTCACTCCAAAGCCAGGGTTGATGGTTAGGAAAAAAGATTGTGTCATACCAGTTTCGAAACCGAGGTTTTCAAAATGGTAGATCAACAACTACACCACTGGCATATCTGAAAAGTATTACATAAGGTCAATATATTTGACAATCTCTCGGCGCACACTAGACTACTAGTGTACTAGTGTACTAGTGGATATAAAATGGTACAGCTTGGAACTTAACATTTCTACCTGTACTCCTAAAGAAAGGACAAAAGATGCCTTCTGAGCTCAAACTGTTGATTACATAGCATCTGATCTATTCATAATGATGACTAAGATGCTAGATGAATTGCAGAAAGCGAGGCATTGCTTTGATAACCATAGTCATAACATACAGGATCTATAGCTGGTTCGCTTGCCTCCAAATCGCTGCGGCCTGATAATTCACTCGGCACCTCGAAATACTTCTCAGTGAGATTAGGCATGTTCCAGCAGAATCACCTGTCATACAAACGAGGAAATGATGGCTCTTCAATATAAACATGCTCAGTTTGAGAGGTTTAGGCTGAAAAATATGGATTACAACTATGCTTTGGCTGGGCCGAGTTTATTGTGAAACCAGGTTCTACATTTAACCTCGGTAGAATGTGCATTGGTTAATTATTGTATACATAGTTTGCTCAGGATTTAGTTGGGTCTTTTTAGTTTTGTTCTATGTAAATTATTTTAAAAACAAAAGAATCCTTTGATTTATAATTTTTATTTTGGTAATCTTTTTCTTTTTTTGACAATAAACTGGTACTTAGCGATGTTTTGATGTCTACAGTGTTCAGTAACTGACAAATATGTTGTTTTTAACTTGAAATACTTATTAAAAAATTGACTATATATTTGGGCCATTTTAGAATCCTAATTAGTAATTGGAAGTATATCGCATCGACACTAGTTACAGTGTGTTGGTGTTTGTTTGGAGTCGATATACAGCCAGTGGAAAGCTTTATTGACCATTTTACAGCCTACTCAACACTTCATTGGCCATTATACAGCCAGCTCAACATTTCATTGACCATTTTACAACCAGCTCAACACTACTTTAGCCAATAAGCATCTAGCCCAATGCTACATTGGCTAATATACAGCCAGCTCAACATTTCATTGGCGGATATAGAGCCAGCTCAACACTTCATTGGCCAATATACAGCCAGCTTAACATTTCATTGGCGGATATAAAGCCAGCTCAACACTTCATTGGCCAATATACAGCCAGCTCAGGCATCATTACATCAGTGATTCAGTCTAAAAGAAATGGTGACAAACCACAGAAGAATAATAAATTTCAATGGTAGGTCTTACACAATAGTTGATAATTGTAGCCTCAGATCCTGCACACCCCAGTGAAAAACAAGGAATGCAAATGCGGAGCTCATTCTCCACAAAAGATTCGCCGGTCCCCTAGAAGCTGCTCGCTATCTCATAGTCAAAATAACCAGATTACCAGAGGAAACTCTTCAACTCAGGTGTGACCTTCACCCCTCTCTTGCATTTTCACAACCTGACAAGTATACATGACAGTTTTTACTCTAATTAAATGCATGCGGTGAACCATACTTTGAATTTAATGGGTCAACCGCTTCTTTTTGAATGGCTATAGTGCACCTTCTAATCATATTTCAGGGGTGTGGAGAGAAACTGACGCCTCGGAAGTTGTCTCCGTCAACCAACAGACTCCTATCTCTGTCGACAAAGAGAGGAAGTGACACAATGTCTCAAGGTAGGAAGACAGCTAGGTTCCATTCTCTACCCCTCTGAAGATCACATCACATTCTATTAGATTCTACCGGAAAGTATATATATTTTTTATCGTTTGAGATTTTGTTTCTTGTTTGAGGTGATCTGGCTGGCAGTATGTTTTAAGATTTAAATCGACAAAACTTGACCGCAGTTAAAATGCTCGAGAAAAAAAGATATGTCAGACTTTCCCCAAAATGACATCAAAAAATTGTCACTTTTCTGTTTTTCCTGTCGGCCAATCAGCATAGAGAACACATATGTTTACACAACATTTAGAGCAAAATAATGTGACAATTTCTAACCAACCTATCTTTAAATCTTTTTAGACATCTATAGGAATGTATCTGAGGCTATATTTGATGTTTTATTCCAACAACCAAATGCAAATGGGCAAATGCAAAATAAAATGTCATTAGAGACTCGTAATACTGTAACTTGAACGCAATAGTCGATGCCAATAACGAGAGAGAGAGAAACAGGAAACTTAACTTTTGACATCATTTTCGCAAAGATCTGGGCGCATTCTCTTCTGAGTATTTAACCACGATCAAGTTTTATCGATTTTAATCTTGGAACACCCTGTTAATCAGATCGCCTCAAACAACAACCAAAGTCTCAAAGAATAGAAAAATATCTATACTTTCAGATGAAATCTACTAGAACTTGATGTGATCACATCTTTAATGATACGTCATGTTGAAACTATTGGGAATACCATGTATCTTGCAAGGTGAACCCAAACTAACAATATTTGTAAGTCCTAATGCTATCCTATATCATAAAAATACAAAATATTTCATCTAAGAGTTGACCTGTGGTTCATTTTATAAAACAAAAATCCTTTATTAATTTGTTGTTCTGCTATATTGAAGCTGCATCTTACAAATATAAGTCCACAGGATCATCATGTTGTCCTTCCAAAATTGTTATTATGATACATCGAAAGAGGGGAACCATTTTCCATTTGTTTCGTTTATCACTAAATGTTTTCCTATTTCATAATATTGAAATAACATTTGCTTGAATAATCAAAGCTGTGTTCCTTTGTAATACAAAGGTACAAAAGCAATCCATCTTTGTTATTCTTCAACATACTTTCTGCCAACTTTTATATTTGCTGTATTTTCACGGACCATTGCATTACTAAAAGCTCATAGTATATTGATGCACTTGTACAAGGTATTCCTTTTATTCGGAATAAGGTAAACGAGGCATTTTTTTTACAAGGGTAGCCCGAGTGCCAAGAGTTACGTCAAAGCAAACAAACACGGTTTGTCAAGATGCCAATGTCATTTGAAGTACATTTTGAGCAGCTAGATTCATTAAACATGTGGTCAGTCACGGATGTCAGGTATTGGCAGCATAACCAATCTTCTGTGTTTGCTGACACACGGCTTTTTCCTTGTGGTTTTCGTCAGGTAGAACCGCTTTTTGTGGCGTTTAAAGTATTGATTTTGCGATTTTAGCGAATTCATTGGCTAATGCTTTCATAAATACAGTAATCCATCATTTTTTCATAAATACAATAGTCCGTCCTTTTTTGTAGTTAATCGGATCAGCAAAAAGTGAAAGTCCACGAAATAGAAACTAATAAACTCGTATCTAATAAAGTTACTATTTCATAAGCAATTTCCTTTTTTATTAGGTTTATTAGACAATTTAGAGGGTCAAGGGCATTTAAAAGGCGTGATGAAGGGTTGGTTTTTTGTTTGTTTGCTTTATTTCATCAATAATATATGAATATATACAAAATTAATTAAAACTAGACAACGAGCGTTCAGAGAAGGTGATGATGAGGCCACGTGCGCGATAGCAAAAGCTAATATTTAGTGCGGACCTAGGTGGCAGATTACAGGCAAAAATTAATTAGGCATTATAGTTAAAAAAATTATCTCGATAGCCATGCTCTTAAGCTCCTCATAAAACCTAATGTGTTTTGTATACTGCGAATAGAAATAGGCAGTGTTCCATAAAACAGCTTCTTGATAAATTGGTCTTTTGTGACCAGCAGCGGAAGATGCTTGCTGATGTCACAAACACTTTGCACTTTTACACTTTACAAAACTTAATAGGAAAAATACGAACCATGACAACTGTTATCATAATGATGCTCGCAGAGTGATCTCACTGGGCCAGAGTATGAGAGTGATTCATATATTTTAGTTTTATAAATTTTGATTTATTTTTTAATGACTTAGTTTTTAGGGATTTTTTTACCTAGTGAAGTATTGAAGCCGCGAAAGCCGATCCGCAAAGCAGCGAGGTAACACTGTACTTACACGTTCAAATCATCTTTCTATTTATGACACGAGTCAGACAAGTTGAGAAATATAGTTAATGTATTATCTTCTCTGAAGGAATACGAAATAATCTTCAGAGCTTGGAGCCTCAGCGCCTGTTGGGATCAATCCCTATGATTTATTATAATTGTGCGCAATCAATCTTTCTCAATCTTTTGAAATTAACGAAACTAACTTTGCCTGTTAATCCCTGATCCTATGGTTTATCGACTTCCTTCATTACCTTTCTAATCGATTGTAAGTGTATCTACGGTATATGTTAGCAGTGTTACCTGTAGTTAGTAATAGCAAATGGTGAGCTTTCATTGTTCTTAATAATTAGGATTTTACTAAAAGAGTTAAGAGTGTCCAAGTTTTTTATAAGCATTCTATAACAATATTATATTATTATTACTATTATATTACAACAGTAAGTCTGGTGATATATAACAATATTGTATTATTATTACTATTATATTACAACAGTAATTCTGGTGATGCTCGTTTAAATTTACACACTTCAACTTGTTATACTAACTTCAGTTTATTTTATTTTATCTATTTATTTGGTTGCATGCACCTATTTAATTTTATATGGTCGCTCTCCTTCTTTGGTCAGAACCATTTTACATACAACACTTAGTAATATACACTCACTTGCTTGTATGCACAACTAGCAGTAAGTCTGGTGATGCCAGGGATTTATTTTATTTCTAATAAGATAGTCTGCAGGTGGGTGTTTGAGTGGCTGGTTTTTAGAAACCACGCGGAGTTTCGAAACCAAGTATTTAGAGACTTGGCTGAAGGCAAAAAGCGTATGTGTGTGAGTTTGGATGTAATTGACTGAAATGTAAGTAAATGTCTAGTGTTTACAGTAGACTAACAGACACAATAACAAAGGGGGATACTGTTAATATAGATGTTAACTCAACCTTATCTGTAATATAGGCCTATTTTAGGGTATACAAACAAGGACTGTGTCATACAAGCAACTTGCTAGCTGCTTGCCTATAGTACAATTGGCTGTAAAATATGTTATAAAAAAGTTGGAAATGAAAGGATTAAACAAATAAATAAAATATTTATTATTATAAAATTATTTGGTGAAATCTTTTGCTGCCAACTTTTATATGTCATATTTAACAGCCAGTCGCCCTGTCTTAAGGTTGAAATTTTGTATGCATGACTAAACATAATTGTGTTCTATTTAAAATTCTATGGGAAGGATTGAAAAGCAATACAGTAGATGCTTCTATAACGTATACCTCCTATAACGTAAATTCCACATAGCATTTACGTTCTAGGAGCATCTACTGTATATCTTTATCAATAAAGTTAATTGCATTCCGTACATTGAAAATGAAATGAGTATTCAGGATTGAAATGAAAACAGTTACGGTCAATTATGTGAATATTATTTTAATATTTTGATTCACAAAAACATTTGTCAATAAAACGTTAAACAATATTTTTTAAATAAGTTTATTGCTGCTTTTACATTAGTAAAATAATCCTTATAAACAGTGACAGGTAATGTAGTTGTCAACAGCTAATTTGAGTAAGCTAGTATTCGTATTGCTAAACTTACTAATAAGAACCGTGAGAGCAAGCTTTAGTCACGCTGCTCGTAACGCAGAGTCGTAACCCAGATAACGACTCATATTGCCCAATGAATCCGTTGCATTCTGTGTAGCTTAATGGGTTAGTTTGTCGCCTTGTGAATGGAAGGTTCCGAGATCAAATCTTCTGCGATACGGATTTTTTATTGCTAGGTTTTAATCGCTGTAGCCGGACAGACGGCAACAAACTGAGATTTATATAAATTTAATTCATGTGTAGGGTGAATAAAATAATTGCTAAATTATTGTAATTTTAGAATTGAGCTCTAACTGGGTGCTTTATCCACACTCGGGTAGTCCAATGATCTCTAATCAATTGCTTCATGTGGCTTTTAAAGAAGCTAACGTCTGTTTAGGTGATTTATTTAATAGATTTTCCCACCACAATTTCGATATCTTTAAAAACATCTCCACAAGTTGAGTGCAATCACGAAAGTGAATCATTTTGAGGTACTATTTTCCCCAAAAGAGCTAATCTAGCGAAAAAAGTAAATTAACTGCCTATCATAATCCCATCCAGCTTATAGTTCTATTCTAAATTTCTAACACATGATGTGGCTGGTCACACATCGGAGCAGGGTTTGTTATACACGAAATTTTCCATATAGCGATAGTGTACTGACACCTGGGTGCGCCTGTGCCAAAACGTTAGGCCAAACCGCGCCGACAAGCAGATTATTTCCATTGGGCGCTCTATAGAACGATGGTTGCGCGATGCCTTATGTCAATGTTGTTTCCGCATTTGAAGCTACAGCAAAGCAAGACCTATGCGCGCGCACAAGTGGGACATGCTTCCATGGTGCATCTCATGGGTGTGTCACTTCCAAACAGCACCACTGAATCACGACCGTATGAGAGCGATGTGGCTGTTTCCAGGATGACATTGCATCACCATAGGGGGTTTGTCATTACATTATCGCTGTATGGAGGTTTAGTAATGATGTCACTGGTTTGCAGGATACCAGAGTGCAGGATAAAACTAGGCAAAAATCAATACATTGTATCTTTATAAAACTGAGCTTGGTGTTAGTGAGACAAGTACAAAAAAATATTATCTACTTTAATAATGCAAATGCTTTTTAAATAGCATTCATCGTTAGTGCAGAAGAGGGTATGTTGCAATGATGTAAAGACGGTCTGTTTATAATTTTTTCACAAAAAACAATAATAGTTATAACTTTTTACTATAGAGAGTTTTAATATAGACAGAAATTTTACGGATTTTGTTGCAAAAGCAAATCTTACTACTAACATAATTATGGGTGTGGTGTAATGTAAGCTAATCTATCAGGCTAACATATTACCAGTGAGTTTAAGGTTGCTATGCGCCACTACCCAGAATTACTAGGAATCTTACACAAAGTATCTCAATACTGAAATATTTTAAAAGTCTGCATAGTTTGTACCACTCCATTTTTAATTTTGTTTAATTGCAAAAGCAGTCTGTGAAAAATCTATTGTTTTTAGCTGCGTGAAAAATATTAATACAGCTAAATTCTTTCAAGGTGCGATGCACACTTGAGGGGTGATCACACGAGAGCCGAAACGAACTAAACGACGCAAAACGACGTCGCTGTCAGTTGTAAACTGTTCTGCCGAAGACATTTCTGGCCGAAACGAACCATTTCGGTCCTGCTCGAAATTTCGTAGCCAAACCCTTGCTCATATTGGCTGGTTAAAATTTTAGTGAGCACGCGTCACATTTCTCCTTACGTGTGTGCGTGCGTGTGTAAAGTTAAAAAAAGAAATGGGACGATCTTTTTATTTCGTTAAATAAACAACATGAAGCAATTTTCGATAAGGCTCATCCGGACTTGTGATTGTGTTGCATAAATGTAAGATGTTGCACTTAAGTTTTGCATTAATGTAAGATAATGGTTGTGGTTTTCTTTCGTATAGAATATAAGTAATGTGTCATACTCATCCTGATGAAAAACCGTTGACTGATTTATTTATGTAAAACCACAGTACTATGATAAAGACTGTTTTTGTTTGTTATGTACTCAGCATAGAAAAACATTCATATGTTAACAAAAAATATAATTTTCTTGATGGGAAGGGTTGCCAAAATCATTGTGATTTATTTTGAGCAGCTGAACGATCTTCTGATAAATATGCTGCGTAATTATAATTAGTAATTGTTCCTCAAAGTTTTTTGTTTACAATAGAAATATTTAGCTCAAATACATAAAAACTACCAATGGAACAGTGTCCTGTCTCCATGCGTATGGTATCTAGGAAGCGAAGTGACTTCGGATGCCGTGTGACATGTGGCTTAGTCGAGCTGAAGTAAAACAACCTCCAAACCAAACCTAAGTCGGTTCGGCCATCATGTTACCACGACTTTATGCTGTTGAAAAATATAACGAGCCCCTATTGCATAGAATGTTTCAATGCTCTATTGCTGTTGGTTTGTATGTTTCTGAACTTGCGCTGACAGCTACATCACAGATAATTTTTTGCCATCATCCGTTGATGGTCTAAAAAGCTCTATGTCTACTCTCTAGCTGATTAAGTTTGGCATTATTTTTGAACAATGACCTTACATGTATGTTCACAATGGACTTACATGTATGTTCACAATGGACTTACTTGTATGTTCACGATGGCCTTACATCTATGTTCACGATGGACTTACATGTATGTTCACAATGGACTTATATGTATGTTCACGATGGCCTTACACGTATGTTCATGATGGACTTACATGTATGTTCACAATGGACTTACATCTATGTTCACAGCGGACTTACATGTATGTTTACAATGTACTTACATGTATGTTCAATTCCATAGGAACCTTTATATCGTTTCAGGCACATAACTCAAACATAAGCATATATTAATTTTTGAAAAATAAGTTTTCGTGAAAAGGTTTAAAAAATGAAACCAGCATGTCTTTTCGGCGTGATGAATAGAAACACCTCTCAGAGATTTTTTTGTCTACAACTAATATTTCTTGTCGGTAAGTGCAACAAAATTTTATGCAAGATAATTGTAGTTGAATCTTTATATTATATATATAATATAATATATATGTAATATAAATATATATATAATATATATAATATTATATATTATATCTATTACCAGGTAAGAAAATATTGTCATTGTGTATCAGTCAATTCTGTTTGCAGCAAGATCTTGCAGCAGATTGGCTGTTCTATATGCAGCTTTACAGCAACTGTTTGGCTTAAAATGATGAAATTATGGAAAGATTGCATCGTTATTCTCCATTTGTCCTTGCGAACACAGTTTTGATTTACATCCTTCCTACAATATGTTAAACATGAATATATATTTTATCATAAAAACTGTGTGCCTAAAATCACAACCAAGATTATTCAGTTACTCTTTTCATGAATTTCAGTTTTTGCTGTTATTAAGAAAATTTTGAAAACAAGGCAGGCTGTAGTTTGTTAGTTTTTTCTTTATCACCATATGCAGAGATTTTTGTCGAAAGATTTTAGTGAATTCCAAAAAAATGAGTGTATATATATATTTGTTAGAAATAAAGCATTGGTGCTAAAAAAAACTTGGTGAAAAGGAAAGTATTTTATTAATCGTGTAGATATAGACTAAAAGCAATTTTTTTGCATGTTTGGGTAGTTTTGAAACGATTCCCATTTTTTACTTCTATTAGTGAACAGCAAAGTGTCATAATCCAACGGATTTGGCATAAACCTATGCTTCTGCCAAGCATAAGCATAAACTATGCTTATGCTTGGCTTCCAAGTATCATGCATGTATGTATGCATCATGTATGTATATCTATCGCATGTAGTCTACCACTTGTATGTACATCTATCGCATGTAGTCTACCACTTGTGTGTACATCTATCGCATGTAGTCTACCACTTGTATGTACATCTATCCATGTAGTCTATCACTTGTATGTACATCTATCACATGTAGTCTACCACTTGTATGTACATCTATCGCGTGTAGTCTACCACTTGTATGTACATCTATCGCATGTAGTCTATCACTTGTATGTACATCTATCGCATGTAGTCTATCACTTGTGTGTACATCTATCGCATGTAGTTTACCACTTGTATGTACATCTATCGCGTGTAGTCTACCACTTGTATGTACATCTATCGCATGTAGTCTACCACTTGTATGTATATCTATCGCGTGTAGTCTACCACTTGTATGTACATCTATCGCATGTAGTCTACCACTTGTATGTACATCTATCGCGTGTAGTCTACCACTTGTATGTACATCTATCGCGTGTAGTCTATCACTTGTATGTACATCTATCACGTGTAGTCTATCACTTGTATGTACATCTATCGCGTGTAGTCTACCACTTGTATGTACATCTATCGCGTGTAGTCTACCACTTGTATGTACATCTATCGCGTGTAGTCTACCACTTGTATGTACATCTATCGCGTGTAGTCTACCACTTGTATGTACATCTATCGCATGTAGTCTATCACTGGTGTGTACATCTATCGCATGTAGTCTACCACTTGTATGTACATCTATCGCGTGTAGTCTGCCACTTGTATGTACATCTATCGCGTGTAGTCTACCACTTGTATGTACATCTATCGCGTGTAGTCTACCACTTGTATGCACATCTATCGCGTGTAGTCTATCACTTGTGTGTACATCTATCGCATGTAGTCTACCACTTGTATGTACATCTATCGCGTGTAGTCTGCCACTTGTATGTACATCTATCGCGTGTAGTCTACCACTTGTATGCACATCTATCGCGTGTAGTCTATCACTTGTATGTACATCTATCGCGTGTAGTCTATCACTTGTGTACAGGCGTCTGAGACGAAAACCTATTGAGTGTTAAGTTTCTTGATTTCGATTGGTTGTAACATTCAATAGATGTGCAGCCATAAAACAGTCAATTATATAAATTATAAAGCTATGAAACAATAATCAGATGATAAATAGAAATAATATGAGCTAACTTTGCATACCTGACTTAATGAGGCAGTAATGCTCCTATACATAACGCTGCCATTGCCTGTCTAGTTCCGAGCAAAATTCCATATTGCTATCTATTACATTAATCTACCAATAATGTTCATCTGGCATGATTGATTGCAGGGTTAGTAGAGGGGCATTCAGATTTTCTTTTAATATTCTAGAGGGGTACTTCTGACAACAAATTAAAACAGTGTCTATCATTAAATGGTTACGCACTGATCATTAGTTTAGTCCTGCACTTAATAATAATCGTAGAGTTATCCTCTATATGCCGCTTTTATGACACTGTGACTACTCTATTGATGACCCGCTAAGGTAACCAATAAAATATTTTTAGTTGAGCGTCTGTTGTAAGGCAAGTAGTCAGTTATTGTAGCCTTAAAACCATTAAAATATTTGCAAGGATCTCAGGCTCTCAAGCCACTACTTTCAGCTATATATTGCCATGCATAGGCTTGCGCCGCTTATCAACTTAACCCAACTCCATTATTTAGTGCCCTCCTTTGCCCTAATCAACGCTAAAACTACCGTTATTCTCGTAACATTTTCAAGGGTAATCAATCGGAATTCGAACACCACGTGTTCACCTTAAGGAGTCAAAAAGAAATCTGAGTTAGAAGTTCGATATTCGGTATATCTTATTCTGAACACACTCATTCATCATCAGGACACTTTTGAGTAACCTGCGTGTAGGAGTGTGCGTATCGGGTACCTGTATATGTGGTATTCAAGTTCTGATCACTACTTTTTCTAATAGTACGACAACAATTATTTATAGTAATTTTGGCCTTGGCTGAGGACGAGAAGGTACACGGTAATTGGGTCAGATAGAAATCCTTTGTGGAATAGCTGCATGCCTGCTGAAGCATCATTGAAAGCCATTGCCAAGATCTTTGTTTTTTTAATGGTTGCAAGTTCCGATAACCGAGTTAATGTCATATAACAAATGCTAAATGCTAAAAAAAATTTTATTCTAGCAGCTGATAGAAACATTTTTTATTCAATTAAGACTAAAAATGTTTTATTTCAATAAATGCTGAAAAATTTTTGTTCAATTTGTCTCTGGGTATTTTTCTAATCGATGAGGCAAATAGACTATCACTTCGATCAAGTACAACTGAAGGTGGCATTTAGAAGATAAGTTGGTGAATAGAGCTAAAAGTGTGCCCATCTAGTAAATATCAGTATTCCATGATAAATATTGTTAGACATCTCGTTATGGTGTACACATGTGGAATCCAAGAACACCATACATTGATATTGCAAGGAAACCTTATGATGATGGTTACATGTATGTTCATCATATGGTATCGAAGATGAAGCCCAGAAGTTGTCCGAGTTGGAACGATGGCAGATTTCCAGCAAGATATGTCTTGGCTGGAGTTTTAAGCGCTCATAGTTTAATCGAGATAAAGGACTCTACATTCACCTTTATTATTCATGAACGATCCAGTAGCACCTTAGTCTAAGTTCTTGAACTCATCATCTAAACTAGCAGGAGATATTGTTCTCAAAACTGCTGAACATATTAACGAGGAACATTTGGTAAAGTGATCATTCGGTAAAGCGATTGGGCGATGGATGCTGATTATTGACTATAATTGACAGAATTGTATACTTACCTGATAGTATCTGAGGAGATATATCAGCTAGTAGAATAACCTTTATAGTGTGTTTGAGACAACAGATGAGCGATATGAATCAAGAGTAAAGTGGAGATACCACCTCCTACACTACAACAATTCACTCACAAATCTCTCTTAGTGATTTTCTAGGACGGGTAGAGCCTAAAGAACTTTCGACTCTCAGATTCAAGATGGAAGCGTAAACTTTGGGACGTTGCATATTTTATTTACAAAATTTATAATTGTCGTTTGCAATCGCTCACTTTGCTTGCTGTTTGTACACTCTCAGATGACTTGTGAATTCCATCCTGGATCCAGTTATTCTGTCATATCAAGGGCAGAGGAGTTTTGACTAGCTTTAGGAATAGCCCTTTTTGGTTTCTCAAATCGATTTTCTTCAAAGATGCTTATACTAGTAGATCACCATTAATTTTATTGCTTACCAGATTCTTTCAAATATTGCTTCTGATCAACTCAGTTCAATTCTACAAGGAAGACTGTGTTTGTATTGTTCCTTGGGCTTTCGTGCCTTTGAAGCATGTTTTTGCCATCTCCCAGCTCTGAATATGTTATTTGTTTAGGTAGGCAAGTATCATTCAGGCATACCATATGTCCAGACTCCTCCGCTGGTTCATCTCTCTCGCCCGATGTCAATAGCGTCAACTGGCTCATAGACGCTGATGTCAATATGTCTCTCTTGTCAATGTTCTGTGTCAATGTCAAAATTCTGATCCTCAAAATTTTTGGAGGTTATGGTTGTAGGTGACCCAAAACTCAGAGCCGTATAGGATAGTCGAAAGAATATCACCATGCACCTTAACTGTCGTGTTTTTGCTTATGTCTTCGCTGTTGATGACTCATCAGTAGGTTTCCACCAGATTTCTCTGCTGCTTGTAATCTTCGGTCATTCTCTGCACTTATGCTGACTTGAGGTAGAGACATAACAGCGAGAGCGTTTGGTATTTAGAGATGAGCCCTCCTTTTTCAACATGTTACCCTCATATTCCTACAGGAACTTTGGCTAAGATTAGTTGAGACTGGAGAATTCTTGAATCCCTAATTTGGTCCATTAGAGGTTTCTAGTTTGTTCCCTTACAACTCAAATGAGAGTGAAGAAATTCTGTGAAAATGGTAAAATTGTTTCCTCTGATGCTGTTGGATTCAGCCAAAGCTAAAATCAATCCATTCACATGGACTTAAAGATTTTGTAGCATATTGAAATTGAGAATAGAAATTATGGTAAAACTATAAATACATGTACCTTTTTTGTATAGAGTTTATCAAAAGCGATTGAACATTTGAGGTACTTATCGATGCACTTTCTATTTTAGAGAACTGGAAAGAAACCCGGTCTTTTTCATCTAATGATGCCTCTTCTAGTGGTGCTGCTAACGTGAAAGAAATGGAGCATCGAGAACAACTACCTCATCTCCAATTTTGGTCCCCCAGTAGGAAGTCGGTGAGTCTGGTTCAAAAATTCACCCCTCAACATCAACGAGTTCAAAAACAATCACCAAAATATTCACCAATGTCGGCTGGAGATCTTCAGAGCCTGCTCAAATCTCCATTTGTGACAGAAGAAGAAACGGAGAGCCTGCAAGGTTGAAAAATGCCATAGGTTTTTAGTATTCCAAGATGTTTTATACAGAATTTCTATATCCTTTCGGGAGTTATCTGTCCTCGAGAATAGGTGTTATTAACTATTAATTTATAGCCTGGTTTTTGTCTTTAGTATGTGATTCATGTATATTTTACCACATCATTACTTTTTTAAATAATAAAGTGATTGAATGGTTGTAGCACTTGTTTGACATTGCCGTTAGCTGGTCTCCTTTTACTGCGGTTTTGTATGCACACAAATACCTCTCTCTCTCTCTCTCTGTTGCATGTGGAAGCAGTACTTCCTTCAAACCATTCCAAATAGATGAAGATGAAAGGATATCAAGGTTAGCTTCATACAGTTGGCAGTATACCAGATTTATCGGATGCATTGGGTTCATTATCCAGCATGCAAAATAATACAGCACATATACAGTGTCAGAATAGTGATGTTTATCACCTTCTTAATAGGAAAGAGTATTACTTAGGGTGGGATTTGAATTGCAGCCAATGGGTTAAAATATTACGTAAACTATGGGAAATTCTATCTCACAATCCAATTCCTTCACATATACAGTATATTAGACAACGAATCCCTCCCCAACCTTTATCACCAATTGCACAACAAGTTAAAGTAGCGGTATGGCTTATCTCTCAAGTACCCACCAAAACTAACTTCAAAAAGTTACACATGTGTACATATCTGTTGATTACTCCGCTAGTGTGTTGAAGAGTGTCCTCCCTCCTTATAAGGGGGCTTGAAATACACTCGACTAAAAACCGCCATTCAGCTTAACTTGGCCGTAAGTTACCATAGCAACTGATTTTCAATTTAGGAAATTGAAGCCTTCAAATAGGACCTGATTCGCGATTTATTTAAGAACATTTTTGAGTTGGAAAACTGTCATGACCAGGAAATAGGGTTACCACAAGAGTGACCATAATAAATGGAAAACTGTCATGACCAGGAAATAGGGTTACCACAAGAGTGACCATAATAAATGGAAAACTGTCATGACCAGGAAATAGGGTTACCACAAGAGTGACCATAATAAATGGAAAACTGTCATGACCAGGAAATAGGGTTACCACAAGAGTGACCATAATAAATGGAAAACTGTCATGACCAGGAAATAGGGTTACCACAAGAGTGACCATAATAAATGGAAAACTGTCATGACCAGGAAATAGGGTTACCACAAGAGTGACCATAATAAATGGAAAACTGTCATGACCAGGAAATAGGGTTACCACAAGAGTGACCATAATAAATGGAAAACTGTTATGACCAGGAAATAGGGTTACCACAAGAGTGACCATAATAAATGGAAAACTGTCATGACCAGGAAATAGGGTTACCACAAGAGTGACCATAATAAATGGAAAACTGTCATGACCAGGAAATAGGGTTACCACAAGAGTGACCATAATAAATGGAAAACTGTCATGACCAGGAAATAGGGTTACCACAAGAGTGACCATAATAAATGGAAAACTTTCATGACCAGGAAATAGGGTTACCACAAGAGTGACCATAATTAAGCGTAAATAATATGTTCTATTTATATGCGTAACTAAAATGCATGAACCAGATGCTGTGCAGTTGTTTGTTCGATAAAGGCATTGCGAGATGAAGGTGTCAATCTATTGTTCTAAAACAAACAATAGCAGAGGAAATGCTAATGCATTATGTGGTGTGCCTCAAAATTCATTATATTTCGCAAATGTTACTTGGATGAGTATAAAAGGCATTCAGTTTTAGTATAAATCAGCCCTAAACATTGTAATTGTTCAGTCTTAATTTAAATGTATTTAATTTAAATGTGTCTAGTAGCTGGTTTTCAAATAACTGCTCTTTTTAAGCGCGCTTGGAGTTGGTTAAGTCATCAATATATATATAAACTGGTAAATGGTACTCATGAAATATATATAAGTTTTATATATATAAAATCAGTAAAACAGACTATAACTTTAGATAAAACACTTCATTACTAATAGTAATGAATGGATGCTACGTTTTTATTCATATACAGTGAAACTCGGATAACTCACTCTCGGATATTTCGAACACATGGTTAACTCGAACGGATTTGTTTGGTTCGTTCCTACGCAATGATAAATTGCTTTAGATAACTCGACCTTAACTTCTTAACTCGAACAGTTTTTTTGCCCAACGGCTACCGAGACGGTTGTTATCACTTTAAAATATCACTTTATTCTAAGCCATAGAGATAAACAACAACTTTTAGTAGTTCTTAGGCGTCATTATTACCACTATCGGCAAAATATTTTCGTTAACGACTTTTCTAAAGGTTTGCAAAAAATCAAATTTTACCAAACATCTGCTTGGGGATAGCCCTCCGCAAGCAAGGAGAACCGAGGTAACCTTCAGATAAACTTTAAGAAAAATCGGCAAAACTGGTTTTTGTTAAAACACTCAAAAGAAAAATATGTCTTTTTTTCTGAGAGTTTCAACCGCGATCAGGTTTTGCCTATTCTAATCTGAAAACGTCCTGGCAGTCACATCACCTAAAACAAACAAACGAATCTCAAGTAATAAAAGGAAAATATTTACACTTTCAAAATTGTTAAAACATTACATGAGAGGTCCCTTAACTTGCAACAAGCAATCATTGCTTTTAATTTATATATAGTTTGTATATGTACTGATAAATACAATAATACATGCACTTGTGACAGTGTTCTCATAACTTGAACACTCTGATAACTCGAACACCTTCTTTGGAACTCTTCCTTTGAACTTCCATAAAACATTCATCACTCATTAGCTAATTTTTCTAGATATATCCAGCAAGTTCCAAATCATTCTCCTTACAAAGAAATATATCAACAACTTGTGGATTTTAAAGGAGACAAAGCTGATTATACTAAAAATTTTGTTTTGCTTGGATTGTTTCCGCTTTTTTATCGTTACCCACTTAGTGATTTAGATAACCTCTCGAGTGCAAGAAGTGGAAGGATGGGTCCTTAGGTCTCATGTTTGCTGTAACAAACTAGTAAGGTGCACACCTTTTACTGAACAAAAATCTGATAAGCTAAACATTTTAGATTGTGGTTTCATTGTTGCTACGTCTTGGCTGCCATTTGTTGGTGTTTGGTAATTTCAATAAAGCAGTGTTTTGATTATACATATACAATGGCCCATCAATCATCTATCGGATATGCTTCACGGAATTTTGAAGATCTCTTCTGATTCACTCATGGCAGTCCTGTTTGAGAAGGGGTTGATTCACTCCTGGTGTTCTCCTTCAAGACTGCTAGTTGGTTTTATACTAAACCAAATATAGTTTTAACTTGGACTTATTTACTAAAAGTTTTGGAGCTGCACCAAGAAATTTTTGATCATCTTATAATTAGAACGATCTTGCCAGACCTATGCAATGAATAAAAGTTTATTCTCTCAAAAATTGGCGTAAAGCTAAAATCTGGTTTACGCTATATCGCCGTAGGTCCACATTTTCCTTTTGGCGTTCATCGTCGGTCAAACCGATGGCATCGACGAAGCAACGCGACTATGCCAGGAAAGTTTGCAGCTGTCAAGCTTTTTCGATATATCGCCGAACATCGGATGACCGCCTTTCAAATCGCGGTCACCGGTAGCGTGATTTATTTATTTCTGTTTATGACCGTTGTTGCGGGACTAGTTTTTGATTTCAGTCATGCGAAAACGAAGAGGTTTCTTCGCAAAATTTCAAAAAGAAAAATGAGAACACTATGTCACTGATGCAAACACAGATGGGTTTGTGGTAGTATGAACATCGTTATCATCAACGATCATCGAAATATTGTAGCATCATCGCAGAGGTATGGCAATATAGTGTGAACCAGCCTTTAGAAGCCAACCATTGGTGTACCAGGGCAGAGTGTTATCTATCTTGTCATATGCAGCCACTTGCTGCTTTTCTTTTTGGCCAGATAGAAATATAGGGAAGCCAGAAAGTCTCCAAAGACTTGTGTTTGTTTGATGACGCCTCTAATGGAGAATTAGGACCAATGATTGGAGGCCCTTGGGCTCAATGAACTTTTGGTATTTCGGAATCTAAAGTACTGTGTAAAGTACTTCAACAGACTGTCCTGTATACCCAACCATTGCTTCATAGCTACATCACACAAACAAAAACTGCTGAACACACCAGGCATAAATATCTCGCCCATCCTGTATCTAGAACATCCTTATATCACAAGAATTTATTTTTTGAATATTATTGTGTTATTATGTTTCTATGCGATTTGATTTGCTTTGGTCGGCATTGGCCAGAGAAACAAAGTTCAGTTCAAATAAACTAAAAGAGGTCAGTGCTAAGAACACAGGCTATTATAAATGCACTGTTGATTGATATGCCATTATAAGAGAGCACTCAAACATTCCTCAACTCAAACTACTCAATTGAAATCTCACTCCTTAGATCATGATCACAAACAAAAATGGCACACAGTTGTCAATAAAACTGCCTCTTAAGCTAAAGAGCAGCAATGTGCAGTACTTTTCCTTTCCTACATTAAGCATTCCCGGCTCTAGGGCAAACAGTAGCTTGCACCAATCTACTCCCTTCAAGTGGGCCATATAGCAACATATCAAGAATCTCCTGATTTCTAGTACCGAGTCACTTGTATTGCCTCATTTTCAGAGCTGTACTATTTCTGAGAGTATTTAGCTTGGGGAACTGTTATCTAGCTTATGAAACTGAGTGGCTTTTCAGAGTTGCAGTTTGTCCAACAACTATGTGACTGCCACCAAAAGCTTATGGTAAATAACATCAGAAGCCACATCAATCTTAGTTTTGACAAAGCTACCTTCAGCACGTCTGTCTGCGATAAGATTTAGAGTGAACCCACGCAAACACTGTTTTAGATCTAAGTTTATATCATATCTTAATTACATTTTTACCAAGTGATATGATTTTTATGGTTTAACATTTTTATTTTATTTATGTATTTTTCAGTCAGCATCAGTTTTTATGAGCATATATACAAACATTTTATTTCTCTTACTGAAACAAAATATACACACACACTTACATTTTACTTACTTATTTACTTACTTAGGGGCATGGATAAATACTAAGAAAAATAGAACACACTTTTATTCTGGTTGGCCGTACACTCCATTATCAATCTATTTTAGAAATTATTCCACCAGTTAATGTATAAAAACCCTTTACCAGCTGAAGAATTTGGCTCGCTAGTTTTAGAGTTCTTACCTATAATATCGGAAAGTAATATTTTGTAGGTTACTCGATCAGATAGCTGCCAAGTCATGTGACCTTCTTTGTTTGGCAGGCTAGGTTCGCTGCATAACTAATTTCATTTTTATTGCGAGAGTGATGGATGGCTCGGTGAAACATCACGTGGTAAAACCATTAGCCTGTTCTATCCGCTACTGGGACATGCTAAACAACAAACATGGTGTGGCCGGCTGGTCTAGCTTGTCGCTGCATATTGCCAGTTGATTTATCGATGATACACGCTTTCATGTTGCTAGCTAAAATATAGATCATATTCTTACGACATCTTCTCATGAATCCTTGCTGTGTCAATCGTAAAATTCTACTAGTTTAAAACCGACGTACCTTTGCAATGTTTCCTTTGTGTGGATGATTTGGAATTGTGCATTCGCTGAGTTACCTGACAATAAGTATTTAGATTAACTTATTAGATTAGATAAGTATTTAGATAAAGATATTTAGATAAATAGATTCTCATTTTGCTGATTAACACAGGTGCTTTGCTAAAAAAGATAGTTCTTCGCCAGAGGTCATAGAGGTGCACTTCTGTCTCGCTCAAGTCGAAATAGGAACGACTGAAGTAAGACAAAGGTTTAACTCGTTCACTACCGCAAGCCGATGTATCGGCTCGGGTTATCTTCTCTTTGTGGCCGGAAACCGTCGATCAATCAGCTTTTAGACAGGGCGTTAGTTTATTTATAATTACTCAGTTTTCACTTCAGATAGACCAATAAGATCTGGTCTACACAAAAATAAGCTTGTTGCTAACGATATAGACCAATCAACAGGCCTCTCACTAGCAGCTCCGATTTTACACTGATTTTCAAACAGAAAGTTTACCACAGAAAAAGCATGGACGAAAAAATGATACCCCGATCGCTTACAGCTGTAGAAGCTTTTAACATTCTCAGCCATCGAGACTCTAGTAACTCTACACCGAAGGATGCTGACTCTTCGAGCAATGAATCTTGCTATGAAATAGCCCAGTGCAGTAATAGTAACAGCAGTACCAGTAGAAATGTTAGCAGTAGGGTGCTGCTGGTAGCAGTAGTACTGCTAGTAGTAGTCGTAGTAGTAATAATTTTTGTCATTTTTAAATGAAGTTAATTTAAGATTTTTTCTATATTCTAATAAAGTATCTTTTTCTCAACAACCTGTTTTTTATATTAACTGGATATCTTCATTCTTTCTCAAGTTAACACAAAATTAGTGACGTTATGTCAAATTGTGTGTGAATAAAAAAAAAATTCGGTCAGAGCTAAAAATAAATCTGGTAGTGAATGAGTTAAGATGAAATAGCTGACATGGCATTTTCTTGCACATTAATCACGTAATGGAAACAGTGATTGTAACAGAATCAACCAAGGTTTAATATAATATCTTAATTTGCACATAATAAATGTGAGTTATATGTTGGTTTGTACAGTTATAGCGAGTAAATCTAGCAACAAAAAATATTCTTTGCACTGGATTGGAACTCTAAACCTCTTGTTCATACATGAGCGGTAGCCACTAAACTACACATGCAAACATTGCATATGATAACTTAATTTATACATATATTTTACAGACTATAGTGAAAATAAACAATAAAATCTCTGACTATGTACAATTGGAATGAAAACAAGAGCCTACCAGGTGGTAGAAAGCAGCTCAGGCCAAAATAATTTATAAATCTTGTGTCACTTGGTGACTAAAAGATAAGAAAGAAAAAACTACTTGAAGCGAAGTGAACGCGAAGCCGCTACCTTAGCCTCCAGGCAGCGCAAGTGTCAAAACTGTTTCCAAGTAGTCGTGATATGTTTAGAGACTATTAACAAACTTGTTGTGGCAAATGTAAACAATGCCCTCAAACAAACCAAACGAAATGATATACACTAAAGTGTATATTAGATATACATTAAAGTGTTCTTAGATTTGTTACAAGGACGCTTGAAGACACATTCTTAGTACAAGCCTCTTCGAGAACTTCTCCATCGACTTTGCGAAATAATTTGGCCAACTAAACAGAAATGAGATCGTAAAGAATTTGTTCTAAAGTGGCATAATGTTTGTTTTGCACGGCTACTGAGCCCGCTGGTATCTCACTCAGCCACAAGCCAAAGCGTTCAGTAAATACATTTAGCTCGATCTAAGCTCCTTTATCTCTTGGGCAATGTTTGATAGTCTCCATTGAGATTTATTTCAAGTTCTGCAGTCCGAGGGTGACCTCAGCATTAGTTTGAGCAAATCGTCTTGCGGACCTCTATTAAAGTAGCGTGGTTTTAATCACGGGCTTTAATACGCTATGGGTCATGAACAGAGAGTCGTTCCTTTTAATTTTGATCTTTTCTGTAGGTCGGCAAAGTCTTCGTAGGTTGGAGCGCACACTAGCTCAGCCCGATTAAATTTTATTTTTCCCATGAAAACAAACTTGTCATTACTGTGCTCCATTTTACAGTGACTCGGCGTGTAGAGTTTTCCTGTATAGTATTTATCAGCTTCTTGATGTTTTTTGAAGTATTTTGAAGACTGTTGCTTGAGCATGTCTATCTTTACTGAGAGTCGATTGGCTGCCGGAGAGGAATCGATTGCTGTCACGTGTCCAATAGCAACTGCAACACAAGTGATGAAACAAATTAAACACACAAAAAAACATTCCTATTACAATTGTTTCATCTTTCACTGTTTTGTTAAAATACTCATAAAATTATAAATTAATTTTTGCCTAAGGAATAATTACCTCAATATAGTAATAGTTAGTCACACAATTGACATGCATCAACTATAATCAAAGATTTTAAAAATTTCAAATTTTGTCGACAAAAAATTTCAAACACATTTGTTATCTTCTAGGCAAAATACCATAAAGGTGATATCATTCTAGTTATGAATAACAATATTTACAGCCGACATCTTGTTTTGAATGGAGCCTAGAGCTATAAGCATTCGGAAACCTTGTTGAAGGTAAGAAGGCCCATTTATGTCAGGGTTAATGAACTTTGACAAGATAACCGCCCAACATTATGTATTTTAGTATTTCATATACCATCTTGAACCAGACTGAGATTTTAACTATCATGACATACCATTCCAATGTAATTACACAGTCATTAAATGAACGACTCATATCTGAAAAGTATTTAATATCGCTGGCCACATAAATCGGATGTGAATTATCTTTTGTATTACGACCCTCACTCTCTCGCTATCCCATTCAGAGTACTGGCACGCCATTTGTGTAAATTAACGTTGATTCGGGACAAATTGGTGGTAATTCTAAGAGTAATTGGCCAGACAGAGCTTGTAGATCAGTCGAGATGCGGCCATCTTTTAGTCTCGAAATATTCCAGATCCAATCATGTCTTACATCATAAGCGGTGTGAACAAACTGCTCTTATATGACAAAACTATTTGAGTGTCACTAACTAAATCCAATTTAAACATGGCCTCCTTGTTTGGTATGACAACATACAAGCACTCCCGGGACTGCTTAGGCTGAATCACTACTATATTGGATAATGCAAGGCAGTGCCCGAAATAAACTGGGCAATTTTTATTCGCTTACTGCTGCGACCTAGTGGCCCAGACCGCCTGAGCTGTAAACAACACGTTGGGGTTCAGTTCCTAAATAAGGCCACTGGTGGTGACAAAAATGGCAACCTTACACTACTCTCTCCAACTGGGTATGCCTCCAGTCATCGAGGTTCTCTTGCCACTAGACTCAGACATGTCCAGCCAAGATCACAGAGACAATGTTTATACAACAATAGCTCTTAAAAATACACACAGTCTCTGCTAGTAGTCAGCTAAGCAGGTATCATATCTTCGTTCAATGTCTGCGTAGCATCTTTGATGTTCGATCAAAGATGTTTCGATGTTTGATGTTGATGAGGAATTGCTTACGCACACATGTACATAACATGAAACACGCAAGTACAAAAGTATGTGGTGAGATCATATCAGTATAGATTGTTATCTTCAACCATTAAAAAATGAAATGTTTAGATTTAACAGAAAACAAACATTATTTTACAGCTGTTTGGTTAACATATTTCAAACCAGGACAAAATGAGGATGAATTTAATATATAATTTATGGCTATCGACTAAATTTATAGTGAGTAATAATGTTGTACATGAGAATATTAGTTTTCCAACTAAGGAGCCATTTAATTTGCGTGCCACTATATTTGTAAAGTAATATATATATAATATATATTTGCTTTTACGAAACAGTTTACTTCCAAAAAGTCTCTCATATACTGACAAGCAGTTCTGTTAAGCAACGATCTTCTCAAAAGAAAAAAACCTCTTTATAATGACTGAAGTCTAGTATAATTAATCATTTCACAATTTGAAAAAACTTCGTAGACTATTTTACATTCTGATAGATAAGTTTATAGCATTCGAGAGAGTTTTTAAAGATCGATGAGTAGACCGCCGTTTGACGCTATCGATCAAGTTAATCTGCTATGTGTAAACTCGGTTTCGTAACACGTGCCTCCCTTGGTATAATGCATCCATAATTGCAAATGCAAGCTAACCACCTATCATAGACCTATAATGACTTGGTACACCCAGCCTTAACTAATAGAAATATATTCTATTTCTTCTGCCAGCTCATCGGACGTCAGGATCTGGCAGCTGGCTCGCCTATAACTAGATCTGCAGAGCAAGCTGCATTCCATTCTAACTGCCATCACAATTCGCTGATCATAAAGTTTTTTTTCATGTTCCTGATTATTGCCGATCAATGCCATCAAAATTCAGACACCTGTTGGAAGTTGCCAAAGGCGGGAGCACCTGTACTAGGCAGTCAAATCAAAATTTCAAAACATAATATAATCATATTTATATTAGCAAACAGTTTTACATCCGCAAGTGTTCTTTGTTGGAAGTGTGGCAGAATGGCCTAACCAGATGTCAGATGCCTCCTAAAACCACAAGTTTCCCACAGTTTTCCACACAGGCCTAAATGTCATTACACAACTTTTCAATGGACTTATACAAAGGGGCTCATTACCTACATTCATACGGGAACCCCGGTGAGACCCCCTCAATTATTATTGTCACCTAGGGTCTAAGCTTTTAATTACCTATTGTTTTTTGTAAGCAAAGAAATGCTCCCTCACAATCTACGCACTAAATGGCTAGTATAATACCTCTTCTATATTGTTTCACTTTCAATGTTGTTACATAGACTTAAAGTATAGTGCAGCTGTGTTGATGTGAGAGATTTACTGCATGGGGTATTATGAACTAATGACACAAAACTTGGTAAATAATATGGTTGACTTTGGAAGGTGAACCAATGTCTTCAGCAGATGCCATAAGACCGAATTCTAAAGCGAAACCGATATCACGATAATGGCCGTCCCTACTAGGTTGAATCGGAAACATTCCTATGCAGTGTTGAACTTGTCAGCGGCATTACAAAGGCACACTTATCACCGTGTGCCATTAGCGAATTGGTTACCTAAATACTTTTTCGTCACGCGTCACCTACGAGGTGGAGTCCTATTCTTTGAATAAGACAGGCACCCCTTTAGTTAAATTTATAACATGGTCATTCAAAACCTTAATCAGTGAAATCTGATGATTACCTTTCGCAAAGTGAATGCATTATGTCCTCAAATCGCTCGCAAAAACTTTTATGCTAGCTCAGCCAATGTCAACAGCTTGGTACAATCAGATTAAAACGAATCAACTATTCAATTTAACCGTGAAGCTTTTGTATTCTTCTCGAAGCCCACGAGTCTCTTTTGTTTGACTGCTTCTCCTTTGAAATCGTCAAACAGCCCTCAGGCGGTGACTAACGGAGGCGGGCATCGGAATTAAAGTCTGTCTGCTTCAACAGATTCTCAATAAGGCTATTTTGGTGTTGTCTAGAACAATACATCAATTCTGTATCAGTCAGCGAGGAACTTATAAACAGTCCGGTTACAAGTGTTGTTATGCCAAACAAACATGTCTTAATAGCGAAATGATAGCGAAAAAATTTGTGACATTTTGCACTTTGCAGCTCCTTCTTGTGAAACACCATTAGATGTTGATAGCCAGTAGAGGACAAGAATGTTTTATGATTGTTTGAACGTAATGGCAGCCGTACGAGCCAATTCAATCAATTATCTTTATATTCGGTGTCGGGCATGTTTGGGTCTGCCGCCCACCGCTGCCTAAATATTTACATTCACATATTTTTAGTCCTTTTCAAGTCAACGAAACTCGAATATCAGTTCGGTTAGTCTTGTAATCTTAGAAGGGAGTGATGAATGATTCAAGCTTGCCTGTCATTGGCTACTTTGAAAGAAAATTGTTCAAGTTCTTTCGCTTTTTTATTTTTATAATATTAGTTATATTTATTTGCGACTTTTTCAATATCTGTGTAAATTTCAATTTTTTTTCAACAAATTTGGATAAAGATTCACTGATAGAATACAAATGAAAACCCACCATGTGTGATAATCTATATTAATAAACCATGTTTGCCACTGTGTCTGTCTGTTTGTCCGTGTAAGCGCTATGCATTTCCATATTTTTGGCTGATTCCGTCTAAACTTCATGCGTATATGCTCCGTGCCAGTCAACAGGTTATCAAAAACTTTTGATTTCTTAATTTCGTCTTTTTTCTGAAAACTAGCCTCTTAATCACCCTATGGACTACCTAATTGGAAATGAAAAAAGCCCTAGCATCGCCAAGCTTGCCGCTAGTTATATATATACATATATTTTTTTACTTTGACTTCTTACAATGCATAGCTGTTTTTTTTCTTGCAAACAAAATGAAAACAGCTGGGCTTGTTTCTGCAGTCACGGAGGCAAGTGATTTGACTAGTTTTGTGGCTAACGAATTTATTTATCTCAATTTATCTCAAGTCCGTTCAAACAAACATTTCTGGTCAGTGTACACAAGTGGTACGATCAGTTCCTTTGGAGTACGCACACCTCACCAGCGTCTGCATGACTTTTCTAGCAGATTACACCCCTATAATAAGCCTAGTCAGTATAAATTAGCATTGCCGTTATTCTATACCGTACAGCCGCCAACAGGTTTATTGTATGCATTACATCATTGGCTAACCATCCCATCTAGGCACCCGCTACTACCTGCCAAATGTAGGCTCTGCCTATTAAAAACTTGTCGTAGCAGGCTGTCTGTTATTATAAGCCATGCTTCGCCCTAGTTTGTTGATATCTCAACTTTCTCTTTGTCTCTCATGAGTTGTCAAAGATAAGAAAAATTTGCACTAGGAATCTCACTAATGACTTTGGGGCAGGATACAAATTGATAGCGCCTTCACATAATTGTTTAGTGTTTGGACCTGCTGGTTATCTAGAGGCATTGTAACGACATAGCTAGAAATAGGCTTAGGATGGTATTATCCCATCACATAGAGTGTTGATAGAATTGATAAGGACAACTGAACTATTGTTTCTCCATAACTTTTGTTAGAATGAAGAAATCCACAACGATTCCCACCACCTAGACAATTTGAGTATTTACTTACCAAAATCACTCGAGCAGTAATTATACAGCAGTTCTTCATCTGTACACGGACTGCACGCTGTAATCAAATACGCAATTAATATAATTTAGAACAGAATATAATAGTTTACAGTAAGATATTCTAATAATATGAAGCGGGTATAGCAGATGAACATATAATTATGAAGTAATATGTAGCTTGCTAAAAGTCACGTTTGCTATAAAACTCAGGATGGAGGGGTTGGCAGAGTCCCATAAAGTGACAGGAAAATTCACATATAGTCAACTGCTGGCTTCTATTATAAATAATATATATGAATATTATAAAATAAATAGAATTAAATTACTAAAAGAATTTATCGTAAATGTAACCTAGGATTAATAAAAGTTTCTAGAGATTTCTAGAGGTTTCAATTACTCTGAAATAAGTCCTGTGGTGGCCGGTTATGACTGGAAACTTGGCAAAAAAGCTCCCTAATTGCCCACCCTTAGTAACTTTGTTAGCTAAGGTCAACTGGTAATGGCCCGGGCATGCAGATGAGCGCTGCCGGGCATGCAGATGAGCGCCGCTGTAGCGTTGAGAGCAGCAGACATAATCATAGACAGCTATGACTCATCCCTCCATTATCTGCACAGGATAGTAGATGCACTGGCATTCTTCGCTCTTTGATATTTTCTCGGAGAGAAGACTGGAGCTGACAAACTTGATACCTTAACGAAGCCAGAGACCACAGAATTGGAGTCTCGCGCCTATGAAATGTATCCAAGTAATTCAAGTCTGCCGTAAAATCTTTAACAATAACAGCTCGCTGTTTACTTTTGACTCTGTTCGCAATTAGCTGGTTAATCAACTGAGGTACGCGGTGCTAAAATAATTCTATCTTAAGATCCATTGTTGAGCCGTTTTGTCTTTGCTTAAAAAATTAACAAATTGTTTTATTCATAAACACAAAAGGGCGATACTAGGTATAACTCGAAGGATGTAGATTTTGAAACAGTGGAAAAGATATTAAACACGGGGGAATAAATGCCAGTACGTGCGCTTTCCTGTATTAAAACATGCTGACTACGGCCATTGGCAGCGGTAGGCTTCAGGGAATACTACGGTATGTTCTCATAGTCTCCAAGTTTGAGAAAGTTTCTATTTCAACTTTAAGTTTGTGGGAATTTGAGTTATGATGAAAGGAATCAATATAAATATTTAATGAAGGATTCTCAGAGCTTACAGTGCATGAGCTTAGCCAATCCAGGGAAACAGACCTTACAATAAAATATGATTGAAAAAGAACTTGTGAATATCTTGATACAAGATATACAATAATATATTGTACTACAAGATATAGAATAATTATATTCACTCATTGCTCAGTACCTTGTCAGGATAATTGCTACGGAGGTTTTGTCGTTTTCACAATTGCTTTGTAATGATCTTTTTTGAATGAGAAAAGTGTTTTTGCTGACGTTTTTGATTGACCATTGGCTGATATTGCACCAACCAGTTTCAATATAACCTATGTACTGCCAAAAAACCAAATGTAGTCACTTTTGATATTTGGGTGCATATAATGTATTGTGTATTATTATTATTGTATATATATCTTGAACCCAAGTTTGAGTAGCCATCACCACCCAATTGGATAAAGCAAGGTAAGGAAACATTTCATAAATATAATTATATACATATTTTTTATTAATTATATTTTATTATATTACTATTTATATACATATAAAATATAAAAAAAAATATATATATAGCCTATATATACGTTATGTAGCATCTTTTTGTACAATATGACTACATAAAGATAAAATAACTTGTAGTTGTCAATCTGACAAGATGTCAATTGTCAGATGTCAATTCTAAAAATGTCAGAAGTTGTCCAAAACTATTATTTATAAAAGCTGTTCTTCCAGAAAAGTTCTTGTTCTTTCAAAATTCTCAAAAAATTGAAAAGATTACATTATTCCAATTGGTCCAAGAACTAAAAGATCCTTAAAAGATATGCTAAATCCATGCATTGAGTCATAAGCGCTTCAAGGCAGCTTCAAGGCATGAACAATTAGTAGTAATGCTGCCAATCTTGATTGACATCGGTATAAAAATGTTGACCCAGCCATGTGCCAGAGACCGAGGGTTAAACAAATTAACTCTTGTCAAAGCAACGAATAGAACCGGTGACAGTTGCTCCCTCCTTTTTCATCTCTACATCTTTCAGCCACATCAAATAAATACGACAACAGAAGGCAGGTGACTCTAGCGCAGAATGTTTTTGGATACAGACCTCGTCTCCGATAACACCTCACACAAGTAGTCAAATAAATCAAAGCCTTTCTCTTGACTGGCAGACATCAAACAACAAGCGCATCGGGACGGTACGCATATTCTTGTTTAAACCAAAACCTTAGGCTATATTTCGGTAGCGCCATAGCTAAAGACCATTGAAGACCCAATAAGCCTGATATATGAGATCGACAAGACAAATGACTCAAGTCAACCATTCCCATATTCGTCTAGCCGGTTATGGCTACTGGTGAAAGCGACTGCGAATTCGATCGAAGGTGGCTAATTACAAGAAATCTCTTGCTGAGTTTTTTATTAACGAAAAGTTGCCATAGCATAATGTATAACAGCGTTAACAGCTGGCTACAAAAGCCGTGAACAGAGGTAGCTAAAACTAACATTCTTTAACGTAAATCTGTAACGAGTTAATAGAACTCGAGCCAACCATAATTCAAAGCAGCTGACATTGGCCCGCGATATTCTAAATCCAATAAACAGACAACGTAGCTTATGATACTCAGCTTCGCTAACAAATGCAACAATAGAGAGAAAAAGGTTGGCGCGTTTTAAAGAACCAAGGCTAATGTGTTTAGCTCGATGAAAAGTTGATGGTAATATTACAAGCTAATAATACCAGCTAAGCGTGCTGACCCTATTGTTTTGCCAGCTACGACTCTGACATCATCCATGCGTCTAAAGATCCATATTATTATTTTGGTTATACAAATATTAGTCTATCAATATTTAGCTTTCTGAAAGAGCTGCATGCCTCAGTTGAATACCTTTAATAACAGTGCGCGGAAGGTTGTCGGTTCAAACCTCATGAAAGGCTGTTTTGATTTTCATTTACTTTAATTAATTAGAATTTTATTCTATCAACTTGATATCGATTTACCGACTGAACATGAAAGGTATTGACATTGCCTTAAGTGAATGAGGTTTCAAAACTTAACAACGGGTGAAATAAACTCGGCATTTCCTGTATAACTATAAAAAGATACGTTTGTAGCTGTTAGCTAACTTTTGGCTTTGACTAACCATGGTGACGACGCCTATTGGTGAGGGCATAATAGATCTTGTTGAAAGACCTTTCTATGGTGATTTATCATAGGTAATCTATCATCGCTAGCTAATTGGTCTGTCAGCTATGGCTTCCATTTTATAATGTATGCTAATTCCATCGAAAACCCCTTGATAAGTAGCACCTTCAAAATAATCATGATGAAAAGCCTTCAAGGTACAAAAAGAGGAGACAATGCTTGAAGCTTACTTGCGCAGCTGTTTAGTTTCTGGACTAAATAAGAGATCGTATAAAAAGCGAGCAGATCACTGTCAACTGAAAATTATCATTTCAATAGACTGATAGTTGCTGACATTTCATTAGTCCTAGGTAAAATGTTTCAGGCATTTGTGAGCTTTAGCTAAGGAACCAATCTTTCGATAAGTCTTACTTACCATCCTCTCCGTATTTAGGATTTAAGTCCACGTCGTAATCCAGAATGATCTTCGCTGAGACGAATGCACCTGTTGCAGGTTCCATAAACAGAAGTGTGCTGCCATAGGCTGGAAAGCACATTGAATGTGTATGCTGTCGTCCATTCTTCGGCGTTTCTTCTATAGTAAAAAGTCTTTTAGGCCGTCCATTGTTCCCAATCGAACTGATAAGAGCCGAAGTGTGGATACTTTCAGCTTTTATACAAAGTTTATGTTCTTTCAAAGGACCTTTGATCTCTATAAATAATCCACCGTAAGGGGCATGCCAAGTCACTCGGCCTGATGTGCAGGAGAATTCAAGGTTTTTTACCAATCTTCCTTGTGTAACTTCATCCCTGTTAAAAACAAAACCCAATCAATCAATGTTTTTGCGTGAAACAGAGTTTTGGTTTCATTACACCAAAAAACATTGATATGAATTTGATATACTGTTCACTCTGGTGGGTAGCAAGAAGTGCTTGTTAAAAGAAAGACCACAGACTTGGTGCAGCCAGTCCGCTGGCTTATTACCAGAACTGGTGCGTCTGACCAAAGGAATTTCTTATGAAGAGGTTTAATTGCCAATTTCTGCTATAAATAGAAATAGCGGGAGTTGATAAAGGTCGCTGTTTCAACTCTGTCACAGTAAGTTAATCAACATTTGTATCTCTTTTCATAACAAGCCAGGCTTGATGCATAAAACATTGGTATATTTCTTGCATTGATCTAAATATTTATCCTTTCAACTGATAGCTTGAGTGAAACTCCATCTTGCCTTAAAGGCGCAGGGTGGCACGAGTCCCCTACTCCCCAATGTTAAACCTGAAACGAGCTGTCATCTGCCATAAATGTTAAATTTTGTACTTTAAGAGTATTTATTTATTACCCTCTGACCCTCTGTTTTTGCAATGGGCTGCCACACTTTGAGTTTTATCGGCTGTCATTAGTTAAGTGTGTTTGGTCGGTTTCTAACCAAAAATATTGTGCAAAAACAAGCAAAGTAAATCACCAGGGATGCGAATGATGATAATATTGCCAGAGATTTGATGTTAACTTTATGACCTTAGATATACTTTGAAGTTTGACACTATTAGGAATCAAGTGGAGTCTATGAAAACAAAGAAGGGTGTAGAAATTCAAGTCTAATACTGCCACACGCTGCACTATGTTTCCATTGTGCGCAGATGATGCAAATTTGGAATTGCGTGCACATCGAGTTACCATGCGATAAGGGTTTTAATGTTGCGGATTAACGTGGGTGCTTTGTTAAAAATGATAAGGAATTTCTTGCCAAATGTCGCGCACTCGTAACTGCTCAAATCGAAATAGCAATGACAAGCGTCTGAAAAATGTTTAAAATGAAATAACATTTTCTTCGCGAGTGCCATTTCGATCTTTCGCAAGCATGAAACAATCAATAAAAATTTGAAAATAACAAAACTTGACTTTGTGGGTTTTCGGCGTTTCGATCGTACAGATGACGCAAACTGTGGCATAAAAATATAGTGATGAAGAAAGCACTGCCTTTTATTAAATTAATGTTCCCTTCTGTTAGGTTAATGATACATTGCCAAGTTTCATCAAGCTCGAGGCCTTCTGCCTACTTGACGAATTTCAAGTGTTGGTATTAGAGATAAAGCTCAAGCCTATTAACAACATCACGGAGAGCAAACCTTAGGCTAACCAGTCTTTATGAGCTGAAGTAATGCTTAAAATACTATTTATTTTTCTCTTCTCAAATCTAAGCGCCACAAAACAAATATTTGACATGCACTTCTGACAAGTGCTTTGCGAAAGAAAGGCACGCTACGCCGTGTTTTGTCAGGTGAAAGCGAGTTGCTTTACTCGCTCGATGTTTGAGGAAAAGGCTGCCACAGTCGTACTAAGTTAAAACTTGCAACTGATCAAACAAACCCAAATACTCTAATAAACCTCTAGTCACATCTTTGAAGAAAAGAATTTCGTCAATACCCACTTTCAATCACCGCAAGACATCATCAGCTAACAAAGAGAAAACTTGGCATCTAGCAACAAAAACCATAAAATCCACCGAGTGGCCCCTGAAGCTGTTCATAAACTTAAACATTTGCTCTTTGGCCACACATCATAAGCTATTGAAAATCAGTGAGCCACTGCCAAGTGTTTTGCAGATAATACTTGTTGACAGTCTTCAGTTAATTGCTCAGTGCGTTAATTCTTCTAAAAGGCTTGTGGAGAGTTAAATAGAGAATACTTGAAAATTCATGGAGTGTGAAAGCAAAGGATTCTAAGTATAAGACAGCAACATAGTTGCTAAGTTTAATTTTTGTATTCCAAAAGCTTGGTTACTAAAGGCTGGTTCACACTAAATCGTCGAATGTCAGAGTTGTTTTTTT
This sequence comes from Watersipora subatra, assembly GCF_963576615.1. NCBI lineage: Eukaryota > Metazoa > Bryozoa > Gymnolaemata > Cheilostomatida > Watersiporidae > Watersipora > Watersipora subatra. The sequence continues at coordinate 64,651,986 of NC_088709.1, forward strand.
GGCGAATATCCATTGTCAATGTGCAATGTAAACCGAAGGAATCGTCGAGACAAGGAGGATACATCGGGAAAGACTGCAGTGGTCAAACCTTTTTAATAGTTCCCTGAGCATTCATGACAGATTGTGCAATGTGCATCTCTCCGGCGATGGTGATGGTGATTGCTTGACTTAATATTTTTTTACGACAGTTTCTGCGGGAGTAATATTTCATCGTTTCCGCGACTGCAATGTATAACGGGAATGCTATACCACTGACTATTCACTGATGTAAACTCGGATGAGTTTGTAATAGTATGAACATTAGTATCACCGACGAACACCGACGATCACCCAAGTACTGTGTCATTGCCACCGACATATAGCAGGGAATATAGTGTGACCCAGCCTAAAGTTTGATTTTAGTATTCCAGAACCTTGACGAGTACTAAAGGTGCTTGGATTTAATAAACACTATGACGACAAAGTCACAGCAGGAGTACAGGTAAAGCAGTGGAAGATATGGTAGGATAAGCCAAGAACAACAGAGGGATAAGAAATAATACTTCATAATCCGTCTATTGTAGCACCTCCCGTGGCACGTGAACTAATAATATGTGTGACCACAAGAGTTAGTGTCACTAATCATAAATATATCATAACGTTATGACTCAACTTCTTCCTGATCCAATATTTGGACCGTGATTTGTTTTACTCTGTACTCCGATTGCATTCGACCAAATCAATAACAAAGCTCATACCGAGAACTCCGACTATATCCCCAACAAACAGTGCAAGCTGGAAGTTTGGGTGTGAAAAATGGAAGAGATTATCTGACTTAAAGATAAGTGACACGACTATCCTCTTTCTTAATTCCTACGACTAGCGCTAGTAGCTAGAGCCACTTGTTGGTGATTGCTGATTTTTTGCCACTTGTTGCTGGTTGCCGAAGTTTTGTCACCTGTCACTTGTTGTCATAGCATAAAATACAGTCAATGAACTTGGTATTCGCTAATGAGTCTTTAGTTGAGATTTACCCAAAACTGACTCAGCCGCAAATCCTAGTCCCATAGCAGCAGAAAAAGTTAAAAAAATGAGGTCATATTTACTGCCGAAGTGTTGTTAAAAGTGATTATTTCTAACTTCCATTTATATTGCGTTCGTTACAAATTTAGCATTTTGTTGTAAAATTTGCTCATGAATTTCAAATATATGTAGTTAGTTGATTAGTTTTACTATTCAACTTGTTGCCTTCAAGTACACTTTTTAAGGAAGTTTAAACAAAATGACAAATAACAACTTACCAGAGTTCGTGGTCGCAGTCATAATCCAAACTGAGTGTTAAATGAATTAACAGAGTGACGAATAGTCCCAGAGTATTTTGTAATCGAAGACCCCACATCCTAACCAAGTACAAGTAAATATCTTCTATGAAAATGCCTAAAAGTTTTGTCTACATCGCGTTCAACAGCCAACAAGTATAAAAAAGCAGGTCTGATTTCTGAGCAGTAATCCAGAGACAAGCAGAAGAAAAGAATCAGGTAGTTTAGCTTTCGATATTCTTCTGATGACTTTCTAATCTTGCGACAGCAGTCCTTTGAGAATGTAATAATTTAAATCCTTTGGTGTATCCACACTGCTACTTGTAAATCAGGTCTGGTTAAACACGCAATCAGAGCTATAATAGTTGTGTTGTTGTCTCTAGTCTAGGTTAGCTTAAGAGATCACTCAGGCACCGGGCAATTTGCGGACGCCTCATACTAAATGACTGATATGAGCGTAATGTCGAGAGGGGCGGAGCTTGTAAGCCTTTGTTATCATTCATGATTAGCATAATGGAAGTGGCAATAAATCTGAAGAGGATGTTGAAATGTTTCCATTTTCAGCTCCCGATATAATGGCATATGATTTCTCAATCAGCCACGTTATGGTAATTTTTGAAGATACAAAGCAATCAATCATTACTTATGTATTGTTACTAACAAACTAATCGATATATAAAACCATTTAAATCATACAGGGCAACAAATTATTGCAAAAAAATGAAGTCAATGAATCAAAGGACAAGTTTTTGAGACTATTTTTGCTTAATATCCATAGACGTACTAAAAGGGTCAAACAATATTAAATTTTGTGACAATTCATTTTAAAAAAGTTCAAAATATTTATGACAGCTTCAAACAGTGATCTTTTCGCTGTTGCATCTTGAAAACAAAATTGTGCAACATGTAACAAAGCGTCAATTAAGAGGGTGCTTAATAATGAGCACACAGAAGCAACATTTTTTTAAAAGAAGGTCGAACGAAAAAATAAAGGTGACAGCAGAGATGGCTACACAAACTGATAAATTCATGAAAGTGTTATGATACTCTTTCAACGCAATTGGAAAATTTCACAGCTTTTTAAAGCCTTCTCTAACCAACTTGCATTGTGAGTGTTCAATGAATTGACACTGTTTTATGTGCTCACTCATTTTACTGATGAAGGTTTCACAACAAACTACGTTGGCATCGTATGGTGGATTGCATCAAGCATATCCATAAAAGAATAAATGCTGCCAAGGTAGTTTTAGGACAGCCTCAAATGCGACTAAAGAAAAAAATTGTGCTGGAGTCAGACTTACATGACTAACAGAAAAACTGGATTCAATGTATTTAGTTGTGCTGACAAATTCTTATAGAAGATCTTGCTCAAATTTTTAGTAGATTATATCAGAAAGTAACAGAATTTAGAATTTTTCTAAAATTTGTGATTGTTTCTGATGTTTGAGATGATCTGGCTGTCAGGTTGTTTCAACAATAAACTTGACAAAACTTGATCACAGTTAGAATGCTCAGAAGAGAAAAGTATGCTAAAATGATGTCACTAGTTGCGTGGCTGCCTGACTCTCTTTGTTGATATCGGTTATTGTGTTCAAGCTGCAGCATTACACGTCTCTATTCTTTTGGTCTTTTTGCCGAAGTATGACTAGTGATGTCATAATCGCACTTTTGTTTGAATCTGAGCATTTTGTTTAAGTTCATCTTTAACACCAATAGAAGACATTTTACTATTGACATGGTGAATAGTACTCAAATTAGCTCTCAATTTGCTGTCTATGTTTTCACTTCATTTTAGTAAATATTTTACTGAACTCAGCTCTAAACCCTTCAAAATTACCAGTTTAAAGCCTTGGAAATGTTCTCGTGCTTGAGATAATTACAGCAAGGGTACATATGGCCACCATTCTAAGCACTAACGTTTGTGTTAAGAAGCCCTACGCATTCACGGGTCAACTAGTAAAATACCGAAATGGTTCACTTCTAAACTATAGGCATAAAAGCGCTCTATAATAAGATCGATTTTGTTTCGGAAAGACCCATGACAAGCAACTTGTGCTGATGTACAGCACACCATCTTATTGAAAGAATATAAACCTACAACAGCAAATGACTATGGACAGCAAAATCTGTTATTGAATCATTTCTGTGAGTCTTTGCTAACGCAGTACACTTAATATATTATAGAAATTATTATTTGGTGTACTTTATGAATAGTGTACTCTATGTATATAAATTAGCTTTATGTTATTCATTTAGATTTGGTTAAATTTTTCTACTTTATTCCCTCCTTGCATACATCATAAGGTACTTCTTCTTGGGAGACTTTTTCACTAATTTAAAATTATTTTTAAATTAATGAATTTTAATAAAAAGTGTGTGCCATTTTATTCCTAACATAAAATCAAAAAGCAAGGTGATAAATGCAATCAAGAGTTATCCTCACAAATACCAAACAGCATGTACGAAAGACAACTCTTATTCTCTGTGGCAGTTTTAATTCAGTTTAAATAAGTCATAAGAGAAACAAGCTTTTTCAAAATAATAAATAAATTTGAATAAAATAGGAAAAACTAGCTGACTACAAAAAGCTGTATCTAATGATAAAATTAGATTTTTTAAAACTGTTTAGTAGAGTTGAAATAGAATAAAAAATTGTTGGTTCAAAGAATTTATTTTTAGTTTTTTTCACATTGGAATTTTTTCACATTTTACACTGCAATTTATTTTGTGAAAAATTTATTCTTTTGCTTAACAAAATTTATTGTAGATTTTAATTTTTTATTCCTGGAAAGTTTTAAGCTTTTTAGTTTTAAGCTTTTTAGTTTAGGCTTTTCAACTGAGTGCTTAAACTACAATCTACCATAAATTTGATTTAACAAAAGAATAAACTTTTCAGAATAAATTGAGATTTATATTTAAATGTATATTCAAATGTGAAAAAGAACTAAAAAGAAATTCGGTTTTGGCACAAGTTCACAAACAATAATTTGCTCCCGTACAGTATGAAAATTAAAAGATGTGGTTTGTCAATAATTTCAAGACATCTAGTCAATAAGGGAACTTCATATGAAGTAAGATAACCATCATTCACTCATTTATCTATTCATAACTATTGAGGTTTTACATTGATATTTTTATAAGTGGAAAATGATGAATAAGTAGATTTATTCATTTTTAAAAGGCATACATTTTAATACTTTTAAAAAGTGAGATACCTCTGTTGTGAGCTTTGCACATACAATTACTATAATATTTAAAACTTGTAACTTTTCAATGATACCTTTTATTTTAATAATCTTTTGTATGCTATTTGAATTCTGATGCAATGATTTTGTTTAAATCTTGTTTAAACTGGAGATTACCATTAACAACTTTATGTCTCGCACTTAATTCACAAACTGCTTTAGCTAGAATTGTTAATGGTACTTAATCCAGCAATACTGTGTATTTGTGGTTTGGAAAAAAATTAAACTTTGAATACGTCTGTTTGTATCTCTACTACGTACATTTAAATGCTGTTTAAATATGTAATTCATTTCATGCCTTTTTACTTCCCTTTAATTTCTTGCAGTCTTGTAACCAATTAACAGAGCGAACATTATATATATTATTATTATATATATACATTATTATATATATCATATTATATGATATATATATATATATATTGTATATGTATATGGTATATATATTGTGTATGTGCAATATATTATACATCCACTATAACAATTTATGCAGAAAGTATACAACTGCTGTAAAAATGCTGGTAGCTTTTTGAGCACAAACAGTAACTGCATATGCCATAACATGCTTTTCGGCAATAATTATTTTAAGGTTCATCTCAATAACCTGATAGATCAAACCATTCAAGTGAACTTGTTAGCGCAAAGAGATCCTGGTTTACTTGCATTAAGAAGCAATCCGAGGTGTCTCATGATTTTACTTTTATGTGATTGTATACTAAAAAGCTAATAAGGAACTCATTACCAAAGTAAGAATAAATATTAATATATACTATTTATATTATCGTACTAATCATATTTAATATCTACATTTAACGCCTTTTTCATTATACATGTAAAAATATTAAATTCAATTAATTAAAACTACCAATTGTACTTTTTAATGGCTTCATTAAAATGCCTGAATATTTTTAGTTTGTACAGTTCACAAGTCGATACTTATGCGTGGAGTTATTCTTTCTATAAAAAAAGAGAGGACAATCTTTAATTGAAAAAGCGAACGACGATACGTAACTTAGTGAAATTGCGGCTATGTCAAGTACTAACGATACAAATGTTCATTGGCTGTTCATGTCCAATTACAACGTAGTTTCTGTTTACAAGCGAATCTACTTCTGAGCATTTCAAGATTTGAAACAACTTTTTAATGCAAATTAACGGTATGGTCGATATTACAATTACTCTTATTAAATAGACACTCAACTATTTCTCAACAGATTTTAATGCATAAGTTATTTAGTTTGATTGAACAATTTATCGTTTTCTTACATACAAAGTTCATGACAATATGGTCCATGAAACAATTCTTAGGTGTTTTCACTTAAACTATTATTCATAGGAATGTCGACTTTTACTCTAATTTATCTCAGTCATAGGCTATTATTGATTGTATATGTTATAAATATATAAAAAAACGCAAAGTTTGTCAATACACAGGCTTCGCTTATAGGCAAATATACTTAGTATAGCCTAGTTTGAGGTGAAATACATTCCAATATCTTTGAAAGCTTCTCAATCGTTTTACACTGTTTATTTAACAGAAATTCAAATCTACACAGTACTCATCCTGAAATGAGACTATAGATGGAGCAATCAGACATTTCAGATGAGAGTTTATGGCGAATATTTGAGGCACCCATAAAGGATTTGTCATCCCAATCTATACTGGATATAACACAAAATGCAGCTGATGCTGTGTGCAAACGAACATGTGACCGAGGGAAAGATAGGTTTGTTTTTTATTGCTCTGCTAATTAATGAATTTAGTAATGTAAATTTAACCACTTGTTGCTTACGTGCAACGTTGTTTTAGTGACCCCAACCAGCAATCAGGTGAATCTATAAAGATGATGGCCGGTTTGTGTGATGACTCAGCTTTGCAACAATTGCAAACTGACACAGATGAAGAATTACATGCAGTGTTCAAACCGCACACTCTAGATACTGTTCCAGAAGAACTTAGTAGAGATTCTTCAAATTTGTTGGAGCCAAGCACAGAAGGTGAGGAAGAATATGAAAAAACTGACAACTGACCCTTCCAATTGTAAACGCTGGATTTATCAGGTGCTAACAGAAAACTAGTTTAGTGTCATTAGTCTTATGTTGTGCAAAGATGTGTGAGTCTCGGCGTTCTGAAGGGTTTGATTAGTTTATCTAAGATCTATTCAGATTTTACAACTTGAGAGAGATTCTTGTGAAGGCCAGTTATTATCATTTTATTTTTTTGCGCTGGACCGTACCATGGAGTTTTAGCTCAAGAACTATTATTATAACTGGAAGCCTACTCTACCATGACCATTGTTCATGAACTGGGTTCCTTCAGTGTGACGGGTTTGCAACACTTATCATAGTCTTGCAAACTGATATGAAATAACTGCTTAACTGAAAAATAAAATAAATAAAATAAAATACCTGAGATTAACTGCCTCAAAGCCTCTTAAGATACATCTAGATTTGATGAAAAGCACAAGTTTTTTTAGCACAAGTTTTTGATACTAATTTTGACTGGGGACAAAATTGCTATGATGACAGATAGCTAGCCAATCATAAATAGTTAAACAAAGGACCGTCAAGCAAAAACACGAACGCATCTGAAGTTAGAGGTTTTTTCTTGTAGGAAATTCACACTTGAGTCTATGAGATGGGACTTTGAACGATAAGCTTAAAATTGAAATAAAACTTTTAAATTTAGATCACCTGCTCAAAGGTTCTGCTTAAAATCATTGGTTCAACTTGAAACTGTACCTAACTGGATGCTGTTGAAATTATGTCATCTTACAGTAATATCTTTAATATTCTCATCTAAATAAGTAAAATCACTGTTTGTTATTGGGCAGCAGTATCTAATAGTTTATCACTTTATAATTGCTAGAAGGCTTTGTTAATCTTACCGACAGACATCAGTTATTGTTGCCAGTTTGACTGTTTGGTTTCGGTAGATCAGATCACTCACATCAACAAGTGCATGTGTCACCAATAACTCTCTGGATGCATTGAGTTACTAGTAATCCATTTTTACTGGGTTAAAGCGGTTTTTGCAGCCATTCAACCAATACCACTCTGCAAATCACCGTGCAGCGATTATCCTTTTCTCATCAATTGATGTTTTCAGCGGCCACTTTGCATCGGAAGTCAATATGTAATACGATTAATAGACTAGATTATAAATTAAATCATTGGATGATTTCCTAGTCTTTTGTAACACTTTTTTAAATAAATTCGAAAACTTGGCATGTCTCTTTGTATTTTTATGAATTTATAAATAGTAAGACCAAAAAAACAGTACATGCACAGAGCGGGTTATGGAAACAATTTTACTCAGATTGTTTCTGAAATTGAAGTTTTTTTCGAGCTACATTTGGTTGTATATTTATACTAGCTGTGCCACCCGGCGTTGCCCGTGTAATAGAAGAGTCTTTGGACAGAAAATTGATTAGTATTTAACATATAACAACATTTGTCATTCTAACTTTCAAACTACATATCATGAGAGAAGTGTGTCCGTGTAGTTGAACTAAATTAAGAGAGAAATAAAAACAACTGTAAAGGTTTTAAAACTTTGTCAAACAACTGTACCTTTCAAGCTAGTGGCCTGGCATATTGCCAATGGAAACTCCACTAAGCTAGTTAATAAGGTTAGGCTTCCAATGACAGTAAGAATTCCATGAATTTCCATGAAATTCCATGAATTTGAGTCTTTATTGTTGTAAAGCTCAGCTGTTCTAATAATAGCTATAGCCGGATTTCCAACAGACAGACATACAGACATACGGACTTTGAGAAATATATATATATATAGATATGTAATGAAAATATGAATATTATGAAAATCTGTCTTATATATAGACTATTTTATAATTTACTGCTCTGGTTTTGCGAATACTTTTTCTTTCACACCTTCACCAGAATCAGGCAGAACATGGTGGCAACATCTCTTAACCCTATAACCCTAATAGTCTTTTTTACCTCCCTTTCCTTCTATCGCTTGAATCAACTCTTCAAATACATGTATTAGGCTTATCTGAGGCTAACAAACAACTTTTAGTTATCGATAATAAGCTAAACTCTCCGATAATAAGCAATACTTTCTGATAATAAGCAATACTTTTTGATAATAAGCAATACGTTCTGATAATAAGCAATACTTTTTGATAGTAAGCAGTGCTTTTTGATAGGAAGCAATATTTTTTGATAATAAGCAATACTTTCCGATAATAAGCAATACCTTTTGATAGTAAGCAGTACTTTTTGATAGTAAGCAATATTTTATGATAGTAAGCAATACTTTCTGATAGTACGCAATACTTTCGGATAATAAACAATACCTTTTGATAGTAAGCAGTACTTTTTGATAGTAAGCAATACTTTTTGATAGTAAGCAATATTTTTGGTAGTAAGCAATACTTTTTGATAATAAGCAATACTTTTTGATAATAAGCAATACTCTTTGATAGTAAGCAGTGCTTTTTGATAGTAAGCAATATTTTTTGATAGTAAGCAATACTTTTTGATAATAAGCAATACTTTCTGATAATAAGCAATATTTTCTGATAATAAGCATTACTTTCTGATAATAAGCAGTACTTTTTGATAGTAAGCAATACTTTCTGATAATAAGCAGTACTTTTTGATAGTAAGCAATACTTTCTGATAGTACACAATACTTTCGGATAATAAACAATACAACAGTCTCCCAGCCAACACAGTGTTGGAGTCATCTGTTGGCCAGTAGTGAGTTTATTGAAAGCTGATCGGTTTATTTTCAGCTATTTAGGCTCTGTTGAGCTCTGGCTGACTACAGACAGCTTTATGCAACAATGTAGTAAAGTCAGCAATTTTTAATGGCCTGTTCACTATGAACAACATGATTCCATATGAGACAGCCAATAGTAGTGACTAATTATTTAGTTTCTATTGAAAACAAGTTATGAATTGCCAACCTGATTGAAAATATTCATTTAGTAGTACTGATAAAATGACATCTGTCTAGTTGCTGAAAAAAAAGTGATTGGCTTTTGGTCGATTGAATATGAAAAATTATTTGAACCCAGGGATAAATTGTTGATGGTCACTGCAGAGACAGAAAACAAAATGTCTAAGTTTGTGAATAGCTAACTATAATTATTGAAACCGCTGTGTTGCATTGAAACTCACTATTTATTAAACATTAAATTTCACATGGAAAACTATATTTTTTCAATTTTTCTTAATTTAGAGTTTTTTTGTGAATTTGAAGTTATTAATTTCTATTTATAATGAGTATTGACTCTGCGGCTACAGTTGCAGTTATGAATTTGAATGACTAGTTCTGGTATTACCTTACGTCATGAAGTAGCGGTGAAACGTAACAAGTCATGTATGAGGGACTAAGTCTATGCGTCAGGCTGTATCATGCGTAGGAACAAAAATGGTATGGAGTTGTCTCGCTTCGAATCCTGAACATTATTACTCATGAAAATTATTTCCGTTTTTACTTATTGTTTTATGTAAATATAGTACTAGAAGGATTATAATCAAAATACTGCTATGTTATTTGTTATGTATTAAATTTAATCATAAAATACTTGTTGGAGCTTTGATTAGGATTTAAATTCAGCATCATTTTATCGCATGCAAAGATTGAGTAATCTAGAATTTTAATTTTTATTTTCTGGTGAACTGTTATAGCTGCCTGTCAGCTTTCTAAACCTAAAGAATTTGTCCTTTTGTGCTACAGAAACTAGAGATCTACCGGTAGAGACCAAGATGGCTGACTTGAAATCCGGTGAGTCAGAGAAAAGCTGCTTGGATTTTAATTTAGTTTTAAAAACAGCTTGCTATTATCTTTTTAGTTATTTTTTACGGTTATAAAATTCTTGGCCTGATTCTGTATGCTTTTAGTGCCAGCTCCTGGCATGGTGAGGGTCAAGGCCAAAGAGTTGCGGTTGATAAAGTCTCCATTTGACACCCTCACGGTAGATGAGTCTTTAGAGGGGACAACTCCAAAGGCTCTGAGCAGGTCACCTATTGTGAGTATCTTCTACACTTAACTGCTGGTATAATCTGTTGCAATCTGGTCGGGCAAGTGTTACACTAAATATACAAAATAGTGATACCAAATATTTGTACATAAGAAATGGGCAATTGCAAAAATCAACACATTTCGTATGGGTTTCTTGACTTCGAAAAATCATTAAAATTTTGCGCAGGCAAACTGCTGATGAATATCGCCAATACACTGTGATGTGCAAGTTACTTCATGGGTAGGAATCTGTACGACAGGTAATTTGAGATAGTAAAATCGTTTACAAGGCTGATTGGCACTATCGCCATATCTCGCTGTCGATGCCACAATACTTCGGTGATCGTCGATGGTAACGATGGTCACACTATCACAAACTCATCTGCGTTTGCATCAGCAAATACTCCTTGACGTAGTGTTCTCTCAATATTTTTTATAGTTTTTCTTAAAGGAACCTCTTTGTTTTTGTGTGCTTGAATCAAATACTAGTCTAGCAGCAACTATCATGAACGGGTAAAATAGGAAATAAATCGGTTACGCTTTCCACAACAGCAAATTGCCGAAACGCTGAAGTAGTACACATTGTACAGGCTGTCGTGAATGCTTGGCGAACTATCGGCAATGTTGGACTTTTTGAGTATCAGTTTTTTTTAAAGCTTTTCACGTATCAGCGTTGCCTCAACGATGCTATCGGTTTATGGTGTACCTAGTTGGCGATGAATGCCGAAAGGACAACTTCTACATACGACGATGCAGTGTGAACTAACCTCTACATAATTTGCTGTACATCCATCTACAGTAGTTCACACATCTAGGAAATCAATATGTTAAGACAAGGAAATGTAGATTGAAGATTTTGCAACTACTACGCAGGTATTGAGGTGTTTACGAACTTCTATGTTTAGCTTTAAGTCAAAATTTAAATTTTTTTTCTTCTAGCATGTTGTGATGCCAGTGAGCATTGACTCTGCTCCAGCAATATCTCAGCCAATGAAAGTGCCAGCTAGCTATCCACAGCCAATCAGAACTGCTCCTGGTTATCCTCAACCAATCAGAGTGAATAATACAGGAAGTAGACAAGACATTAAAGTTGTTGATTCACCACAGCATTTTCAACCAATCACAGACCCTGGCCCCACTAAGGTTGAACCGACGAAAGAGCAATATACAGGAAGCCTTGAAGCGGGTGGTATGTATGTAACTGTGGAGAAACATGTTGCTGATGAGATGCCTGGCAGCCATGTTACAAGCACACCAAAAGCTGTAAAGACAGGTTGGTGCATTCAATATTGTGATTTGTGCTTCATGACTATTAATTTTTTATTTTGAATGCAGTTGAATATAGACAATAATACTGATGGTTTGAACACTTAATAATTAATATTCTATATTAATGGTATTAATGATTTGATGCTATTTATATAGAAGATTAATAATCACATTTTTAATTTGTTTAGTACAGTGGAACCTTCGTTCTCGAACATAATCCGTTCCGGAAGGTTGTTCGAAAACCGAGTTGTTTGAGATGCGAAACAATTTTTCCCATTACAATAAATGTATGTAAATTTTAATCCGTTCCAAGGCGAGAAAACAACTTCAATAAGGTAATTTTTCGACATTTTACACCATAAACTGTACTGTGTACTGCATACTATTATAAATAAAAATATATTGATATTAAAGATATAGATTGTGTTTGCTTTTAATAAGAGGTTTTCTATTTATGATGATGGAAAAAGAAAACAGAAGTAAACATTTCATGTTTTGCACTTGAAAAGGTCAAAAACATTCAAGGTTAAGTTACAATACTACAAATTGCAGAAATTGATAGTGAAACAGCAAAAAAATGCAACAGATCAGTTACATCAAAAATCGTAGGAAAAAGAAAATAGAAACGGCAATGGCACGTTTACTTCACATCTTTGAAGGAGAATCCTCCTCCAAAACAATTTAGGGTAACTCGACTGAAGGAGTTATCTTCCTAGCTACTCTTTTCGGTAGAAGAGACGTCGCCCCAGATGGTTCCTCCTTTTTTGTAAAGAACTTATGAAGCGTAAATTGCTTCTCCATTTATTAACGAATGTTTCCATGCTGTTTCCGTAGCTGTTCTAATTCCAATGCGCTTGCTCCTGTTTGGTCGAGAACCAAATTTATATTCGAGATCCTAGACGAACAAATCTCAAAATCTTTGGTCGAAAACCGAGTTGGTCGAGAACCGAAGCGATTGAGAACCAAGGTTCCACTGTATTAACAAATTAGGGAGCAGCAGTGGTTAGTGAGTGACTTTTCATGAGGAGGTTGGTGGTTCGGGTCGCACAAGGACCAGGAAGAGCACCCAACCACAATTCCTACTGGATGTACTGCTACAATTACATTTATAATAATGGTAAAATTTATCCTTAAATGCTATTATTGCAGTTATGCTGCAAGATGTAAACAGGATCTCTTCTGGAAGCAATACTGCAGCCAATAGTGACAACAGCTCCTCAGTGCAAAGCTCATTTGAGTTGCCCAAGGTGGGTCTTTATCATTACGTCTAAACGTCGTACCAATCTATGTATATATTTCTCAAAGTCCGTCTGTTGGATTTTTGTTGGAAATCCGGCTATAGCTATTATTAGAACAGCTGAGCTGGACAACAATAAAGACTCAAAGTCATGGCTTACCGTCATTGGAAGCCTAACCTTATTAACTAGCTTAGTGGAGTTTTCCATTGGCAATATGCCAGGCTAATAGCTTGAAAGTTACAGTTGTTTGACAAAGTTTTAAAACCTTTACAGTTGTTTTCATTTTTCTCTTAATTTATTTCAACTACACAAAACACTTCTCTCATGATATGTAGTTTGAAAGTTAGAGTGGTAAATGTTGCTATATGTTAAATACAAATCAATTTTCTGTCCAAAGACTCTTTTATTACATGGGCAACGCCGGGTGGCACAGCTGTACCTTTCAAGCTAGTAGCCTGGCATAAATTCCACTAAGCTAGTTAATAAGGTTAGGCTTCCAATGACGGTAAGCCATGACTTTGAGTCTGCATTGTTGTCTAGCTCAGCTGTTCTAATATTAGCTATAGCTGGAAAACAAACGGACTTTGAGAAATATATATATATATGTATATAATATATATAGATTAATATTAACTTTTGCGTTTGTTCTTTTGAAATTTTTAATGAGCAATTTCCAAATCCATTATTTATTTTTTATTTGTAATTTTCAATTGTGCCATTTCAATTTCAAATGTTCTGTTAAATTGCAACTGTAATGGCACAATTTAAATCCTTCCTTTCCATTTCTTAGTTGCAGAAAATTCTACAACTAAAAAATGTTCACACGAGCATTACATTCTTTCTTCGTTCAGTCAGACAAAGTATCACAAAAAAAAAACCGATATTTCATTTTTACATTTATACCGGTATTGAGAGGTTCTAGTATCATCCATCAAAACTTGGAATACAACGAGCTTCTGCTGCAACAGTAACCTTTTTCATACACAAACTTCTATGCACTCATTGTGTATTTGTTCTCTTAATTTATTTGAACCGCACAAAAACGCTTTTCTCATGATATGAAGTTTAAAATGGTAAAAATTGTAAATGTTATATAAAAATAAGTTTTCTAGGCCAAAATATTTTTATTACTCGGTCAGCGCCAGGCATTCACCTAATAATTTATAAGCTCTTTAATGCCATTTGCTGTTAAAAATGCAGTGTTGACTCGCATATCTATGATTTTAGCTACTGCATTTGCACATTAACTTTGTTCTATCGATATATTTGTAATTGCTAGCAGTGCCTCTGCGGCCTAATGGATAAGGCATCTGCCTCCTAAGCAGGGGATTGCGGATTCGAGTCCCGCCAGGGGTTACATTTTAAGTTTGTCTGTTATGGAATAATACAAGAATTCTCTTTCAAGATTGTCTTTGATTATTGCCAAGAGTGCCTCTGTGGTCTAATGGATAAGGCATTTGCCTCCTAAGCAGGGGATTGCGGGTTCAAGTCCCGCCAAAAGTTACTTCTTTTGCTTAGTTCCCACACAGACAAATTTCCAACTCAATCCTGTATTGAGATTTGTTCCAAAATGAATATTAAATTTGGTGCAATTGAAAGGATCACTATGAATGAGTTGTTATAGCTTTTTTGCTTCTCGGCTAGATAAAATTAGATCTATATTATTAGTCAATTATTTTTGGAGAAAGAATGTAGCTTGCGTTATCATTGACTGAATTGGTGAGTTGAACACAACGGCTGGAGAAAGTGTGGTTAGGTGTAACTAATCTTTTTAAAATTCTTGTATTCTAATGTGTGACTGCAGATATTGAGATTTTGAATCTAGACAGAGGCTAAATATTAGTCTTAGGTGAATGACAAAACTATTAGTTGGTCGTTGATGGTTTTCCCATAGGTTATCTTTCTTTGCCAACATGATAATCATGTCTAATTATGGATACAATTGAAGCAAGTTAAATATTGACACATTACTCATAACACTCGCTGGTGGTTATGGTTTCCATTAGTTACTCTTCATAATAACTCCATATAACTCTTTATATAATAACTTTATATAGCCATATTTAATAATTCTTTATAACATGTTCTAAATGCGTGTTTATCTCATGAATATTTAATAGAAGTTATCAGTTCATGTTTTGACAACTCTACCAAGTGTGCATACATAAGTGTAAAATGTTTAATTAAAGAATTTAACATTTATGCATTATCACATAAACAAATTTAGCAACAATCCGTACTATTAATATATTTATCTTATCTTGTTTATATTTTTATTCTTTGTTTTATATATATATATATGATATTTTATCATAAAATATCATATACGGTATATATATAAAATACCCTTTAGTAATTATAAAAATAAAATAATACCCTTCCAAATTACAAGCTCAATCTAAATACGAAAGATTTTTATGTAAATTAGTTTGCTGCTAGATCAGAATGTTGCATATTTTATTTGAACTATTAAAATTCCTATATTATTATTTTAAGGTTGTGACTTATTTTAAAAAGATGATTTTGAAAAATGTTTTTTCTTTAAAATATTCATCACATTTCTTATGAGCTTCTGGTCTTCACAATTTTCATTTCTTATTTATCTGGCATTTCGAAATGAGAACTGGATTTTTGAAATAGTTTTCAACATTGATTGTTTTTATTTTATTTTAGTTATCAATAATGGTTATAATAATCAATCAATAATCTTGATTTTTAACTTTTTAGTGATGTTAGTATTATGAAGTGATGAAGTACTATTATCATAGTATTCACTTTTTCACAACCTTTTGAATGAATTTTTAAAAATCTAGCCTTTGGCGTTTCAGAAAAACATTACATAGATTTATCAAGCCACATTTTGGAGTAATTTTTGTAGTTATAAAATTTAAAATTTTTTATTATTTTTATTTTTTGGGTTTAATTTGAGGATTAATTAAGTTGTGGGTTACTTTAAGTTAGTTATTAACGCATTCTTTCAAAATACAAATTAAAAGCGATAATCTATATTAATAAGTCTCACTTTGTCATTGCATGTGTCTGTCTGTGTGTCTGTCTGTTGGTTTGTCCGTTTCCACATTTTTTGGTCAATTTCATCAAAATTACTGCCTACTGCCAGTTTGCTAAAAATATTTGGTTTCAAAACTCCATCTGATTCCTGGGAACCTCTTAAATATCCACCAGATTAGAAACTCAAGTTGTATCTTAACATGAATGAGGGAACACTGCATAAAAGCTTTTTTTAGCACTATTGTGTGGAATATTTGTGACATAGTTGCGTAATGTAGAATACTTTTACTTGGAAGAGTTACAAAGGATAAAGAAATGTATTACCATAAATCAGTAATAGGTATACAAATAATGAATTAGATAAATTGAGAAGTCTTACCTTGTCATTGTGGGTCAGTCTGCTCATCCACACAAATGTCGTGCATATTTACATTTTGTGGCCAATTTCATTCAAACTTGTCGTGTGTATAATTCGTACCTTTTGCCAAGTAGCTCAAAAATATTTCGTTTCAAAACTCTATCTAGTTCCTGGGAAGTAGCCTCTTAAACACCCACCTGCAGACTATCTGATTAAAAAAAGTTATTCGGTTCACGAGTTCAAATCCCGTACAACCCTATCCTTTTTCTCAACCTCCAACAGTTGCTTCGAACAGATGGACGAGCACGGCTCTTATTATAGTAAAGATTGTAATTTATTTTTCCAAAACAGATGATGGTTTTTCCCATTCTTTCCCGCACAACATCTTAAAATAAAAAAAATAAATGTTGATATTCTGCGCTGCTTGCAGCAAGTTACGAAATGAGTCCCTCAATTTAAACTGCAGTAAGGTCAGCAACAGAGTAGTGATGTCACCTGATATCACCTCTTACAAGTACCTGTTTTTACTTTTTTTAAATTGTTTGACTCACAGGCTGTGTGATTCACAGGCTGTATCCTGTTAAGCCACTTTATTTTTGTATTTTCGACAGAATTTTCAGTCTCATATAATAAAGTATCAGAGTACCCATTGCATCCTGTTAACAATGTGTTAAGAACAGCGTGAATAGTAAACATTCAATAGCAAAATATCTTCTGACATACCAATTTGTTCAAACAAACTTTCTAGTTGATGCTAATAGATGATTTTTTATATAGCAATTCACCGACGTGTAGCAAGACTCACTTTATTCTTGTTTTCTTGTTCAACTAATAGGTATTAATTTAATTTGAAGAACTTAAATGTCTCTCTTGGCTTTTCAACTACTTTAAAACTAAAATTATAAGAACAATGATTACAATTGAGTTGTCCTTCCTCTGCATAAATAAAAATTTAAGACTGCATCTAAACCAATGATATACATCCCCCAAGGATAGCCGACGGCGCTCATATGGGCGGGGTTTAATGATGGAGCTTTGTTGGGATTAACCCGAACACGGCACCCGAACAAACAAATATGCTGAATAAAGCACCTTGTAAATTTACAAATATTATGAACTATAATAGTGGTTATTTTACTTATCTGTTGAATTCATTTTGTTGTCAAATAAATATAGTATCCCAATATTGTCACCGTTATGATCAGTCAGTTGCCATTCACAAGCATTCGTGCTATTAATAGTCACAATCGTAAAATAGCTCAAATTCGGTTTTGCATTTAGATTTTGAGTATGAAAACTACACTGCACAGCTTTGCCTGCTGTCCCATCTTATTGGCAAGGTAAAACAATGTGATAATGATGAAAGACTTTGTCATTTTATATTAGGGGTGGCAAAATATTAATCAAAAACTAGAAAAAAATGCCGTTGTTTGGGTAATTATATTCAACTTTAGGCATATACTATGACTTTTACCAATTTTAAAATTACTAAAAGTAAGTAATTTGAAATCCATTATTTTGATTAGGTATCACCCCTACATTGTAGAAATTCAAGGTTTGCTATTGTGAACCGCGTAGCCTACTGACTGAATGAGTTAATGAAACGATAACAGCGATTCGCGTTTTCTAAAACCTAACAAGGCAACGCGACCGCCCCGCGAGAGTGTGTTTGCTCCGAAACCCAGGCTATCACAATCCTAACAGAGCTCCATCATTAAACCCCGCCCATATGATAGCCGTCGGCTATTCTTGGGGGGCTGTATATCATTGATCTAAACTATGTTTTCCAAAACTAAAAGATGGAGTATATTTATCACGCATTTTTATTGACAATAACTGAAAAATCAAAAATGGAAGTATTCCGTGAATTATAAAAAGTAGCACATATTTTTTTTAATAATGAGGTTGACTAGCGAGTATAAAGACACCGATATGTTTGCTGGCAGCCATGTACTGCAAGCTCTGCACTCCAGCACTATGGTTAAATAATCTTTGCATCAGAAGTATGAATCATAGATTAGCATGTTTGCAGATTTGGGAGGACATCACTCTATTTGAATATTCCTGTGCTCAATAACAAACCATGTTTCAAGTTGTTTGAACTGGGTTTAATTATCCTAAATAGGAGAAGAGTTGATACAATTCAATGTAACCAATTAAATTCAATTAAATTGTACAATTTATAGTAAAATTGAGCTGTTTCTGTCATTTTGTTGAAAATTTCCAGGTTACTGATTCTAAAAAGGAGTTTTTAAGGTGTGTGATGCTTTGCTAAAGGCTACTAGTACATGTATTGCTGTATACTTACTGCTTCTGTTGATCTAGAGTCCTACAGTTACACGTTCAACTTTGAATACTTCACCTAAGCCATGACTAGTTAGTTTGCTTAGGGAGTTACGTATGACGTTATGTGGTGAGGGCTTTAGTATGACTACTAGCTGATGGCTTGCACCTACATGTCTCAGTACAACATTTCGTACCTTTTGTGTGTGAGAGTTGTTATAGTTATATCTTTCTGAATGGGATGAAAGGTGAGCTTGTGTTGCTAGACTATGTGCCTTACTGATAAGGTTTTATACTGCCGAATAGCTTTTTATCCTGAGTTTAATATCATCTGGTGTCAAGTATGTCATAATCACACTATTTGTGCTCTATATGATGGTGCATTTTTTATAAGCTTATGAAATGCTTTAAAAAGTAATATAATTAAACTTTTACATATTAATTTAATTTGTTCCATAACCTGCTTTATATGTTAAACCTATCATAGGTGGGAGCCAATGTTACCAGAAGAATTTACTGTGTTTGGCTTAATTCAGATTGAACATTTTTATATTCCTAGCAGAACTTCCTTTACACAGGATCTGGTCATATAAGAAACACAGCCTATACAGAAAGATTTTTGTTTTTAACCTAATGCTATTCTGTGTTTATAATAGTAGTTTGCTTATAGCCTTTGTTTAGTATAATCTAATATTATATAATAGTGTAGTTATATAGTATAATCAACTGAAAATTATGTGAAAATGTGAAACTAAAAATTATTTTGGCACAGACAATATTTATGGCTTATTTGCATTGAAAATAAAATGTTTTCTAAAACTTTTTTGAAAGCAGATTTGCTTTAGATATTTAAAATGGAAAACTGAAAAAAAGATCGTGAAAGATTGCAAAAAGGAGAAAATATTATTTTATTATTATTATATATTATATATATATATTATATTATATATTATTAGGATTTGTAATAAACTTGTGATCAATTGTTATTCTCTTTATTATTTGCTTATTACTTTCAACTTTATTATTTTGTATTCCGATTTTTTATGGTTTTGCAACTCTTTTTGTGATTTTCTCTATAAACAGATGCTTCTAATACAAACAAACCCATCTGTTGACATATTTTTTGGATTTGAACTGTAAACCTGTGATTTTTTATGAGATGTTCACTACTTGTTTAAGGCTCTTTTGAGGCATCTAAAATAAGCGATTGCTGAATCCCTTTTTTTCTGTGCTATAGAGTCTAATCTATGAGTAATTTTTTGTGTTGTCTCTCTTGTTGTCACCAAAATAATGTACAATTAATTTTTTTCATTTAGCATGTCCACAGCATCAATCCTTTGATATGTGTAGCCAATTATACCAAACCTATTCAAGGAAGCACAACTCCAAAGATTACTTAAAGTTTTTGTAGTTCAATTCAAAAGCGTGCTTCTCAATTGTTGAATTTGAACCCTTTGTTATCTATATAGGGCAGCTCGTTACTCTGCACATATTACTCTTGTGAGCAAATCGATAAAAAATACACAAGATCTTTTACGGCAAAAATGAATTTTATTTTTAGCCTTTTGGCAAAACTACTAGTGTAGAAGAAGGAGCTGCAGCCCCAGTACCGGTGATGAAACAAGGGAGAGGTCCGAATACTTTTCCAAACCCGCAGTTGATGGCAGAGGATGTACAAGTGAGACGTTACGATCCAAGTCAGCGACAGAAGGCTGTCAAAGATATTGCTGCCAAACAGTGAGCTTTGTATTCCTTACTTAATGCTATAACTCTCTGTTCCATATTCTGTTACATGAAGTGTACTATTAGAAAGATATTAGGCTATTTGTACTGTAAATTCATAGAGAGAAAACAATCCGTTTTATATTCAAACCTCCAGTTATGATTGCTTTTTCATACAAATTTTCCAACAGATGGAAAAATGGGAGGAGATAATTGACGTTATACCCAAATTAATTTTTAAAATAAAAATTCTGAGTTTGCTCGCAACACTGAAGTGAAAAGGTTAGAGAAAAAATTACTAAAAGAAACATAAAGAAATTAAAAAAAATATATATATAAAATATAAATGACAAAGATATAAAATATACAAATATATATGAATACATATATGATAAATATAAAGATGGCAAATATAAAAAATAAATAGTATGAGGTTATACTTTACCCAATTGAAGTTAGAGTGGGCACCTCTATCACCACCTCTACCTCTTCTATGTCCTAAGGCTATGATTTCCCATTTCAATTTTTTCAACTGCTGGCTTACTGATTACTGCTTTTAAAGTAACAAAAAGCTTTTTATTCCTCGCTTCTTTACTAATTTATTTTTTTAATTTTTCGCTTTTAAGCATTTTATCAAATTTATTGCTATATGTAGTTATTAATGAGATCGTGAGTAGAACAAATTAATTGCTCTCCCTATAGGCATATTAGGTGCAACTTAATTCGGTTTGACTTGTGATTGTATTAGGTGCGTATGTACAGTCTTACTTTGATTTTCATAACTTAATCAAAATCTGTACATTCTGCACACGTGATTATAGTAATATTGAATAGCACCAACTTCAAATTGTAATCAAAATTAGAAACGTTTTGAGTCAATTTTAGGATATATGATATAATTTTTTAACTGTTTCTTTATACAAGGAAGTAATATTGATTATTTTGGACAAGTTCAAACTTAGGTATGGAAAGCTTTTTGTTTCATGAAACAACAAATACTATCACCCATACGATCTGGTAAGAATTAATCAACAAGGACTCTTACAGAGGTGAGCCGAAGGTACCTAGGAAACGATACTCAGTGCCTGTCACAAGAGTAACCAAACCGGAAGAACAGCCAGGAGGCAATCCGGCCAAACAGAGCACAAGTGCACCCCTTCTGTCTAGTCAGAGCATCACTGTAAGTCTCTCGTACATACTGTATGAATACTGTACGAATACTGCACGAATACTGCACGAATACTGCACGAATACTGCACGAATACTGCACGAATACTGCATCAAAACTGCACGAATACTGTACGAATACTGCACGAATACTGCACGAATACTGCACGAATACTGCATCAAAACTGCACGAATACTGTACGAATACTGCACGAATACTGCACGAATACTGCACGAATACTGCATCAATACTGCATGAATACTGTATGAATACTGTATGAATACTGCATGAATACTGCACGAATACTGCACGAATACTGCATCAATACTGCATGAATACTCTATGAATACTGTATGAATGCTGCATGAATACTGTATGAATACTGCATAAACACTGCATGGATACTGCACGAATACTGTACAAATACTGCATGAATACTGCATGAATACTGCATCAATGCTGCATGAATACTGCATCAATGCTGCATGAATACTGCACGAATACTGCATGAATACTGTATGAATACTGCATGAATACTGTATGAATACTGCATCGATGCTGCATGAATGCTGCACGAATACTGCACGAATACTGTACGAATACTTCATGAATACTGTATGAATACTGCATGAATACTGCATGAAAATTGGCTAGTTCTTGCATATTGTATGGATGTAGTACAAATGAATAATGTGTGGGTGTTGTATGAAATCCAAGTAGTGCTTACATACTATTTCAATGTTTCATCAAAGCTACATAAACATCTGGTGAATGTTTTGTGAATAAAGCGTGATTATCATGTGTGCCAGAAAATATACTACATAAGTATCAGTTTAGTATAACGTATAAATGTAAGTACATATACTAAAATACCATATTGTTACTGTGTACCTGAGTGCTGTCTGAATACCATTTAACAGTATGGATATGCTATTGGTTTATCAGACCAGTACTTGGTTTATTACCTTACATTCTTTTTCTTTACCGTATTTGTTGCTGTCTGTCATAAGTTTGTTACACTATTAATTTGTACCAAATAACAAAATAATTCTGTTTTGATGTTATCTTTGGAATTATTTGGTAAATGTGTCTCAATGGATAAGGCATCTGCTTTCTAAGCAGGCATTATGGGTTGAAGCCCTGCAAGAGGGTGCATTTTTAGCTTTATTTTGTTTGACTAACACAAGAGTTCTGTGTTCATGATTGTCTTTGGTTGTTGCTAACTGCGCCTCTGTGGCCTAATGGATAAGGCATCTGCCTCCTAAGCAGGGGATTGTGGGTTCGAGTCCCACCAGGGGTTACATTTTTAGTTAGCATGGAATAACACAAGAGTTCTGTTTCATGATTGTCTTTGGATATCACCAACAGTGCCTCTGTGGCCTAATGGATAAGGCATCTGCCTCCTAAGCAGGGGATTGTGGGTTCGAGTCCCACCAGGGGTTACATTTTTAGTTTGTTTGTTATGCAACAAAAGATTTCTGTTTCAAGATTGTCTTTAATTATTGCCAACAGCGCCTCTGTGGCCTAATGGATAAGGCATCTGCCTCCTAAGCAGGGAATGGTGGGTTTGAGCCTCACCAGGGGTTACATTTTTAGTTAACATGGAATAACACAATAATTCTGTTTCATGATTGTCTTTAATTATTGCCAACAGTGCCTCTGTGGCCTAATGGATAAGGCATCTGCCTCCTAAGCAGGGAACTGTGGGTTTGAGTCCCATCAGATGTTACGTTTTTAGTTTGTTTGTTATGAAACACAGGAGTTCTGTTTCATAATTGTTTTTGATTATTGCCAAAAGTGCCTCTGTGGCCTAATGGATAAGGCATCTGCCTCCTAAACAGGGGATTGTGGGTTCGAGTCCCACCAGGGGTTACATTTTAAGTTTGTTGCAGAATAATACAAGAATGACGTTTCATGATTGTCTTTGACTATTGCCAACAGTGCCTCTGTGGCCTAATGGATAAGGCATCTGCCTCCTAAGCAGGGGATTGTGGGTTCGAGTCCCACCAGGGGTTACATTTTTAGTTAGCCTAGAATAACACAAGAATTTTGTTTCATGATTGTCTTTGACTATTGCCAACGGTGCCTCTGTGGTCTACTGGATAAGGCATCTGCCTCCGAAGCAGGGGATTGTGGGTTTGAGTCCCACCAGGGGTTACATTTTTAGTTTGTTTGTTATGCAACACAAGATTTCTGTTTCAAGATTGTCTTTAATTATTGCCAACAGCTCCTCTGTGGCCTAATGGATAAGGCATCTGCCTCCTAAGCAGGGAATGGTGGGTTTGAGCCCCACCAGAGGTTGAATATTTAGTGTTATACTGAATACCCCCATAGTTTCACATGATGCCCTTCAGACTACTGGCATGACCACTGGAAAAAGGAAAAAGATTTGTTACACTTTTATGTTATAGTATTATTCTGTTTTTTATGTTTTCATATAATCACTTACTGCGCCTAGAGGGCTAATGGATAAGGCATGTGCTTCCAAAACAGGAAGAAAGGCTTGTCAGTGGTTGAACCTGTTTAATGTTTAATAAATATAATTTAAACTGAACGGATGCAACTCACTGTCACTTATTCTCATCAGATTATCATAATTGGTTAATGTTCACTCCTTCCCTCTTGAATACTATTGAGAGATTTGGTTAAACTATGTTATATAAGTCGCAGTACAAACCTAATTATGTGAGTTGTTAAAGCTTTTCATAATAACTTGCACTTAGAATGAGATCCATGAAATATTAAATCTCTTGAGACTCATATGTGTAAAGGAGGAGGTTTAGAGAGAGCAGAGCTAGGCTATGATAGAATTAAGTCTAACAATACCAAAGGAATGCATATTCTTTTGACAGGGTATTGTTAAATAGTGTCTTGTGAAGTCTGCCAAACTGTAACTGTTTTCTTAGCCTGCATATATATGTCTAATTATTTGGCATATTTAACACAGTGTAAGACAACTCCTGATGATATTGTTAGACTATAATACTGCTTGTAGGTACAGCATGAACTCGTAGCATCAGACTTTGTAAGTTCATTGCTGGAGCGACTGACGGGACGGGAGGCTACAGCCTCTAATAGAGAAGACAGTGCGGAACTGAGGGAAATAAAATCATTAGAAAATAAGCTGCACGCTACAGAAATAGAACTCATAGCGATAAAACAACAAATGTCCCAACAGCAAAGAAATG
Organism: Watersipora subatra; assembly: GCF_963576615.1. NCBI lineage: Eukaryota > Metazoa > Bryozoa > Gymnolaemata > Cheilostomatida > Watersiporidae > Watersipora > Watersipora subatra. The sequence goes on from NC_088709.1 coordinate 64,676,762, forward strand.
ATCAGGTTGGTTCCATTTTATTTACTAAGTTAATCTGCTTTACTAAAGGTGTTTTTATGTTGAAGAAATGTTTTTATGTCGGAAACTGTCTATTACGCCATGAAGGGAAGAATATTTCCAAAAGCTCTTGAAAGACCTCCAAAGAATGGCTTTAATTTGTTCAGAAGTTGTCAAAGACTAATACCTTATTTTTAGATCTTTTGTCACGCCAAAGTATCGAAAGGGCTCTGTATGGAAAGGTTTTTGTTACAAATTTCCTTTTGTTTGTGTGTTAGCACCTCTGTGGGGTAATTGATAAGGCGTCTGCCTCCAAGATGGGGGAATTGCAGGTTTGAGTACTACCAGAGGTTTTTTTAGCTCTATACTGAATAACGCATGAATTCTGTTTTATGATAGTCTTTAATTGTTACTCAAAGTGCCTCTGTGACCCAACAGATAAGGCATCTGCCTCCTAAGCAGGGGATTGTGAGTTCGAGTCCCAACAGGGGTTTCATTTTTAGTTAGCATGGAATAACACAGGAGTTCTGTTTCATGATTGTTTTTGGATATCACAAACAGTGCCTCTGTGGTCTAATGGATAAGGCATCTGCCTCCTAAGCAGGGGATTGTGGGTTCTAGTACCACAAGGGGTAATGTTTTTACTTTGCATGGGATAACACAAGAGTTCTGTTTTATGATTGTCTTTGGATATCACCAACAGTGCCTCTGTGGCCTAATGGATAAGGCATCTGCCTCCTAAGCAGGGGATTGTGGGTTCGAGTCCCACCAGGGGTTACATTTTTAGTTAGCATGGAATAACACAAGAGTTCCGTTTCATGATTGTCTTTGGATATCACCAACAGTGCTTCTGTGGCCTAATGGATAAGGCATCTGCCTCCTAAGCAGGGGATTGTGGGTTCGAGTCCCACCAGTGGTTACCTTTTAAGTTAGCATGGAATAACACAGAGTTCTGTTTCATGATTTTCTTTGGATATCACCAACAGTGCATCTGTGGTCTAATGGATAAGGCATCTGCCTCTTAAGCAGGGGATTGTGGGTTCGAGTCCCACCAGGGGTTACATTTTTAGTTAGCAATGTAATAACACAAGAATTTTGTTTCATGATTGTCTCTGGTTGATGTCAACAGTGCCTCTGTGGCCTAATGGATAAGGCATCTGCCTCCTAAGCAGGGGATTGTGGGTTTGAGTCCCACCAGGGGTTACATTTTTAGTTAGCAATGTAATAACACAAGAATTTTGTTTCATGATTGTCTCTGGTTGATGTCAACAGTGCCTCTGTGGCCTAATGGATAAGGCATCTGCCTCCTAAGCAGGGGATTGTGGGTTCGAGTCCCACCAGGGGTTACATTTTTAGTTAGCAATGTAATAACACAAGAATTTTGTTTCATGATTGTCTCTGGTTGATGTCAACAGTGCCTCTGTGGCCTAATGGATAAGGCATCTGCCTCCTAAGCAGGGGATTGTGGGTTCGAGTCCCACCAGGGGTTAAATTTTTGTGAGATTTTTAAACAATTGCAATATAACCATTTGCTTTCAATACATAACCTATTCTATTTATGATATGCTGTGTCACCATTTTAAAGAAATCATAGAAAAATACATAGTTTTATGGCTAATTTTAAGGCTTGTTATTTCATTCGTAGAGCAAAGTTCTCTCGGAACTGGTCCTCAGTCAAAAAGCTCTACATGACCAGCTCATTAGCCTTAAAACTACATCTCCAGCAGCTGCAAGACGGGCTGGTATGACTGATGATGTACTTAAGACACCGGCACCTAGGTTCAAACTTCCTACAGCTGCTCAACCCGATGACTCACCTGCAGGTAGAGAATAAGGGTGCTTTTGATTTTTCTTTTGATTCGTTTAATTTTAAACAAATGCTCAACTCCATACAACTTTATCCCAACTCCATGATCCTGGAGTTATCCCATACAGATCGCTTTTAGTGATATACAAGCGACATGGTAATTACTCCATCGATAATCTGCTGACAACATTTCATTTTTAGTATATATCAAACAGTTTTTTGTAAACTGAGCTTTTGTTTATCACAGCTTTAAAGCCTGAGAATATTTCTAAAAATGTCAGCCATGTCTTATGCAGTAATGTCTCGCTATTATGCAGCTCAGCTTTTATGGCTTCAGTATTTTGTGGGGTAAAAAATATTTGTTAAAAATTAAAATAAATAAAAATAAAAACTTAAGTCGATAAATTTTTCTCTCTGTTTTGTGAAGTATAAAATTGCAAAGTGCTCGTGACACTCTTCATCATGCCTCCTAAAGGCCCTCAACTCTCGAAATTGTCCAGAACCAGAGAATATGAAGAAAATGCGTACCAATTAAATGTGAGTTGATCAGTTTTTATTTTGAAGATTTTCACTTTTAGCAAATTTTTATTTTTTGCGTCGGCCTCTGGGTCAGATAATTGGCAAAAGATGAGGAATTATTGCATTCAGTTTTACGCATAAATAGAAAATCTGATAATAAAATCACATTTCTGATTAATTTAAATATTTCTGTAATGATGTATCGATACGCCACTGCCAGTAGAACCTAACCAACTCAGTTATTGTGTACCCTCATGTACCCTCATGGGAAGATACAAACTACTGCATTCTCCTACAATTGTGGAGGGTGTGTGACTGGAGTCCAAGTGCATCATGATGTTAAATCACTTAATAACTGGCTGCTTTCGTTCATTTATAAGGTCTAAACTCTAAAGCCTGGTTCCCATATCGGCTGCAAGACCCCGGCAGTAATTTCAGGCAGCAAAACATCTGCAGCGTTAAGCTAAGGTGGCACATGTTTACATAAACCTGTGTCGCTGGTTATGGCTTAAAGATGTCTGCTCGCCATGCCATTTCGAAGGTGCTGACATTCACCTGTACAGTGCATTTTGGAAAGGTTTTACCTGCTGCTCCATGTGCAAGTTGAACACCACTGAACTCTGGTGTTGACCGCTGGCAAACTGCTGGTACTACCGGTGATAGCCCTGCGATTCTGCCACCGGTACTTGCGGGTAATGGAAACCAGGCTTAAGCTAGTTATTCAGTATTTGACTATCATTATAAACTCTACATTGTCTTCTGCTTACTGTCAGCTATTGTACTGCTCAGCTGCCATTTCCGTGCCCGCACACACGTGTCCCAAGGTGTGTATCTGAAGATTTGTTCTTTATAGGGTTCATGGAGCAGGTGGTGAGGACATACCCTTCTCCCGTATCACCACAGAAACAACTGGAGATGAAATCCAGGCACAGGTATCTCCTTATACCATTATATGGTTTATGATATTAGTGTGTTGTATATAACGTGTCTTTAACATCACACTGTGCCTTCGGGTTACAATGACCTTGTTATACGATTTCTAAGCCCTACGTTGTGGAACACAATAATTTTTTGTCCTTTACCTACGAAACGTTTTTTCACCATACAAATGCAACAAACGCTTTTCGCCATACAATATCAACCAAAATTTTACATTTCAAAATTTCAATTCAAAATTTGGCAGGCGGTGTGCTGAATATGTCGGAATAACAAATATGCCAATACGCTATTCACCAAAATCTCTCACACAATACTTGAAACAGATACAATGCTTGCTCTCTCAGCTCAGCGTTATAAGTTATAGTCAAAAGGAAATCGGAAACAGATAAGTGATAGACTTAATGACAAACTTTTCGCCAAATTACAACAAAGATTTCTCTCAAAATTCCAATTTGGGAGTCAGTGTGCTGAATACATCAGAATAATGAAGATGCTGATATGCTATTCACTAAAATCCCTCACACAACGCTACTCGATATCGTTCAGTTCGGTGTTATTTGTTATTAGTTATTGTGAAAACGAAACCCGAAACAAGTAGGTGATAACATTTTAGCAATGAAAAAGTTGAAGTTCAGTAAAATAGTTAAAAATACTTACTAAAACTTAGCTTTAAGCATGTGGTTAATATCCTAAATTAATTTAAGTTAAATTCAACGTTTATGTTATATGTCTGTCTCGAAGGTAGGAACTCCCTCCAGTACGTACTGCATAACCACTAATCATAATCACAGATCATAACCATAATCACTAAACACACTAAAGCTACTGTAGGTAACTATAGTTACAAAGGTTAACATATTTTGTTACTAATTTTCAATATGTACAGTATATTTATGAAACTCTGATGATTTTTACCACAGGGTGTTTTCATTAGGTATTCACTATTGGTTTCTATACCACTCTACATGAAATTTGCGGCCAAAACTGGAATGAATTAAAATCATATGGTGAGGATCCACTGTACAAGACTCAGCTGTTTTCAGTTTAGACTTTTATAGCATTTTCATTGGGTTTTACAGGAAGAGATCATCATATTTTATAGCAGTATGATTGGGAATACCTGCATTCCTACTTCCATTTTTAATTTCTTTTCACTAAAAAAGCTTGTAAATAAAAGCCGATCAGCAATCAAAAGATTGTTTCATTTGAATTTTTCAATAATATATTTAGGACTTTTAGCAATTTATTATAAAAGCAAGGAATATTCAAATAGGTAATGATGTATTAAAGTGAGTCAATTACATTAATATAGTGTTTGTTTTGTTCAAGTAAGGAGACCAGTGCTAATTGTAACCAGAATTTTTGGAAACAAGTCATCTGCTGTCAGTGCAACATTTGCTTGAGGGCATTAATTTCATATACTGTAAAACCTCTAAGTGAATGCCATGATGCTCTATTTTTAATCCTTCCTCTATAGTGGCGGTCATATAGATGTGGCATTCAAATAGAGGTTTGACGGTAACTGATATGGCTTTAAGACCTTGTTTAATTTAGTAATAACTCTCAGGTTTAAGGTAACTTTTACTCCAAAGCAAGTTTTTACAGAACATTTTTCATACATTTTTGGTATTGTTTCACTCACTGTGTTATTAAATCGAAGATATATTTTGGAAGAATGATACTGTGCCCAGGACAGTTATATGAAAACCTTTATGAAAGATTCCGCTGTGAGACAGCAAGAATTTCACCTATAAAACTTAAAATTGTACAAAGATGAGCATTTTGTATTGTTGGAAACAGGCAGAATTCTCTCACAGAATTGAAGCACCCTTGCACCCAGCGTATCTCGCCCCAAGCATGCACTTTTTTAACATATGTGCATGTCATATACCTGCTCAACAACTTTAAACAATGTAAATTATATTCAGAGCTTATGAATAGAAATGAGTTCTTTGAGAAGAAATTGAAGCTCTTGTATTTTGCATAAATATGTCGTGGTCACAGAAACCACGGTTAAGTCGCAAATCACGAAGTTGAGTTATCCGTCTTTGAAGTTGCACCAACTGAATTTATAATATTGGTAACGATTTTTGTAACACGTGCATCTGGACCAATCAAAGAGTGATCTTTGTGAATCTGAAGTCAGTTTAGCCAATAGAAGTCTTCAACCCTCGGAAAAACCCTCTTAAAACCGTTGCTAGGCTAAACAGGAAGTACTGAAAAATGGCGTCCGATAAATATAATCGTTTCTTTTTTGCCGATTTTAAAGATAACTCTGACATTTTGGACACTTATAATGAGTACTTTGGTGTTCCAACTGATGTCAAAAGCAGTAAAAGTAAAGGGAATTACGATGATAATTTCCTAACAATTCTTAAAAGATTATTACATTATTTAATCATAAGAATAATTATTCGATTTTATAGGATTATTATCAGATTTGATTATAAGAATAATTATTCGAATTTCCAAGATCGAAGTGTATAGTGACCGATAGTGTGCAATATGTTACTGTTGTTACTTTTTTAAAGATTTTGCTGATGATTTGGCTGTGCCTTATATCGCGGTACTGCCAAGCCGTTTTAAATATCTACAAAATTTAGTAATACATTTTCTTATAAATATACAGCTATTTCTATGACAACCAGCTAAAATCTGTTTAGATTTTTGAATTCAGTATATTTTTTTGAATAGGAAGACAGAAATCTAGATGAATATCACAACCTCTTGATATTGGTTGCTATGACGTTTTGAAATGTAAACAAAATTGGGCATTGGTTTTCGTTTCTCAAACTTTAACACCAGTTTTCTCGCAACTATGTTTTCGCACTAATGGTAAACGCGCATTCAGTTTATTGACCATAAAATCTGCTGTAATTAAGCTAGAATCAAATTTTTTGCAAAATAACTGAGAATTTTCTCCTTCAGCTATGTAGATAACTCCAAATGTTACAATCCCGACTTAACCATGGTTTCTGTGATCATGACCCAAATGGACTTTATAATAATTGGTAATTACTAGTAGTAAAGCCAAGGTTGGTGGAGGTCATTTCACAAAATACAGCAAACCTAACTTTAGCACCTATATTAATAAATACCAGTTTGTCACTGTGTCTGTCTGTTAGTCTGCATGAATGCTATGTATTTACACAGTTGTGGACCGATTTCATCTCATCTTTGCAGGCATATGCTCTGCGCCTTCTACCGAGTCGCTGAAAATATTTGGTTTAAAAAGTCTATCTGGTTTCTCAGAACCAGTCTTTTAGACACCCTTCTGGTTGGAAACTCAAAAATGTGCCGTCGGATGCATTCCATTGAACGTTTTCCCACAATGAATGAGATTGTCCCTAGAACGAGAACGTTCCTAGACTGCTGTCATAACAGCATTGTAGTATTTTGCGTTGAAAATCTACTTATGCACTGTGGGCTAGCTGATTGCTAATGAAAGAAACCTCAGGCAATGCCAGGCTTGACTGGTTCACACTATATCGCCACGTCTCTGTATAGGCAGGCATAGGCAGGCATAGGCAGGCATAGGCAGGCATAGGCAGGCATAGGCAGGCATAGGCAGGCATAGGCAGGCATAGGCAGGCATAGGCAGGCATAGGCAGGCATAGGCAGGCATAGGCAGGCATAGGCAGGCATAGGCAGGCATAGGCAGGCATAGGCAGGCATAGGCAGGCATAGGCAGGCATAGGCAGGCATAGGCAGGCATAGGCAGGCATAGGCAGGCATAGGCAGGCATAGGCAGGCATAGGCAGGCATAGGCAGGCATAGGCAGGCATAGGCAGGCATAGGCAGGCATAGGCAGGCATAGGCAGGCATAGGCAGGCATAGGCAGGCATAGGCAGGCATAGGCAGGCATAGGCAGGCATAGGCAGGCATAGGCAGGCATAGGCAGGCATAGGCAGGCATAGGCAGGCATAGGCAGGCATAGGCAGGCATAGGCAGGCATAGGCAGGCATAGGCAGGCATAGGCAGGCATAGGCAGGCATAGGCAGGCATAGGCAGGCATAGGCAGGCATAGGCAGGCATAGGCAGGCATAGGCAGGCATAGGCAGGCATAGGCAGGCATAGGCAGGCATAGGCAGGCATAGGCAGGCATAGGCAGGCATAGGCAGGCATAGGCAGGCATAGGCAGGCATAGGCAGGCATAGGCAGGCATAGGCAGGCATAGGCAGGCATAGGCAGGCATAGGCAGGCATAGGCAGGCATAGGCAGGCATAGGCAGGCATAGGCAGGCATAGGCAGGCATAGGCAGGCATAGGCAGGCATAGGCAGGCATAGGCAGGCATAGGCAGGCATAGGCAGGCATAGGCAGGCATAGGCAGGCATAGGCAGGCATAGGCAGGCATAGGCAGGCATAGGCAGGCATAGGCAGGCATAGGCAGGCATAGGCAGGCATAGGCAGGCATAGGCAGGCATAGGCAGGCATAGGCAGGCATAGGCAGGCATAGGCAGGCATAGGCAGGCATAGGCAGGCATAGGCAGGCATAGGCAGGCATAGGCAGGCATTGCCTGACTATGCCTGACTATGCCTAGTCAGGCATTGCCTGACTATGCCTAGGCAGGCATTGCCTGACTATGCCTAGGCAGGCATTGCCTGACTATGCCTCGGCAGGCGTTGCCTGCATGACTATGCCTAAAGGCATACACTCATTAAGCATTTGGCATATTTTTGCACCTCAAATTAGCTTCAATCATATTGAGCTAATTATTTGAATAACTTACACTTTTATTGACCATCACATACCCATCTGTGTTTGCTTCAGTGAATACATCATGACGTAGGGTTTTAATTTTTTTTGGTATTTTTTGAAGGAACCCCTTTTTGCGTGCTCAAATCAAATACTAGTTCCGCATCAACTATCATAAACAGAACTAAATAAATCACGGTATCCACGACAACCATTGCCACGACGGTTGCCATCGCCGAAATGGTGCACATTGTACAGGCTGTCGTTGATGCTCGGTGAAATATCAGGAAAAGTTTACAGACAGGAAAAGACAACTCCACACTACAATGCTGACATACAGCAATGTAGTGTGAACCAGCCTTTAATGCTGGTACATTAGAAAATGAAGTTTTCACCAAATTAGCATTATGTGACAAATCTTGCGACATGCCAGTAAAGTCACAACTCTATTACATATTTCAATTAGGACGCCAAACACCTCGCTAGTTAATCTAGTCACTTGCAGACACAGAGATCATTCATCACCAGCTGTAGCCCGACAGCATTCTCCACCCACCAGGCTCTCTCCTGAACCTACATTAAACAACTCACCTAGTGCAACTTCCACACGCAGCCCTCTTATTAGAAAGAAGAGGGCTGAGAGGAACGATAAACAGGAAGTTGTTGAAGGAGAAACAAAGAAACAGTTGGAGCAGCTCAACAGTAAGTCTTTACTAAGAAAAAACTAAAGTGGGAAAGCTAATGGATATATTTTTGTAGTTCAGTTTCAGACATTCCTAAGGTGTTTTATTTCTTGACTAGGCTGAATGCCCGGCATTTCACAGGTAATAAAAAAGTTTTTGCATAGGAAATTTACAGAAGCTAGTTATCTGTTTTACAAAAGCTAGATTCTACAAACTTTTGACTATCCTGTCATCAATATTAATAAATCACACATTGTCAGTGTGTTAGCCTGCGTAAATAACTAAATGCTATACATTTCTGAATATTCTGGCAAATTTGTTCCAAACTTCACACACATATGACCTTCTGTCAGGTCGTTAAAATATTTGGTTTCAAAACTCCAACTGCTTCCTGGGGCCTCTTATACACTCACCTGCTGCCTATCTGATTCAAAGTGAAAGAAACCCGGCCATTGCCAGGCTTACTGGTTATATATATACTTATATACTTACTGCTAGTATATATACTTATACACTTACTGCTAGTATATATACTTAAATACTTACTGCTAGTATATATACTTACTGCTAGTATATATACTTATATACTTACTACTAGTATATATACTTATATACTTACTGCTAGTATATACACTTACTGCTAGTATATATACTAGCTCTATACATTGAGGATTTTAATCAATTTAAGAGTATAGAAAGTGCAGGGGAATCCTGGAAATTCATGAAAATAAACAAAAATGTTTTTATCTTTTTTTCTGAAAGGGAATCTTATGTTCATATTATTATTATCTTGTTAGGAAAATATGCCCAAGAATATGCTGAAAGCTTCCATCTTTGAATTTTTTGAAAGCATTCCTTACTGATTGTATAAAATATTAAAATTCCATCTCAATTAAAGTCATCTCTCCTGCACTAAGTGACCCCTTAGCTGAAATATATTTTGGTCTTTATTATTAGTGAGGTATTGCGCGCCTGTTGCGGGAAATAACACTTCTGTTTAAAATCTGAACCTAGATAGACAGCACCTTTATTAAGATGTTTACCCAATTCATATGGACTTTTACTTTGAAAATAAGCTGTTATTAAGCTGCTTATTTGAATTCTAAATACTTATATACAGCTGTCTCTACCTGTATCATAGTTATACCATAAAATATCATACCATACAGATCATACCATACCCTAAACGTAATCTGAATCTCGCTTAGGACCACGTTGTCCTAACATGCTTATTGCCTTTGTTTTTTGACTAGTTTATTTAATTTATTCCATATTATTTCAATTTTATCCAATTTCGTTATTGTATTATTTGCCCATTTGTATGCATGATGATTCACAAACTTAATTGCTCAAAATACAAACTGCAAACGAGTGTGACAAGTAAGACAATTTTGACAATAAATTAGTTTCACTGTTTGTACTTCTCAGCAGACTTCTCACAAAGCAACATTGCTGCTTGTATTTTAATGAACATCTATTTTTTTGCAGCAACACCAATTTTAAATAGAAAGGTTGTTAGCATTGAAACATAAATTTATTTATTATATTAAACCAGTATTTAGGCTTGCATTTTAAATATATAATCACTTTGTGGAAAATATATTTGTGACTATGCACAAAGTTTTAAATATCAAAGAATATAGAGTTGCATGCAGATAATAATAGATTTTAGCAAAATTTTATCTATATAAATGTTTTTTTGTAATCTTTGGATTTTAAATTTTTATTGGCTAATTCTACCAGCCTGTTGTATGACTACCTTTTCTGTAGGTTTTATACATGAACAGAATCTCATTCTTATAATTTGAATAAAACTGACATACCTACAGCAGTGCTTTTTCAGACTATTCCATATGTTGCCTATTGAGCTAAAACCTATATCGCTGTTTTTTAACTCATATATTTTCTGATTCTATTACCTTTCATTAAATCTCATCAGTATTATTATTATTGTTGTTGTGTTACAAATCAAACTGAAAGATTAAGTCATTGTTGTTGCAGAAAGTTTTTTAATCCACAAACAATAACACCTGCAAAAAGCACTTTTTTAAAACAAAAATATCAAGAATTTGCGGCGAAGGTTTTATAGATGAGTTCTAAGGCGTAACACAGCCATGAATTCTTTAGGCAAGGTACAAAAGTTGATGGATGATCAGCGAATGGACTCGCTACAAGTAGAAAGAGCCCTCCAAAAGGATGCTCCAATAGACAGATATCTGAAGGACATAAAACTCGCTAAAGAAGGGAGTAGAATGAATGCCACATCTATGACGCTGAACAAAAATAATACAAAGGTATCTATTTCATTTGTATTAGCGTTTATCTTGTTCTACTGCTGTCTCTACGCTGCTGTCTCTTTATGCTGCTGTCAACTTTAGTTGACCTTACTAGCAACCATGAAAGGCAAAAACTAACATTGTTGTAGTTTTATATCCGTAATGAAAGCTACCCATTACTGTTTCACTTCCTAGATTCTAGTTTACTTGCTGTAAATGAGTAGACAATTCTATAGTGTATATACATGTATCTACTGGTAAATACATGCACTTGTGAAAGTGCTTGTATAACTTAAATGCTTTGATATCTCAAACACTTTTACTTGGTCTTTTAAAGCTTGAGTAACCCATGTTTGACTCTGTGTAAATCATGGGAATATTGTGACTGCTATTTCTGTGTGTGTGTTCATAAAATACAGGTGTTGAGGTCTAATATATCAATTGGAATTCGAAGCAATTGAGCTCAATTTCCAGACAAAATGATGGGAACATGGTTTAATGGGAGGCCAAAACTACACCAAATTTTTAAAAATGTTTTGTTAACTGAAACAGTGCACCATTAACCATAAACTTGCTGCTTTGGCAGCTTAAGTTTCTCCAGAAGGTTGATGTGAGAGCTGTTCATGGGGAGGTAACTCTAAGGAAAGCTTAAGTGAAGATGACCATGTATCTTAAGTCAGCAGTATTAGTGCTGACTTAATTAGAAATGGTGTCAATAAAATGTTACACCAAGTTTTTCAACTTGTTCATCCTCTGCTTGCTTTGACTTTGCTTCCTGTCACAAAATAATTTGTTATAAATGGACTCGTTGAATTTAAATGAGTGCTGAAGTCCTTACATAGATTTTTGGCAAAAATTATAAGTGGAGCTATTTTGATAAGTTGATATATTTTAATCTTTCTAGATATTTTGTCTTTTTTTAATTTTATTTAGGTTGTCTGTTGTGACCGAGTGGTGTTCTCTAGTTAGTTAACTAAATTAAATTAATTAATTTAATTTAGTTTAATTTAATTTAATTTAGATAACTAAATTAGTTATCTAATTAGTTAACACTTTTGAAGCAAGTCACATGAAGGACTGCTCGGTATAAACGAAACACTTATGGTGATACTTGGAAGTTTTGGATTTTCGGTTTTAAATGTTAAATGCTATACAAGCTTGTCCAATAAACACACTTCAAAATACATCATTATTATTATTATTACTTGTCATGAGGGATCGTCATGTGTAATAACTATGTACACAATTATTCCACGATGCAGCAAGGTGATGTAGCGGTGTACAGTTGGTATCCTGCTTGACTGGGAATCCAGATATCCGAGTTCGATTCCCGAATGGGGTAATATTTTTTTGCTAACGCTCTTAGTGTGGCTTGGGACAGACTGACAGAGACGACCCTTATTATTGTAAAGATTATAGTAATATGCACATATTGCTAGAATACTTTATATTTCACAATACTTTACACTAGGCCCTTTCGTTTTCATTTGATTGATTGGTTGTCTTTGTCTCATAAAACGCTCAACTACTATTTTGAAGGATGACCTGGACGCGACGTTCTCGCTGCCTGATCCTGACCCTCCATCTCTTACCGATCAGCTGAGAAAAAAACTGGACAAATTGCGAAAGCAGCAGCAGCAGTCGGATGAGAATATGGCGACCGTTTTAGCAATGAGAGCAAGAGATCAAGCATATCTCAATGCAAATGATGTGTGAGTTGGAATTGAGTAGCCTTGTGTCTTATCGTACTAGAGGGGCGGTACAGGGGACAGCCTTGGATGTGTAGTTTAGCATGCTGACTTCTCATAGAAAAAATTCTACGTCTAGTCGTAGATGGGGGGGGGGGGGGGGGTGTTAAATAGTAAAAGCAGACACAACTGCTCTGGTCCTCCATGAGGAATTTAAATATACAATAAAAACCTGTGACAAGCTCCTTCCTACTAGTAGAAGCTATACCGGTCAGTTTTATCAAGATGCCGGATGTCTTTGGTTTACACTTTCAAAGATTACAGAATATGTAGGGCTGGTTATGTACTTTACTCTATATATTGAGAACTATGTTTAGCTTAGTTTGAGGTCTAAGTGTAACTTAGATCAAAGGCTATGGACAGTCAGACTAAGCTCACATCCATAACAGTCTGCCAACAATTAACACGGACTAATAGTGGTTGGTTCAGTTTTGCTGATTGTCCAGTTTAACTGATGTGCCTATATGTACTGTAAGTCTATATATACAAAAAAATCACATTAATAAGGCTTATATACATTGTACTATATAATGTATACTATACTGTATATACTTTATAAAATATTTTGCCTATAAGAAAAAAAAGTGAAAACTGTTAAAACTGTAAAATGCTGTGAAAATAAAAACAGCAATCAAGTTTAGACAACTCCTGCAATGGCTAATTATTCACGCAAAGTATCACAACCATTTTGTTTTACTGAATATTACATAAAGTATTCTTTCAAACTTATGCTGTAGTTTTTTTATCATATTTATAAATCATGTATGATTATATTTTGCCATCATGATAGTCAAATAGCGAACAGAAGATGCGATTGAATGATTGAAAACGTATTTCATTTTTGTGAGTGATTTATGCCAACAGCGCCAACAGTGCCAACAGAAAAGTGTTTTTACTTTGAATAACTTTGTAAATTTTTACCAAAAATTATTATAAACTGATCATCAATTGTATGAATGTAACTGAACTTTGATTATCCCAAAATTGGTCCGTCTCATCTGATAACTGGACTGATGGGGTCCGTTTTAGCAAGCGTTGACTGCATATAGTTTGACTTACCTTGGCTCCAAGGCTAAACACAGTTTTAATAATCCAATAGGTAATCAAAATAGCTTTTTGTTAATCCAGTTTGAGCAGACATGACTGTAAATATTAATCCATCAAGTTGGTGAGATGCCTTTGGTGAAATTGCTGTGGCTAGGTGCAGCACACAAATTTGAATGTGCAATACGTTGGACTTAAAGGAATTCGCGAAGCCATTGTTGGTCATCAGTATTAGCCAACTAGGATAACTAGTAACACATAGTCATTTATTGCATGTTATGGGGGAATAACTCCAATGTTCAATTTTAAACATGTTTAGATGAAAAAAGTAGAGCTGAGCAGATGTTATCTTACTTTTTGCTGCCTTTCATTCACAGCAGAAATTTCTCTACTTACTTCACCAGAGTTTTTCAACTGGCTTCGGGTTTAGGGTATGATTGACCAGCTACCTGCATTTGAAAGTTCAGTTATGCTGCCTTTAAAACTCCAGCTAAGCTGCCTTTCACCTTGTTGATCTTTGATACTTTTAAAGTATAAGAAACTTTGGAAGTATTCATGACAACTATGAACTCTATAAGCAAAGATATCATCTATCATGTTGTATCACAGCTCAAATTTTATTTTATTGAGATTTTAATAGACAGACCAGTGATCTACACCTCTCAGCTCACCTCAGCAATCGATATATTTAAATGGTCTTCTAGAATCTTCTGTTGACTGCTTCAGAGACCGCTTTGATGGTATACCAGAGAAAATAGAAAATCTTGTTACTATAATTACTGTAACTAACAAGTGAATTTTTAAGAAGAGAATAATATAATAGTATACTATTCATTGATATCATTATGTAGTTGAAGTGTAATGGTCTAGTGATAGGGTGTTGAGTAGTCTTAACTTTCGCAGCGGACCAGGAAGTGTGACTATGTTTGTTATGGCTGTTTCTTACAAGAGAAGCAATATATTTTATCAAGAACAAAATAAACCTATAAATAATAAATAATATATAATAAAATAAACCTAGATAAATAATATTTTAAGGTTCATCGTAACAGGTCACACACATTTAGAATACAATGCTCAATACAAAAGCAACTAATAACCAAATAAAGAAGAATCAACAAAATTGCACCATATCTGATAAAACTTGTGAAACATTTGTGAAGTCATTTAGGAACACTCCTAGAATTGGCCTTTAAAGGAGGGAAGGGTTACAGGAATAGTTATTCTGATTACAGTTCTTAGGCTACAAATATTGATATAGGCAGTGCTTATGGCTTCGAAGGGAGGGGTTGATCCTTGGTATTTGACTCTGTGGGAACTATCAGTTGGGGTGAAGTTGTGGTGTTAATCTCAGTGTATGTGTGCGTTTCCAGTTGAGATGAAGATATGGTTGACGCTTCTAGAACATTCTCAAGTGATTACCTTGTTTGGGCATACTTTTGCTTGAATTGATGGAGTGCCTCTGTTTTGAGTTTTCCTTTAATTCCGTCTATAGTAATTTCTCTGTTAGGGTATGGTTGTCTATCAGAGCTGTCTCCTACACTAGAAAAACATACAAACTTGTAAGAGGATGTTTCATTGGTCGGTCAGTAATATAAGGAGTCGTGTGTGAACTTGACTAATTTGTCAATTTTAAACTTTAGTCTTGTAACAGTTTTGATTTACAATTTAAACAAGAGACCCCTCCTCCCCCTCCCTAGTAAAAACACCCCTACAGTTAGTGGAGTAATAAGAAATGAGCTAAATATTACACCCTTCTATCTGTTACAGAGTGTGCGAGGAGGACACAAGGCTAAGTAAGCTCGTCAAGTGTCACCTAGATAGAGCTGAGGCTGATGTGCAGGTATACCCAGTAGATTTTTATGAACCTTTCTTATCTTTTTCACTTTCCTTGTTTAGCTTTCTTGCTCTCACATATGTGATGACTTCAAGGGAGCTGTCAGGGTTTGCTATAAGTGGCTTACTGTACAGTCAGGAAATACTGGGCATAACAATATTAGTAGTTTTCCCACGACCAAACGAGCGGAGCGAATGTTTGAGAGTTTTTATGATAAATGCATGTGTACACAACTCACGAAAATTATTCATCAACCACGTCGCAAACCCTTGTTCCGAAATCTCATCAACAAATTTAACCATTTTTGTGTAGAGTCGTTTAAGAATAATAACAATACAAAACACATAAAAACATATTTAAATATATTACCAAGTCTCTGAAAAGTGTCGACATATTCCTAAAACTTACCCATCTGAACGGATTATACACAAATAGACAGATTAGTTTGGCCGAAAATCGTTATTAAAACTTGCTAAGCCTTACTTTTATCAAAATTAAGACCGACAATTGAAACGCCGAGCGACAGAGAATAGAACCATTAAGTCGTGCGCATTTCACGAAAAAATAACGTGCACATTTGACCAGTCTCTAGCATTGTCGAATTGCCGAAGGTTTCTGTAATTAACGTAGGAGTACTGAAATCGTTTCATTTTGGCCGATTTTAAAGTAACTGACATTTTAGATACTTTTGAGTACTTTGGTATTCTAACTGATGTCCAACGCAGTGTAAGTAAAGGAAATGGCGATGATACTTTTTCTAACGATTCTTATGAGATTATTACAATATTTAATTATAAGTTTGGGTGACTATTGAAGTGTTATAGTCACACTAACAACATTGATGTTGGGCAATATGTTATTGTTATTATTTTTTCTAAATAGTTTTGTTATATAGATTTTCTAATAATCTATATAAATATCACAACTTCTTGATATTGTTAGCTATGAGGTTTTGAAATGTAAACAAAATTGTACATTGGTTTTCTATTATTACTGTATTACTATATTAATAATATTGGTTATTCTAATAATATCAGTGCATTTTACTTCTAATATTGCATTTCTCCTATTGCTGGGGGAGAGATATAAACATATAATCTTTTCCTTTCATTATTGCTGTTTGTTGTATATAATAACACCCACACCCAGTACATTACAGCTACCATTGCAGTTATCCTATTGCACTGCAGTGCCATTTGACTGCTAATATTGCATTTCTCAACCATCAGTACCCTTTCTTTTTTTCCAATATTACTTTGGTTGTGGACTGTATGACAGTGGAATTTCTAGTTTTAAAGTTTTTTTATTAGTTGCTTTGTTGAGTATGTACAATTATGTACAAGCAAGTGAGAGGATGAGCGTTTGAGTGAGTACTTGGGTGCGTGGGTGGGTGAGTGGGTGAGTGAGTGAATGGGTGGGTGAGTGGGTGAGTGGGTGGGTTAGTGAGTGGGTGAGTGAGTGGGTGGGTGAGTGGGTTAGTGAGTGGGGGAGTGAGTGGGTGGGTGAGTGGGGGAGTGAGTGGGTGGGTGAGTGAGTGGGTGGGTGAGTGGGTGGGTGAGTGGGTTAGTGAGTGGGTGAGTGAGTGGGTGGGTGAGTGAGTGAGTGGGTGAGTGGGTGGGTGAGTGGGTTAGTGAGTGGGTGAGCGAGTGGTTGGGCGACTGAGTTGGTGAGTGGATGAGTTACTGGGTTAGTGGGTGGGTTAGTGACTGGGTTAGTAACTGGGTTGGTGAGTGGATGAGTGACTGGGTTAGTGGGTGGGTTAGTGACTGAGTTAGTGACTGGGTTGGTGAGTGGATGAGTGACTGGGTTAGTGGGTGGGTTAGTGAGTGAGTGTGTGAGTGAGTGGCTTAGTGGGTGGGTTAGTGAGTGAGCGAGTTATTGTATGGGTGAATGGCAGGCTGTGTAAACTAATAAGATTTTGCATGTTGTCATGTAGATTTGGGCTAGGTAAATCTTATCAGTATTCTAAATGCTGTTTTTAAAAATATTTCTATTTACTAAAATAAACAATGCTACAAAGAGTCATGACTTTATAAGAATTGAACTCAGCAGCTAGATTTTTGATAGTTAGCCATGAGTTCAATCAACTGCTTTTAGTACTACTACTGCTAGTAGTACATGTGTCAGCTTAGGATGACCTCATGGACAGCAACTAACCTAAAATATTTGACAGATGCAAAGAGCAGTCTGTTATCCAAATACACAATATATATCAAATATCTTGATTATGTATTCCCTTGAATAATCTTCATGTAATAATTGATGCATATTTGACTTACACTGGTGCCGTGTACTAAATATTTCTGTGCTGCAATGACTTAGGTCTTAGGATAATCAAATTTATAATTGTTATGAATCCCTGTTTACTTTTAGAAAGATTCTATATGAGGCTGGCCTCTGTTACTACATGAATCGTTTGTGTGATGTACACTTAAACTGGCTTATGTAAAATCAGGAAACAACACTCCTAGAATTTGTCCTTTCTATGCATTTCCATCATCTGAGTGGCATATCAGGGTACCCTTAGAATTAGTTATAATGTTCTATGAGATCAAGAAGCCAAGCGAGCAAATATTTGTCTAACCTGTTTTCATGGTCTGTTGCCAGAGGCAGGTGAGTCAGATAGATTTTCAGCCGAAGCCTCTGCAAGACTTGAACACAGTTCGAACTGTTGATTTCGCCAAACCTCGATCCGCAGCACAGAGGCTCAAATCTGTTCAGGCCAAGGTCGACACAGGCATTGCTCGCAAACCTCTGTTAGCCTTAAACAAGGAGAATGTACGTAGAATGTGGGCTAGTTTCGATTGCTTTAAGGTTTACTTTGTGTATGTCTCTATGATAGTCTCTTTACAATGCTTGAAGATTCTTTGCTTTTTATGCTTTTGGCTTGTTTTTTGATGTCTTTTTCTAACGAGTTTGCGCAATGCAGGAGCTGGAGCCAGTGGACCTGAGCAAAGATGACAATTACATGAGGAGGGTATATGGCAAGGCCCTCTACCATGCGCAAAGGAGGACAGTGGAAAAGGCTAAGCCTGACTCTCCTACTCGTCCTGTGCCCTTCAAGAAGGCATCTGGTTGGTAAAGCCTTTGCATCGACAACATATTCACTAGTGAATCCTTGCTTATTTTTGCTTCTGATGGCTTGAGCCTCTCCGCATGCTGTGATGTTAAGACCGCAGTGAATGCTAGCGACAGAAATAAAAACTACATCCACCCTTTTAAACACCTAATCTAGTCAAACTAAAAGCAGAATAATTCAGATTATTGATTGTATTGCTGGATGTTAAGACCGCAGTGAATGCTAGCCATTAGTACTGATGGCTTCATGTTGATTTTTGCTGCATGCAGAAGAAGTCAAAGTTAAAAATCTTTTCCAAATAGCATCTGGATGAACACAGTTGATTTAGATTAAGCTTGGATTGAATATTGTTTTGCGATAAAAACTGTTTTTTTAAGTCTGTCTACTAGCTGATAAGTGTGACATGAATGTGTGTGTCATGTAGGTTAACTTACATGAAGGTTACTAATGGAAAACTATGTACCACATCAAACAAAATATCAACTGATGACAAAAATCTTTTACATAACGTATTCTGACTTCTAATATGTGCTGACTTCAAATATGTTTGCTGACTTCAAAAACGAAGTTGTCATCTGGTCAGCGGCTAATCTTGGGTGTAACCTTCCAACAATGTTTTAGCAAATTTAAAACATTTTATTTTTACTCCTTTTATTTGCAGAGAGAAGGGTGCGGTCAGAAAAAGTACAGGTAGGCCAACCGGCTAAGAAGCCAACCATTGTCAGGGGAGCTGGTAGACACCCTAAACAGGGAGCGTTGAGCCCAGCTAAAACCAAACTAGTCTATGAGCCAGCCTCTCAGCTCAAGGAAAAGAATGCCACTTCTAAAAGAACCATCGCCACAGGTATATATATTGTTGGTAACTCTATGTCGTAGCTCTATGACTGTAGCCAGAGGTGTATTTATATATTCACATGCATGCAAGAGTGTGATAAGTCTATGAAACACTCTTTGCATCTCTTTATTAGTCACTCTATGACTCACTCTATGGATCATTATATGAGTCACTCTAGGAGGCCCTCTATGAGTCACTCTAAGAGTCACTCTATGAGTCATTATAGGAGTCACTCATAGAGTGACTGACTCCTATAATGACTCATAGAGGGACTTTTAGAGTGGCTCATAGAGGGACTCTTAGAGTGACTCATGGAGGGACTCATAGAAGGGCTCATAGAGGGACTCATAGAGTGATTCATTGAGTTCACTCTATGAGTTCACTCTATGAGTTCACTCATTGAATTCACTCTATGAGTCACTCTATGAGCCACGCTGATACTTTCTATTTAATGTTCAGCTGCTGTTTTGTAAACATCCAGTTTTCTCTTAACTAATGTTGGTTATCTTCCAATTGACCTGAAGAGATCACTGACGTAAAGAACCTTTAACATAGAGTTAGCAAATAAGGCATTAGACCTCTAGGAGGGTTTATTATAAAAATTAAAAATCTATAAACCTACATTCGTAATATAGTATTAATATTAGCTCAAATTTGTTAATACTTGCTGTTCCTGTAGTTTTCCTGTCATTCTTTGGTTTTTCTTAAAACTTAACTAGTTGAGAGGTGCATCAGCGTTACCAGAATGTCCTTGTTTTTATCGTTATTCCTGTTGGATTTTAATCAATATCAACTGAAGTAAGAGGCTGTGTCAATGTTTCGTGACAACATTTAAGTAGTTCATGCAACACAAAAAGCCTCTGAACAAAGCATGTCTGTACGAATATTATGTTTTTTATGAATTTTAAAAATAAACTTACACAAAATATTAGTAGATTTTATCAGCAAGTATAAAGATTTCTCTATTATTTGAGGTTGTGTGTGATGTTTGAGGTGATCCGGCTGTTAGGATGTTTCAAGATTGAAATCGACAAAACTCGATCGTAGTAAAAATGCTCATAAGAAAAATGACATCACCGGTTGTTCTCGTTGCGATAGCTGATATCGGCTATTGCGTTCAAGGTGCAGCGTTACACGTCTTTATTACGCACTTCCGCTTGTTCTGAGCATTTTAATCACGATCAAGTTATATTGATTTTAATCTTGGAACAACTTGCAATCATATCACCTCAAACATCAAAAACAATCTCTTACGATAGCAAAATACCGATACTTTCTGATAGAATTTACTAAAATTTCGTGCAAGTTCAGTTTTAACCTTGCACAATGGTATAGCTCTTTTACAAAAAAACTCAATGAGATGAACTTGAACCAAGGCATTGCCTGACAAGCTATATTTAGGGTTGCGCATATGTCATGTATCCTCTGTCAGAGATGAAACAGGAGAAGAAAGCTTGAGTCCGAGTCCAAACTTTCTGTAATTGCATCTTAGCCTATAATCATTTCATATTTTTTATATTGACTATCTTTTTACTATGGTATGTTTAGTAATTCTTAACAATATCTCACAAGGTGTATCCGAACCTTGCCGCTTCCCCTCTACCACTATTCTTGGTTCCGGTATGAGGGTCGGCTCAGAAGACCCCCTTACCATGGTGCTAGATGTGCTCCCTTTGCCTCGAGACACTGAGGTTAGAGGTACTAGCGTAGAGCTGAGTGGAGCGCCGGAAAAGAAGACTTCTAGCAAGACGTCTAAAACATCTGCTATAACTGTGGACAAGGTCACTACTCCACCCATCAGCCGCAGTTCTGTATGTGTTTTTTAATTATTTGATTATTTGTTAATTTTCCATGAAATATACCGTACTTTTTGGACTATTAATCGCTACTTTTTTCTGATGATTTGAACCATGCAGCTTATATAAGGGTGCAGCTATTCTGTGGCTTTTTCTTTCATCGCTAGGGCGCATTAACCAGAATCTCCGGTTAGTGCACCTCTAGCGGTGAAAGAAAATACGAAACAATCCTTAACAGTACTGTTACGTTAGGCATTATGTTAAAAAGCGTCGGTTAATATGAAACAGTGCCGTTAGGCACTGTTCCGTTTCAAACAGCAAAGTTGCTGCCGCGTTAAAAAGCACCGTCCTGAGTTCTGCGGCCTATACAAAGGTGCGGCTTAAGTATTGTTTTATTATCCTTTTTTGGAAAATAAAGTAGATGCGGCTTATATAGGGGTGCGGTTTATAGTCCGAAAAGTACGGTAATAGAAGTCAAAATTATTATATTCGTGAGATTGTAAGGAGTCCTACAATAACAGTGATTAATGAGAAACATGGAATCACTAAAGTACATACATTTGACTTTGGGATGTCATGGCAGCCCAGTGTGGCGTGATAATCACAGATGCAATCAATCTGTCTCATATTTATTGCTCTCGCATTTATACGCACAGAATTAGTCTTACTAGTACGATAAAAACACATTGTTTATTATTTGTCTGTTTCTCAACTAGATTGAAGATTTGTCTTTCCTTTGATTATATGCTATTAAGTTTAACTTGTTTACTATTGGATTAGTTCATCAGTTTGATACTTTTGGTTTGTGATGACGGAAAAAATTAAAAGGTTGAATAAAACCTTATGTGAAATCCTTCTGTTAATCGTCATTCATCTGCAGCATGTAAGCGACTAACGCTATGTCATCTAACAAACCGGCTAACACGCGATTTGCCTTTGACTTAGAAAAAACTGGTGTCGTTATGCTGTTAGAACTATGTAACCGTTGAGCCAACCAAACGAGACTGCAATATCACCTGACAATATCACCTGACCGGATCCTAGACTCTTTATATTGATTATGATGCTCTCCACTACAGATGCCCATTTTCATTCATTCCCAGAACATATATACATAACTCTTGAAAAACAGATACAAATTTCTCTTCCAAAACAGCTACAAATTTCTCTTCCAAAACAGCTACAAATCCCTCTTGTAAAACATATACGAATTTCTCTTGTAAAACATCTACATATTCCTTTTGTAAAACAGGTGCATATTTCTCTTGTAAAACATCTACACATCCCTCTTGTAAAACATCTTCAAAGCTCAAGAACTACCATGTCAGCAGCAGATACTTACTATCAATTGAGGTCGAAGTGTGTGACAGTTTCTCATTACTTCGCGGTTCAGGTTTCAAGGCTTCAGTATTCTGCGGAGAAAAAATATTCATTAAAAAATAATTAAAAAGTATGAGATATATAAATCTCCCTTATACTCTAGTCTGGTGAGATCCCTTCGCGAGCCTCACTGTGATAACATTCTGTGAAGTGTAAAGTGTTTGTGACTTCATCATGCCTCTTATACACCCCTAAAGACCCTCTAAAGCATAAGAAAATAACGTGAACATAGATGAGATTAATATACAAATGACTTAAAGGTTGACTTGCAACAAAATTCACATTACAGTTATTTGGTATCAAAAGATTCACCGTGTCTTACTCTGTTGTGTTGTAGGTGCAGAATATGTGGAAATGTGATTACAAGCTCTTAAAAGCTAAAAAACGAACAGTTAATCGCAGCCACGCGAGACCGCCGTAGTTTGGATTCTCTTTTCAAAACGGCTCAAATGTGACGTAGTTGTGGTAAACGGTTTCTGTTTACACTTTCATGCAACAATAAATATTAGTTTCTATTTCGTGGATTTTTATTTTTCGCCACCGAAGCCGGATCACTTTTTTTTGCTTTTTTTGTATTTTCATTTTGCAGTGGTCTCAATTAACCACGAAACATGAGGGATCCCTGTATTCAGTTTTCCGCATGAATGGAAAATCTAGTGGTGACATCGCATTCTGCTTTGCAGGAAAGTGCGAAGGATGGGATGGGTAATGCGAACCTCAACAATAACATAAATAACAACGCAAGATCCTCAGCTAGTGACAATAGCCGAGGAGATCCCTCCAGCAGCAGAAGTGATGCTGATAGTAATAAAGGTGATGCTGGTAGTCAGAAAAGTGATGCTGCCAGTGGGCGGCGAGGTCATGGGGGATCAACCACTAGTGAATGGCAAGAGGTATTGTACTCTCCAGACATATGCAGTGATTATCAATAGATTTAACCTTTTGTAAGTTGTACAGAGCCCACTGCAGCCTTTAATCAGATAACTTATTAAACTCTACGATTACAACATCTGCACGTCGCTGTTTTTATATTTTAAAAGCCAATGAGTCACCGCCATATTTTCTTTTTGAAAATTAATGTATGGAATAGTTGTTAATAGTATTAGTAGTAATTCATAATACTATTAATGTTGTTTATGATATTGAAAATACAGCTGAATTAGAAAAAAAATTCAGAACTTATGGTTCCAAATCAAATTAAAAATTTTTGTTGTTCGTTATTAACGCTTCTATTACCATTTCTTTCACGCAACAGATTATGTGAAGTAGAAACATGAGTTCAACCAATCAGGAGATGTTTCACTTTTATGGAACAGACAAATTTAGCTGAGATAAAATATTTTTGTATAACTTATATCATGTGATAGAAAAACTGCTTGTAGACAAATAGCTCATTTCATGGGCTCCATAACCTAAACGGTACCATGTTCTTTGACACTGTGTTTTATGGCTAAATTTTACTGGAGTATTTGAGTTCTTTAAGTCCGAGTGTAGGATAACAATTTTATCAGTTTTAATGTATGGCATTTGCCCTTCAAATTTCTTTTATCTCGTTAAATTCTTATCATTGGAAATTTTGGGGACCCTAATACGTATTAAGATTCTGGACTGAATCGTAAGATTGAAGGCTGCTAGAAATGTTATGTATGAGTTAAAATATTAAAATACGCTCGAGGAAAACTGTTTTTGATTCTGATAGATGATTTTCAATTTTTCCCCAAAATTCTTTTTGCTGTTTTTGGAAGAGTATTGCAGTGTCCGATTTATAATGAACAGCAATATTTAAAATTAATCCAATCTATACAATTTTGTTTTACTCATTCTTCTTTCAACTAATGTTCCTAGTTAGAGTGAACTAAAACAACTTGGTTCGCTTTCTATAAACTGGAAGTAAACATTGCTCTGCCTGATTCATCTGATTCTCTGCCTGCTATGATCTTTACTATAATAATAACTGTGTTCGTCCGTCCATTTATCCGTTCATCTGTCCGAAGCCACGCTAAGATTGTTAGGGAAAAAATTGCCTTGCGCAGGAATTGAACTCTGGTACTCCAATTTAATGACTAGCGTGCTAACCACTACACCATTCAGTCACCTTGCCACTTCATGAATTAGTTATGCACATAGTGATTACTTATTACAATCTTTCATTGTGCACGGTACTGCCAAGCTCACTAGGAGCAATAAAAATAACAAAAAATATATGAGCTGCTTGGTGTCTTGGCTTATTCATCATCTGCTGGTGTTGTAGAGTGGAGATGATTCCGACAATCGACCTCCTCTTATGATGACCGCTGACTCCCTTGATCTCTCCGCTGTCACTCCAGCAGTGCAAGGTCAGAGATCAGAAAGAGGTGGCGGTCAAACACATTCTACACCCTTAGAAGAAAGTGCAGAAAGTAATAAAGCCACAAAAGGAGACCAGAAGGTGGTTAGAGGGCGGGCTGCAAAGGGGGAGGCGAAACTGATACCCGCATCAGAGCAGCCCGCTGTTAGTGTTTGAACTTAGTCTATGATTAAAGACTGGTTTACACCATATTGCCATACGTTGGCGTCGTGCTCTTGGTGATTATTTGTAGACTCTGCGCACCGTAAACCAATGGCATCATTGACCACATTGTATAATGACGTGGGCTGTTCACTGGTGTAAAGGCAGATGGGTTTGTGATAGTGTGAACATTTTTATTACAGACCATCATCGAAGTATTGTGTGATTAACACCGACACACGGTCGTATAATGTGAACCAGCCGTAAGCAAAATAGTTTAGCTTGAGGTTTTGGCACATGTTGTAAAGGAAGACGATTTATATACTTGCATCACTTTGCAATGAACCTGTGTGGTTTGTCAACACCCATTAGTCGTTCATGTCTATGGAAAACTTTCCAATTGTTTACCATGTGTAATTTTTTGAATATTATTTCTTGTTACTAGCCCTCGATGCTTAAAATTGTCATGCTGTCAAAATAAAAGAGGTCTGACAAGTTTTTGGAACTTTCTAAATTCAATCGACTTCTCTTACAGCCACGAGCATGGGAGGAGTTTGAGAATAGTGCAGACGCGACAGGATCGCAGCGAGAAGATAAAAGTAGGTCAGATGACATAATCACTCCTCCAGCTACACTTCCTGGATACCAGTACCGCAAGGTAATACTTAAACTCTACTCTCCATGATATCATACTACTACTACTACTATGAAGGTATGATGTAAGAGATTTCATTTAACATAAAACGTCAAGTCTGTGCAAGTCTTTTCAAGTCTTTTCAAGTCTTAAATTCAATAACGAGAGTCCCATAGATGGCCTTGAAAATATTGTTTTCTCTTTTGTCACATTTGGGAAAGAAAATGGCGTATAGGGGTATCTCTATTATATATAGTAGTACCGTGGCAGTCTTGTGTGCTGTGAGAGATCATCAGGTGTGCCGATAAAACACAGAGAATATGTACGTGCATAATTATTCAGAAATACCTGAAGGCCTTTGATTGGTGCAGGTGTTAGAGTGTCAGTCTACCAATCTGAATGTAATACGATGGAGTCTCGTTGAAATCAATTTTTTATCTTCACTTCTAACTTTGAAAAACAAACGGACAGACAGACACTACTCTACCTTTTAGTTCTAAAGATACACCACTCTGTTTTACTTTATTTTAAACACTTGTACAATGTTATTTATTTTTGTCTTTTTACCATAAACATGGCTGCCTTGAGAAAAGTGAAAAAATATGGGTTTAAATTACCGTTGAAGGTGTGCGGTCTTCTTAATATAAAATGACCATAACCATGAATCCTAAACCAAGTGAAAGTGATAAGAAAAAAGAGGAAAGTTGTCAATACAAACCAATAATATCACAGTTACTGTAAAATCATTAACTTAACAGTTAGGTTTACTTTTTACTTTTTAGACCAAAGGAATGAGTTTGGAATGATCGTGGTACGGATTGGGCAATTTACATTCACCTTACTGTTCGTCTTATGGAAAATTCTGATAACGTAAACGTTTTTGGAACGGATTATTTATGTTGTAGACGAGTCTACTGTACAAGAATACCTCAAAGTTAATTTAGCATGTGGTCCATAGTTTGCATTTCCTTGAGTTGTCAGATGTAAGAATACTCATTCATATACACTTCCTTGAAGATATCACAATTAGAATTACCTTTCACCTCTCATTTGCCACTTTTGAATAAAGGTTAAGGCTTTGTTCCCCTAGCCTTTGATCTTGGTCAGGGTTTATCTACAATATAGTTGGTGTACAAGGTATCAAACAAGCAAACTTGTTCATACAAGGAGTAGGTATGTTGATGATAGATTATGATAAGCATGTAGATCTTCTGCCTTTATCATCAGCCCGGGGTGACCAACCACACTAAAGGTATGGCCACACGTAACGATTTATTCGTTCAATCTGACCGAATTCACGAAAGGAATGAATAATTTGTGACGTGTGGCCGTACCTTCTCATGCTACCTCTTTAGGGCTACACTCGAGGTTGGTGCACATAACAACAGTGGGTTTTTTATTCTGAAATTGTAACTATTATGGATAAAACTAGATTGTTAAGTCGCTAATATAAAACAGGAGCATATAAGGTTTGCTTGTAAAGGGTGATGGTGACATTTTGTGTGACTCTAATCACAGTCTGTTACGGACCAAATGTGTCACTCAATTGTCAGCAAACGGATTTCAGGTCCAGAATTGAAATTAGTGAAATTTACTGAATTAAACAATTAGTGAAAAAGGACCACAAGTGAAATTGAAATGTTGTTTTTCCAATACATCAATAGTGCCTCTGTGGCCTTAAGGACAGCCTTAAGGCATCTGCCTCCTAAGCAGGGGATTATGGGTTTAAGTCCCACCAGGGGTTCCATTTTTAGTTTGTTTGTTATGAAACACCAAAGTTCTCTTTCATGATTGTCTTTAATTATTACCAACAGCGCCTCTGTGGCCTAATGGATAAGGCATCTGCCTCCTAAGCAGGGGATTGTGGGTTCAAGTCCCACCAGGGGTTCCATTTTTAGTTTGTTTGTTATGAAACACCAAAGTTCTCTTTCATGATTGTCTTTAATTACTGCCAACAGCGCCTCTGTGGCCTAATGGATAAGGCATCTGCCTCCTAAGCAGGGGATTGTGGGTTCAAGTCCCACCAGGGGCTCCCTTTTTAGTTAGCATGGAATAACACAAGAATTCTGTTTCATGATTGTCTTTGACTATTGCCAACAGTGCCTCTGTGGCCTAATGGATAAGGCATCTGCCCCCTAAGCAGGGGATTGTGGGTTCGAGTCCCACCAGGGGTTACATTTTTAGTTTGTTATGGAATAACACAAGAATTCTGTTTCATGATTGTCTTTGACTATTGCCAACAGCGCCTCTGTGGCCTAATGGATAAGGCATCTGCCTCCTAAGCAGGGGATTGTGGGTTCAAGTCCCACCAGGGGTTCCATTTTTAGTTAGCATGGAATAACACAAGAATTCTGTTTCATGATTGTCTTTAATTATTGCCAACAGCGCCTCTGTGGCCTAATGGATAAGGCATCTGCCTCCTAAGCAGGGGATTGTGGGTTCAAGTCCCACCAGGGGTTCCATTTTTAGTTATCATGGAATAACACAAGAGTTCTGTTTCATGATTGTCTTTGACTATTGCCAGCAGTGCCTCTGTGGCCTAATGGATAAGGCATCTGCCTCCTAAGCAGGGGATTGTGGGTTCAAGTCCCACCAGGGGTTCCATTTTTAGTTATCATGGAATACCCTAGGACACTTATATTTCGCTAGTATTTAGTTTCGTGAGTAGCACACAGAGTAAAATTTCGCTGCAACTTAATTTCGCAGCTCTGATGAGTGCGAAAATATAGTGATGTGAAAATAAATACAGTGGAACAAACAAATTAGATTCCTCAGGTCCGGTCCTCTAGTAAAAAAAGTTTTTATATTTGCGACTAGTTTGTATTTGTAACCCGCAGGTATAAATGTATAGCAGAAATCGATAATTCAACGTGATCGCTTGCTGCCATTTGTTTCCTGGACTATCAATGACGTCTCGGTCCTTTCCGTCGTGAGCGATATGGTACCAATATTAGATCTCAAGTATTTATAGCAAGCGATGGCCATGGCACGTTTTGAGTTCACAATATTTCAAATTTAAAAAAATCAAATACAGTACATGTCTTATAAAAAAGAAAATAGATAACAACCAACATCACAACCAGAACTGTATAACATGGTTGGACCTGGTGAGGGTTGTTATCGTTTTTGGTTGGCAGTAAAATTCATCACTACAATAAGTATTATTTAATTGTATGACTTCACCTACCAGACTTTCATCCTCATCAGTTACAAATTCGGTGACTAAACTGATATCATCATCTTCTTCGTTTGTCTTGGCTTTTCCAAAAAAACTTGTTATCTTAACTTGCTTTGCCATGCTGCTCATTCGGTGTATTAACGAATTTACTAGAAATTTCCCAATGAGCTCAATCACACACAAAATTATCTGCATTTCTAATATCACGATTTCGTTGTGGATATCAATGAACTACAGGGCCGTATTCCCTTGGACAGCTGGCCGGCTAAGACGCCCCAACTTTTTAGGAATTTCATAGTCCAACGGCTATAGAAAGGTTTTTATCGCTGTAGAATATCACTTTATTCGAAGCCATAGATACAAACATCAACTTTTAGTAGTTCTTAGGCGTCATTATTATCTTCATCAGCGGCAAAATATTCTTGTTAACGACTTTTATAAAGGTTTGCAAAATATCAAGTTTTAGCAAACATCTGCTTGCCCATATCCTACTTAATGAACTTGAAATAAAATCGGCAAAAATGATCTTTGTTAAAACGCTTAAAAGAAAAAGATGTCTTCTTTCTGAGCTTTTTAACTGCATACAAGTTTTGCCTGTTTTAATTTTAAAACGTTTTGTCAGTCACATCAGCTAAAACAAAGCAAATCTCAAAAAATAGAAAAATGTTGATACTTGCCAATAAAATTTTTTAAAACTTCACGTGAGAGGCCCGGCTGAGGCCCTACATAAGAGAAACCTGTTGGGAGCTTACAGCACCCCCCCCCCTCCTTCTCCACACCCCAGATGTTCATAACTAGTCGTCTAACATTAGCCCCCCAACTTGCAACCAGTGAATACAGGCCTGTGTAGAACATAGCTCTTTAATTTCGAATTTTCGCTAGTTCGTTATGATAGTTTAGTTTCGCGCATGAATTTTTCGCGTGATGATGACTCCGCGAAAACGCGAAAGTTAGATGCCGCGAATACTTAAGTGTCCTAGGGTAACACAAGAGTTATGTTTCATGATTGTCTTTGTTTATTGCCAGCAGTGCCTCTGTGGCCTAATGGATAAGGCATCTGCCTCCTAAGCAGGGGATTGTGGGTTCAAGTCCCACCAGGGGTTCCATTTTTAGTTATCATGGAATAACACAAGAGTTCTGTTTTATGATTGTCTTTGGATATCACCAACAGTGCCTCTGTGGTCTAATGGATAAGGCAGCTGCCTCCTAAGCAGGGGATTGTCGGTTGGAGTCCCACCAGGGGTTCCATTTTTAGTTTGGAATAACACAAGAGTTCTGTTTCATGATTGTCTTTGGTTATTGCTAACAGTGCCTCTATGGCCTAATGGATAGGCCTTCTAATATATAGTGTTTAGTTCCTAATAAATTGCCTGAATGTTCGGATTATTTCGATCCATGTCGATTTGTTGAGACTTGTTGATTTGTCGATTTGTTGATTTGGCTCGTGGTGCTGTGTTGTAATACTCAAGAGTGTTTGTTAGCCTCATCTGTTGCATATGCTGAGCCATCCTTTTACCTTATCCGTTTTTTTACTATGTATTATTAAAGGCAAAAGTAAAATTTATTTTCATTTTCTTATCCACACATATACTAGAGAATTTATATGGTTGACAGTATTGAAATGATTGCGCTTACTCACTAATTATGTACAGATTCTGCCATTCTTATAAAAATTCATGAAAAGATGGAAAACTGAAAAAAACCTGTGAAAAACTCTTTGATCTCTTCTGAATGTGTGTTATCTCAGGGCAGTAAGAAGAGCATATGCCTGTTATGCGGGAAGATCTCTTGTGGTTATTAAAACTGATTCTTTGATTCATTGGATAGTCAGGATTACTACTAATACGTTCAAAATTATTACATAATGGTTGCATAATGTAAAATTTACAATGAGTTTATGTATTGCAACCTGTTTTAATTTAAATTTTGAAATAAAACAGGTTGAAATATCTGTTTAAACCTGTTAACAGGTTGAAACGAGTATTTCAACAATATTTCTATGGTAATTCAAACAGGTATTTCAATTGGAAAACAAGTGTTGCCTGATTTTATGATTGCATGTGTTTGCTTACTAACAGGCAGAACAAGTACCTGCTGCACATGTCATACAAACACCGGCTACAAGACCCAGAGACCTGTTTAGTGCAGGTGATAGACAGCAAGAAATTGGCGGGGCAAGCAGGTATCCTAGAGAGCAATGGAATGTGGATCCAGTTGAGGAAAGACCCCTGTATGACCCGACAGAGATGGCCACTCGTGATTGGTTAGAGCTTAAAATTTTCTTGTCTTTTTGTTGTTATAGCTGTAGTCATCACTGCTTCTACTGTCATGAGAAATGTGAATCTATCTTAGGTTTGACTTCAGTATATGGGAGGTGGATCGGGGCTTTCTGATTAGACTTAGTGACGATATATCAACACAGCTACAACTGTTCTACATGTTACTCTTTCTAAAGTGGACACCTTGTCACTCCATCAACTGAAGTGTCTTTACAGGCAATTCAGGATAGATTAATAATGTACTTTTATGTATAGCTGCCTATTCCTGACATGATAATGGACAGTGTCTCGGTTTTATATATAACGCATCTTATGTTTGTCCATCAACTTGTAATCTCGTGCATTAATGTCTACATACATGTCATCTGAGAATTGAGTAAGGCTATCAAAGCTACATTAGACATGAAAGCGGGCGGGCTTTAGGTTACCCGCCTTCATTCATTTCATTCATTTTTCGACATTTTATATATGTAACCATTTACTGCATTTATTTACTTTTAATATTTACTGATTTATATGCAAGTAGTCCTCGCTTAACAATGAGTCAGTTTTAATGACATTTTAAAAATTATTGAAGGTTTACTTGCAACAAAATTCACATTACAGTTATTTGGTATCAAAAGATTCACCATGTCTTACTCTGCTGTGTTGTAGGTGCAAAATGTGTGAAAATGTGATTACAAGCTCTTGAAAGCTCAAAAACGAACAGTTAATCGCCGCCATCACAAAAACGCCTTAGGTTGGAATCAATATATTTTTCTGATGTACTCAAGCAATTTGGTTATTGTTTTGACATGTGATGTTATCACGTGAATTGAAAGGCCAATAACAGGCTCAATATAAAACGACTTGTAGCACTAGTTTATGGCAAACACTCCGGGCTCTACCAAAAAGCCTGTATCAAATATAGATGCTCGCTATTTTACAGTTTTGTTTCGGTTTGGTCTAATCGTCTAGTTGAAATCTGATCATGTGACCCCTACTTCCTGCCAAACAGCGCGAACAATTTCAGCAGCATTTTTCGACTATCACAGGTGACTAACAGGCTTGTCATGTTTATCAGAGAATGATATGTACTCCTTCGAACTATGGTTAAAAAATTAAACGAATTTTTACGGTAGGGTTTGAGATATCAGTGCTAAAAGTGACAGAATTACAATGATGATGAAATAGATGCGTAAGGACACTAGACATGGTTTTATTGAATGCGTGAAGTATATTTGTGAAAATATTTTGACAAATGAGGTTGCATGAAAGTGTAAACAGAAGCCATCTTGTTCAACTACGTTCCATTTTAGCCGTTTTGGAGAGAGAACTCAAACTACGGCGGTTTTGTGATGGCCGCGATTAACTGTTCGTTTTCGAGCAGTTAATCGCGGCCTGCATACTGTACTGCATATGTATACATATGCAGTACAGTAACCTGCTACAAAGTGAAATGTTTTTCAACGTAGGCTCGAGTGAGGAGGTTGATTCGTTTAGGGGCAAATTTGTTTAATTACTTAATTAAACAATTAAGGAGTAACACAATAATAACAATAACACATAATTATCAAAACAATTAAGTAATTGTATAATTAAGTAATTAATCGAATTATTAATTGGGTTTTCAGAATGTAACCCCGTCTTTCAGTAAGGACAATTTCTAATTTCAAATCTAAATGTAATCAGTCTTGACCTTCTGTGAATGACTTATTCATAGTAACAGTAGTGATGGCTGATATAGCCCAAGTTCTTGCTGAACTCTGTACATGATGTAGGTTGGAACAGAGGCTGATGGCCAAGTGTATTGAAAGGATGGTGAAAGAGTATCCTGTTAGACGCCCGCTGCGGGATCCTACGGCTGAACCAGGAGAGGACAAATCTAGCTGTGGTTCTGTGGATAATACTCTTGTTGGTATGTTTATAACCCTTTTTCTAGGAGCAGTAGTAAATATCCTATCGATATGGAAAATGGCAGGTGTCGATAGATCAGCCATTCACAATCTCTTGGATGAGTAATGGTATGACATATAATTTCCAATCACTGATATATTACTTTTAATCACTGATATATTACTTTCAATTACTGATATATAACTTTCAATTACTGATATTTTACCTAAAATCATCAATATATTACTCATTGTTGCAAATTTTTTTTATAGCCTCAGTTTAGGCATGCCAAAAACAGCTTTCTAAATTTACACCGAGTCAAGGAAGTTAGTTGCATATGTTCTGTACACTTTCATGTACTCTATTCCTTTCTGTTAGTATCCAGATGAAATTATCCGGATAATGGTTTTTCATGACTGGTCTGCATTTTTATATGAACCATGTTATCTGAATACTATAAAAACAACGGTTTTCTGCCTCACGAGAACACCAGTTTACTATCCATCCCCGGACATGGTCGCTGCAAAGGCTATGGCAGGGAAGAGACAGTCATTCTAATGAGTTATTCATTGAGTGCAGATGAAAACCTTTCTATACATTTATAATATCCCAGCTGTGCTACCCGGCATTGTCCGAGTAATAAAAAAGTCTTTGGACAGAAAATTGATTTGTATTTAACATATAACAGCATTTACTATTGTAACTTTCAAACTACATATCATGAGAGAAGAGTTTGTGCAGTTGAAATAAATTGAGAGAAAATAAAAACAACTGTAAAGGTTTTCAAACTTTGTCAAACAACTTTAACTTTCAAAC
Source organism: Watersipora subatra (assembly GCF_963576615.1). NCBI lineage: Eukaryota > Metazoa > Bryozoa > Gymnolaemata > Cheilostomatida > Watersiporidae > Watersipora > Watersipora subatra. Next base: position 64,710,669 of record NC_088709.1, read on the forward strand.
ATCATATCATGAGGAAAAGGTTTTGTGCAGGACAACTAAATTATAAATAAATAAAATAACTCTAAAGGTTTTCAAACAACTGTAAATTTAAAATTGCAAAACTTTCAGCGACGTATATCTTTTTATAATGTACAGTGTAGTGTAACCTCGGTTCTCGAACATAATCCGTTCCAGAAGGTTGTTCGAAAACCGAGTTGTTCGAGATCCGAAATAATTTTTTCCATTAGAATAAATGTATGTAAAGTTTATATCATTTTATTTATATTTTATTTATACATTTTATATAAGATAAAATATCATATATAATATAGTTTTATAAATGCACTATTTGGATGATGGGATACCTGAATAACACCTTTTCAATACTACAGTGGTAACTCATGGATCTTGTTTTATTGACACTAGGTTACCTGGATAAATGAATTCAATTGAGCAGTTATTATATGAATAAAACTTGGCCTTACTATAGCTTTTTATTCAAATAAACTTTCTGTTACTAGAAATTGCGCTATATACTGATGATAAAAAGGCATAAATTGAGGCTATTTTTATTGGGTATACGAGAGAGTTAAACATAGACCTATTTACTATACTATTAACTCATTATTTTAATGGAAACAATAACGACTCACTTGCCTGAGAGCTGAGAGTGAACAAAGCAATGACGTTGTGTCACAAAGACTGTAACTATTTATGTAGAACACAATTTCTTTTGCATTGTCCAGTCTAGTATAGTTCGTAGGTCTACTGGGTTGAAGTTGATATTATTGACTGCTTTTTAGCTGGAGCTATGGGTGAAGGTGGGGCAGCCCAGGTTTATGTCGATGCAGGTAAGCCAATAGACACTACCCAAGTGAAGGCTCTGATGAGGCAGTGCCTAGAAGAAAAGATTAGGACTATGCTGGGAACTCGAGAGGCCCTAGACAGAGTACCCGGCGATGTCACTAAGCCTTCTAGCCAATCAGCACCATCTATAGGCAAGGCTGGCCAATCAACAGTGACAGTCACTACAAGTGACCAATCAGAGGATGAGGCTCAACAGCTAGCTCAGCAAGGTCATAGAAAGGTGAGTCTTTATTTGAGTACCTTTGGTATTATTGCTGGTATTACTATACACACTTGTAGAAGGGGTATCAGTAGAAATGTAGGTAGAAGTAATGACACTAGTACCACTGAAACAGTACTAGTACCAAGGGCAGGATAGTAAGATAGTATTAGGGTAATTGATAGTCATCCTGACAGTTCGATTTCTCACCTCTTTATAGCAGGTGATAAAATAGCTTTCCCTGGAGTGAAGTCAAATTCTTCACTACCTTATAATGATCGCTCATTATTACCATATCTGACTGTCTTTTGGAATTCTGCTTATTCAACAGAGATGCAGAGTCATTCCGGCATCAGTGTGACCACACTCCGCTTCTGAAGACTCTTCGAAAAATGAATTGTTTCAATTAGAAACAATTTTTTCTTTAAATAATAAACATCGTATATTAAAATAGTAAATAAATAATACATAGATAGTGAAATGATATTAATCAGCTTTAAGACCGAAAACAGTGTTTTTAAGCATTTTTGCATTGTTTTACTCCGTAACTGCACCTTGTGAGAGTAGGAAGTATATAAAGTATACCGAAGTCTTCATAAAGACTCTAATAACAGATAAGGCTAGTCGAGGCAGTGTATCGCTGTATATACATAACTGTATAGCAGTCTGTCCTGTACTCTAACATACAGATGTGTATACATAACTGTATATCAGTATGTCCTGTACTTTAACATACGGATGTGTATACATAACTGTATAGTAGTCTGCCCTGCACTCTAACATACACATGTATATACATAACTGTATAGCAGTCTGTCCTGTACTCTAACATACAGATGTGTATACATAACTGTATATCAGTATGTCCTGTACTTTAACATACGGATGTGTATACATAACTGTATAGCAGTCTGTCCTGTACTCTAACATACAGATGTGTATACGTAACTGTAAAGCAGTCTGTCCTGTACTCTAACATACACATGTATATACATAACTGTATAGCAGTCTGTCTTGTACTCTAACATATGGATATGTATACATAACTGTATAGCAGTATGTCCTATACTCTAACATACAGATGTGTATACATAACTGTATAGCAGTCTGTCTTGTAATCTAACATACAGATGTGTATACATAACTGTATAGCAGTATGTCCTGTACTCTAACATACATATGTGTATACATAACTGTATAACAGTATATCCTGTACTCTAACATACAGATGTGTATCCATAACTGTCTAGCAGTCTGTCTTGTAATCTAACATACAGATGTGTATGCATAACTGTATAGCAGTATGTCCTGTACACTAACACACAGATGTGTATACATAACCGTATAGCAGTATATCCTGTACTCTATCATACAGATGTGCATACATAACTGTATAGCAGTATGTCCTGTACTCTAACATACATATGTGTATACATAACTGCAGAGCAGTATGTCCTGTACTCTAACATACAGATGTGTATACATAACTGTAAAGCAGTCTGTCCTGTACTCTAACATTCAGATGTGTATACATAACTGTATAGCAGTATATCCTGTACTCTAACATACAGATGTGTATACATAACTGTATAGCAGTATATCCTGTACTATAACATACAGATGTGTATACATAACTGTATAGCAGTCTGTCCTGTAATCTAACATACAGATGTGTATACATAACTGTATAGCAGTCTGTCTTGTACTCTAACATATAGATGTGTATACATAACTGTATAGCAGTTTGTCCTGTACTCTAACATACAGATGTGTATACATAACTGTATAGCAGTATATCCTGTACTCTAACATACATATGTGTATACATAACTGTATAGCAGTCTGTCTTGTACTCTAACATATAGATGTGTATACATAACTGTATAGCAGTATGTCCTGTACTCTAACATACAGATGTGTATACATAACTGTATAGCAGTCTGTCTTGTACTCTAACATATAGATGTGTATACATAACTGTATAGCAGTTTGTCCTGTACTCTAACATACGGATGTGTATACATAACTGTATAGCAGTATGTCCTGTACTCTAACATACAGATGTGTATACGTAACTGTATAGCAGTCTGTCTTGTAATCTAACATACAGATGTGTATACATAACTGTATAGCAGCATGTCCTGTACACTAACATACAGATGTGTATACATAACTGTATAGCAGTATATCCTGTACTCTATCATACAGATGTGTATACATAACTGTATAGTAGTATGTCCTGTACTTTAACATACAGATGTCTATACATAATGATATTGGGTATTGTAGCAATTGGCTTGAAGTTGAATCTGTGAAATCAGTGACTTTATTAAAATTATTCTACTCTATAATTAATCTCAAGATAGTTCAGAAGATAATTCAAAACTAATAATAAATGACCTAATAGAGTTATAACTATTCTATATGTTATTAATTACTTTTTTAGCCTGAGCGTGTACACACTCCTGAGCCTTCTCCTCCTTCCACACCTCCAGAACCAGCAGTCATTAGAAGGGTAGCTGTTACTCCTGAGCCTAGTCCACCATCTACTCCGCTACAGAAGTACGTTGATCTCAGCAAGCCACTTGAATCTTCTCTAAGTAAAAGTGTGGAAAGAAAACTTGCAGCTGATGTGAGGTCTTCAGCGGGACGTATGCCTACCACCCCATTTGACTTGAGTAGTGAGTTTAGCTATTTTTTATAATTTTATATCATGTGAGTAGTTCAACTACAGATAGATGTATAGTAAAAATATTGCCCTGCCTTTGTGGGATCATAATTTTCCATCAAGGTCCATTATTTCCCAAAATAATTTTTTTGTTATAACTAACCTTTGAATGGTTTTAAATCATAAAAGATTTTTACTCATGCTGTTTCAATATTTTAAATTATATTTTCTGGTTAAGCCTTATTTTTATGCGATTTTTGACTGAGTTGTACTGATTAGCAACATATTATAAACTTTATGCTTGCAAGCCTGACTGACCAATGCTAAGCTATCCAATGGTAATTTCAGATTTCCAGCGCGTCCCGTAGAGGGGTCCTCGAGACAAAATACTGCAAAAACACTTACCACTGAATGGGATACGTAATAAGTATTCATTTAGTTTGACACAGCTCCATAAAATTGGAGTTTTCTTCTATATCTTGATTCTAGCTAAATATGACTAACACAATTACTGCAAACAAATTTCTTCTCATGGAGCATTTTCTCCTTTTAGCAACGTGTATTCATTTTTACAATCTTCTTGCAAAATCTTTTGTAGAATGTTACCAGAAGTTTGCTATAAAATGGTAAAACACGTTCACCAAGTTGAATTTCACCTCTGGTGTTTGGTGTAGCTACATGATGAATAACAGTGACCTTTACTGTTACTGTAGAGTACTAGCAGTGAGCCCAACAAATACCCTCGCTTTCTTTCATGTTTAGTCTGATAGGCAGCAGGTTGGTGTTTAAGAGGCTCCTTCTCAGGAACCTGATGGAGTTTTGAAACCCAATATTTTTGGCGACCTGGCGGAAGGCACAGAGCATATGCGTGTGAGGTTTGGATGAAATCAGCCAAAAATATGGAAACGCGTAGCATTTATGTTGACTAACAGACAGACACATAATGACAATGTCATTAATAATAATAGAGCTAATAAGGCTGAGATAAATACAGTTCCTTTCTTTCACAGGATCACAGCATCAACAAGTTGAGGAGGATGAGGTGAGGATTGAACAGGAAGTGGTACCACCCACTCCGGCTGCAGCTCCTCTGGACACGACTGAAGCTATGGAGACAACCAAGAATCAGGAAGAGAAACTTCACCTCTCTCAGGTCTCTTTATGGGACACCCTGAGTGGAGCCCACACACAAGGTAGATTTGTCTTCTCGCTAGTTTAGCTCTCAGGTCTCTTTATGGGACACTCTGTGTGGAGCCCACACACAAGGTAGATTTGTTTTCTCGTTATTTTAATGCACCTCTATTTTGCAATAATTCCTGTTATTGCTTCTACTCTTGTGCTCAGGATTCTCTCTGCTAGTCACCACATGTCATTGGTGAATTTATTGGAAAACTGAAAGGAAAAAATTTAAAAAATGCATAATAAATGTACAAAGTTGTTACACTAATGAAAAATTTAATCACATTTTTTGAAGACTCAGATGCATTATCTCAGCAAATTTTTTTGTAAAATTTACAGATTTTAATCCGATCCCGGCACTTTTTAATTTCTAGTGATCGTTCAAATCTGATGCCCAATTTTATATCTGAAATGTGTCAGCATTATTTTTTCCCATTGAACTCTTAGTTGTAATTTTTGCCTTTCTTAAAATTTCTACCATCTCTGTATACATGTATACTATATACTCTACAAATACACGTGTTTTACTAATTTTCATCCAAAACTGTTAAATTCTTGATGTACAGTTCATTGTTTTATTATGAAAAAAAGCAGTTTACAATTTTTGGTTGAAAATTGGTTGTATCTCCATTAATTTTTAAATTTTCAGATTTTGCTATGATGGATCATTCTCAGTGTTATTTGGCCATCCCTGATCTAGCCACTCAACGTGATGATATTGTCTATCAACAAACCTGTACATCTACTTAAATAACTTTAGCTAGTTGAGATGTTTGACGGAATTAGTATAAGTTATGATAAATTGCTCCAAATTGATTGTCTATATTAAGCATGGAAAACAAGGAGGATAAAGCAAAGCATGCTGGGTAGAACAAAATGAGAGGACTGATAACTCCTGACATAAAGACAACAAGCTACACATGTTAAATATAAATTACTTGTGTTATTAGCATGGTTAGATAAGTAATCTTAGACTGAGATTTTCTGTAATTGTAGAGTTTTTTAAATGTTATTAACTCAATATGGTGAGTGACCTTTCTGTTTAGGTCTAATACTATCATACTATCATCCTACATCTAACTGAAGGATTGGTCATGTTATTAGAATATGCAATGGTATGTATAATGGGGTAAAGTTACGCTGATATCCATCACGTTTCGTTTGACTTACTAAAACATGCGCTTCCTACAAGTTGTCATACATCAATGATGTAATCTAAATTTTCACTGCTTTTTTTAATTAGTGACAAAAGGCATGAAAATTGCGCAAAAGTCAAAATAGTTGCTTGGAGGCTAACATTACACTACATCATTTGAAGTCATTTTGATTCTGTATCTTTTTTCAGAGCTATTTTTGTGATGGAACCAAAAGTATTGTTTTATTCTTAGATCATAGTTGCTGGGGCTCTTCTTGAGTTATTACTATGGAATCTGTTTTTACAGTGTTTGTCTTTTTGAATTTTTGTTAAACCCAGTTGTAGCAATTTTAGTCTAGCAATGGAAAATTTGCACGGAACTGGATTTGATCTCGGGATCTCCAGATTTAGAGGCGGAGAACTTAACCATTAAGCTACACGGAATACATAAATGGATGCATCAGGCAAATAGTCATTACATCGATTAAGATACTTACGCTTAAAGCGCTTGCACTGTTGACTGTTAGGCATAACGATTGTTAAGCTGGTCTAAAACGCAGGTATTATTTTAGTAGAGATTTTACTAAAGATTTAGCTTTCCAGGTAGGTTACTCAAATTCATTAGGTAATTATTCTATTACCTATGCAAGGCCGGGCATTCGGCTAGTATCATACATGTATAAAGGATAGTTTTTAATGTTGAGCAGAAAGCCTCATGGATGATCCCCCAGTTTTTGAGACGCGCTACTCTATTGACACACCTGAGCCGACACCCCCACCCAGTCCTCCACAGGCTGTCTCTGTACAGACCAGTCTAACGGAACAAGTCTTGGAAGGAAAGGTAGTGGCTCTAATTGTCATCTGATATATTGTATTTTATTATATATATTGTATTTTATTATATATATTGTATTTCCACATATGCATTGAAACATGCAAACATGCGCTATGGACAGTAGGATTTATATTGCTATGGCTTCTGTTAATTAATACTTGTTGCCTAGATACGGATCTACAATAAAGCAAAAAGTGGTGCCGTTCAGTAGTATGGTTCAGATTTTGCTGTTCAGTGATTGGCTGATATCTGAACTATCCAATATTCACCTAATGATACTGCGTCCAGGGACTTATCAAAAATTAGGTTTTTCATATGGTGGCTAGCATCCATCCATAACATTTGTAACTAGTCGTTTAGTTTACGTATTAATGAATTATGCTGTGCTGACCTAAATTAGTCAAATATGTTCGATGCTATTTCTTTGTCTTTATCTCCCCTGGTTTGTTACAGCTGAGGGCCAGTGCTGCAGAGAACGGTCTGGTTGAAACTGGTTCAAGGTGAGGGACATTTACGTTCTGCAAATAATTTCACATACAATTTTCTATAACGTGAATGATTATACTATCAGCACAGTTTGCTGTGAGCTGTTTTACGGATGTAGCAATTCACCATTTTGCATCTTTTAAATATTTTAAATATTCAATATAACGAGGCTAGCTCTTTGCGGCTTTCTAAAACCAGCTGTGGGCCCCTGTCTGTAAACTATTGACACATTCCTGTATGTTTTTATGTCTTTGGGTCACTAGAGCTCCAGGTCTCTATGTATATTAAGCTATTCACAATGTCTGGTCGATTTGAATATGTTTCATATATTCGCATAAAACCTTGTCTAGCAAACGAGCTATTGTATCAGTTTTTGCACGGGTTTACATAAACTTATAAAATAACCCTGTATTCAGTTTGAACTAAACAAGTATCTTACTAGCTTCAATATCTGCTTATACCTGCAGGTACCAGACACCAGTACCTGCAGCCCGCAGCAGCCGTCCTCAGACTCCTGTCAGGCCTCCCTCAGCTCAGCCAGAGGTTATTCAGGTTGAGCCTGTCCAGCCTCCATCAAGAGTTACAACTCCTGTCCAATCAAAAGTGATACATGTTGCTCCTAGCCAATCGGAGGCTGACTCTCCTGGCTCCATCTCTTTGACGGATACTCAGATGAATACTGTCTCAGATGGAGAATGGCTGCTTAAGAGCGAAGGACAGATAACTCCTAGAGGTTGGAGCTCAATTTTCAACTGCTTTGTTGTTGACTAAAATTCAAATGATACTCAGCTGCTGTGCAGTTAGAAATAGTTTCTATATGCTAGCTAGTGTAGCCTCAGATTATCATTCTATCTATGGGAAGGGTGAGCTCTCCTCCATTATAAAGATTGCCTCATTTTATAAGGGGCTTTTCAGTTCTTTAAGCCCTATCTCATGGTTTGTTTAGTTGGTTCAAATTAGCTACAATTAAACTTGTATCATATGTAACTAAAAATTTTATGCTTTTTACATGTTATTACGTTTTATAAATTTTGCAGTAAAAATGTGGGTTTTTTTATGTTGAAAATATTTTTCATGTTACTAAAGATATAAAAACAGTAGTCTATTATTACAGGAGAAAGCAACTCTGCTATAAACTAGTCTAAAATACATTAAAAATCATTCATTGTTACTATAAAACTAAGAGCCACTCATTAATATTGGTTTTAAATTATAATAGCCCCCCTTGTGATGTAAAACAAGCGGGCATAATTCTTCATACAGCTCCATTATCTTGAAGGTTAAAAAGGAAAAAATAAAAATTGGGTTGCTGCAAGTCACCTCCCACTAGTAACTCCTCCCACTAGTAACTCCTCCCACTGGTAACTATTCACATATTTGTTGCTATCTTGTTTACATATGAAATACAGTGTAACCTCGGTTCTTGACCATAATCCGTTCCTAAAGGTTGTTCAAACACCGAGTTGTTCGAACACCGAAATCATTTTTCCCATTACAAATAATGTAAATCGTTTTAATCCGTTCCAACACCCTGAATTTTTACCTTGTTAGTACATGTACATGTATTTTATACATTATTTTATGCGTGAAATTGCACATTAAAATGCTGACCAACACATAAAAAGCAATGTATGTCTCAGAAAATGTTAAGCAAAATGGCAAAGATACAAATAACATAAACATAAATGTAACCCGTAAAACATAATGTAATTATCGTAATCATCCATACGAAAGATTACGCTAACATGAACGTGTAAAAATAAAAAAAAGATAAAGAAAAGAATTATGAATAGGATTTTGTAGGATACAGGATATTCTTTTCTCTTAAAATATCTATCCAATGACACCTGCTTCTGCCTTCTTTTTAGCACTTTTCGGAAGTGGTTCATGATAGTGTCGTTAAAGTCATTGATGGCTCTTGTGTCTGCAGCTTTATCGGGGTGGTGGAGTTCGACAAAATTCTGTAACTCGGCCCATTTGCTACAAATTTGTTTAATCTCGGACGTCGGGGCATCCTTTTTTGGCGACAACAGTTGGTCACGGTCAACGCCGCTCAGCATCCGGAGTTCGAACTCCGATTTTTGTTCGAACTACGAAGCAAGAATTGCTTGAATTTTTTGTTCGGACTCCGATTTGTTCGAACTGCGAGTTGTTCGAAAACCGAGGTTACACTGTATTGTGAAGCGAGTGTTGGTGAGATAGCTTAGTTTGGTCCCCAAGTTGAGTTTGATAGCATTGATTTGAGTATAATTATAATATAAGGTCACTCTGTATAAAGCATCAGCATATTCTTGAGATGCCGTATCTGGATCTTCGTTGATTCTTAACTGCAACGATGGTACTTGAAGCGCATTGAAGTCAGGAATTATGACATCGCCCGATAATTCACGCCTTTCATCATCTTGGCACTCATGCTAGAGCCATGGAAGTCCCATTTAATTACAATATATTGCACATCATTAGATGCAGAACTTTCTCCTGTTCTAGCAAGATAAAGCAGAAGCCTTTCAGTTACATTTTATAGCAGAGATGATGGAATTGGTGTCATCATGTTATCATGATAATCCAGCCACTTCACCCCCAAATAGCCCCTGTCAGGCCCACCAATCATTCCAAGAGACGCTTAAATCATGTCGCAATAGTATCACAAAGTTAATTAGTTGAGAGTATAATAAGCAAACAATTGGACTATCTTTTGATTTTTGTCAAGGATACAAATTTGCATACATATTTTTATTAAAAATTAATAATGGCTACTTAATACTTGTTAAAAACTCATTCCATATTAATTGTTAAAAAATTAAACCACCAAATCATTGCTACCAAAAATATACAGCATGATATGATAATCTACACATGTGTACTTATATATGTTGCATACTCGTGTTCATTGAAAATAATTGTCAATTGCTGTTTGTTGGAAACTCACTTCATATTAATTGTTAGCATGTTCTGCATCTTATGATTTGTGGTGGTTTCCAGTCAAATTAAGACAGTAAATCATCTCTACCAGAAAATGTCTTTTAAAATGTGACACGGTCTCATCATTCCTAATAGGACTGTATATCCAATGCTGGTATTAACTGGACCGTATTCTGTATATTCTGTATTCTATACCAATATTCTATATACATATGTCTGCAAAACAGTTTTATTGAACTGTCTGTCATTAAATATTTTGTCGATTTTAACTTTGAAGCATCTTGACAATCAGACGACCTCCGACATCAAAAACAATGACAGATGATAAAAAAAACGCCGATATTTTCTGATACTAGAATTTTGTGTAATTCTATTTATAAGTGCATCTTGCTATGTGCAATTTTCAGCTGTCACACGATAAGATGATTCCACATCTGTTTGTAACAGTTTTTGCCTATTTCGCTCATTTTTAACTGGACCTTATTTTGTACGTAAGCTATTTCTGTTTGCAAGGAAGTTTTTGTTAACTAAGTGACATTATGACATAAGAGTATAACTCTCTGTTTCATGTTTAGGAGAGGAAACTTTGGCTGACCTAAGCTTACCCAGCAGCGATGATGAGACACTGGCTACTGGGGTGGTTGTCAACGGAGACGAGGATAGAGAAGAGGAAGACAGTCGTAGTGAGGGAGAAATCAGAGGGTTGTACAGCACATTTTATTTACTGAATAACAATCTTGGTATTTTCATAGACACGTTTCTATTAGATTCATCTTAAAGTTATGGAGTTATTGGAGTTGTCATCTCAATGAACCCATAAGTTTGACCTAAATTTAACCCAGCATCTCATAGACATCTAAATGCGTTTTCTAAATCTAACACTTTTTTTTAGTAACTCGATGTTTTAATGAATTTCAGTTTTTATAATGATTGCTTCAGTAGCTATTTATTCAAAGTTCAAATGAAGTATAATTATAAGTATAATTTACAATTCTTTATAGACCGACTAAGACAGATCCTATGGTAGCCCTGCTGGCTCGAGTCCAGGAGACACCTAAAGCCTTAAAATCCTGGAAACCTGGAAGCCGTGAAGAAGGGGAGCATCTTATCATCTCCCCCATTGCTAAGTAAGCTAGTTAAATTTAAGCTACAGCTGCTGACTATCTGTGGTGGCAGCAGGCAGAGATTACTAACTTGTTAGCTGAAAACACAACCAGTTTTAAACTAGAATGCTTTCACTTTTTCCAAAAGGTCATGATTTCTTTCGACCTTTATTTGCCGGAAAATCTTTATATTGTAACATTTTTCAATCACAATTTACTTCGGTTTAAGCTTTATTGTTTATTTTGCTTCAAGGAGCTATCAGGTCAACACGTGTTACACTATTTTCTTATCTCCATTTTGCTCATTTCTCGTTTCTGTGTTACAGAAACCTCTTTGTAAACTCACAAAATGAAAATGTTTTTAGCGATATTCAGCATAATTAAAGACATCTCTTTATGTATCTATATTCGTAATTGCATTATCATTTGATCAAGGGCTTGACATATATTTTCCCGTTTCGCCATATTGACAGCAGAAAAACGTTCTTTGTACAAAATTCTATACTAAGACTTGTGTACTACCGATTACGTATTCCAGCTCACCAACCTTCCATCCATAACATCACAAAATCTTTGAACATTTTGCCCGATCTCAAACTTGCTTGCTTTTGCATTTGTGTTACAGGTTTCAAAATCCTTTGTAAACTATGCCCAGAATATTTGTATTTATCCTTCCATGCATGTGACAAACATCATTTTTTATTCTGTGACACCAACCTACTACATCCACCATCATATGTTTCAGTTTATGAACTTTCTGTTACTACAACCTACAATTCACTATTCAGCCTCCTCCGTAATACTATTAGATTACCAACTTATGAAACACGTCTGTTTAACTCACTCAATATTTCCTGATTTATGTCTTTTTATTTTTGAAATTTTTTTAACATGTAATGAAAAACCTCATTTAGTTGATGATTATTAAAACCGATAAAACATTACACATATTGAATAATAGAGTATAATAACTATAATACTCCTAAACATCTAAGAATGTAATTGCGTGCTACGGTTCCTTATCGAACCTGTTTAATGATGGACAGTGCATGGTACAAGCAGGAAACAGAAGACTTGTTAGTTCAGATAAAATGATTGAACCTTAGGCTTGAATCTACAACACGCGACATAACATTGAACAACTGCTTGTTTCTACAGTTATAATCTCCAGCTCGACTTTAAGTAGTTTGTAAGTGCTGTAGTTTTGCATGTGAAAGAGAGGAGGCTGGTGAACATGAAAGATAAAAGATAAAAGGTATAAATTGAAAATAAAACTAACAAAAACATATTTATTATTGATTATTGACAATCTTTATTATTGATTATTGACAATCTTTATTATTGATTATTGACAATCTTTATCGTCAATAAAGATTGCTTTGTCATATTAGCAATTGTCAATAAAGACTATTGCTTTGTTATTTTTTATTTTATATTTACTAATTATTTTTCACGTATATTTTTCACACATTTTTCATATACATTTACATGTAGTTTTTATGTGACATTTTTACATAATCAGTTTATTTTGCGGCCAATTGTAACTATCTGCATCACATATTCTGAAGCTATTATAAGTAATTTGCTCTTTTGAGCTAGCTAAAGTTAGCATAGGTTTTTTCACATTGGAACAAATGAAATTAATTGCAGTATATCTTTACGTGAAATTTTGTTCCACTATATGAAGGTTTACACATGCAAAACTGATTCTGGAATGAATTAACTTTGTAAGCTGAGTTTGACTGTACTATATACAGTTATACACACATTGCAAGTATAACTTAGGCCGAACTTATAGACTTTCAACAAACCTATTCTCTATATATTATTTATTGCTTTTGTTTTTTACAAATAATATATAATTTTCATCAAAAATAATTAATAGATTATTTTTTATGAAAATAATTAATAAATTATTTTTTGGAATAGTTTATAATCTTTTCTTTCACTTAGCAAACTGCAATGTTAAAGAAACTTGAACAGCATATGTTGGAATTACTTGTGATACAGAGTTGAGTATTTGCTCCAATATTACATATCATGTTTAAAATTTGCAAGAAGAGGTGATTATAGCTTTTAATTCTTTTAATCTGCACTAACAGGTTTTTGGTTATGGAATTTAACAAAACTATCCATCATTGAACAGGTTAGATCTAGAGAATAGAGTATGCTGCAGACGAATTAGAGATGTTACAAAATACTATTATTAGCCTTGTACTAACTTCTCTATGAATTGTAAACGAATATGAATACTATAATATATTCATATTCTATATAATAAAGTATTATAAAATGTATTATATAATACTTTATATTAATATAATATATATGTATATATTATATTAATATAAAATATTAATATAATATATAATACTTTATATTAATATAATATATATGTATATATTATATTAATATAAAATATTATATGTAGTATATATATTATACATTAATGTAGTATATTAATTTAATACACGTATATAATAATATGAATACTATTATGAGCGCTAGCTACTATTATCTTATTATTCACCTCCATTATAATTCATAAGTCTGGTACTTTGAACCCACTTATGAATTATGTGAATAATGTTCTAAAAATCTTTTGTTTTTGGTGTTTCTACTTATCAATCTATATTATAGTAGAAATAATTTTAATCCTTGCTTTTCAATAATTATTTTTGAAAATTTTTTATGTTGAGCTGTTTTATATTATTATGGAGTAAATCAGATTTTATCTGAAAACGCTCTAATTTTGTCTGGCGAATTTTGATTTTATTTTAAAATATTATTACTGACAAACCAAAAGCCAATCTCAACATAGCAGCAAGCTTAAATATCAGACAGTGCTAGATGCAATTGAACTTGCCAGCAGATTTATGTGATATTTCTCAAGCGTGCTTCAGTTTTTTAGTGATAAGCATTTCTAATAGTTTTCAGATGAAAGTGGAATGACAACTCCATCAATTTTTACAAATATTTTGGCTTTGATCACTGTCTACCTTATCATTTTAGATATTATATGCTGATATGTTACTATTAAATAAACTTGAAAATGTTTGTTACATGCAGTATTGTCTGATGACTTTAGCGATAGGCAGCTGCAAAGTCAACCCATAGTCGATGACACGCTACGTATGAGCGATCTCAATCAAAGTTCAAAGGTCAAAATTCACAAGCAGCTGCTGCCGTCTGAGAACAATCAAAGTAGTTCTTCTTCAGCTGGAATCGCATTCGCTGACTCTAAGGTATGATGCCATATAATAGAAGTTGGAAAGAGCATTTAGCTTTAGCAGCATTTTACCGTATAATGTCTTCATCTCTATCAACTGTTTAACCGTACAAAAACACATTTACATAACACTTGTGTATATAAACTTTGTAAGTAACTTTTCCTGCAGTAACATTTGCGATGACTCGAAATTGTGTTTTAACCAATGACAGTTCTATTAATGACTTAATTCTATAAATGACATAATTCTTTGAGCAACACCATTCTACTAATGGCATAGTTCTATGGACATCACCATTCTACTAATAACATAGTTCTATGGGCATCACTATTCCACTAATGACATAGTTCTATGAATAGCCTTAGCAAGAAAAGTGTCTAGCAAAGCAGCTAAAATCCTCGGAAATAGACAAAGTTGTCAATGTTTCTTTAAAAAAGAGTACCATGGTTTATGCTGGGGTGTCAGCTTCTGTAAAAGATTTGTCGTGCAATTATACAGAATTACAATAGTAGGGATTAGACTGTCGACTGATGCCACTAAGGGTGATCATGTGATCAGTCAACAGTTTACTTGTTCATATACAGAACATCTTGTTCATCTCTTGTTCATCTCTTGTTCATCTCTTGTTCATCTCTTGTTCATCTCTTGTTCATCTCTTGTTCATCTCTGGTTCATCTCTTGTTCATCTCTTGTTCATCTCTTGTTCATCTCTTGTTCATCTCTTGTTCATCTCTTGTTCATCTCTTGTTCATCTCTTGTTCATCTGGCTCCAAGGACAGAACATTTCATGAAGTATCATCAATACTGTCTAAGAGATAGTCGTAGCATCACTCAACAGGAATACAAATGCCTGTTCTATGTTGATAGTCTCAGCAAAAAGTGTAATTTGAAAAGAGAATAAGGGTGATGACCCTCCGTGTCATAATGATAACAACCAGACGTGTTAAAAATTTTAAGCATAGCCGAATCGAGCCGATCGGTTCAGCTATTGTCGGTCATGTCAGTCTCTCAGTCTGGCTGGACCGTTATTGGTCGGCTGGCATCTTTTCTGGAGCAGGAAAGAGGGCCAGCTGGTGGCCGCCACAGTATTTATAGGCTGTTGATAGATCATTGATTGATGTGTTTTTATACAAAATGTGTTTTTTATTAATACTTAAATATATTTTTCCAATGAGATATCTATGTAGCTTTCTCACACTTTTTGGTAGCATCACTTATTTATATATATCTTATTTATATATATATAATCTATATATATATATATATATATATATATATATATATATATATATAGATCATTTGTATATAGGTAATTTTATGACTAGCTTTGTGTTTGACCTACTAGATGACGAATGTTACAAGTCAGTGAAGATTTAGTCGTAACATATAATGGTCTCTCTTTTCTAAGAGACTTAACAAACTTATTTATTGTTGTAGCAAGTCACTGTCAAGTCTCGTCAGCTACAAGAGGCTGTAAGCAGCGCTGCCGAGGAGAGAATGCTAGCCAATCAGAGGCCTATGAGCCAACCAGTTAGAGATCAGGGCGTGTCACCTTTAGCTCTTAATGCAAGTCCCAAGGCAAGTAGAGGAGGGCCAGGCAAACGGCCCATACCGGGAATGATTCAATCAACACTGGATAGCAAAAGGAAGTCAAGGCCAACTTCATCACTGAGAACTACAGAAGATTTCTCTCAGCTAAGCAACAATGCTTCTGCATCTTTCTCACGTGAGCACAACTTCTGTTTTTAACTTATTTTAGCCTGTAGCCTGAAATCTAATTCATCCAGTATTCAGCTTGTGAAAATGGAGGTTTATGTTCATATATACTTAAAGCTAGTATATATACTAGCAGTAAGTATATATACTTACAGCTAGTATATATACTTACAGCTAGTATATATACTTACTGCTAGTATATATACTTACAGCTAGTATATATACTTACAGCTAGTATATATACATACAACTAGTATATATACTTACTGCTAGTATATATACTAGCAGTAAGTATATATATATATACTAGCTCCATATATTGAAGATTTTCATGCCTATAAGGGTATAAAAAGTGCAGAGGAATAATGGAAACTCATAAAAATAAGCAAGAATGATTTATGTTTTCTTCTGGCAGGTAATCCAATTTGGAAGATTCGGAAGAATAGAATTAGGTAATTTAGTAAAACTTTGATCTTTGAATCTTTTGAAAGATTGAAGTATATATGTATGCTGTAAATATGGCTGTCAATATGCTGAAAAATTCACACAACATCATGTTTATAAACCTTGCATTGCTTTTATTAATGTATTTTGAAGAATTTTTGTGAAATGAGACGAAGGATGCCTTACTTGATACAGGCAATGAGTTCTAGACACAGATAGATTAAAATCAATTTATTAATATTGGTACACAAAACTTTAGAGTTCTCTGTTATGACAAATGAAATTTTGATGTGAAGCCTGTGTGAAATTATTGGTTATGCTATATTGCTGTATAAAGACAAACTGGTCTAGCAAACTAGCAAACGCTAGCAAACTGACAAAGCAATAAATAATTAGCGTTGTTAACTATTTGTTAATCTCATAAGCCTTAGCTTGTTTTTGTGATCCTTAGCTTAAGTTCTAAGGCTAAAAATAGGTTTTTTATAGCCTTCTCAAACAAGAACTAAGCATTACGTAAAAACCCAAAGTGTTTGAGAAAAACACTTGCCGAGTTCTGAAGCAATTTGAACAGCCTTATCATTTACACGATGTATTTGCTGCTTGCTCGGCCACCAGTTTGTCATGTGGGCGTGGTTCATCTTCATATGACCAATAAAACCAATTTTTCACCCGAAAATTTCTTTTCTTGTTTAGTTAGATAACTTCACATAACTTGACTTAAATATGCTTATAGCTTCTGTTCATTATCTAGATATGAGGGACAGTGTAGACAGCCCTGACAGAATGCATACAGACTCGCTGCTAAGGTCTGGTGGCTATCTTACTAGAACCTATGGTGACACAACTAGTGACATATCAGAGCAGATGAGACCAGAAAGTGCTACATTAGACACGCATCAACTTTTAGCCCGTACCATAGACTCGCAGGTAAAAATGATGTGATTTGTGTCACGGATTCAGTGCTGCAACTTTAGGAGTTGCCTTTTACGTAATAAAACAATTCTTATGAGATGCCTATGCTTTTTGACTTCAATTAGTTTTATAAGATAGCCACTTTTAATTTTTTAGTCATTTTTTAAAATAGATCGGATCAGCAACCCGTAGCGCTAGCAGAGAATCTCTCAATCTGTTTACTATACATAAAAATGTCAAGTTAGTGAGTTATGACAAGTTGACAAGGTGTGACAGATCTTCACAGTATGTCAACCTGATAAGGTATGTCAAATTGTCATTGTATGGGAAGTAATCGAAGCTGAATTTTTATCGTCCAAACTATTTGAACCTTCAATCATGTAGCTACCGATAGCAGGAAAATTAAATGGTTTCAAAGGAGGCACACACCATTTTTCAAAGGATTTGAGAACTTTTGGTTTTTGGTTTTCTTTTCTGCATTTGAATGTTTCTGATAATTTTATGCCATGCATGTTTTTTCATAGATTTACTACCCATTACAAGTGTCTTGACAAAATTTTTAGTTTGATTTTTTGTTAGTTTTTAAAAATATATTAATTTGTTAAATTTTTAAAAAATTTATCGAATGTCTTCTTGTCTAGTAAATATGACTGTTGACTCACTTGACAGGGTCTTTCAACTGGTACAAGTACGGCTATGCTGGATACGAACAAGCTTTTGGCTGACACTTTAGAGCAACAGGCCGAGCTTTACCAAAGGCATCTTTCACGGCAGCCGCGAACAACAACCTTGAGGTCAGAAGTCATTAACGAAGATGTGGGAGCTAGTGTCGATTCAGGTAGATACATACATATACATACATATATACATACATGTATATACATATATTTGCAGTTAATGTCGTGCTATTGACATCTGAGCAAAAAAGAACCAACCATGTAAAACTTGGTTGGTTCATTTGACACTATTTTCTGTAATTTGGTTTACTATAGTTTTAAAACTTACTATGGCAGCATGACATATTTGTGTGCGTACTGTATCCTATTTAGCCTCTGTTAGATATTATTGATATTATATAATTGATATTGGTCTTTGTCATATTGATTTTTTAACACCGTCAAGTGGGCTTTGTGGTGACCAATGAGAAGTTTGTGAGTCGAAAGACAGGTGTAATAATGGACATGGATAGCGAGTCGCTAGCAGAATCAGCTGTTGTTTGCTTTTGAGTAATTTTGCTTTTTTCTTCAAGTTCAATTAAAAGCATATGATGCAAACTTAGATACGGTCAATATTGTTAACTAGAACATATTTGGTAGTTATTTTAATTAAAATGATAACAAGCTGTTTTTACTTTTGCAGTTAGTTCAGGAGGAATATTGAGGTCAAGCAACGAATATACTCGCACCTTAAGTGGTTCTACCAATAAGCCTAAGCAGTATCTTAGATTCTCTGTGCCAACTGGTGATGAAGACAGTTCAGAGGCTAGCGACGACATGTCAGAACTTGATTTCTAGCTCATGCCACCCACCTGCCAGACTTGTCAAAAGTTGATTTTCAGTTTATACCTTTGATCTATTAGATGTGTGTCAGAACTTGATTTCTAGTTCATACCGACCATCTGTTAGGCATGTCAAATCTTAATTTCTAGCTCATACCACTCACCTGTCAGACATGTCAGATCTTGATTTATAGGTTACACCACTCACCTATTCGTCATGTCAGAACTTGATTTCTAGCTTGTGCCACTCACCTGTCAGACATGTCAAAATATGATTTATAGCTTATACCATTCACCTATCTGTCATGTCAGAACTTGGTTTTCATCTCATACTACCCACTTGCCAGTTAAAACTACTAGCTTATAACACCTGCCTATCAGTCATTTCATGACTTCATTTTTAACTTGTACTCTAACATGTCAGACATGTAAACTGTAAGGTTAAGTAGCCTGTGGCACAGGTCAAATTTTAAGAGCTGTTTTTGACTAACTAGCCTTTGATTTTAGTAATGGTTTAAATAGTTAATGCAGCAAACCTCCTCTTTAGTGTGATTTTATGTTTTGTCAGTGTTTGATGAAAACTGTATTGCAGTTTTTAGATGCTACCGTGGTATCATATTTCATAATTTCTAGCCATTCCGTAACAGTGATTTAAAAATCTTTTTGGAAGTTTTATTTATAATTAATCTCTTTATGCTTGTTTGACTTGTTCATGGTGTTTTATAAAACTGTATTCTAGCTTTGCTAGATCTCATTTGACCTTAGAGTTTGTAATGACTGTTGATTTTAGTGCAAAATAGCTCCGAATGAAGACATTTGATTATTTGTAGACAAATCAAGTTATCTATTAATATGTAAATATGTAAATAAGTCAATGTAGTTTAAATTATGTTGGTTTGCAGATTAAGCAATGCTATCATCTAATTGAACTTTAGCATGATGCATAAAATGTGAGACGGAATAAAATGAAATGGAAGTAGCAACCGCCAACGCAAATAAAATGTAGATTGCGTAGCAACTATAGGTGATTTTAGCAAACATAAGGTTTGCTGAATTATGCATAAAGGAATAACTTACACGCTAAGATATCAGTTTCTGCATGAGTGAAGAGTGTTTGGAAGTCTCTCATCACTTCTATTGCATGCATTGCTCTAGAATAAATAGAAAAATATCTGGAGTTGACTTTGTAAAATGTACAAATGTAGAAAATAAACATATTTGATATTAGTTGACTATAAAATTTGAGGGTCTCAACACTTCATGAGCTGAAAATCAATCAATCACAACCGAAATACAATTTTACTTCTACGTACAGTAGTACATTGGGCCTACGTATTTTTAATTACATTAGTGTGGTTTGTTTTTTGAAGTTGTCCTCTCATTAATAATAATTACCGACAAGAAAAAACTTTTCTCATAGATACGTTTATTGCAGTTATCGGTCCATGCAAAACATTTAAGCGAGCTGAATTAGTTATTTTTTAATTACAGTTGCGTACGGTTGTGTTACGGAACGTAAAATACAAAAGGCAATCTATGTCTAATTGAAAATAACCTGGGAGCTAAATACTAGCTGAGACAAAAAGTAACCTCTTTCCACCTCTAGTAAATAAAAGGTTCTCGCTTGGTTTGGAAAAACACATCAATTATAAAACTGACTCTACGAAATACTTACACAGATAACTGTGACGATCACTAATTATTCTTAGTCATCAATTAGCAAACAGTTTTGGTCAACATTCAAGCCACTTGTTGAAGTATTTTGATGGCTTAGCACACGGTGAGCTCGAATGGTTAACCTCACTCATTTTTGCTTTCGATATTTACCTACTTCTACACTTGTTAATAAATATACAATCTGTTTCATTTTTGCCCAAGAAAATATGAAATATTCACTTGTGATAGGCCTGTATCGACATGTTTAGGATATGTTTGCATACTTAGAAAGTGTTTTTAAATACTGTTACGGCCTTTACGCTCCATATAGGCCTATTATATTTTGTTGACAAACTGTCTCATGTATCGACTCTTCTCCGCTAAGGCCAGGGCGGCCCCGACAGGCCACATATGTGGATTTACCTGTTCTGTTTGTTCTCTTTAGTTGGGTCACTGAGAACATTTTGGGTCAAATTCATTTTCTACCATTACTTATAAAGGAACATATAGCAAGTGAGAGCTTTATTCGACATTA
Organism: Watersipora subatra; assembly: GCF_963576615.1. Lineage (NCBI taxonomy): Eukaryota > Metazoa > Bryozoa > Gymnolaemata > Cheilostomatida > Watersiporidae > Watersipora > Watersipora subatra. The sequence goes on from NC_088709.1 coordinate 64,732,033, forward strand.
CTACTATTTTATATTAAATGTAAACTTTACCAGCTATCTTGTACTAAATGACTGGTAGAAAAAAACAGCGGTATGTTTATGTAATGCAGTAGTACTATACTAGTGGCTAAAATATCACCTTTGATTTAATCAATGATATACAGCCCCCATGGGGGGCTGTATATCATTGATTTAATACTTAAATATTTGCAGCTGTTAGAACCTATATTGAAAATAAGTTCATTTTGTGAAAAAAAGACATTTGGGGCAAGTTGGGTCAACCTTGGTGGGCAAGATGGGTCATTGGCCTAATTTGCCCCATAAGCTTTTATTGATTTTGTGCTTTTGCTGACACCTCTGAAAAGGAATAAACTGTAAAGTCATAACAAATACAAGCCTAATAGATAAAGTTTCAATACAGTCAATATAGTCTGCACACCCAGCAGTTGAAGTCTTTGAAACCACTCCCAAAGGCATCACATAGAAAAGCTACTATAAAAATAAGAAGGAGAGCTAGGACGCAATAACTCTTTGATAATACCGCCAGGAAAACAGCAACTAAAAAATCACAAGTAAAATGAAAGAAATTGAAAAATCTGAAAACAGCTTCATCTTCAACCTCAGATAAATAACCCTTGACAGCTTGATTGGCTCAGACAATGAAGAAGGAGAAAATCACTTTCGATAAGAAAGCTTGTTTTAGTAAGGATTGCTGGAAAACGCAAAATTTTGTCTATGTCGGAATGGTAACAGGATGTGAGGGATTGAATTGGCTGGTAGATTTTTACAAAAAAGCCCATCAATGAGCGTGCAGTAAACCTGAACCGAAAGAAAACATGTCACCAGTAAGTCCCAACCAGGTCATTAACCTACTAGGTGCCCTACTCTCTACCGGAGCAACTAACAGAACGCTAGTTGTCAGCTTTGGTGATAAGATACTCGTAGATATCAAGGACATTTATGTAGAATTATGCTAATAATGCTTTTTAAACTTTATAAAGTGTGCTATAATGTTTTACATTAATATATTACTTATGCATTATTACATATATGTATGTACATGCACATAATAATTATAAGTGTGAACTATTTTTATGTGTAAACCCCAAATTAGAGCAATTGTAGTTGTAAAACTTTATTGTGTCATATAGTTACTTTTTTGGTTACTTTTTACATTGGCCCAACTTACTCCATTGACTGGCTCAACTTACCCCACAGGTGTGTAAGTTGGTCACACGACAATAAGTTTTCAAGCGAGCATTTTGTCAGTTTGATCAAGGATTAACCATCGTGCATTTTCAATAGAATAGGACACATACCGACCTATTCATAGGAAAAGTTTTATAGTCCTAAAGCTTCTATTTTTGTCATATTTTGCATAAATGTGATTTTTGACCTAACTTGCCGCACCTTCCCCTACAAGTCAAACATCCTAATGAGATAAAACTATACAACACCGATAGTTGTTAATGCTGAGTCAGCGCAGAGCTAAGTCGAACTGTAATGAACAGAAAAAAATAGAACAGGCTGGAAATGTTGGATTGGACTGAAATGAAAGCAGTCATTATCCCACCAACAGACTGCTATGATGATAACGCTTATGGGCGAATGAACCAATAAATGCATTCTGATAAGAGCGTTATAGTTATATTTGCTTCATATTTTGTTTCTACTGAGAAAACTGCAGCACATTTTTCGAAATACTAGTCTGTCTTTGCCATCACATTTATAGCAGACCCTCGAATGTTCCAAACATAAATCAGCTTCCACTTCAATATCTCTTATTTGTAAGCTCAACAGTGCTGGAATTACGACATTGCCAACAAACAAATTAAATATGTATGCCAATGTAAAATTACTTGACACTTTTATTAATGTCTTTCCTAGATGAACACTGCGTAGCAATTTTAAATATTCCATAAAAATAACTAGAAAATAAAAATATATAACAAGTAATTATTGAAATAGTAATTTTTATACAAATAGCTGCTGCATTATAGCTTCTTTCACAACCCTATTGAATAAATTTTTTTACTAATATAGAATCTATGCTGTTAATAATTGTATCAGTTACTCTAGCACTATGAACTTAGGCCGTACTTCATGAGGTTTGTCACTGCTAGTCTAACAAACTAATGTTAAACTAGCTATGACATGACATACATGTTATGTCATGGCATTTTATGTCATGACATGTCATGGCATAACGTGTCATGTCACGACATGCCATGGCGTGACATGTCATGACATTAAGGCATGCCATAACATATCATGAGAATGTCTGAGAATGCCATGTCTGAGAATGCCATGTCACGACATGGCATAAAATTATGGCATGACATGACAAACTACCATGGCATGAACAAAAGAGAATCCAAAAGCAAAGATCTTTTAATAAATTAGAATTGTTTCTACATCAAATTTTTTTTGGTTAAATTCATGTTCACTTAGCATCAGTGAACTCTACCAGCCCTAGCAGGTCTTTCCCATCACATCTGTTATGCCGAGAAATAAAAAGAGCATTTCTTGTGAGTATTACAGACCACAGGCTATTGGCTAAGGATCACTTGACTTTTATGGCTCTTACAAATTTTTTTAATGAGCCCCCTTCACTCAATCTTATTTTGGACTAACACCTCGTTTTAACTGATTTTCTTTTAACACCTAGAAGATATGAATTAGTAAGTGTACTGTATACACAATCCATTCATTTGCTAAAACCGCGTGATATACCATTTTGTTGTTATCTTATATGGCCTGTCGTTGCATCACATATTTAGAATGCTTTATTTGGGCCGATATAAGATAAAAAAGTCAGGCGATCTTACCTGAAATGAAAATGAATGGAAATTTGTTGAAATTAATTGAACCACATGTCTAGGGATATAAATGGTATCATCAAATTATTATGACTGTCCTTTTTATATATTTTAATGTAAAAACCATGTAATTACAGCTGGTATGGAATTTTGGTGAATGTAAAGGTCTAAACACACACGAGGAAGGTGGAGATATCGCTGGCGTGTGCCTAAACACACTTGAGCGATTCACCCGCAAACGATGACGTGGGCATGCTCACAAACTGCCAATAAAATTCCGTATCATTAGTTTCTTCGGAGTTGTTAATAAATTTAGGTCAATATGGCGCCGTCTAGGCAACGACGTAAATTGCTTCTGCTTTTGTTATTAGGCCTATCTCACTTTCACGGATTGTACATTACAAGAAGACATAAGAAAAAACGATTCTTGTATTTTTCACAGTGATATTGTACGATTGGTATATATAATTTACTTTATAATAGTTTTTCATATTTCATATATTAAATATTTATCATTCTCAAGATGGTCAACTTGCGCAACGATTGACTCCAAACGTTGGTTTTCAACTGGGTTTTTTTGTAATTTTTGTGTGTAATGTCGTACAGGACTGATAATGCTTTCATTGATTTATGAACAATTCAATGTTTGTTCTGACGATGTTTCAATCCTAACAAAATAGCAAAATGTTGCAGCTGTACGTTGCTGAACATCGATAAGACATAACTACCCGCCATAAACATGAAATGCATCTTGCTAGCGATGAAGTTGTGATAAAAAATGTCTAGCATTATCGTTCTGCATGAGCTCGCTAAGCGAGTTCTAGTGCAAATTAGCGCCATGCAGCATGATAACGCACTAAATATCGTCTAGTGAATTTCCCCTTTAGTTTCACAATGCAGCAACATAACTTGATTGTCAAATAAACACTAGAATCCTTGGGAGCTGACAGCACTGAGATAATGGTGTCTCATGGTTCGTCTGGAGATACCGGCATTTATACTGCATCTTCCTGTGTTTTCAGCTTGTTTTTCTTCATTTGGCTGCCTTCATCTTATCTCTATTTTTTCTGTTAAGTTTTGAATGTTATTTTTCTGCTATGATTATTCACAATCATATTTTTTTTTTTTTTGGTCGAGTGTCTGTTGTTTCCTTATTTCCTTTGTACGACTGCCGATTGGTTATGTATGTCATATTCGTTGCAACAGAAACCCAGGAATTTTTATTAATTTCACTAGTGCTAACAGCCTATCTTTTTCTTCTCTCCAATATGTTACGATCTTTCCTTGTTGCAGGCCTCTCGTGCACTCCAGATAGATATATCTCTGGTAAATTTAGAGTTGAACTAGTTGTTTGATTATCAAATGAAATGCAACAATTCTCAGATTTTATTCTGCTAAATGGAAAAACTGGGAAGTAACAGAGAGTCTGTTTTTTCTGGCTTAAAAATTAACTTACACAAATTCTTAGTAGATTTAAAAGGTATGGATATTTTTCTATCATTTGCTTTTGATGTTTGAGGTGATCTGACTGTCAGGATGTTTCAAGATTGAAACTAACAAAGCTTTATCGCGATTAAAATGTTCAGAAGAGAAATACATGCCAAAATGATGTCATTAGTTGCTATCGTTGATATTGGCTATTGCGTTCAATTTGCACCCTCACGCATCTCTATTCCGTTAGTCTTATTGCAACTATATATGTCATATTCCTACTTTTGCTTCTATCTAAGCGTTTTAATCATGATCAAGTTTTGTCAATTTTAATTGAGAAACACCCTGGCAGTCAGACCACCTCAAACATCAAACACAATGGCGAATGATAGAAATATACCGATGCCTTCTGATAGAGTCTACTAAAATTTTGTAAGTTCATTTTTAAAATAGTTGAATTTTTCATGATGCAAGTTTTTCCTTCTGTAAAATTGAGCTATGCTAAATACTCTTTCCCTCATTGCTAAGAATGGATAGTTTAGAACGTAGAAGCTTAAAAAATCACCTTGTAGATGCTATTCATTTAACGAGAAATGATGGCACTACAAAAACTTCCTGCAATAATGTGTTTAAAGCTTGACCACAAACTTCATCTTGTTAGTCATTGGAATGTTTTAATGGTTGCTATTAGAGATTTTATGGTCACCAAATTGAACGTAGAAGAAAAATAAATCATCAAATACTGACAATTAATGCAGTAAAATAGCCTTAATTTGCACAGTCTTTTGCTCTCTCACCAACCCTTGACTATTTTTCATCTGAAATCGAGTACCTCTCATATTTTGATGTTTACCTTTAAAGAATTGAATTTAAAAATAAAATTGATTTTTTCAAGAATTGAAACAAAAATAAAATTAGTGAAACTATATATACTATTGGACAGATGTGAGTACTAACTGCCATAGATTTTTGCATGAGACAAATATTATTATACGGTAAATCTCAAGTTAACAACAAAAAATCAATTTGATCTTTGGTAAAGAATTAGCAAACGAGTGGATATTCTCTACAAAAATGAATGAATATAGATAAATTTGAGCCAAGTCAAAATCTTATTTTTATTATTTTCAAAATATAACAAAGATGCACAACCCTTGTACTCACTTTGATAGTTGATTTGCAATGAAGGTCAGCCATTCATTGATTTTCAATGAATGGCTGACCTTTTTCATAATCAAACCCATACATACCACTGCACCTGCACTAAGTAAAATCCTGTTTTACTCTTTGACGCCTGCTGGCCTGTTCTTGACTGATAAATCAAGTTTGTTCTCAAACCTGATATGAAACATCCATACAAGATTCCGCCACTCTTACACTGCTCGCACTTCCTTCCCATAATTTGCTTAAGTCTACATCATGAAAAAATGTATAGTACATGTAATTGCTGCTAATTAGTGTATAAAAAAGATAATATGTTTCTAAAATTTTTGCAGTTTAAAACTGATATAGTTGGGTGGTGTCACGTACCTCCCTGCCTGCTGAGTCAACATGGTTTGGGCTTCACATATTTTCATATTTTTTCTCTTTAACCTACTTTATTCTATAATCTCAGTTCACTTCTAATCACACCATTAGTCATTGTACACTTAGTTCTGGTACTCTCTACTCTAATCACACACTTAGTCATTGTACACTTAGTTCTGGTACTCTCTACTCTAATCACACACTTAGTCATTGTACACTTAGTTCTGGTACTCTCTACTCTAATCACACACTTAGTCATTGTACACTTAGTTTTGGTACTCTCTACTCTAATCACACACTTAGTCATTGTACACTTAGTTCTGGTACTCTCTACTCTAATCACACACTTAGTCATTGTACACTTAGTTCTGGTACTCTCTACTCTAATCACACACTTAGTCATTGTACACTTAGTTCTGGTACTCTCTATTCTAATCATACACTTAGTCATTATACACTTAGTTCTGGTACTCTCTACTCTAATCACACACTTAGTCATTGTACGCTTAGTTCTGGTACTCTCTACTCTACCTTTTGCTCAGACTTACCTTCTAAAACTTTGACCTCTGAAAATATACCCTCTGATATACTGTTTGTAATACATAAACAATATGTTGTTGATCAATCTTACTATTTCTCGCCTTTGGTTTATTTGACACCTCCAGGGAACCGGTGGTGTCCCTTGTAAATTGGTTGGAAAATGCGCCCAGCAGTACTTTGGAATTCTCTGGTTTATGTTTCCTCTATATAGGTTTTGCACCGAAGAGTGCTCCACAGTGTTAATTATTATGTTGACAGAAATATTGAACTTGTGAACAGGTTATTGACTGTCACAGGTTAATGGCATGTTCCTTTATTCCGTTGTTGTGAGTGAGAGAATGGAATTTTGCCAAGGTCGTCTTAACATTAATGAATAGATGAGTTGCTGACAGTTATTAACAAGAAGCACAGGCTAGATGAAGTTTTTGTAACTTTTAGTGAAGAGCTCAGGCCAGATTAGATTTTAAGGATGAATTACTATGAGGTTTGAAGGCGGTTTTCTCCAATTATTTGATGACAACCTGCCAAGACACAATGAAGGACTTATAGAGCATATTGGTTATCAACTTATCATATAGAACTATATAAGAATTATATAAAATTATATAACCGCCCATGGGGGCAGAATTAATGACTAATTATGTGCATAAATCTATGTTTCCCAAACCGAATTTGAAATAGATTCTGGGTCTTCAAAGGTATTATTTTTGAATAGCTACTACTTAGTACTTTTCAAATGATCACATTTCAAATGGAACACAAATTGCTAGTTATACAAGTTAGATGGCTGTAGAGGTACCCGAAACACAAGAGGCTCTCCAATCTAACATCTGTGCTCTTTTTGAAAAGAAAATTATTGGTCACATTGTTTTTTACACATTCCTATAATTGCAAAGCACGAAAAATCGTGAATTATTCACATTTTTTACACTGTTTTTTAGATATTTCAACTCTCAATGTAAGATAACTCAATGTAAGATAACTCTATGTAAGATAACTCTATGGAAGATAATACATTTTAGGATAATACACTGTGTAGTTTCATTCAGCGTATTCGTTGGCTACATATTAGTTATGTACCGTTTCAGCATCACTTAGTGAATGACAGCACAAATCTGGTGTCTGGAGTAACCTTGACCCTGAAGGGACATCGACCCATAGCCCTTTTGCTTGAGAATGGAAGAGTCTGAGATTATTGTTCCTCGAGAGGAATCGCTCGAGCCGCATACACCAGTCTTAGTAGTTGCGGAACCTCTTACAAAAGACAATGTTGATGATAGTTTGATGGAACCTTCTCCCTCTTCAAAATTGCAACATTCTAGTGATACGGAGGGAGATAAGGATACAGTCAAAGAAGCTACTGAGGAAGCACCTAGCCCTTCTCAAGAGGTATCGATAATTTCTTTTGTTACAGCTCAGCTATTGGCAGCGAGGTTTGAAGTTGTATTAACTGTCTGCATGTGGTCATAGTGAGGCGCGCTAATACTACATCCAAGACAACCGCCTTTCTAGTGATACTGCCTCAGAAGTGGTGTTTGTGTAAAGTGTGTCTCTAATCCGGCGATTGACTGAAATATGAGACTGTGTCCCACTCCAAACGTGGCTCACATGCACTGCACATCTGCTCCTGGTTGGGTGGTTTCAATGAGTGATAGAGTCATTGACAGGAAATGACTCCATCGCTCATATATCATTCTATCGTTCATTTTCATCTATCTGCAACACCTCTACAGATAGTGAAAATGGAGAAGGGCATTATGCTCAGGTTACACATGACGTTTTATTGCTGCTGATGTTTGTGTTAACATTTTGCTCTAGATAAATTTGTATACTAAAGAAAACAGTTTGATATTCTGTCAGCTAACGGTGTTGGAAAAACCTAGAGTTAGAGATGAACTTACACAAAATTTTAGTAGATTTTATCAGAAGTTATCAGTATTTTTCTATCGATTGCGATTTTTTTTATGTTGGAAGTGATCTGAGTGCCAGGATGTTTCAAGATTAAAATCGACAAAACATGGTCATGGTTAAAATGTGATTGATCGGATTTGTAGGGGAACTCCTAACTAAACTTTGGAACCCAAAGTTATTATCGTGTCTTTAGCAGCTTTTGCTGTAACCTTTTGCTGTAACTTTTTGCTGTCTCTCCTTACCTTATTCTCTTCTTACCGTATTCTCTCCTTACCGTATTCTCTCCTTACCGTATTCTCTCCTTACCTTATTCTCTCCTTACCTTATTCCCTCCTTACCTTATTCTCTCCTTACCTTATTCTCTCCTTACCTTATTCTCTCCTCACCTTATTCTCTCCTCACCTTATTCTCTCCTTACCTTATTCTCTCCTTACCTCTTTCTCTCCTTACCTCATTCTCTCCTTAGATTATTCTCTCCTTAGATTATTCTCTCCTTAGATTATTCTCTCCTTAGATTATTCTCTCCTTAGATTATTTTCTCCTTACCTCATTCTCTCCTTACCTCATTCTCTCCTTACCTCATTCTCTCCTTACCTCATTCTCTCCTTAGATTATTCTCTCCTTAGATTATTCTCTCCTTACCTCTTTCTCTCCTTACCTCATTCTCTCTTTAGATTATTCTCTCCTTAGATTATTCTCTCCTTAGGTTATTCTCTCCTTAGATTATTCTCTCCTTAGATTATTCTCTCCTTAGATTATTCTCTCCTTAGATTATTCTCTCCTTAGATTATTCTCTCCTTACCTCATTCTCTCCTTACCTCATTCTCTCCTTACCTCATTCTCTCCTTACCTCATTCTCTCCTTACCTCATTCTCTCCTTACCTCATTCTCTCCTTACCTCATTCTCTCCTTACCTCATTCTCTCCTTACCTCATTCTCTCCTTAGATTATTCTCTCCTTACCTCATTCTCTGCTTACCTCATTCTCTCCTTACCTCATTTTCTCCTTACCTTATTCTCTCTTTACCTTATTCTCCCCTTACCTCATTCTCTCCTTACCTCATTCTCTCCTTACCTCATTCTCTCCTTACCTCATTCTCTCCTTACCTCATTCTCTCCTTACCTCATTCTCTCCTTACCTCATTCTCTCCTTACCTCATTCTCTCCTTAGATTATTCTCTCCTTACCTCATTCTCTGCTTACCTCATTCTCTCCTTACCTCATTTTCTCCTTACCTTATTCTCTCTTTACCTTATTCTCTCCTTACCTCTTTCTCTCCTTACCTTTTTCTCTCCTTACCTCTTTCTTTCCTTAGATTATTCTCTCCTTACCTCATTCTCTCCTTACCTCATTCTCTTCTTAGATTATTCTATATATCTATATATTCTATATATATTATTTTACTTTCTAAGTTATTGTACTCGGCCAGGCACGTGTCATGGGCAACACAAGAATTGGCAAGGAGAGCATAATTCCAAGTATGATAAATTTTTTTCAGTCAGTTATGTTATGTTACGTTGTTGCAATGTTACGCCATGGAGAATTTTAATGCAAGCTTCTTCACTTTCGATGCAGTAAGTGTCAGCTGAGACTACAAATCTGCTCAAAGTTTTCTTTGAAAAATAAACAAGTGGAATCAGAACTTGAGACTAAGAGCTTATACTTATGATCGATGAGATTGTTTGTTAATTAGCGGCTTTTGATGACTTTGGAGCCACATGAAGATCCTTTTTAAAGTTCTGTTCTGCTGTTGCTCAGGAAGGGGGTGTCACTACTACCTCTGAGACTATGGAGAGCATTAAAAAGAAAGCTGATGGAATGAGGCAGCAGAATGGTGGTACTACTAAAGACATAGCCAAGGATATGTACCATGTTAAATGGATCATGTTTAAGGGTGGGTGTTTCATCTGGATGTTCTCTTACTTATAATCAGATCTGTTTATCTATGAGCTCTGCTAGTAGCTGCCGATGCTTACTTCTTTTGCTATATATTTTTTGCTTGTTCTAACGAAATTAATTCATGCCAAAAGTTTTTGTTATAAAAGCTAGAGTTTTTGTCATAGACATTTAATGTAAAGTTTTTTGGAGTCAGCAAAAGCTTTGCACAAGAATCAATGCATTGAAAAACAAATGAATTGTTTAATTTTTTTAGTTTAGTGAAACCGACTGCAAAAAAAAAACCGCTTCCGTTTTGCAGTTTGACCGGAATGGAGACTCTCTATTTTCTAATAAAAATATGTAGTTATCAGAAATATCTGAGGTCCGATGTTGAACATTTTTACTAGCAGAAATATGTTTGTCAATTTTCACAATTTTTCATTCAATCCATCCTAAACCGAAAATTGAAAATTGTTGCTGTGAATTCTGAGTTTGAAGAAAACTAACTGGTTCAGTTTTTTGGCAAAAAAATAACCGGATATCCTAAATTTATTGTGATTAAGTTTTGGGTGGGTTTGTTAACTCTGTAATCGGTGATGAATGTCTTTGTATAGGTACTAAGGCTAGCCGTTACAAAGGCTTTCCATAGCAAAAGAGTTAATGAAATACCCTTACCTCCAGACTTGGAAATGGAACCTGTTGTTAAATCTAACTCATGAGTCAGTGTAACTGATCACTAATTTTTTTTGACGACTAAATTTTTCTCATATTTTTGTTCATTTTCAAAGTTGCTGCCTGTTTAAGTTTTGGGTGGGTCTGTTAACTCTGTAATCGGTGATGAATGTCTTTGTATAGGTACTAAGGCTAGCCGTTACGAAGGCTTTCCATAGCAAAAGAATTAATGAAATACTTTTACCTCCAGACTTGAAATGGAACCTGTCGTTAAATCTAACTCATGAGTCAGTGTAACTGATCACTAATTTTTTTGACAACTAACTTTTTCTCATATTTTTGTTCATTTTCAAAATTGCTGCCTTTCTTGACAATTCAGAATTTGTTGCTGCAGAGGTACTTTTATTAAAATAAAAAAATTCAAGTGTTTTAATGAGCACTTAAAGTTTTGTTTAATTTTTGCTGAAGTTTCATTTTGTGATTCTATTTGGCGATTACAAGTTTGTATACCTGGCCAATGAAAATGCAGATGCTAAATCTATGAATACTAGCGATATACATAGCTTTTTATGCTGATAAAAAAATGAAGGAATACACAGCAAACACTAGATTGTTAAAAAAGGTTCTTAAGACCTTCTATCACAATCGTATGTTCTTACAGGGCGACGGGCTCCCATAGTCATGCAGAATATGAATGGGCCATGCCCTCTTCTAGCCATAGTCAATGTCCTCCTTCTCAAACAGAAGGTAGTTCTGGAGCAGTCAGCAGATGTCGTGACTTCAAGTCAGCTCATGGGTTACATAGGAGACATTTTATTGCAAGCCATGCCTAACGTGAGTAGCGACACTTTCTTATGCTTTGACTGACTTTCCCTTGGGCCATATTTGAATTTTTTCACTTTTTCCTTTTGTATAAGTTCATTTCTTAGCAGCCTCGATGTGTCGTTTAGTCAACTATACGTGAGTTGTCATTCCTACATGCAGCTGTTTTTTAATTTTCGACTCCAAATCCTTGGCTTATAGTCAGTACTTGTAGAAGGTATAAACTGTATACTCATCCAACTTCATGACAGTTCCATGGTTAGGTGCAGTAGTAGGTGGCTATGACATTGACTGGCCATGCGGTTTTTATATGTAAAACAAAAAACTAACTCTTTGTGAAGTCAATTTAATATCTCAGGAGTTTATTAACGCGAGTTCACACTGGACGGAGGGCCAATCAAAGCAAAGAGACGACTGATATTTGTAATTTTCCCGACAATAGCCAATAGAATTTAAATGGAACAGCCAGAAGTGCTAAGACATCAGAACTCTGTCTATCAGGTTATTTTAAGAAGTTTAATGGTAGAAGAGGTGAAATATGTGCAATAAATGTAAAAAGTAGACTCGCTCAAAAGCAGTTACCATCTACTATTGGCTAATCCATCTATGACAAATCCATCAATCAATGCAGATGTATCACCATTTATGATGCACTGAAGAAAAGCTCCATATTGTATTTCTTTCATCAATAAGTAAGTTTGTGGAACAAAAAGGACCGATTTTTGTAGTTTTTACAAGATTTTCTCGAGGTTGCACAAAAATTTGCTAACATCGCAAAAGAGCATCTCCCACTCTCTAAATTCGTTGTGCATTTCTCATCAATTCCACATTGTCAATTTGTAACATCAAGAAATTGATTGTTACTGGAAACTAATAGTGGTGTTATATATTTATCATCATTTGTGATGAAAATACATAGCGTAACTTTAGATTTCTATAGCAGCCTGTTAGCTGGTAAGATAGGTTTGTCCCAATCAAGGCTAAAAGTTGTAGTGAATTGTAGTACGTGTATAATTGACATTACCAAACTATGAAGTTTTGTAACTTCTGTGAAGAAAACATCGACAACCCACTCATATACGTGGGAAACAAATATTCAGTTAAATTATACTGCCATCATATTTATCAGATGTTTAGTCAATGTTTGGTTCGTGATTGACTGGTTAAGTGAGAGCATTTAATTCACATTTCTGAGTTATGCACAAGACGTAATATTTCTGTTAGTTTTCTGGTTGATTGTTATGAAGTCACGGAAGCAGCTATGTATATATATACTTGTTAAAAAAGAGCAGCAATTGATATTTGTAATCTTTTGTATATAGGCTGTGGTGTAGAGGATGGGGAGTTGATAGTTCCATAAGTATAATTATACTCCAAGCTCAATTCCAGTAAAAACAATGTCATACTATTACAGCTGAGAGCAAGAATTACAATTGTTAATAGTAGTAGAAGCATATTCGGTATATAGAAATATATACTATATTTATATATTGTATTACCAAATTACTACGGTAATATAATATATAAACCATATTATATCACCGTATTTATTTCATAAATATAATACGATATATTTATATATTTTTGTATACATTGTTTATTAAAATACATAAAGATATATATAAAAAATATTAAGTTTTTATTTTATTAAATATATAAAGATATTAAATATATATTATATACAAATATAATTAAATATTATATGTAAATATTTGTTATATAATACAATATACATTGTATAATATATATAAATATACATCAAAATTTATAGTTATATACTTTAATACAGATTATATATTGTATATATTAAAATGTTTTACATATATTAATATATAATATAATATACTGTATTACACATATTATATATTAAATTGTTTAATACATACATGTTTTCTATATACCATATATATTGTGTTGGATTGAGCCACCAACACGTAGCGGTGTACAAAACGTCTTACACTACAACAAATCACTAACCTCGGGTAGCACTGCGTTGGGCCGAGTTACCAACACGCAGCGGCATATGGAATGTCTTATGCTACAGGTAACAAGTCACCAACTCGGGCAACCTTACGTTAGATTGCGTCACCAACACACAGCGGCGTACGAGACGTCTTACGCTATAGGCAACGCAATTGCTCGTCTCTAGACAGGGGTCGACCCCCGGTCGACAGGTCGACAGTCTACAGCAAGGTCGACAGGGTCGACAGCCAGTAGAGGTCGACAGGTCGACAGGTCAATTTGTCCTGATATACCGAGCAGCGCTTAGAGGCAAAATGCCGAGATACTTGCGATAAATCAAGTAATTTTCCTTATCAGAAAAACTGAAGAGAGAGATGGTTCATGGAACAACATGTATTTCAGAACGAAATAATAAGGCTGATGCCTTCCTTTATATACTATAAGATATGCAAATTAGTGGAACATAAGGCCAGCCCACGAGGGCGTAGCTACTCGGAAAAAGATAAAAATAAAATAGGACACAACTCCCTATAAAAAGAACGTTATTTACGTGGTAGCAAATCCACCACAATATGACACCGACCGTCAGAATGTACAATCATGCGGTAATTGCATTGTTCACAATAGCGCGCTAAGCGTGCTTTACGCTATTATATGACTCACCGTCACTATTTTAGTTAACAGTGGTTTACAGTGCATTCAACCCTGCTCTTTCACATGCTCTTGTTTATTTTTGTGTCTGACCAATCATGTAGCCAGAATTGCCATTTAACTATACCCATATTGGTGGTTGCTATGGAATTTTTTATAACCCAAAATCATAAATATAGGCTCTAACTGCGGGTGCACGCATGTATGTGGCTATTTCCTGTTTTAATGCTTCAGGCTAGAACAAAATAAACCATCGCAAAAATTACAGCTAGTTGATGCTAGATGAGTATTTCTACTTAGAATCGGAGTCAGCTGCCTCAGATCATAGTGAAAGCGATGATGAGGATTGTGATAATAGAGCAACCTTAGAAATACAGCTGCTTACGCAATATGTGGCTGCTAACGATAATGCGAATTAGTTAAATCAAATTACAGAAAATAACTATCTCTGCAGTGATCAGCCTATCACTGCTGATAACATTCCCATTCTAGCTGTTGACATCAAACTAATAAGTGGGTGCAAATGTAGGGAATTATACGCTAGTTTTATGTCATCTGAACAATTAAGCCTCATTAGAACTGTGTATCAAGGATTACCGAAGGAAACATTGGATATGGTTGTGTTGGGACAAATTGCCACTAGCATAACAAACAAACCTCTTCAATGCGCTACAATAAATCTCTGCAGCGTACTCGTGCTACACTGTGTGAGTGTTAAACTACATAAAAAGAGCTCTAGATTGAATGGTCACTTGATGAGTTGGGTTGATATTTCCGCATCCTGATGCCCTCTGTTGTCACTTTTCGTTGACCTTACCACGACCTTCTGTATAGGTAGACAATTCTGAATACACTTCCAGCTCATTGTTAAGTTGTTGGACTGTCATTATATGCAGTCATAGCAATATAGCTTGATGAGAAGTGTCCAGTTTGAAGCATACCCTTTTAATGAATATCTCCAGGACGGTGAGCTTTTAGCCACATATATTGTTAACCTTACCATGACCTTTGGGAGGTCAACCGTCAATTGAATTGGAATAAAAATGCAACGATCATCTTTTTCAGGGTTTTGTTGTGAAGAATGCCAGGTTTCATCAATATAGGTTGAGATTAGGTGGTTGGTTGCTATGGCATTTTGATTTGTAAACAAATACCATGATTTACAGTTCGTGAATCACCAACTTTATCCTGCTTAAACTCAAAATAACTGTTTTAGTTCATCACAAGACCTTCTCTACTAAATCCTGCATAACCTGGGCATAAATAACTCGATTTAAAAAATTCAAAATGCAATAAAATCCTCAGTATTTGCTGATTTTAAATCTTTAAATAACTCAAAAATGTGGTTTTAGCACCATTGTACATTCTGACTGCCTGGGTCACAAATTTATATTAAAATATATACGGTTTTAAAAATTATACATTCCTTTAGTTTCAGAAACCAATAAGAATATAGACAAATACATCTCTTGTAGTACTTAGGGATAATGAAGACAATAAATTTGGACCAAGTATTTGTAACTTATCTTTTGCATTCCTCGATTTTACATCTTATCCACCGAATATGACCAACATTTAACCGATCTTCTCAAAAAGCTATATTGGTGAATGTGAAGTTGTTATATTTGTCCGTTGATCTCTAACATTTTACAAATTGACCTATATTATCTAATCCTTGATGTCTCATTCTTTGTGCTGGTGAGCATTGAAATAATAACTGTATAGCTGTCATGCAAATGGTGTCAAGGTCGAAAGTACTTTTTAGTCAACCTTTCAGGTTGTCTCTCTTCTTTTCTTGATAGTATTGTTTTTTAAATTGCATCAATCTATTATCTGTCAATCTTTGCTGGTATGGTATCGGCCATGTGGCATCAATAGTGTAATTTGTCATCTTTTTCTTGACCCAATTTTGTCATAGACAGGGGCAGGATATTGCTCATAGTCTTTCCTGTTATAACTAGCTTCACCCTGGAAGGGATTAATTGCTTTCATTGTTATCTGCACACTATAAATTTGGTGTTTTGTTGTGATAGAACCTTCCAGAAGGAGAACAGGCCAACTTGGAACAGAATGTGAATGATGCAATAGCTGTGTTCCATAAACTTCAGACTGGTCTTGATGTGAATGTCAGGTTCACAGGGTGAGTTTCCTGTTGAATCAATTTATACGTACTGTTGGTTAATGTTACTTCGTGACGTAAGATGTTAACTTAAGATGTTAACTTAAAATGTTAACTTAAGATGTTGACTTATGATGTTAACTTAAGATATTAACTTAAAATGTTAACTTGAGTTGTTAACTTGAGATGTTAACTTTCTCTGGTTAACTCTCTGGTCATCTGTGCCGTTCTGTTCTCATTAATCTCTTATGAAGTTACATGTAACTATTGTATATACAGTGTACTGTGTGAGTATGCTACATGTACAAGGACATGTACATGTACTTTCATGTACATGTACATGAAACAGTAATTGTACAGTAATTGTGAAAGTTTAGAGTGTTTAGAAGCAATTTAAGTGTTCTGAGGTGTTAAAATTATGGTGTTTTCACTGAATAGTGTACAATGACATGCTTATTAGCCATTGTCCAGCGTTCTGTGTATGAGTTCTGTCAGACAAACAGCGCTGCCTCAATTATAAGATGAGCAATTATTCATATTTGATTATTCAGTCATGTTACTTATCGATAATAACCTGCTTGGGTCTTTAATGACTCTAATTAACTTGTAATAGCTCATGATTTATAATTAGTGTAAAATCAACATTTACATGGTTATACTATTATGCAGTCGTACCTTACAAACACTCATAATAAAAATATTTTGTCATAAACTTTGAGCAAATAAAGTGTACTTGTCTCACTATACAATGCAAATACAGGGTACTTGTCTCACTATACAATGCAAATAAAGTGTACTTGTCTCACTATACAATGCAAATACAGTGTACTTGTCTCACTATACAATGCAAATACAGTGTACTTGTCTCACTATACAATGCAAATACAGGGTACTTGTTTCACTATACAATGCAAATACAGTGTACTTGTCTCACTATACAATGCAAATACAGGGTACTTGTCTCACTATACAATGCTAATACAGGGTACTTGTCTCACTATACAATGCAAATACAGGGTACTTGTCTCACTATACAATGCAAATACAGGGTACTTGTCTCACTATACAATGCTAATACAGTGTACTTGTCTCACTATACAATGCAAATACAGGGTAGTTGTCTCACTATACAATGCAAATACAGGGTACTTGTCTCACTATACAATGCTAATACAGGGTACTTGTCTCACTATACAATGCAAATACAGGGTACTTGTCTCACTATACAATGCAAATACAGGGTACTTGTCTCACTATACAATGCTAATACAGGGTACTTGTCTCACTATACAATGCAAATACAGGGTACTTGTCTCACTATGCAATGCAAATACAGGGTACTTGTCTCACTATACAATGCAAATACAGGGTACTTGTCTCACTATACAATGCTAATACAGTGTACTTGTCTCACTATACAATGCAAATACAGGGTAGTTGTCTCACTATACAATGCAAATACAGGGTACTTGTCTCACTATACAATGCTAATACAGGGTACTTGTCTCACTATACAATGCAAATACAGGGTACTTGTCTCACTATACAATGCAAATACAGGGTACTTGTCTCACTATACAATGCTAATACAGGGTACTTGTCTCACTATACAATGCAAATACAGGGTACTTGTCTCACTATGCAATGCAAATACAGGGTACTTGTCTCACTATACAATGCAAATACAGGGTACTTGTCTCACTATACAATGCTAATACAGTGTACTTGTCTCACTATACAATGCAAATACAGGGTACTTGTCTCACTATACAATGCAAATACAGGGTACTTGTCTCACTATACAATGCAAATACAGGGTACTTGTCTCACTATACAATGCAAATACAGGGTACTTGTCTCACTATACAATGCTAATACAGGGTACTTGTCTCACTATACAATGCAAATACAGGGTATTTGTCTCACTATACAATGCAAATACAGGGTACTTGTCTCACTATACAATGCTAATACAGGGTACTTGTCTCACTATACAATGCTAATACAGTGTACTTGTCTCACTATACAATGCAAATACAGGGTACTTGTCTCACTATACAATGCTAATACAGAGTACTTGTCTCACTATACAATGCTAATACAGTGTACTTGTCTCACTATACAATGCAAATACAGTGTACTTGTCTCACTATACAATGCAAATACAGTGTACTTGTCTCACTATACAATACTAATACAGGGTACTTGTCTCACTATACAATGCAAATACAGGGTACTTGTTTCACTATACAATGCTAATACAGTGTACTTGTCTCACTATACAATGCAAATACAGGGTACTTGTCTCACTATACAATGCAAATACAGGGTACTTGTCTCACTATACAATGCTAATACAGTGTACTTGTCTCACTATACAATGCTAATACAGTGTACTTGTCTCACTATACAATGCTAATACAGTGTACTTGTCTCACTATACAATGCTAATACAGTGTACTTGTCTCACTATACAATGCAAATACAGGGTAGTTGTCTCACTATACAATGCTAATACAGGGTACTTGTCTCACTATACAATGCAAATTCAGGGTACTTGTCTCACTATACAATGCTAATACAGGGTACTTGTCTCACTATACAATGCAAATACAGGGTACTTGTCTCACTATACAATGCAAATACAGTGTACTTGTCTCACTATACAATGCAAATACAGGGTACTTGTCTCACTATACAATGCTAATACAGTGTACTTGTCTCACTATACAATGCTAATACAGTGTACTTGTCTCACTATACAATGCAAATACAGTGTACTTGTCTCACTATACAATGCTAATACAGTGTACTTGTCTCACTATACAATGCAAATACAGGGTACTTGTCTCACTATACAATGCAAATACAGGGTACTTGTCTCACTATACAATGCTAATACAGGGTACTTGTCTCACTATACAATGCAATTACAGGGTACTTGTTTCACTATACAATGCTAATACAGTGTACTTGTCTCACTATACAATGCAAATACAGGGTACTTGTCTCACTATACAATGCTAATACAGTGTACTTGTCTCACTATACAATGCTAATACAGTGTACTTGTCTCACTATACAATGCTAATACAGTGTACTTGTCTCACTATACAATGCAAATACAGGGTACTTGTCTCACTATACAATGCAAATACAGGGTACTTGTCTCACTATACAATGCAAATACAGGGTACTTGTCTCACTATACAATGCAAATACAGGGTACTTGTCTCACTATACAATGCAAATACAGGGTACTTGTCTCACTATACAATGCAAATACAGGGTACTAGTCTCACTATACAATGCAAATACAGGGTACTTGTCTCACTATACAATGCAAATACAGGGTACTTGTCTCACTATACAATGCAAATACAGGGTACTTGTCTCACTATACAATGCAAATACAGGGTACTTGTCTCACTATACAATGCAAATACAGGGTACTTGTCTCACTATACAATGCAAATACAGGGTACTTGTCTCACTATACAATGCTAATACAGTGTACTTGTCTCACTATACAATGCAAATACAGGGTACTTGTCTCACTATACAATGCAAATACAGGGTACTAGTCTCACTATACAATGCAAATACAGGGTACTTGTCTCACTATACAATGCTAATACAGTGTACTTGTCTCACCATACAATGCTAATACAGGGTACTTGTCTCACTATACAATGCTAATACAGTGTACTTGTCTCACTATACAATGCAAATACAGTGTACTTGTCTCACTATACAATGCAAATACAGGGTACTTGTCTCACTATACAATGCAAATACAGGGTACTTGTCTCACTATACAATGCAAATACAGGGTACTTGTCTCACTATACAATGCAAATACAGGGTACTTGTCTCACTATACAACGCTAATACAGTGTACTTGTCTCACTATACAATGCTAATACAGTGTACTTGTCTCACTATACAATGCAAATACAGGGTACTTGTCTCACTATACAATGCAAATACAGTGTACTTGTCTCACTATACAATGCTAATACAGTGTACTTGTCTCACTATACAATGCTAATACAGTGTACTTGTCTCACTATACAATGCTATCGCTAATGTAGAACATCTAAAACTCCTTGAAACATGCTGGTGCATTATTGTTTTGCAGATAAAAAAAGCTGATAGAAATTTATACTAACGTAAAAATAATTAAAAATATATAAAAGTAGCTAAGTTGTATGATTTTAATGTAAATTAAAGTAAGTTACTTTATGTATTTTTATCACTTTTCCTACCACTGAACATATGCTTGGCCAATCCATCACTTGCATGCAGTAAAAATAAAGAAAACTTGTCATCAACTATTACTTAATTTGTTTTGACATATAATTTAGAGTTGTTTGATAAGTTCTGTATATTCTCTATATATATATTGTTATATATATATATATATATATAGTTTTGACATATAACTTAGAGTTGTTTGATAAGTTCTGTATATTCTATATATATATATTGTTATATATATATATAGTTTTGACATATAATTTAGAGTTGTTTGATAAGTTCTGTATATTCTCTATATATATATTGTTATATATATATATATATATATATATATATATATATATATATATATATATATATATATATATATATATATATATATATATATAGTTTTGACATATAATTTAGAGTTGTTTGATAAGTTCTGTATATCCTCTATATATATATTGTTATATATATATATATATAGTTTTGACATATAATTTAGAGTTGTTTGATAAGTTCTGTATATCCTGTATATATATATTGTTATATATATATATATAGTTTTGACATATAATTTAGAGTTGTTTGATAAGTTCTGTATATTCTCTATATATGTATTGTTATATATATATATATATATAGTTTTGACATATAATTTAGAGTTGTTTGATAAGTTGTGTATATTCTCTATATATATTGTTATATATATATATATATATATATATATATATATATATATATATATATATATATATATATATATATAGTTCTCTAGGTTTTTTTAGTGCTTGTATGCTATATTAATTTTTTGAATCTTCATTGTTTTAGCTATCCTGAGACTCACCATCTCTGTGCTTTTGTATTACTTTAGTATTTATTTTTACGTTTTTTTTTTCAATTAAACTGTTTAATGCTGTAAATATCACCATAAGATAAGAAACAATTGTTTATTTTATTTGTTTATATCTCATTCTTCAATATTTTGCTCATCAATAATAATTACATCAATGATGAAAAGCTTAATTGTTTATATTTCTGTTTTCAAGTATGAAAATTAGATTATTTTTACCATTCAGTTATAAGCTTACATGAATTTTTGGCAGTTGTAAAATGTTTAGGTAGTAGGACTTGAGTGTAATGTTGTGCAAAAGGCATTCCTAAAATCCACAAAATTTTCAAATTTAAAAAGTTTTCATTTTTTGAAATGCTTCAAATTTTCTTCAGCTTGCAAATAATTCGAAATGTATCCCAAATTGTTGAAATTTTATTCATTCTATAGTTCAAGCACACAAACTGTGATACTGCAAACATTCAAATGGCGTGTTCAATTAGTTTTGAGAATAATCAATTATAAGCACCCTTCAACCAATCAGAAGCAAGGGATTATCGATTATGGCTAAAATTATTAACAGTTAAGCATAACGATTTTTCGACAACTTTGTATAGTTGTAGAATTTAGCTATAGAACAAATGTGACAAAATGTCAAGGGAAACCATTGGGTCAGGTCTTATACTCAAGATAGTATATAATAAGCTTTGATTTATGGTTCTAGGACTCAGCAGAATTCTAGTGTTCTCTCGGGCTAATACCCTTTCTCTGCATACTTTACATTTAAAAGTGATCCAACCCTTTACAGGGATTGTGTCCATGTTTTGATGCCTCTTTTTTCTACAATGATTATTTCATGGATTTTCCTTTTTCCATGATTATTATTTCATGACTTTCAGTTGTTTCAAGATTATTCCATGGATTTTCCAGTTATTCTCTATTATTATTAATTCATGGATTTTCCAACTTTTTCTCTGATTATTATGTCATGGGTTTTCCAGTCTCATTCAGACTAATTTCTCATCACTCATTCAATGGGTTTAAATTTTATTTATTTGTAAGTTGATAATTTCTGTTGTAAAATTCCAGGGTAAAAGACTTTGAGTACACACCGGAGTGTGTTGTCTTTGATTTGCTCAATATTCCCCTATTCCATGGCTGGCTAGTTGATGCGTCTTTACCTGATGTGGTGAAGGCTGTTGGGAACCTCACTTACAATCAACTGGTAGAGAGAGTGATAGAAAATCAGGGGAACATCGATGTGGACAAATCAACTCAAGGTTGGTAAATGTCTGATTTTCAATGCGATCTGATCTTCTACATCCATTTGTAGAGAGATACCTTCCCTACTCATGCTCCCACGTAACGTAACTTGCCTAAATTCATTTTTCCCCATTGTTATTTTCTGTATTTCACATTCTTGCTACACAGTATATTTTGCAGTAAATTCTTTTATAGTTTTTTTTATCAACTTCTGCATAAATGCAGAAGACAGTATGTATGTACCCAGTTTTTTGTGGTCTTCATAATTTTCCCATTTTAACTCTACCCATTTCTCTTATATTTCCTTCTTTCAGTAATTTCATGTCATCTATAATTTTTAAAAACTCAGGATTTTATCAGATGTACACGTAATTTTTGGTAGTCAAACAGCCCATTATGTCTGTTTGCTGCAGCTGTCTTGGGCCAGATGTTTCTCGATGAGAGTGCCTCACAGCTCACCTACCACGGCCTCGCTGAGCTCTCTTCTACTCTTGGTGAAGATCAAATGGCTGTCTTCTTCCGGAACAATCACTTTAGCACCATTTACAAGCACCGGGTATGTCTGGCTAGTAACTTGATTTTCCTGGAAATGCGAGGCATGTCTGTATAGTAACTCGCTTACTCTAGAAGTGCTGTGGTGTCTCTCGAGCTGTCTGATTGGCTCCCCGATGCGGTATATGGCGCTCTCTCTCTGTCGATGTCTCTCTCTCGATGTTTCTCTCTCATTTTTTTCTCTCTCACTCGCGCTTTCTCTTGCTTGCTCTCTCGCTTTTTCTCTCACTCGCTCGCTCTCCAAATCTTTCGCTTTCTCTCTCTGTTTGATGGGTCCCTGTGCTGGGTGTCTTTCTTACTTTCTCAAGGTACCTGATTGGTCTAGACATGCAGGGTGTGTATGTCGAACTTCATAAGCCGGTATCTCTGTACATTATTCTCATCTTCTCAATATGGCGTCTACCAATGATTGTACACTCATATACTGTACAATATCATGTTTCTATGTTTGATTACCCACTTACTTCAGTTAATGAAATGTGGTAGCTTTTAATTAGCCTTACTTCCATTGTTTAAAGACCAACTCTTCATAGAGTTAATCTCCCCATTAATGGTAACATTGATGCTTTTATTGGAACTGCTGCTGCATAAACTCACCATTTAAAAATATGACGACTGACAGTTTGTTGTCATTTCTGTTAACCTAAGTCCTCAATGTAAATGTGTAGGGCAACCTGCTGTCACCTGCCAATTATCTCATGCTACCATAGGATGCGGTTGATTGTACATGTAGTTTCTATTACTATTATTTAATGTATTACATATTAGCAGTATTATTTTACTTTTTCATCTTTTTATGGTATTCCTTTCACGCTAGCTTCATTTTGAGTTCATTATTTTGAGTCTTGAGATATGTTCATAAGCTCTAAAACACTCACATTGTAGTATTAATTATATTTAATATGCTCATATGTTATGGAGTGACTGCTTATACAACAGCAAAAAGATTTATACAGGTTCTATGTATTGTTAATGTTTTGCCTTTGGCTCTATTGACTGTC
The DNA here is from genome assembly GCF_963576615.1 of Watersipora subatra. Lineage (NCBI taxonomy): Eukaryota > Metazoa > Bryozoa > Gymnolaemata > Cheilostomatida > Watersiporidae > Watersipora > Watersipora subatra. The sequence continues at coordinate 64,756,233 of NC_088709.1, forward strand.
TTAGGTTTAAATGTTTAAATTTAAGGTTTAAATTTACTGTAAAACAATACTTTCTTTAGATCGAGACCACAGTTTTTAAAAGCTGTTGTTAGCTCGTTCTACAGTAGAAATACCCTACTTTTCAGTGTTTTACATCACTACTCCAATATGCTAGATTCCGGGTGTTGAGGCCCCTAGTTATGTTTAGGGCCCTCATTTTGTTTGGGCAATAGTTTGTGGAAGACTGAAAGATTTCATTGGTTGGAGAGTGGATTTCTCAGTTTTTTCAACCTGCTGGAGTTGTCATCACCATATAGTGACTGATTTCACATAATCATGCAATACAGCTCTTGAAATTGTGATGTACATAAAAGGTACATGGTAGAAATGTTTCTCTATGTATATGACTTAAAATAAAAAGCTTTTAGTTTAACATATTTTATGAAACACTGATGCTCATAAGTTTTACAATTCTTATAGATTCGAAAGTAACTCAATGTTTTGTGTTTATTTATCATTTTATCGACAATAAAATATTATGAACGATAAAAACACTTTAATATGGCGGTTAAAGAAATAGAAAGATGGATTCTGTGTGCTTTTGAAAATTAATCTACATAATGTTTTGTTACATCTGGATAATTAAAATTACTCACCAAATTATGGTATGCATGCTGTTGCTTGTTAAACCCGCTTCATGGTGAAGTGAGGCAGTACTATCAGAAACATAGCATAGACTACATGTTTAAATATTTAGTATTTGCTCGTATCATTTTTGTTCTTAATTATATGTTCTTTATTCAAAATTTATTCCTTTTAAGTAGAATATTGTATCTTGTTAAAAGTTCCTTCTGTTTCTAATGATATGTTTTAGACACACTTTACACAATTTTTACTTTGAGCTTCTCTCAGACTGCAGAATCTTTGTAATGAATCTGTACTTATCTAATTTTAAGATCTCACTGTTGGCTTGTTTATCCAATTTGTAGAATTTTATCGATTCGTCTTTCTATTTGTTTGTATTTTGCTACGGTGTCATCATATTTTATTTCCATATACAGCAGCAGACTCTGTCTGCTAACGATTTAAATTTCATTCAAAAAGCTGAGCTCAGTAAATTAACTTAGCAGCTTCAACACAGGGATACAACACTCTATCCTACTAGAGGTAAACTAGGACTGTTCATTGGCCAGTCTTCACTAATCGTAGCAGCCGTAATTGATCTTGTTTGGTATGAAGTACTTGTATTCACTCCTCCAGCACTTAGCCCTCATGCTGTGTCAACATTACTAGCATACAGCTGAGTAGTGTGAGCCTGCCGATCTCTCCTCTACCTGCAGTGTAAGTAGTTGAGTACGCTCATCCATCCTCTTTCAAATGACAGTTCAGAAATGTATATTTACGGAGCTAGGAAGATTGGGTTATGTTGTTGGTGCTTGGAGATGAAAAGATTTATAATCACAATCTGATATAATCAACCCTTTCCCCTCCTCACTGTGTGTCCTATTTGTTAAAGAAAAACTTACACAAAATTGTTGTAGACTTTATCAAAAAGTATCGGCATTTTTTTACTATTTGCGATTATTTTTTATGTTTGGGGTCGTCAGGGACTGCCAGGGAGTTTCAAGATTAAAATCTACAAAACTTCATCGAGGTTAAAATTCTCAAGAGAAATATATGTGTGAAATGATGTCATCAGCTGTTATCGTTGCGATGGTTGATATTGATTATTGCGTTAAAGTGGTAACGTTAAGGATCTTTGTTCTGTCAGTCTCTTAGCAACTATAGATGTCATAATCACACTTTCGCTTGATTTGAGCGTTTTTGTTGGTTCTAATCTTGAAACATCCTAGCAGTAAGATCACCTCAAACATCAAAAACAATCACAAATAATAGAAAAATACCAATACTTTCTAATCACTTCTACTAAAACTTTGTGTACATTCATCTTTAATCTAGATTAAAGGTAGGGCCACACGAGACAAAATTCTCACGAAATCAGCGAAATTTGGACGAAACGATTCGTACGAATTGACATTTGGACGAATTCGTCCATCGTTGGTTGCGCAAGATGAACGAATCCTGAATTGGACGAAACGTCAGAAATTCCTACGAATCGTTGTTTGATTGGTCGGTTGAAAAGGTTAGTTGAATGTTGAAGGTCGTTTTCTTTGGCGCATGTTTGTACTGAAGCAAATGATTGAAACGGAATCGGCTTTAATTTATCACCGCGTTCTGATTGGCTAGTTGAAAGTTAGTTTCGTACGAATCCGTGGTGGGGAAACTCTGTGTGGCAGGTCAGAAATTTCATACGAATAGAATTTCCCTGATTAGTTGAAATTACACGATACGTGTGGCCTTACCTTTACACCTACTCTGAATTGAATTTTAGGACAGATTATAAAAAGATGATTTTGATAAAAATAGCAATTATCCTCCTACCATAATCTTTCTAGAGGCCATGGAGGTATCAATGTATATTCTATTCAAGTTTACTCGACAAATGAATGTTAAGCTTTAGGTTTGTTAGGTAAATTAGTATTGCAATTTTTAGTCTCAAATCAGTATTTGTTTTACCTGCTGTGCTAGGCTCAGGCTCCACACCGGCACATTTTCCCTCATAGTCGTTCATAACCTCTTCGTACTTGTTCTTTATGCTTTTTTCAGTTTCATAGTCGCAGTTGATGATCGCTTCATTGACACATTCCAGCTTTGTTAGTTTCATCTCATGCGCCAGGCTGTAACAGAATATGAATGCACATATATCCTTAAGCATAGGCTAATTTCACGCGTTAGCTACAAAAACATCCATTAGTAAAAAGTGTGAAAGAGAGAGAAAAAAGAGAGAGAGAGAGAGTGAAAGAGTGTAGGAGAGAAACAAAGTAACACAGAAAGGGAGAAAGAGAGTGAGAGAGAGAAAGTGAGAAAGTGAGAAAGTGAGAGAGATGGGTGTGTTAAAGTTTAAAGAAACTAATTTCTACTATTATAATAGTTAAGTTATGGCATCCATAGTTAAGCTAACGCTATTCTTCAACTTGAATTTATATTTTATTGGGAAAACCTTCAAATTGTGAAACCCAAGATTTTGCGAATGGCAACTAAAATTTTATAATAAAAGAGGTTTGTGAAGATGGATGTGCAATATCTTTGATAAGCATTCATTGTTTGAATATGAATCTTTGTAAACAGCTCAACAATAAAGAATTTTTTTTCTCTGACTTAAGCGAAGCTTTATAATTACAATTAGTAGTCTGATACGGGTCTCTTCATTTTAATCAACCAAATTTTTTTAAAAAAAAGCTTGAGCGATTGTGGTACAAACATATTTTAAATAAATATGCTAAAAACCCTTTTACTAAACATAGACTATAATATACTAAAGATGGTTATCCAAACTGAATTTTTATGATAATCAGCGATCATCGCAACTATTAATACAACAAAAATAAACTAGGAAAGTATGTCCAAGTTTTTGTGTAACTTTTAGATCTGTGACCATAAGGTTCACAGTTATAGCATATTAACAATGTTTATTAAGTTTGCTTTATTGGATACAAAGTTGATGGTGAGAAAGTCATACTTGCAATAGAGATCCTGTTCTGTTTGTTTTAGCTGCCCCTCTGCTATCATTCGCAGGTCTCTCACTCGAATGCTGTTCGTTTTATTTATGCAAATGATTGCTTTTTCTTGTTCACAATCTGTTTCTTGCTGCCTCTCAGGCTTGCCTAAAATATTGTCTAGAACTACAGTACTGTGAAGTCTAAAGACATGCTTATATATAACTGATATATAAATATATATAGATTGATTGCTCATAATATAGTTGAGATGATGCGTGTCAAATGTAGACTATCTTGCTATATCTTAGATCAAAGAAAACAGCAATCATAAGTAGAAGATCATGCTATAGCTTGAGATATACTTTCCAGTAATCATAGGTAGAGTATTAATTTATAACTTACATGATATACTTACTAGTAATCATAGGTAGATTATCATGTTATAACTTATATGATATACATACCAGTAATCATAGGTAGAGTATCATTTTATAGCTTAGATGATATACATACCAGTAATTATAGGTAGAGTATCATGTTATACCTTAGATGATATACATACTAGTAATCATAGGTAGAGTATCATTTTATAGCTTAGATGATATACATACCAGTAATTATAGGTAGAGTATCATGTTATACCTTAGATGATATACATACTAGTAATCATAGGTAGAGTATCATGTTATACCTTAGATGATATACATACTAGTAATTATAGGTAGAGTATCATCTTATAACTTGGATGATATACATACTAGTAATCATAGGTAGAGTATCATGTTATACCTTAGATGATAAACATACTAGTAATCATAGGTAGAATATCATGGTATACCTTAGATGATATACATGCTAGTAATTATAGGTAGAGTATCATCTTATGCCTTAGATGATATACATACTAGTAATTATCGGTAGAGTATCATCTTATGCCTTAGATGATATACATACTAGTAATTATAGGTAGAGTATCATCTTATAACTTAGATGATATACATACAAGTAATCATAGGTAGAGTATCAGTATGTTTTAAAAATGCATCTTTACATAGAGGACAAGGCAACAAACTAGTGCTACTGACGTCACTTGCTTACCTGTTGCAATTCCTATTGTTAGAATTACTGCTGCAAGTAGTCTGCCTAATTTGGTTGCCATTGCTGTAACTAGCGCTGCCTCGCTGACTCTGGTAGTAGTCACACAAGCAATGTTGACTCGTCACTTACCTCACCGCTGCCGAAGAATTTCCAATATTGTGTAATTAGTGGAGCTGATTAGAGAGTCTCGTTGCTGTTGACTGTCTGTCAGCATGATTACCGCTGGTCTGTCAGAGGATGTAGCGATTATAAGTCAATTTCATTGGCATCAATAATTGAATTGGTTAGGTTTTCTGAAACACCGACATAGGATGTCACGCTTATATCTTCTGTTACGTCACTCATTTTCTATCTTATTCAGTCGTTTTCTTTTTCTTCTACCGGTGTTAATCTTTTTAATGGTCGCCACAACAGCATTTCGTTTTCCATATTTTTGATCTACAGCATCTTCATTGATCATTTCCAGGAATCTTTTATCTTTACTGCATCCATGAACCTCTTCTGTTTTCTTGTCCCTGGCAAGAGATAACCATGGGCGTGATCATTCTCATACCTATTAACTTTGAATTATTTACTACATGCCGCTTTCAGAAATTTGTGAATGACATGGTATCTACTTTATCGATGACCAGCAAACTAATGCGTTAAAACATTTTTAGCACACATTCGATGAGTAGCTAAGCAAGTGTTTGATTATCATAGCCTGTAAACGTTAAAATATTTATACCAGTGTTGGGTCATTGTTTTTATTGGTGCGTCGCCAAACACCCGCTTCAGCACTTATCCTACTCAGTTATTGCTTGGCTTTGGGTAAGCCAAACCTTCTACAATTCTCCTGAAATTGTAAGAGGTATGCAGAGTATAATCCGGTTGCCTCTTGTGACTGTGTACCGACTGAGATTGTTCACATTGCAAGCTTTGAATTGCTCAAGGGTATCACAGAACTCAAAGAATAAAAAGTAGTCAGCTCCCATCATGTTTAAAGCCTAAATGAGAGAAATCAAGAGTCGGTTTGATTTGCAGGATCACTTATTCCTGCTTGTCACAGACCAGGGCTACTTAAGACAAAGCAGGATAGTCTGGGAGACTCTCTCTAATGTGGAAGGAGACGGGGAGCTCGTAAACTCAGAGTTTCGCATTCCAGAGAACCTCCAGCCTCTGCCAAGCTCATCCGCTGCAGCAGACACCAAAGAGCAGGTGGACCAAGAGTAAGTGTCACCAGTTTGACTGAGCTGAACTAAATGCTCTATTTTAACTTATCACATTTGCTGTTGCTGTGTAGGAGTTGTCTCATCTATATGGCTGTCGGCTGTCAGGTGAACTATATCTATTTACATGAGATACCCGCAGTTGTTAGTGAATTTATGATATGTTCTTGCAGATAAGATTTGGCAGCAGATTTCGGCGCACTAAAAATGCTTTTATTCACTTGTGGTAAAATTTAACTTCACAGTTTATGTTTACTAAGTAATCTAAATATTACTTTAGTTTCTGTTTACTAGGTGATCTAAAAATAACTTAACAGTTTCTGTTTATTAGGTACTCAATGAATTGCAGCATAGGCAGTCTATTAAAATTAACTCTATTGCATATCAACACGAACTTATAGGAAATGAATGTTGTTGGCTTTCAGAGTGAATGTCCTTATCACTCTGGTGAGGATTTGTGCTCACTTGATCAACATTGCTCTCATTTAGACTAGATGTGAGCATATTAGCTCAGTAGGTAGTGGAGGTGATTGAGAAGGTGATTTTTGGTGCAGGAGAAGACAACTAAGGGATTGTACTTGCTTTATCTCTAGTGAGGAGTCATTTCAGTACGTAGTATGTATGTGTAGTACTAGAAAACGAGCTAATAATATTAATAATGATAACAATAATAGTTACAGTAACTGTAGACGTAAAATAATTCTTAAAATGTAATAAAAGAAGTGACAACTGATCCCCTGAAGGCGGTAGCACATTGTAAAAAATGTTTAGTAGGCAATGTGTAAGACCGGTGGTAACCTGAGAACCTACTCTAAATTAAGCTATATTTTGTTTAAATTGACTTATTTTATATATTTTTTATTACTTTTGTTTCAATTTATAAATTTTACCAGCTATTTTACTTTTGCTCAGAACACTGTAATGGTTCGAATAATTTTGGATGCTTTATATTGGAAATTACCATGTTATGTTGAGACAAATATAGGCCTAAATATCACGCCATGTGTCGAGAAATTCATATGTAGGGGCGGTCTGATCATAAGTTGACGTTTGATTATGTTTAAAGGTTGACTTGCTACAAAATTCACATTACAGTTATTTGGTATCAAAAGATTCACCATGTCTTACTCTGATGTGTTGTAAGTGCCAAATATGTGGAAACGTGATTACAAGCTCTTAAAAGCTCAAAAACAAAAAAGCCACGGTAGATTGGAATCTCTTTATTTCGATGACGTAACCACGAAATTTGGTTATCGTCTTGTCACGTATGTTTTTACGTGAATTGAAAGGCCAATACAAAGCTCAATATAAAATTTATCGTAGCACTAGTTTATGACAAACACTTCGGGTTTTACCAAAGACCCCGTATCAAATATAGATGCTCGCTACTTCACAGTTTTGTTTCGGCCTGGTCTAATCGGCGAGTCGTAATCTGATCATGTGACCCAATACTTCTCAAATAACTTTTGCAGCACTTTTCGATTATCACAGGTGACCAACAGGCTCGTCATGATTATCAGACAATTATATGTACTCCTTCGAGGTAAGGTTAAAAAGTTAAATGAATTTTTACGGTAAGTTATAAAATATCAGTGCTAAAAGTGACAGCATTACAATGACGATAAAACAGACGTGTAAGAACAATAGACATGGTTTTATTGAATGCGTGAAGTATATTTGTGAAAATATTTTGACGAATAAGGTTGCATGAAAGTGTAAACAGAAACCATCTCTCACAAATGCGTCACATTTGAGCCATTTTGGAAAGAGAATCCAAACTACGGCGGTGTTGCGTGGCTGCGATTAACTGTTCATTTTTGAGCTTTTAAGAGCTTGTAATCACATTTCCACATATTTGGCACCTACAACACAACAGAGTAAGACATGGTGAATCATATGATACCAAATAACTGTAATGTGAATTTTGTTGCAAGTCAACCTTTAAAAGGAAACATTGCTCGAGTTGAGTGTTTCATGAATAATTTTAATAACCTTAAAGTTATTATCTATTACTTTATGTCAATGTCACTAAAATTATTAAATAAGATGTATCATTTTAATTTGGTTGGTGGGAGCAATTTCTAGAAGTTTTCACCGGCGTGAACTTGTCTTTTTTGCAAGAGATCTATTTACAACTTGAGATATTAGAACAGCAATTTTTTACAAGAAAATATAGCCAGCTGTATGTAGTTTAAACTCTGCTGCTTGGTTTAGTTTAATAGACAACGATAACCATTCGACAAGGTGTAACATAGTTTGACGTGATCAGTGCGTATGACTGATAGTTTGACCTGATCAATGCGTATGACTGATAGTTTGACCTGATCAGTTCGTATGACTGATAGTTTGACCTGATTAGTGCGTATGACTGATAGTTTGACCTGATCAGTGCGTATGACTGATAGTTTGACCTGATCAGTGAGTTGACTGATAGTTTGACCTGATCAGTGCGTATGGCTGATAGTTTGACCTGATCAGTGTGTATGACAGATAGTTTGACCTGATCAGTTCGTATGACTGATAGTTTGACCTGATCAATGCGTATGACTGATAGTTTGACCTGATCAGTGCGTATGACTGATAGTTTGACCTGATTAGTGCGTATGACTGATAGTTTGACCTGATCAGTGCGTATGACTGATAGTTTGACCTGATCAGTGAGTTGACTGATAGTTTGACCTGATCTGTGCGTATGACTGATAGTTTGACCTGATAAGTGTGTATGACAGATAGTTTGACCTGATCAGTGAGTATGATTGATAGTTTGACCTGATTAGTGCAAATGACTGATAGTTTGACCTGATCAGTGCGTTGACTGATAGTTTGACCTGATCAGTGCGTATGACTGATAGTTTGACCTGATCAGTGCGTATGATTGATAGTTTGACCTGATCAGTGTGTATGACTGATTTAACTGTTTTACTAGGTTTATGTAGTCGAAAGATGGCAAAGATTTGACTTCAGTAAAGATATTATTAGTGATTAGCACACTGAGGCCAAGCACACACGAGTAGCTAAGTTGTCATTTGTATTGCGTTGTCCACTTTTTGTTTAACTAATGTTTCTCATAAAGAATATCTAGCTTATGTGTCAAACCTTTGCTTATCTTAATACACGGGCACCCTGACATACGACATTAATTTGTTCTTGGATTGGGACTGTAAGACGAAATCGCCGTCTGGCGGGGTCTCTTAACACTTATGCTTTATGATGATTCTATTTTGGAAAAATACTTATGCAAAGAAGCCTGTTTCTAGCAACTGCTCAAAATATTTATGAAATTACTTACCCCTGTATCTGTCATTAACACTGTTCGTAAGATTACTTAGGATAATTTTTGTGTGTGTTTTTTATGTGCAATAAATCTGGCAAGGCTTTCAAACCAACCGATAGCTTTCCTTATCTCTGTGGATAACGTTTGTTGTCTCCTCCTTCTTTATTATTTTTTTATTATTTTTAGCGCTGTTTCCATAGAACCATCTTTTTGTTTTTCTTTTACAATCCCTAGCAACTTTGATACTCATGGCTAACTAATTAAAGTTTGACATAAGCACTAAACGCACTGTGTAAATACGATATTGTATACACTCACACAAGGTAAATACGATATTGTATACACTCACACAAGGTAAATACGATATTGTATACACTCACACAAGGTAAACATGATGCAACCTACTGCTGATTCTTCATATACAGTGAAACTCGGATAACTCAAACTTCAAGGGACCGAGCAAAAGTGTTCGAATTATCAGAGTGTTCAAGTTATCAGAGCACTGTCACAAGTCCATGTATTTACTTATTTATTAGTAGATACATGAACATATACAAACTATAATATAAATCAAAAGCACAAATGGCTTGTTTCAAATTAAATGCTTCTAATGTAAAGTTCAAAACGTTTTTATCAAAAAGTATAGAGATTTTTCTATCACTTGAGATTGGTTTGTTGTTTGAGGTGATGTTATTGCCAGGACGTTTTTTAGATTGACATTGGCAAAACTTGATCGTTGCTGAAATGCTCAAAGAAAAGACATCTTTTTCTTTTGAGCGTTTTACCCACAATCAATTTTGCCGATCTTTCTTGAAGTTTTTGCAAAGATTACCTTACTTTACCTGGGATTCGTTAAGAGCAACACTCCGAGGCAGTTCAATTAAAAGTTTTACGCGGTTTTACGGTACATTGTATATCACTCACGCTTTTTGAATGGATACTTATTGAATGTACACACGTATTTTGTGTTTAGGTCAAACGATGAATTTTTTTTTAGCTAAGGCAACGTATATGTTTGATTACAACATTTTTTAAGACGTTTTAAACATTCAACATTCCGACGTTAATTCAACATGGAATCAACGTCGGAAAACTATTCATCACGGGCTAGCCGGGTCACGCACTCAAGGATTTTCACCACGCAAATACAAAACAAAAACAACATGCTGTTTTTGTTTTGTATGTGCGTGGCGAAAATCCTTGCGCGCGTGACCCGGCTAGCCCGTGCTATTCATCGTATAGAAGTATAAATCAAATTTCACCAAACCTTTAGAACAGTCGTTGACAAAAATATTTTGCCGATGGAGGTAATAACGACGCTTATGAATTACGAAAAGTTGAGGTTTACCTCTATGGCTTGGAATAAAGTGATTTTCTAAAGCGATAGCAACTGTTTCGGTAGCCGTTGGGCAAAAAACAGTTCGTTATAACAGTGTTGAATTCGAGTTATATAGAGCCATTTATCATTGCGTGGGAACGGACCAAGCAAATCCAGTCGAGTTAACCATGTGTTCGCTATATCCGAGGGCGAGTTATCCATGTTTCACTGTAGCTAGCAGTAAACAGCGAATTGCTTTTCAAATCGCTCTCTTGCAATTGTGGGAGGATTTCGACCAATAATGTATCTTATCAGTAAGCATCTTGTTAATTTTTTTGCTACACTGTAACGCGGGAGAATACTGTAACCAAGGCCAGAAAAACATATTCCACGTAGTAACCTGCGAAACTGCATCCTAGGGCAACCATATCCCGGGATTCCACTGCGTATATTTCATCATTAAATTTTGTCATACCTCTATGAAGAGGTTTACTATATATTTTGTCAGGTGGAGGCAGGTGCATTATCAAACACAAATAATAATTATCTGCTCGATGCATAATATTTGGTTACCAAAAGGTTTTGGCAAAATGAACCCAATAGAGCAGTTTGCTCACTTTAAAAGAAATCAATATAGTCTGTTGATAGAATAGATATCGTTTGAGACAAAAAGCTATTTTAGTCTTTGGTTTACAGTTTGTTATTGGCCCTCTCACTGACCAATGAAGAAGATGCGGCTCATGCCACACCTGCAGCTTCTTCTCATGAGACGGAGTAAGTTCCTTTTCAAGTCATTTTTGCCCAAATTACTCAAGTTGAGATCGTACTCTAATGCTAGATAATGAGTTTTCACACCAAGTATAATAACTCTATGACTCGATCACGCAAAGGGTTTTCATAACTTACCACTATTCGAGCATATTTGGCATTCTAGAATGGAGATTATTTGGGGATTAATGTCTCCTGCTCTCTTACTCAATCTTATATCTATTTGTCTCTGTTACTCATTTGTTAGTCTTGGGATTTGTCACGCCTGCAGCATTGATTAATTTTGTATTGATATACCCCTAGTATAATTAGTAATGATTTTTTATGCACACTGAATTGTGGGAACTCAATAGATGTTCAACTCTGTGTTGATTTGATATGCTGATGCAATACCAAAAATAATTTGGAGTTGTTTTCTCTTGTTTGTTATTTAAAGTATAGGTAGGTTTGTCCTTTTAGCTTGTTTTTGAGCTTTATTTTCTTGGCTTTCTACAGTGAAGCCTTTGCCAAGAGACTGCAGGAGGAAGAGAATCGCCAAGCAGCGGTTCAGCACCAGCAGGCTGAGAGGTCAGCGGATAAACAGCAACGCCAGCGGCAGCCTCAACACCAACACCAACATCGGCAGAGGCAGCAGCCTAGGGAAGAGCAATATGATCATTCTCCGCGGCAAAGACAGCGAAAAGATTCAAACTCGGTTAGTACTTACAATTTCGATTTATATAAATCTCAAAGTTTGTTATTGGTCTGTCCAGCTGTAATGATTAAAATCGTGCAATGAAAATCTGTATCTTACAAGATTTGATCTTGGAACTTCTCATTCACAAAGTGAGAAGCTAACCCATTAGGCTATACGAGATGCAATGGAATCGAGTGATATGAGTCATTATCTGGGTGAAAATACGCATAGCGACTCTGCGTTACGCGCAATGTCACTAAAGCTTGCTCTCACGGTTCCTATTAGTAAGTTTAGCAATATGGATACTAGTTTAATCAATTTAGCCAATGGCAACTACATTACCTGTCACTGCTTATAAGCTGTTTTTTAACACTCGTGCACCGCTGGATAGTTCACCTAGTATTTTTTATAAATTCACTGCTGGGAGCTTTTCTCTTTTCTACTGATTGCCTCTCTTCTTATATGTTTTTATCTGTGTGAAATTTATTAAATTAACTTAACCAGGTTACATAGTCATTTGCTTTTTACTCTGTAGTTGCAGCTTCTCATGATCTCTGATTTAAGGTATTTTGTGATACAAGCACTGCGATTAAACTGTCTACAAAGGGCATGGGTACAGAGATCATATGAGATAGATTTGAAGAGCAGTCGTGGCCGAGGGGTCTAGGTGCATAGCAAACAACAGGTTGAGGGTTCAATACTCACGCAGGCCAATGATGATGACAAAAACGGCTCCCTGATCTGGGCATGTCTCCAGTTGTTGAGGTTCTTTTGCCACTGAACTCCGAAATGTTCAGTCAAGATCGCAGAGCCATTGTTTGTGTTCTTAAAAACATGCACAGCTCCTGCTTGCAGTAAACTAAGCAGACATACTCGGTATTTGAAGGATTGCTCACAAACATATGAGATAGACTAATAGATACATGTGTGTAGGTAGAAAAGATCGAGAGGCAGTAAGTTCGAGGCAAACTTACTCAAGTAGCGATGGGTATTTTAGTTAGTGAGAGAAGAAGTTACATGTAGTGGTTTAACAATAAAAAAAAACTATGACTCGCTAAGTCCTGGCCTTGGTTTCCTTTTAACCAAATTGTATGTGTTACTATAGACTAACTGTACTCTCTATGTTTTAGTGTGTGCTATTGTGATGAGAAGCTACCTCAATCTCCTGTCACCTCCTGCTCCAAACTCTCTTGTAACCTGATTGTGCCATTATATGTACTAGTACCTCGGCTTGCCTTTTTACTCATTGATATGTTTTTTTGCTTGCTGGATTAACAGGTAATATATCTAGCATATTCATCTGTTGATACAAAGTACAATTACCGTATTCAGACGGCTCTACGCATCGTATTTCAAAAGATTTTGTGCCATGTTGTTCATAGACTTATTTTTTGAAATATTTGTAATTTATATGAAAGTAGACTGTCTTTTGTGAAGACCTTGACCTTAGTTATGCATTTAGACCGTGGTCCATAAGATTGTGCACTGCTTAATTTTTTTGCATAGTATTACCTTTGCTCCAGTAATGAGGAATTAAATTTTTTTTCTGAAAATATTGAATATATAATTTCCCCACAAAATTGACGCTATTATATTCTACAGATAAAATAGAAACTAAACTATTGGGTAATTTCTACCGCAATGTTATAATGAAACAATGGAGATGCAGTACTGAGCCAAACTCCAAACTTATGCAGCCATGCCTTGCCCTTTTGATTTTTTCATATATTTCATGTTGTCATATGCAATATTTTCATATTGTATAATAAATACTATTTATAAATTGCTGTACATAGTTTGAAATTTTGGCCAGTTTGGCTTTAATTATGGAATTAGCAGTAAACTTTGTTCATGCTTTGATCTGTTGCTGGAATTTGAACTTCTGCTTTCAAACTAGTCGTGGAAACTAAGGGTCGTATGATACCATAGTTGTAGATAAAATAGTTATGGATGCTAGAGGCAACGATGATAGACCATGGATGCTAAGGGCAACAATGAAAGACCATGTATGCTAGGGGCAACAATGATAGAACATGGATGCTAGGGGCAACAATGATAGACCATGGATGCTAGGGGCAACAATGATAGACCATAGATGCTAGGGGTAACAATGATAGACCATGGATGCTAGGGGCAACAATGATAGAACATGGATGCTAGGGGCAACAATGATAGAACATGGATGCTAGGGCCAACAATGATAGACCATGGATGCTAGGGGCAACGATGATAGACCATGGATGCTAGGGGTAACAATGATAGACCATGGATGCTAGGGGCAACGATGATAGACCATGGATGCTAGGGGCAACGATGATAGACCATGGATGCTAGGGGCAACGATGGTAGACCATGGATGCTAGGGGCAACGATGATAGACCATGGATGCTAGGGGCAACAATGATAGACCATGTATGCTAGGGGCAACAATGATAAACCATGGATGCTAGGGGTAACAATGATAGACCATGGATGCGAGGGGTAACAATGATAGACCATGGATGCTAGGGGCAACGATGATAGACCATGGATGCGAGGGGTAACAATGATAGACCATGGATGCTATGGGTAACAATGATAGACCATGGATGCTAGGGGCAACGATGATAGACCATGGATGCTAGGGGCAACGATGATAGACCATGGATGCTAGGGGTAACAATGATAGATCATGGATGCTAGAGGCAACAATGATAGAACATGGATGCAAGGGGCAACAATGATAGACCATGGATGCGAGGGGTAACAATGATAGACCATGGATGCTAGGGGTAACAATGATAGACCATGGATGCTAGGGGCAACGATGATAGACCATGGATGCTAGGGGCAACAATGATAGACCATGGATGCTAGGGGCAACGATGATAGACCATGGATGCTAGGGGTAACAATGATAGACCATGGATGCTAGGGGCAACGATGATAGACCATAGATGTTAGGGTTAACAATGATAAAAAATGGATGCTAGGGGTAACGATGATAGAACACGGATGCTAGGGGTAACAATGATAAAAAATGGATGCTAGGGGTAACAATGATAGAACATGGATGCTAGGGGCAACGATGATAAAACATGGGTGCTAGGGGTAACGATGATAAAACACGGATGCTAGGGGTAACAATGATAGACCATGGATGCTAGGGGGTAAAAATGATAGAACATGGATGCTAGGCGCAATGATGATAGACCATGGATGCTAGGGGTAATGATGATAGACCATGGATGCTAGCAGTAACGATGATAGAACACGGATATGTGAACTTGTCAACTCAAAAGGCTAGCATAACAGGTTTTTTTGGTTGCCTGGAACATATGAGCATGGTATTGGCAGCAATCAAGGATTCCAAGAAGTCAAAGGGAGATCTTAATATTGTCTGGTTATGGTAGACCTTGCAAATGCCTATGGCTCATTAAATCATACCGAGATTGGCTTTGCGATTGGCAGTTTCTGGTTTTCGAAGAGCGTGGTTAAACTGTACTATATTAGGTTTCAAAGGCAATTCACTGCTCATTCATTCACAACATCATGGTACAATTTACCAGTAGACATACAAATGGATTGTGTTATATGCTGTTTATGTTGGCATATGCAAGTTGCTGTTAGAGGCACAGAGGGTGTCATGGAATGCAAATCAAGCATACATGTGAGAGTGTTTATGGATGACATCACCATGCAATCTTCTGCTGAAGAATAAATATGCTGCTTCATTCATAAGAGGAAGCAACTTGGTATATACCTACCTATATACCAATATACTTTCTAATCTTTCCATCAAAATGATGTAATAAAATAGGCCCAAACTAATTATAGAACAAACTACCAGAATGCCCGGCGTTGCACAGCTATTAAAATCAGCTTATAAGCAGTCACGGGTAATGTAGTTGCCTGTCATTTGCCATTAGCCTGGCACATTGCCAAAGGCTAATTTGAGTAAGCTAATGTTGTGAAACTTACTAATAAGAGCCGTGAGAGAAAGCTTTAGTGCAGTTGTGCCGTAACGTAATGCTATGCATGTTTTAACTCACATAGCAACATATATAGCCCAATGGATCCATTAATAGCATGTAGCTTAATTGGTAAGACGTTTGCCTGGTGAATCGGAGGTTCCAAGATCAAATCCAGCCTGAAACGGATATTTCGTTCCTAAGTTTTAATAGCTATAGCTGTACAAACCGAACTACACACATACATGCCAACTTTGAGATTTACATATATACAGACAATAAAATCATGAGAAAGCAATGCACAAATATCGTTAATCATCCTCCATGGTGTATCTCGATCGACAGTTGAACGAATGGAACAAGTGGTGAGTGCTTAAGTTAGAAAGTTGCTCGGGGTGCCCCGAAAGTTCAACATCTGCAAAAGAGTTCAACATCTCAATTTCAATGAAGACCTTAGTGTATAATATATATTTGATAAAACCAGGTTATTCATAATGTGTAAGGATTCTAAAGATTCAGTTGGTCATAGCTGTACAGCTTGTAGGTCAACTGTTTGCAAATGAGATGTTAACAGTGAGATTAGGGAGGCCCTATTTAGGCCAGAGATGAGAGCAATAGTTGGGGCCGTTGCATCAGGATGATATGGCTTGGGATGGTAAAAGCGTGTGTAAGAGAAGGAAAAAGAGAGAAAAAAGAAGGAGTATGGCGTAAGATAAAGAAAGATAAGGAAGGATTTGGTGAGAAAAACCAACGACACACTGTTTCGCAATCAATCAACGCTGCTAGACAGCATGGGAAAGGATAACAAAGCGCCCCCATTAGTTTGACATTTGGGCTATTGAATCCATCAGGCTGAGTTATTTTATTAAATATAATGTATGACCAGCTGCTAAGCCCTGTAAACCTTGTAAGGTAGAAGGTCGCTTTAGTATCATAATGGTAGTTTATTATAATATAATGTTATTATATTATAATAAACTAGTTATAGTAAGCTAGTGCCCAGGAAGTCCAGCGTGCGTCAGAAATCATCCTGTGTAATAAGTATATTCACTATTTCTCTGTGGAATGCAATGTGAATGAGTGGTGCAGTTGGTAGTGCCAATGCCTACTATGCTAAATGTCTGAGTTCAAATCATGTGCGATGCCTTCTTTTTGTGTAAACATTCAACAGTGGCTTCATTGTAGTAAAGGTTTGAATGGAATGTGCCCAAACCCATGTTTACAATCAGGTGCTTTGTAGATTCTCGGGTCTTTTGCTCAGAGAGGGCCATGAGGTAGCACAAGCTAAAGTGAATAAGCCAAAAATGTTTGGTAACAAAGAGATTGGTCTAAAGCCTGGTGGGAAATGAATTATGCTAGCTGACCTAGATGGGTAGTTATCAGTCACACAGTGTGAGTGGCTTCAACTAGACAACTACCAGACCTAATGTTTTATTCAAAGCATACAAAAAGTTACCATGATGTAGCTAACAGTTCCATGGAAAGAGAACTGGCAGTGGGCTTATGAAAGAAAGCTGGAAAGATGAGGACCTATGCTCCGACTGTGAAACAAAACAGTGGCAGAGGCTTACTTGGGCAATCTGCTGTAGTTTTTTTTAGAAAGGATTGGTATCACCAAGAGAATGTTGTATAGAAGACTTGTAGAAAGATTGCTGGAGAAGCTAAGGCTGAATCACAGTGGTTCTAGTAATCAGACTGCAATGAAAACAGAAAGGTTGAGGTTTGTGTAAAAGTTGTAAGAGGCCATTCTGTTTTTGGTTCACATTGGCCAAGAAAATCTGTCTGCGTGTTTTGGGCTGGTCAAGTTTGTATGACGAAACAAAGCAGTTTAACTAACATACTGAGTGCAGCTGCAACAGTCATAAACTCTATGGGCAATTTATATAAAAGGGGTACATTTAAGAGTTGTCTTTTATAAATTGACAGATCAGATATGAACTATTTCTACCTTTAGTTATTCATTATATGAATTTGTAAAGAGATTCGATACGCAGTCAAGTGTTTAAGCTTGTGATTATTATAGCTCATGAATTTTTGAACAAGCCAATCAAAGTTGAGGGTTTCATACACTGCCTGATTGTAACTAGATGTTGGCTTCTAGTGGGTATAAGATCAGATTTCTGAAGCTTTCGGTATGGCAATTTAGCTTAAAACTTGCAAGAGAAAAGCTGGCATTTATGCACTCTGTGAAATAAAATGCTGGGAATGCGAAGAGTGTCATCAATGAAATGATTTAAATGCCAAGGGTGGAATTTGCAATTGTTATAAATATTTGTTCTCTTTAGACTTCCTAGTTAAAAACAGCAAATGGTTTATAGCATGAACTACTAACATGGGGGCTTTTATTCTGTGCATGTACATGTAAGTACTTTCTTTGTGTATGTACATGTAAGTACTCTCTTATTTAACGGGTGACTGACTGGTCAGTTCACCTGTACATCAAGCAGTCTGAATTAATTTTACCCGGTAGGTGATATAAAAATCAGTAATCATAGGTAGGGTATCATGTTATAGCATAGATGATATACATACTAGTAATCATAGGTAGAGTATCATATTATACCTTAGATGATATACGTATTAGTAATCATAGGTAGGGTATCATGTTATAGCATAGATGATATACATATTAGTAATCATAGGTAGAGTATCATGCTATAACTTAAATGATATACATACTAGTAATCATAGGTAGAGTATCATGTTATACTTTAGATGATATACATACTAGTAATCATAGGTAGAGTAGCACGTTATAACTTAGATGGTATATATTTATGACTTTACATAGATATATTCTAAAAACTGTACAACTTGACTTGAAATCCTTTGTGGCTTCCATCTAATGACAGACTCTTAAATCAACCATGAGTATTTTAATGATGATATTGAAAAAGCCTATTTGAACAGAATTGATAATCATTTGTGTTGAATAACTCTCTAGGAAATGGGGTAATCCACAGTCTAGAAAATAGAGCCATAAATTTGACCATTTAGCTTTCTAAGTGCGGGCATTTTCGCATTTTCTGGTATAGTTCCTCTGGATATGCCATGGTATGATATGATAAAGCCTTGGTGCATTATGCCTCATCAGTGTCGCATTGTCTATTTCATTTGCTTTAATCTTAAAGTAATACGAGAATGTAAATATTTAATATGCTATAAAATATTACAAGTATAGCAGAATATTAACACGGATATAATATTGAGTAAAATATACAAGTTGCCCAGTTTGTTAAATAGGTACAATGTAAAAAAGAAAAAGGTAGATAACAGTATTTCTTCTGCCAGCCTCTGAAGGCTAAGTTACTTTGTAAGTTCACCATCACGATTTAGCTGCATGCTAAAACTAGACTAGCTTGATGATAAGGAGTCAAAAGAATAGATATCAACATGTAATGATAACAATAGCTATGCTATTGTTATCATTACATGTTGATATCTATTCTTACTTTTCATGTTGATGTCATGGATATCAACATGTTATATTCGTGTTTAATCCTTTCTCAGAAGAATTAATTTTAAAATATTTTAATCATGCTGATCTTTAATCTGTGATGTAATGATAAAAATAGCTATGCTATCGTTATCATTACATCGTCACAGGTTTAAACCAACATGATTAAAATATTTCAAAATTAATTCTTCTGAGAAAGGATTAAATTAAAAAATAATTTGATTAAAAATTAGTTTTTGTAATTAATCTAATATGTAATTGTTATTATTACATATTAATTAAATGATAACAATAGCAATGCTATTGTTAACATTACATGTAACCTGTGAATATGTTATTATAATGATAACAAGTGACATAAGTTCATAAGTTAAAATGGACTGCATGTCATGACGCTTTCATCGATTATTTTGTTAATCACTTGCTGAAGATCAAATGCAGGATGCTTTCCTAAATTGCTTCATTTTGCTCGATTTTAAGCCAAGCTAACTCAACATACTTAAAACCAAAACAGTTTAAAATGTGTTTGGCAGGTTCCCCATGTCTTCTCACAGAATTTTATTAAATTTTTACTGTTAAAAAATTAATTAATAAAATCAAAATAAAAAAAAAGTTGTTACTAAAAAAATATAATGTGGATGTCATACCATTTCAATGCCCTTATCTCTACCATCATTTGCCTTTTAAAATCAATCTTCTCTTCTAAATTTTTAGAGTTAGTGCGGTTTTAGAAGGAGGATGGGCTAAAGACGCATGCCCGGAAACTTGTACTTATGAGTCTGGTGTATTCCAGTGCACCGATGAATATAACCAGTTAGATGGTGTCCCAACATGCATCACTGACTACACGGATATTGAATCACTGTAAGACAGTCTTTCCGTGTGCCAGAGCCTCAAAATAACATCTAACGGCTCGCTGTAGCAAGTAGCAACTAAAAATGTGCCAGTATGCAGCTGTTGTTATTCTGAAACAAGTTATGTCATTTAGTTGTGGAATTCGCAATGATTAAAACTTTTCCCTTTCATCATTTCTAAAATGTAAAAAGAAAATTTCAGTGAATGGCCTATGATTATATTGTTTTAAATGGAAACTTAGCTCTGCTCTGGAAACTATTCGTTTGATGTAAGAAAACTTGCTCCTTTTTCATAAGAATTAGTTTTAAAATATTTTAGTCGTGTTGGTTTAAATCTGGAACAATTTGATTTGTCTAAAAGGTTTTCAAAAATTTGCAAGTACATCTGGAAAAGAAATTCTAGACAATAAATTAATAAAATAGAGGACAAATCAAGCTTTATTTTTGGTCATCTCAAAATACGAATTTATTAAAACATATTCAAACACATGAGCAAATATTTAATTTCATACTTGCGCTTTTCAACATTCAACATAAATGTTTATTTTAGAACTGATGTTTTGTGAGTAAAAACACTGATGAAAAGCACCAAAAAATGCAAAAAAGTAAGGATAATTAAAAATATATGTCCTAAATTGATATGAAATTCACCTGATATATCCATGCACCTTTGACTGAAAAAGCAAGGGTAACAAATCTGCAAATCATATGATCAATAAATGATGTGGGAGACGATTTTACATATATTGAAGTGGATCATTAACGGATGATTATTTTTAAATGAACTCTAACTTTAAACTACATACATATTTAAGCCTTTATGAAAGTTTTTTGCTAAGAATAACTTTTAAAAGATTATATCTCATAGAGATAATGCTGTTAGTTGTACTGGTAGCGCTTTTTATAAGAAGTCTGGCTTATTACTTACCTGGCAATTTTTACTCCATTATCAATCTGATCATTTATAGTGCCCAGAGGTCACCTTTGACATCCCTTTTAGCTAGTTGTTCATAAAATTTTGAGGTAGTTTATTAGTTTGTTTATTTGGTTACTTAACCTGTTCAAAATATAGTACACTTAGCCAATTATTAATAATTGATTATCAATAATCAATAATTAATTATTAATACTCAACAATTAATAATTGATTATTAGTAATCAATTAATCATTGATTGTTAATAATAGATTATTAATTGTTGAGTATTAATAATTAACTATTGATTATTGATAATCAATTATTAACAATCAGTAACAATCAACTAACACTTGCTCAACCAAAGCAGCAAAGAGTCTCAGGACTGAATTTCATTGTATTAAAATACCAAAAACTAGTAGTTTTTACAAGCTATCACCTTATTGAATTGATCGCATCTGTGTTGTCATATTATAACATTTCAGGCAGCTGGCACACAACAAAATACCAGCCCTGCAGTCATGGATATTCCACAAGAACCCTCATCTAAAGCATATGTAAGAATGAGCTCTGTCACCAAGTCTAGTTCTTTAGGAGTTATGAAGTTTCATTCCATATAATATAACAATTAACAGTCCATAATTTATACATAGACACTCTACCTGCTCTCTCAGATTACGACTCATGTTTACTGATGGCACATTAATTCTCCACTACTGTGTAGAGAGGAGAAAGTATATTACCTCATACTATAATGGTAAAGTTATGTGAGTCTACCAAAGGAGCCCCTTTCTAAACTTAGTTAAAATGAGTAGTGCTTTATACATGTACATGTATGATAATACTGCGAGTAAGAAGGAGAAACACTTAATAGTCACTACAAACCTGTTATGCACACCATGTTTACCATTTGTCACCTGAATGATTGGGTGACAGCGTGGTTGTACTAAACAGGTTTGTGATGACGATTAACCAAGTGTTCTTCCTCTTATCCATATTAATAATATTTTACTCCACAGAAATTTTATTTTGATTGTAAAGTTCACTTTATTTAGCATGTTAGTAAGACAAACTATATATATATTTATATATATTGCAATATATTTATACATATATATTAAAAACATTTGTTTGCTTATTTCTGTTAACCTAAGTCGGTGGTAAATTGGTGATGCATACTCAAGCTCGGGTCTCCTATTAGATTACCTTGAAGTTTGAGCACTCGCCTCAAGACCTTACTGATTCCCAGCAGAGTGATTGGTACAACTCACTAGTGTGGATTGTGAATGGCTATGTACAAAGTAAAAAAAGTATATATATACTAATATACTTATATGCAGTTATATATATTTATATATATCCATGTATATATATTTGTACGGATAAATATATAAATAAGATAATATAATAAGATGTATACATTTATATATTTTATTTAATTATATATAATAAGATTATTTATACATTTGTATATCAATTTATTTGTATAAATATGTATAAATATATATATAAGTATATATAAGCAAATATATATACTTTTACTTTTTGTTCCATAGGCCCCTATATATATGTTACTAAAGTATTCAACTTACTTTGAAATAATGTGTAACAACAAACTTTTGCAAATTCACACAATTATATTATGCTACAATTTTATGATTAGACTCCTTTAAATTATAGCATAATCAAATTTGAGAAAGTTTGAGAATAGCTTTAGACTGCTAATAGAATCTAAACTAGTCTGTACTTCAACCGTAACCATAACTACTCATAATTGTTTTATAGATCTCTAGCCGACAATGGAATTACCAACTTAGAAAGAGGATTGTTCACTCAGGCTGCCTATGTTCAAACCATGTAAGTACGCAGTTTTTATTGTGCCTTTTAACTTGTGTGTCAAACTCCCTGACATGCTATAGCAGGTGACTATTTGTATTCATACTATTTGTTCACTCAGGCTGCCTATGTTCAAACCATGTAAGTACACAGTTTTTATTGTGCCTTTTAACTTGTGTGTCAAACTCCCTGACATGCTATAGCAGGTGACTATTTGTATTCATACTATTTGTTCACTCAGGCTGCCTATGTTCAAAACATGTAAGTACGCAGTTTTTATTGTGCCTTTTAACTTGTGTGTCAAACTCCCTGACATGCTATAGCAGGTGACTATTTGTATTCATACTATTTGTTCACTCAGGCTGCCTATGTTCAAACCATGTAAGTACACAGTTTTTATTGTGCCTTTTAACTTGTGTGTCAAACTCCCTGACATGCTATAGCAGGTGACTATTTGTATTCATACTATTTGTTCACTCAGGCTGCCTATGTTCAAACCATGTAAGTACACAGTTTTTATTGTGCCTTTTAACTTGTGTGTCAAACTCCCTGACATGCTATAGCAGGTGACTATTTGTATTCATACTATTTGTTCACTCAGGCTGCCTATGTTCAAACCATGTAAGTACACAGTTTTTATTGTGCCTTTTAACTTGTGTGTCAAACTCCCTGACCTGCTCTAGCAGGTGACTATTTGTATTCATATGTAGTAGGTTATTCATTATTACCTGTGATACAAATTTGAGTATATACGAAGGCTCACATTTTAACATACCAAGAAATTATATGCAATAAAATATTGCTATAGTGAACCATGGTCTTTTCCAACTCAGTCTGCTAGAGTGTGCTATCACTATGGTCTGCATGATATCAAACCAAGCAACTTGCGCATGTCATTTGCTATCTAATGTTAAAACATCTTCATTGGCATCCACCTTAGCAAATAAACAGTTTGATCAGGAGACTTTTCACTCAATTAGTTATTTTTAGATGAGCTATGTTAATCTTTTAAAATTTATATTCGACTGTTGGTTTTTATTAGCTCTCAATTGCAGATGTTGTTTTTGTAAACTGTTTATGATGTCATAGGTAAGAGTTATATTAACTTGGTTTAGATATTTTAATGGTGTGATTATTAATCTGTAGAAAATCATGTGGGGTACCATTTAATCAATAATGCCTACAAACAGGCATTCAACTAATCAGAGTTGAGTGCTAATTTTTAATCCGACGCTCCATTTAATAAATATTAAATTTCATTGAGATTCCACTCGTGAAGCTTTATATATGTTCAATTCTTTGTTTGCTTTAGAGACCTGTCACACAATTCAATCAGTGACATACCACACGGGGTGTTCAAGACACCCCATGGTCTATCCCATATCAAAGACTTGGATCTTGGCTATAATGACATTGACAGCCTTGAGACTGGAATGTTTGAAGGACTAACATCTCTGAAGAAACTGTAAGGCCATAAAAGACACAAGTTCATTTCTCAGTGTACTAGCAAACCAGGTTCTTGCTTACTAAAGTTAAAACAATACTCGCTGTCTCTGTAATGAAGTTGATATATAATTGTCATAAGATATTGACAAGAACACAAGGTTTATTCACTTAAAGATGAGCCTGCGCAAAACTTTTAGTAGATTTTATCAAAAAATAGCTGTATTTTCTATTATTTGCAAATGTTTATGATATTTGAGACAATCAGGTTGAAAGGGTGTTTTAAAATTAAAATTGACAAATTTTGATCGCAGCTGAAACGTTCAAAAGAAAAATATGTGCCAAAATATTTCACTAGTTGTTTGCTTGTCTGTTTTTTGTTATTAATATCGGCTATTGCGTTCAAGTTGCAGCTTTACGGGTCTCTATTTTTTTTGTCTTTTCACAGCTATAATAGATGTCAAGTTTTTTCAAGTTTTGTCGATTTTAAAAGCGCAATGAAACAGACCAAGTAACACACCAATTTAAGCTTAAAATCTAATAATTTTCAGTGTCTGTAACATATGGTAGTTATAAGAATGTCTTTAGGAATCAAAAAGGTTTTTTAAAACACTCAAAATGCAAAATTGCTTTTTCACAAAAGCCTGTGAACCTTATGAGCTACCTTGAACCTTGAACCTAGTTCATATTGGTCATCATTCGCATGTACAAAATGAATCATTTAGATGGAAATGCCAAACCGAACCAAATATTTCCACCTATATCATGTCTTATACATGTAAAAAGTGACTAATGTAAACCAGGCTTTAGATACAGTTATGTATGAAATACGTAGGCAGCATTTAATTTCCTAGATAGTAGTAATTGTATGGTTACAACTAAATGTATTTTACTACAAATAGTTTTATTACATTTGGATCACTGTTTTTAAACTGGCTCAACTCTAGGTTCTGTTTTTCAATGTAATCTAGAGACATCATGAAGACCCGACTAGTGGCCTGACTCTATTAATCTGTTGCAGAACACTTGATGGAAACAGAATACAACACGTAGATGATGATGCCTTTAGCCACCTCTGGCAGCTTGAAGAAGTGTATGTTGACCTTTACCCTTTGAACACCCTTTTTCTCTTTTTTCCCTAATTTTTGGAAATGAACCACGCGGTTTTGCGAGTGTGATATGACAGCACAGTGTAGGCAAGAGATATAATGAAATGAATTGCGCTTTTTCTGCCTGTTAAAGGTGAGTACTTGCTGACGCTTGCCATATTTCTCCATCAGCTGTCAAATATTTGACCATATGAAACTTATTAGCCCACTTTTTGTCATGAGCAACAACCGTAACAAATAAAACTGTGCTGTTTTTTACCTGTCAAGGGACTGATCCTGGCGAGCACTTGCTCATGCCTGCCTCATTTTTCCCTTAGCTGTCAAATGTCTGACTATGTAAATTTACCAATCTGTTTGCTGTCACCATCCACAGCCATAACAAAATATAACTCAATAGATACTTTTACAGCAGAGTGAATACTAACTATGCCCATTCTCAATATCTAGCTTTTCTATCTATCTGAGCTATTCTTTTGCTCTGCATTTTTTCTTAATGAAAAAGTCAGTACTTCACGCCAGGAATATACCTTGGTATATTCCTGTTTAATTCGCATTGTATTTTAATCAACTTTAAACACTAAAAAGAGAAATATACTCGGTCAACTCTTCCAGGTTTCTTATATTTTAGATCACTCAGACACTGTGACCTCGTACCAAGCCGGTTCTATGCAGCGCTAGAGATACTCTCTCAGTTCCACCTTCTAAGAGTGTAAGTAGTCTACAATACTATTCAGTCTCACGTGTCCTACTTGTTGAGACTCCATAGCAGTACTTGTCTACTATCTGCTACCGATTTAGTAGAACTATTTAACAGCTCTACTAAATCTAGTGCAGTATAGAGACAGCTATCTATACATATACAGCCACAGTTGTGAATCTAGTTGGTCTCTTGTATGCTTTTTTGTTATGACCTAATTTTGTAGAGAAGGCACCATAACACCACATTAAAAAAAGGAAAAACTGAATTTTTGAATGTAAATACTGTATAACTTTTCTAGAAATACACTATAAATATATTAAAAATGAAATTTAGTGATGTGTAATGCTTTTACTATAATATTTAATACAACTGTGATGCAAATGTGACTATATTCAAAGGCTCACATCTTGACATGAAATGAACTTTATGCAACAAACTATAGCAATAACCTTATCATACTCAGTCAGCTAGCGTTTGCTATCATTATGCTCTATATGATTCAAACATACCAACTACATGTATTACATGTCATTTGTTATATAACGCTAAACCAAATCCACATTGCTTATGCTTAACACAAATCCACAATGCCTAATTAGCTATTGTGAAATATTAGATGTTAATGTATTATATTATTATATATAATATTATGTATTATATTTAACTACTAGTTTAGATCAATTCCTTTGATAAATCATGTCAAATTTTGAGTTTAGAAAATAATTAAAATTTGAAGTGGTTGTTCAGATCACAATACAAAAAAATAGTCTTTCAGATTATGAAAACATATTTTGATACACTTGTTATTTAATGAATTTGTAACATTATTTGCTGCATTATTATAGCTAATATAAACTAAATCAATGTTTTAAAAACAAATAGATTTAAACTCTCATTATGCTGTAAGAGACAATAGAAATACTACGAGTTTACTTTTACATGTGAAAAGATTATCTTTATTTAGGCTGATAATTATTAAGTTTATTATCATCGGTCAATTATTCAGTTATTTAGTCAGCTATTCAAAACAGACCAGATTATGAGACAAATAATAAATAAAATGAAAAAAAGAGTAACAAAATAAAATTTTATGTACTGGAAGAAAAAGCTTTTCATGCATATTGCCATTTTATACTGTGAATTGAAAAGGTGTTGGTATTTGGTATAAAATATAACGGATTTTCTGGTGAAGTAAGAATGTAATCGACGACATTATGTTTAAAACTATTATGGTCAATGTAGCAGACAGGTTAGACATGCAGTCCAAGCATTTTAGACAGTAATTTGACAAGTATTGTAAAAGTCTTTCACTGTTCAACTTGTTCCCTGCTCAGGTACATTGGTGAGAATGCTTTTGGATGCACATGTGACTGGCTAGAATTAGTAAGAATGTTCAACAAGTATAAAGTGGCTATAGCGGACGTTGAGGACACCCCCTCATGTGATGATGATGATGTTAAATGCGGTGAGCTAAGGCTACTATTCTTAAAAATTGGTAAAGAATGAATCTTTCTTTTACCGTGAATCATTACCTTTCGCTTTACAAAAGGTTACAAATCATTTCATTACTTTTCATAGAAATCACTCGTTAGTTTCATCATTTTTATTTTTGTAATTTGGACTACAAAAATTATTCTCAACGCTCTCGCTAGTAATCTATTGGTGTAATTATCAACCAAATGTATTATAATAACTGCGTTTCTACTAAAACTGGCTACGAATTGAAAAAGTAACTTTTAAAATTTATTACAGATTTTTCGGTTCATCAGACGCTGCAAGACCTTGAGGTGATCAGAGCCATACACATGACAAAGGAAGTACTCCACGTCAACTTGCACCGACATGTTTTCATGCTCGCTGTCATCGCCGGGCTGAATGCTCTCTTCATACTAGGAGTGTTTCTCATACAGTGTGTGAGTTTCTTAATTAACTCTTACAAGTTGGTGAAAGAGTTACACCAAATTAAACATGAAGATCTGAGACAGTTTCCATTTGCAAAAACCTTGGCTTACTTTGTTAAGGGCAGTTTAGAGGACTTTTTATTGGTTTTAGTTGACTATAATATATATAGATAAATTTCACTTTGTCATTTTGTGTGTCTGTTAGTCTGTGTAAATGCTATGAGTTTCTGGCCAATAATATCTAAACTTCACACGCATATGCTCCGTGCTTTTCACAAGGTCACGAAATTATTTGTTTTAAAACTCTGTTTGGTTTCTGAAAACCAGACTTTAAAAGCCACCTGCAGAGGTTGTCTGATTGAAAATGAAAACAATACAGGGCATATACTCACTGCTAGTTCCACATAAATTGTGTCATGAAAACCATAGATTACCAGGCTTAAAGCTAATTTACATCACGATGACTGTTCAATGAAATGTAACAAACATTGTTTGAGTCAAAATGATGGATTTGTCAAGGGTTCAAGGGGATCAAGCAATGCTAGATTTTATGTAAGTATTTGGAGAAGATTCATATGATTGGCTAGTTATAGCCAGTGTGGCCTTCCGATTGGTTGAAGCTAGATCGGTTCTGTTGGTCAGTTCCTTAAAGAGAAGTAAATGAAGTTGCCTTATCATTAGCTACCGTAAAACCTGATTCCCATATATGCCGCAAATACCGGCGATAACACTGTAGAGCTATCAGCAGTGAAATGTGAGCCTACGCGCCGAGTACCGCCGAGTACCGCCGAGTACCGCCGAGTACCGCCGAGTACCGCCGAGTACCGCCGAGTACCGCCGAGCACCGCCGAGTACCGCCGAGTACCGCCGAGTACCCCCGAGTACCGCCAGTAGTTGTTGGTGATCAACACAATAGTTCAGCGCTGTTAAACCTTCGCGAAGAGCCATAGGTAAAACCTCCCTAAAATGCACTGTTACAGTACAGGTGAAGGTCAGCACTTTCAAGACAGCATGACTATCGACCATTTTTATTTGATCACCAGCGATGCAGCTTTATATGAACATTAGCCGCCGAGCCTAGGGCCGCAAGTGTTTTGCTGAGCCAGATTACTGCCAGGGTATCGCATTCGATATGGCAACCAGACTTAAATCAGTGAATCAGCTAGAGAGCTCTTGTGTGAACTAGACATTAGATTAACTTTACCTATTACTACTCCACATATAACGACAGTTGCCATACATCAGATGTCAGCTGTTATACACAATATGACAGCTGTCATATTGTGTATAACACAGTATGACAGTGACTTCATATGAGCGTCTCTCTTACCGAACGCTTTGGAGGGTCCTTCTAAAGGAGATTTTGTCAATGTTTTTAAAGGCTGTGTGCTTTATTCTCCAAATATTATTTGTAGTTTTGACTATCACCCGCCCCTTATGTAGGCATGACAAGTTTCCTTGTCATGAGGGTCCTTGTCATATGTCATACTGTGTTGTCGTAACACAGTATGACAGCTGTCATACTGTGTATGACAACTGTCATACTGTGTATAAAGTAATCAACAATTTTGTCAAGCATAACCTGCATTTGACAGAAATAATATGGCTCAGGATGTTTAGAATATATCACTGGTTTCCGTGGAGTGTCTGAAAATTCTTTTCTCTCAGTTTGCCAACAAGTGGCGACATCTTAAAACTAGTAGCTGATGCAATAATAAAAACTCTTGCATATTCTATGATGCAATTTTGCCAAGTATAAGTGAACTAATTAGCAATCAGTTTACAAAACACGATCTAGTGGGGTGTCTTTGCATCTGACTATCTGTATTTTGAAAAGTCAACCTATTTTTGTCTTTTATTAGTGTTGTGGAAAAAAAAGGTGCTGCGTTTATGACTATGTGAACATTGAGGAGGAGGCGTACTCCAGGTGTCCTTGTATTAACTATGGAGAAACATATAGAAACTGTGGACAGGAAGGATGCTGGTATGGCTGTGACCAATGTTGCGAGCTTGCCTGGAAGTAAGACATTTTAGTTTGTAACTTCTTTATACAAAACATTACTTTTGATTAATAAGTTGTATTGAATACGTCTCCAAGAAGTTGAAGTCGTCTTCCTATGTTAGCAGAAATGAAACCTTTTTAAACATCCTCTGACTGCTTTTGTTTATTCAAGTACATGATTGTTTCCTCAGAGATGGATCAGCATCTCAAGGTCTGAAAAACTTTGCTGCTTGGGGTCCTCCTTGGAGCAAAGAGAATCCAGTTGGCGAGCATAATACCACTTGGAATAGGGTAAGTTGTAAAGGTTTGCAGCCAAGCATTGTCAAGTTACATATAATGAAATAAATTTATTTTGTTTATGCTTCGGTATTTTAAACGTATACATACTGTTACTGCTAATTTTTGGCATTTTTAACTCAATTTTCCTATTAAAATTTTTTGGGTCTGTTTAAAGGACCTTGAAGGGCAAATGTTGTCAAACTTTGCAATGGAAGCTTTAGACCATGTGGGGACAATACGGAGTACATTACAACAACCCAACTACCCTGAAGGTTGCTTTGACTGCCAGGTACTACTGTAAATCAGTCTCCGTCAGCAAATGATTCTTTTATTTAAGGCAGCGTATGTGTACAATGTATTTGGTTAAAAATCTGGAGTGCTGTACTATCAGAGGGATCTATGTGGTAGCCTTTATAGGATTAATATTGACTAAGAAAGATAACTTTATTGATTATTCTTCCTTCGTTCTTAAAACTTTAGCTATTATTCACGTACAAAGATTGACAACTATAACATTCTGAATTGTTAAATCAGCATGCCATGCCGACATTGCAAAGTATAAAATGTAAATGATCTTATCCAATGGGCTTTAAAATTTGTCTGTTATAAATACAAATTTTTGTTTTCAGGGTTTAAAAGAACAAGAGAGGAAAATAAGGAAACAAAATGGTGGCCAGTCAGCAGACGCTGAGAAAGAAGAAATGGGCCCAACTAATCATGGACAGCATAGAACTTGTAAGTTTTTGGCTCTTTATATCTATAAGCTATTTATTAACAACATTTTAGTGCAGAAGATACATTTTTAGTTTTTTAGTTTATTTTTGGCTTTGATTTTTATTTTAGGTCCAGAATGTCAAGATACAGCCAAAAACATGAACATTCTGTTTAATGACAATCTAAACTTGGAGTATGTCAACCAGGGCATGCTCTAACTGTTTTACCTGCAATCAAGGCATGCTCTAACTGTTTTACCTGCAACCAGGGCATGCTCTAACTGTTTTACCTGCAATCAAGGCATGCTCTAACTGTTTTACCTGCAATCAAGGCATGCTCTAACTGTTTTACCTGCAATCAAGGCATGCTCTAACTGTTTTACATGCAATCAAGGCACGTTTTTACTGTTGTACCTGCAATCAACCAGTTTAGCCTAAAGCAAATTGCTCATGAGCTGACAACTTCCTTGAATATCAGCTATGTTTTTCTTTTGTGTTAAACTCAGAATGCAAAAAATTCTGTGCTGTTTTAAATAAAAAAAGGGTCTTTAATGCTTGCAGATGTATTATTTTGTTTATAAAAAGTGCTATGTAAACCTATATAATATAAATACGAGCTATTATAAATACTATCATATATTATTATTAGAGATATTATAAAGATATTATAACTAAATGTGTTATGCATTGATGATGTCTTGTATAATAAATTGTATTCACTTTACATAATATTTTATGCGAGTTTGAATCCAGTACGATGCAGCCTTTTTTTCTCTAAACAGATCTTCGAATGAATGGACAGACATGGCTCTTATTATGGTAAGTTTTATTGTAATGCGATATAAAAACTACTTAAGGACCAGATGGTTACTATACGCATACTGTGGTTATTCTGCACACCGACAGCAATTATGGTATGTACAGTATACATCTACTGTACACACCATATACTACTCTAAAAGTATATATTCAAAATATAAACTGTAGTTGAACAGACTATCAATATAAATTCAAATGCTTGTTGAGTTGTTGGTCTGATGTCCGTATGTCCAGCTATAATGGTAAAGTTATAAGAATGAACAAACCAAGTTGCACTGAAATTGAATTCCGAAACTCTGGTTTTGCAGACAGGCACGTTAACTACTACACCACATGGCCTACTTGCCATACTATGGAATAGTTGTGTACATTCTTATTACACCAGCAAATCTTTAATAGCAATTGGTCAAAATATGCAAGCTTCAGCTAACATGCTTAAACTACAAGAAGAAAAATATATGCCCAGAATTCTCCCAAAATGCTATAACTATATGTAAATATAGCATAAACTTAACTAAACTTATAGCCGACACAGAAATAAACAAATGACGTCATTTAAAATTTAGAATGGTAAATGTTGTGTATGTTGGATAAAAATTAAGTTTCTTTGCAAAAACTTTTTTATTACTCGTGCAACGACGTGCATTTACCTAGTATATATACAATATATAGTATACTAAGTAGTATAAATGGTGTTCTATTTATATTCATTTATAGTATTTTTGAAAAGTAAATTTTAAAATGTAATGAAAGTTTATCTAAAATAAATAAGCATGTATTGATCAGAATGAGTCTATCAATACCTTAAGCATAAGATAATAAAAGTTTCAACAATTATTTTAGTGATAAATAACGAAGCTTGTCATGCCTACATAAGGGGCGGGTGATAGTCCAGACTACGAATAACATTTGGGGAATAAAGCACACAGCCTTTAAAAGCATTGACAAAATGTCCTTGAGAAGGACCCTCCAAAGCAGTCGGTAAGAGAGACGCCCATATGAAGTTGGACACGGCTTTCTACAAATAGAAAAATTAATACTTTTGGTTGTTTAAAAGTTTTAAAAACTTGAAATTATTTGCAAAAAGAAACTAGTTGGACCGAGAAAAAAAGTTAGCAGGTAGAAAAAACCTTGTCATAGATAATTCCCAAAAAACACTGCTATAGCTTATTACTAGATTACCACAAACTTGAATCAACTTATGGGAAAGTCAACTATTTATTTGCCAAATAATAGTTAGCCTGGTGACACCCAAAAAATCTCTTTCATTTTAATCAGATAGCCTGCGGGTAGATGTTTAAGAAGCTGGTTTTCAAAAACCAGAAAGAGCTTTGAAATCAAGTTAGTGTAGCGGCCTGGCAGAAGGCACCTAGCCTATGGTTGTGAAGTTTGGATGAAATTGGCCAAAAACTGGAAACGCATAGTGTTGCCGCGGGCTAACAGATATACAATGATAAAATGAAGTTTATTAATATAGGTAGATATAATTACAAAAAATTATTTGACCAGAGTTGTTGAAGCTCAGGCTATAGTGATATCTAAGGTAACACTAGTTTCAGCGAGCCACAAAGGTTATGGAATACTATAAAGAGTAGCCTGTGGGCGAGATGAACAGAGGACTATTCATCTTCTCTTTACAAACACACAAACAAGTTCCACATGTATTTCACTACTTAAGAACATGTATTAGATGAACTAGCAAAAAATAGTGGGTTGAATATCTATGTAACTGTTGAAATTTATTGTAGCTGCCTATTGAATGATGTCAGAAGGTAAAAGCTAGAAAACTCTGTATCCTGAAACCTTTGATGGTTGAAGTCAGATTTATTTTGACTATATTTTGCACTGTTATGCAGCCAGGTCGACATTAATGTCGACCTGGCTGCACCTGTCATTAATGTCGATGGTGTCAACATGTTTCTAAAAGCAGTTTTTCATATATCTGGCAAGTTAAAAAAGGGACTATTTTGAGCAAAAACTCATTAAACTAAAAGAACTTTTGCTTATTTTAATCAAATTACTTTGAAATATTTTGAAAAATAACTGAAATGCTTCAGAGTTTGAAAACGAAAAGGCATAACTATGATATCTCCAGGTGCTAATATATTGTACGCCGCTCCTGAAAAGCATTCTAATCATCTATATCAATGTTTTAAGATCTTCAGATCAGGTTTCAATCCCTTTATGGATGCTTCTAAAAACAGTGGTCACATTTAAACCTTAGTGACATTGAATCAGAATTCTGACGATTTTAGTGATCAATCCTCTCGGACACCCTCGTCACTAAAACCATGGCAGCCACATCAATAATAATATAAATAACAATAATAAATAAATTTATATTAACATAGTATAATCATTATTAGTACCATTATTATTATTATTATTGTAGAGAATTATCTGCTGATCAATTTTTATTTATGATTCATAAAAATCAAACAAACCATTTTGGAGTCAAGTCTAAAAAAATTGCTCAGCGCAGAGTTAACCTTTTTTGCTGTTAAATACAGCAAATTTTTAACTACCAAATTTATCATCTTTCATTATCTAGCAGTGAATCCCTGTTATTTCTGTACATTGAGTAAAACCTTGCCTATACACACCAATGAAATGCATTAAAAATGCTGGTTACACTCACTGAGGCTAACCAATGACGCGTTGTGTTGACAATTAGGGTTACAAACCGTGCTCTCTCTCTCCCTCCTGATCTTGACCCTTATCGTTTTTTGACTAGGGGAGAGTTACTAGCGACTGCATGGAATCCTAATTTATGCTGAGATCTTAACAACAATTTTTGACATCAGATGATAAGGCTGTTGACTTTGCTAATAAGTGTACCAAATAAAACCTCTTGTAAGTCAAGATTTTAACAACTTTTTTACAGGTATGAAAACACCTGAGACTAAACAAATTAGGTTATCTTCAAAATTGATAAAAACTTGAGTCTTTATTAGCCCTTTCAATTGTCTATATATGTGATCAATGCTAAATGTTTACTTATAGATGCTCAAATGGCGTATATATCTTTTCATACTTACAGGTTGGTTTTGAAAACAGTTGGGATAGAGATATTTTATCCAACGGAAAATATCAGCACAGCCCGAAGGACAGGTGTTGCCTTCATTGATGTCGCAATGCTGTCTAATGTCTGGCATCAGGGTGTTTAGATTTGGCATCAAGCTTCGATAGTTACACCCAGGTGCAATATCTACAGATAAAGGGAAACACTGTTCACATAATATCATAGCATTTGATATTACTGTTTAACCACTGACTTTTAATAGCTAGCTATATTGCAGACTAGCCGAAATTCCGGCGTTGCACAGGCATTAAAAACAGCTACATTACCTGCCACTTGCCGTTATTCTGGCACATTGCCAATGATTAATTTGAATACGCTACTATCCGTATTGCTAAACTTACTAATAAGAGCTGTGAGAGCAAGCTTTAATGATGTTGTGCAGGCCTAATGCAGAGTGCTATGTGTATTTTATTGCTCATATCGCTTAATAAATACTTTGCATCTTATGTAGCTTAATTAGTAAGATGATCACCTGGTGAACGAGAAGGTCCGAGATCAAATCAAGCACAAAGTGAATATTTCATACCAGATTTTAATAGCTATAGCTATACACACCGGATGATGGACTCTGAGATTTATATATACTGATAGATAGAAGACTAAACAAGGTGAAGAAATTTTTTGCTAGAATTTTTACCATAACAAGAGCTGTGTCCATGTATCTGTTCATGCAGAGCCACAATTGGAAGTTAGGGAAAGCTGCATCATAAGGTTCAAACTCATAACATTTAGCTCCAACACTCAGCATGTCAACATTTCGACACACGGCATGCTACCACATGCAGTAAATGTAACCATCCACATACTTAATCTCTGTGCTTTATTGACACTCATGATGATCTCTCACAGTACCCGAGACTGCCAGTGTTTTGGTATACATAACTTGTGCACCTAATTTTTTTCGACTAAGAACAATTAACTTTCATCATTTTAGTTAAAATGTCCTTCAAATCTTCAGTGTTCAGTCTTTAACTGACTATGTCAGCATTATGCAGTTCTTTTATTATACTGGTGTAAGTAGAAACCTACTAACCGTTGATTCCTTTTCCACATCTGCCCTTTACAGAGAAACAGTCTTCCATAAAGAACTCATTGGCTGGGTAGTAAGAGATCAATGTGACACACATCTCATCCTGAAATAGAATAGCTTATTTGCTTGAACTTGTACTAGTATATTATGGTTAGGGGGCAATTGTGGCGATGTATGAGTAATCACATCACTCAGTAAATCTGAATTTCTGTTGTCTAAAGTACTCTAACAGATTATTCCATATACCCAACCATTCACTTCATAGCTACACTCCACTAACAATAACCACACAGCGTACATAAGCACAATATAAACATAATATAACCAGGCAAACATCTCACCCATCCTATATCTAAAACATGCTTATGTCGTAGTTTTTCTTTTAAATACTATTGAATCTCTTGCTATTATTACTAGTATACTGACAGTTTTGTGTGCCGTAAAAAACCATCATGTGTAATAAGTATGGGCATAATTATTCCAATGCATAGCAAATTGGCCGAGTGCCTCAATGGTTATCATGTTGGTCCACCAACCGAATATCTAAGTTTAATTTCAGTGTGAAGTATTTTTTCCTAACACTGTATGGCATCAAACAGATGAACAGACGGAAACTGCTTTTATTACAGTAAAGATTTAATATATTTATTTGTTTTCCACATGGCTTAATTTGCATATGTCAACACCGGCCAGAAAATAGAGTTAGCATTAAATATGTATTAATTTCAGAGAGAATATTCTACCTCACTAAAAATGCCAGAGATGTTTTTTTGCACCTTTGGCTAACTTAACTGTATCTCAGCGTAACATAAATGTTATACATTAAAATAACAAATGCATCAATTAACCAGTTTTACATTGTCCGACAAGTAATAATTCATACCATAGTTTGAGACTACACTATACTTTTAAGGTATACAATAGTTTGAGGACTGTGTCTATACTGTCACTTTATCCTCTACAGAGTTACTTGACTATAGTTGAGTCTTAAAACACTATGTATTAAAGTGCCTTATGTGAGTTAGTAGTCACGTAGTGCCCGCCGATAGCTCGGAAGGGTTCGTGGGCATGCGCCACCGGACGAGAAAAAACGGCCATGTTGTCATTGGCAATCCAAGCTCCGTTCGCGTAGCTTG
The DNA here is from genome assembly GCF_963576615.1 of Watersipora subatra. Lineage (NCBI taxonomy): Eukaryota > Metazoa > Bryozoa > Gymnolaemata > Cheilostomatida > Watersiporidae > Watersipora > Watersipora subatra. The sequence goes on from NC_088709.1 coordinate 64,793,339, forward strand.
TGACTCTGTGCTTGTCATATTTTAGAAAGGATTATTAAGAGTCTTTCTGAGTCTTGGTGACTCGTGAGTAACCCTACTGGTGTAGTCTGGCACTACGGTGTTTTCTGGTAAAACGTGCAGGTGGAGTAAGGGTGACATAAGGGGAGGTTTTGGAGTGTCACGGCTGGCAGTCTGGTACTGCGTTATTTTTACTTAGTAACTTACAAGCTATTTCGGCTTATATATTTGTATTTATTTTGCCTTGTTGTTAGGTAGTGCCACTCAGCTGGGCTGAGGTGAGCACGAGCGGGCCATGAGCGAGCCCGGGAGCAGCCAAAAGGCTGAGCCATCTACCGATGGCGGAGGTGGTCAGCCACCCGAGGGCGCTGCGAGCGCTGTAACAGTGCCGCTGGTTTTAGATGCCGCTTTTTTAGCGAATCTGATGAACCAGGCATGAGGGCCTATTTTAGAAAGGCTGAGCCGGCAGATGCAGCCATTTGCCGGTGATGGTGCGGTTGAGGTAACCGCATGGCTCTCGCAGTACGAGCGACTGTGTGAGTTGGAGCACATTGCTCCATGCACGCTGATTGCGTACATGCTTGATGGCACTGCTGCCAGAGTGCATGGACGCATGAGGGTGGGCGAGGCATCCCAGTGGGATGTCGTGAAGGCAGTTTTGACTGCCGAGTACGCCATGCGTCGACAGGAGGCATGGCGTCGCTTTGTCAGCTGTCGACTCGAATCCGGGGAGACAGTTGACGTGTACCTGGACCGCTTGGAGCGGCTTGGCGGTAGACTGGGGGTGACGCTGGAGGACATGGTTTTTAGGACCAAGTTCTATGAAGGGCTGCCCGAGTCAATCTACGAGTGGGCAGTTACGCACGATCAGGCGTATACTGCTGACTTTGGTTCGGTGCTGAACCGAGTGATGGGAAAGTTGGTTTCCCGGAGAGCTGTTGAGGGTCGCCCCTCAACAATTAGCTCAGCGGCCAGTTCTGGTAACCGGCCGGCGACTGCTTCTGGCAAGCAGTTGGGGGCTGCTTCTAGCAAGCAGCCAGGAAGCAAAGACAGTTGCTTTCGATGTAGGGGTCCACACCGGGTGAAGGACTGCCCACGTATTAAGTGGCCTTTGTCTGGTACGGGGGCAAAAAAGACCTCTTCTGGCAAGAGGGTCAGGTGTTTCCGGTGCGGCAGCACGGAGCACTTTGTACGGGACTGCCCTGTACGGCCACCGCCTGGGGAGGCGGCAGGGCTCACAGAGGATGAGCCGAGTTTTCATCAAGAGGATGCAACTTGGGGCGCCGCATCCTCTCATATGGACACCGTGTAAGCCAGGCTTACGAGGGATCCCATAACATCAGGGGGTCCCGAGGTGGTGTTGGCGTGACAGGGGGAGGCTGGAGGTCACATGCAAGCAGTAAGAGTGTACTGCGGAACAGTCCCTGGCTGTCCGGGGCGACTGGCGAGCCTACGACGAGCAGTCGTATGCTGGCCGTTCAAGCAATTCTGAATGGTTGCGGTTTTCAGTGACTGGTTGACACTGGAAGTGAGAGGACTCTGGTAAGTCCGCAGGTGTTGACAGGCTCAACCCGACTTAGGCCGAGCTACCCGCTGTTGACAGCGGATGGTAAGGCGTCTCATGTGAAGGGTCAGTGTTGGGTGGTCGTCGGTGTACAGTGACACTGTTTCGGTATTACAGCACTTGTTATGGACAAGCTGTGCAATCTTGGGGTTGAATGCTTGCTGGGTGACGACGTCATTGATCACATGGGAGGCGTCACTGTCTGTAGAGGAAGTGATGCGAAGTATTCGGTCAGGTGGGGGAAACCCTATCAGAATGGATGCTGTGGAGTACCTGCAGGGCAGGATACTGGGGCTGGCTGCGCATGCGGGGTGGCAAGGGTGGCACCGTTGTCGGGGTTGGGTGGTGATCTGGTGTCACTACGAGTCGACGACCCCGATTTTGTTGCCACTTTTGCTCAAGGCCGATGGACCGTTAGCTGGCGGTGGTCCGGGGAATCTCCGAAAGGATTGCAGACCCGGGTCGCGGAGTACAAGTGTACTCGGGCACCTAACCTGCATGAGCGGTACTGTGCTGAAATTGAGAGCTGGATCTCAAAAGGTTGGTTGAAAAGGTGGAGTCAGCCCATTGAGGGTATTATCCCCCTTTTGGCTGTCTTCCAACCAACGAAGGACAAAGTGCGACCAGTCATGGACTACTGTGAACTGAACGCGTTTGTCGAGAGTCACACGGGAGGTGACGCGGTCGCTGTGTGTGGCGAGAAAATCCAAAAGTGGAGACAGTTGCGTGGAAAACTTGGAGTAGTTGACCTCAAGGCCGCGTACTTACAAATCCATGTTTCGGAGGACCTGTGGAAATACCAGGTCGTGAAGTATAAGGGGGACCCTTATGCGCTGACACGTTTAGGCTTCGGGCTTTCGTGTGCGCCTAGGATCATGACCAAAATCCTAGGCAAGGTTCTCTCGCTCGACGAGCGGGTTCGACGAGGAACTGACCACTATATCGACGATATAGTGGTGCAGGAGTCTGTGCTTGGCATGGAGGAGCTGAGGAAGCACCTTGCTAAGTATGGACTGGCGACGAAAGAGCCGGAGGGCCTTGATGGAGGTCGGTTGTTGGGCATTTCTCTGAAGGGAAATACTCGTGGACATTTGCAGATGTCGAGGGGAACTGCACTCTCCGAAATTCATCTCGAGTCAGCTGGGCTGACTAAGAGAGAGCTTTTCTTGTTTTGTGGCCAACTTGTTGGTCATTACCCAGTGGCTGGGTGGTTGCGGCCCTATTGCAGCTTCTTGAAGCGGCTGGGATGAAACGGAGCCTTGGATGCCCCTGTTGAAAAGGAGGTCAGCTCACTAGCTAGTGGGCTTTACACAAGGGTATGTCAGGAGGACCCTGTTAGGGGTCCGTGGCACGTAAGACCGAACGGTTCAGTCGTTGTGTGGACAGATGCTAGCTCTCTGGGCCTCGGTGTGGCAGTTGAGGTTGATGGCAGCATTGTTGAGGATGCGTCGTGGCTGAGGAAGGAGTTAGACCATTCACACATCAATGTTGCCGAGTTGGAAGCTGTGGGACGAGGTGTTAACCTGGCTATCGCGTGGGGGTTCAAGACCTTCACCTTGGCGGTTGACTCTCTCACAGTTGTCAATTGGATGTCAAATACAATTGACGGGCACAATCGTGTTTGCACGAAAGGTGCTGCAGAGATGCTGGTGAAGCGTCGGCTGGGGGTGATCCGTGATACGATCACCGAGTACGGCTTATCGGTCACTATACGTCTTGTACTTACTGTGGAGAACAAGGCGAATAGGATGACGAGGGTGCCCAAGAAGTGGCTCGGGCATCGTGGGATGAGTGGAGGGGAGGCCGAGAGCATGGCTGCTGCCATCTTCACCGGTGAGACCCTCGGGAATGCTGTGTGGGCGGCTCATTTGCCTCACCATCTGGGTGTCAAGAGAACACTGTACTTTGCTCAGCAAGTACGCAGTGACTTGACACGGAAGCAGGTCAAACGCGAGCTGGCTGGCTGTGAGGCCTGCCAGCGCGTTGACCCGGCTCCGTGAGGTGAGAACCTCGTGGAAACAGGCAGCTTGGCTGTCGAGGGGAACTGGTGCCGGGTGGCCATAGACGTGACTCACTATGGCGGCCAGGTGTTCCTGTCCATGGTTGATTGTGGGCTGTCACGTTTCGCTATCTGGCGCCGCTTGCCAAGTGAGACGGCAGCGCACATCGTGGCTCAGTTACGCACGATCGTAATTGAGCGAAGGCCGTGTGACGAATTGTTAATGGACAATTCTATGGCGTTTAGGTCATCAACTGTTGCACAGTTCGCTGACGAGTGGGGGATTTCTCTGAGATTTCGTGCCGCTTACGCCCCGAGTGGCAACGGAATCGTTGAGAGGAATCACCGGACAATCAAGAGGATTGGCGAGAGGGGAAGAATTAGCCCCGAGGAGGCGACGTTTTGGTATAATGTCACGCCTCGCAAGGGTACAGATGGGGGCTCGGTACCCTCAAATAATCTGTATCGATATTCATGGCGAGTGCCTTTTGACGTCAATCTACGCGGGTTAGATGAGGTCAGTCAGGGCAAATTTGCTGTCGGCGATGAGGTGTGGGTAAAACTCTCGACTCCGTTGTGCACTAGGCAGTGGGCACCGGGAGTGGTTACCGGAGTCGTTTCAAAGCACAACGTGTGCGTGGATGGCATGCTGAGGCATGTGAGGGATGTCCGCAAATGGCGGTTTGGCACTGACCGTAGTAGGAAAAACGGCATCCGTGAACTGGTCGAAGACGGCCGGCCTAATCTAGATAGATTACGCGGTTCTGCTGCTCCCCCACCGCCTCAGCTGCATCCCTGTGAGGTGGCTGAGGTCTCGGAGGGGGATGTGGAGAACGGTCCTCAGACTGCCGAGGATGAAGTTCAAAACATGGATGGTGAGCCTCAGACTGCTGGGGTTCCGTCCGGGGATTTAGATCCTGATGAGCCTGAGCTTCAACCGTCAATGCTCAGGCGGTCGCAGCGAGAGCGACGGCGTCCCCGGTATTTGGATGACTATGAGGGATAGCTGGTAGCTTCTTAAAAGCTGGGGGAAATGTGAGTTAGTAGTCACGTGGTGCCCGCCGATAGTTGGAAGGGTTCGTGGGCATGCGCCACCGGACGAAAAAAAACGGCCATGTTGTCATTGGCCATCCAAGCTCCGTTCGCGTAGCTTGTGACTCTGTGCTTGTCGTATTTTAGAAAGAATTATTAAGAGTCTTTCAGAGTCTTGGTGACTCGTGAGTAACCCTACTGGTGTAGTCTGGCACTACGGTGTTTTCTGGTAAAACGTGCAGGTGGAGTAAGGGTGACATAAGGGGAGGTTTTGGAGTGTCACGGCTGGCAGTCTGGTACTGCGTTATTTTTACTTAGCAACTTACACCTTAAAGTCTCTTAAAGTGTCTTAAAGTCTCTTAAAGTGTCTTAAAGTGCCTTAAAGTCTCTTAAAGTGTCCTAAAGTTTCTTAAAGTGACTTGAAGTCTCTTAAAGTGTCTTAAAGTCTCTTAGAGTGTCTCAAAGTAATACAGGGAAGTCAGCACTTCAAGAGTCAAATTGTGGAGGAGGGTGGAAGGAGTTATTTTCATTACCTCTTTCACCCTCCGCCTCTACTGGTGGCCATAAATGGGTTGCCTATCGTGACTGTGTCATCCGCATGAAGTTCCTTGCCAACTTGGCTAAGGAAAATTAAAAGCCATGATTGTTTTGGAGCTGCTTTGAAGCACTACTTGCTGGACTCTCTGGAATAGATTTGTTCTGATTTCTTTTGCTTAGACTATCCATGTTTCCTTCATTAACAATCTCATCTGTTAACTCGGGCTCTGCGCCTCAAACCCGCCTCAAATAGCCATGCTACTGTGCATATGGGCTCTCATTGCACATTACTTTTTTATCATCTTGTTATGTTATGAATTAATGTAAAATAAGACAAACAAACAAACAAATAAACTTGACAAGGCTAAAGTGATATGTGCAGTCCTTAGAGTATAGTATAATCTTGAACTTAAGTGGCGTGACTTGACTAGTTCTCTAGTAGCATAGGTAAGCAGTTGGAAGAGGTGTGACTCACCATTGTTCCTGGGCCATTTATAACCCAGTTATTGTTTCCTGTCGTATCAAACGTACACTCAACTTTTAGTTCATCCCCTGAAACCAGTAACAATTTCACTTACTATGTATGATGTGTGAGTGCAGCAGCATATAAAACTATGGCCAAATTCAAGCTCTCTAGAGGTGTTTGTAATTATAGGTTCACCTAGGAATTTTTTCACACTTTTAGCATCTTATGGCATAAATTCACTTTCTTTATACATACTATAAAGATGTGAAAAGTAATCTTTGTAGACTCTCTGGCTACCACCAAAAGTGTGCTAAAAATACAATCTATTTATTGGGTTTCCATTTTATCCTATCCTGTGATTGACAGTAAGGGCTGGTCAACTAATATTAAAACGCTACAAACACTCAAAAAGCCACCAATTTACTTTCAGATTGTTACACGCATACATATATTTAAAGACCATATTGAATTTGACTAATTTTGTCAACAAATATGAATTTAGTTTTTACTGGACATTTTGTTGTATTGTGCAAGATATGGTGCTACTAGCGGAATGTCCGGCATTGCACGAGTATTAAAAATTAGCCTATAAACAGAGACAGTTGATGTCGTTGCCTACCGCTTTCCATCAGCCTGTCATGTTGCCAACGGCTAATTTGAGCAATGTAACTTAAATTAGTAATTTAAACATACTAATAAGAGCCGTGAGAGCAAGCTTTGGTGATAGTGTGCCATAACGTAATGCTATGCCTATTTTAACCTAGATAATCAATCATATCACCCGATGAATCCATCAATCTCACGTAGCTTAATCGGTAAGATTTTGACTGGAAAACCGGACGTTCCGACATCAAATCTAGCAGGATGCTAGCTTTTAATTTCAAGATTTTAACAGCTATAGCTAGACAAGCCCAAGTAAACACATACAAACTTTGAGATTTATATATATAGAAGATGCAACACATATATCTGGCTAATAATCTCTGTTTATACTTAATAATATTTATTCTTAGTTTCCCATTGGTGTACATATTACCAAAATTCATCTAATAAATATTTACCAAATTATGAGTTGATAACAAATAACATATTTATTTTAAGTAGTCTCATGATTGTCATCATTTTTTTAAGTTTGTTAATTGCATAATTTACAAAGTATAAAATGATAACTATTTTTTGACACATTCAAAAAGACTGTTTAGAAGCAAATGTTACTAGATATTAAAACTAACTTCAATATAAAAATGATAAACTTGTAGACACACAGTTACAAGTTCAAAATTTCTAGGTCACTTTATATATAGTAAGACATTTAATATCTCAATAAAATATAATTCAAAGGAAAATTCCTACTACCTGGTCTAAACTCAATGGGTTCCTCTTCAAATCTGTGTATAACTGGGGTTGTGTAATGGTAGGGGTTGTCTTCTGCCAGAACCCTGAGTAGTTCACCATTTCTGTACTGCTTGGCCCACATACTCACTCCTGAAACCCATGAAATTGCTATGACTGCTAACACAGCCAACATAAAGTACGATATTTCTGTGACTGACTTAGCTACTGTAAATACATGACTGTGTCAGACTTCTTATTTTGTTTAAGATCATTTTATCATGGTTACTAGATGTCTTGGGTCTTGCTATAGCAAACTATAGATAAAACAAACTTTTGAAACTCAAAACCTCGGCTGTTTTGAGTTAAATACATTCTCGATTCTAAAACAAAATTAGAATAATGTTTTGCAGATTCTTAATAAACCATTTTTTTTGCTAACTATGTCTAAATATGTACCCATAGTAACTATAGGCCTTTGAGACTATACAATTAAAATTTATTTGAGTTTATACATTCCTTCTATTTTTTAGTTTTCCAGCCTGACCTTAGTAGAAATGTCGATCGGTTTGATTGCTTTTGTACAATTTTTAAAATTTGAAGTATTGACTAGCTTTCACTTTACTATGTTGATATTCTCAACAAACTAACTATTTGTCTTCCTCTCAGAACTGGTTATATACTAGAAACAGATTATTAAGCAGAGCAAGATGCTCAAGTCCTGGAGCAAGGCGAGCACAAACCATGTCAGATCAGATCAAAGTTTTTTGAATGAGGAAAAGGCTAAAAATTGGATTTGTTCATTTATTCGTTCATTCATTTGTGACCTCGCTCACTACTTAATTAATTGATTCTTTGATTGGTTGAATGATTCATTCATGCATTCATGTTCTTGTTTCAGGTGAGACCTTCATCTCAAATTCAGTTAGAACCATGAATTGTAATGGGATTAATAATAATTAATAATAATTAATAATAATTATTAATTAATAATAATAATGTTACTAGAAAGTATATTGAGGAAGGTCCTCTCTTAGTGGAATTGAGGAAGATGTTGGATATTTTGGCCTTTTGTTAAGGCCCGGACTCAACACGGACTAAAACCAGTCGCCTACCACCACACGACTGTGAAGAAAAACTTTTACAATAGTTAATAATAATTAATTATAATAATAATAATAATTAATAATAATAATAATAAAAGGAGTGTTTTAAGAGATTGGCAAAAACTAAAACAAAAAACACTCTTGCAAAAATGAATGGTAAGCGAAAACATAGACCAAATAAGGATTAGTTACGCAAAATTCTTTTTTATTTTAGAGATTAGCCTCTGCTCTATATGCCAACTGCTATATCATATGATAGTAAATCAAAAAGATCACTGGCTCAGAGCCTTGACAACATAACTGATTGTTAAAAATAGCAAAGTCTACAAATCTAACAAAGTCTACTTTAGTTAGAGACTTCCGATTTTCTCTGTGAGCTTGAAAAATATTATGTCTATCATCTTGAAAGCTGATTAAAGTCTTTGCTAAAGCTTCAACTCGCAGTTATCTTCCCTATAAGATCAGCACAAATTTAAATTTGTTTCTTGAGTTGAAAAACTGTATGTTCATTTGAACATTTTAAATACTCTAAACAAAGAAACTACAAACATGTTGAAGTTTACTCTTCTCATCCTTGAGAGTGAAGAATATATAAAAGCAAGATGAAATACCTGAAAAAACACCTTATAAATCTGCCCTAATGTCTTTAGTCTCACCTGTTCCGTGCATGTGCAGAAGAATGCTGGTAATATTGAAGGGTTTAGCGAATGACCTTTTGCTGCAGTCGTGGGAACAAAGTCCTGTAACCTTAAAATCTTTTGAATTAGGAGGAATGTAGATAGCCCCGTCTCCAGTTTGAAAAATATCTTCAGCATAAGGTCTAAGCTTTGGAGTGTAGAAGAGCTGCACTCCTGAAGCATCTGTAAATCAACACACGAGAGTATTAGAGTACTGAGTAGTACTCACTACATGTACTAGTAATATAACAGTGTTACAGTACTGAGTAGTAGTCACTACATGTACTAGTAATATAATAGTGTTACAGTACTGAGTAGTAGTCACTACATGTACTAGTAGTATAATATTGTTACAGTACTGAGTAGTAGTCACTACATGTACTAGTAATATAACAGTGTTACAGTACTGAGTAGTAGTCACTACATGTACTAGTAATATAATAGTGTTACAGTACTGAGCAGTAGTCACTACATGTACAAGTAATATAACAGTGTTACATTACTGAATAGTAGTCACTACATGTATATACTAGTAATATAACATTGTTACAGTACTGAGTAGTAGTCACAAGAAAAGTTGCAATGGCAGTAGTAACAAAAAAAAGAGAACGAACCTTGATTGAGTCTAAACTCTAATACGGAGAAACGTAAACAATAAGATTAAAACAAAATGATATGGAATACTAGAGTAGCAGGTTTTGAGAGTCACCTCTTCATCTTTTGGCACAGAAATAAGTAATAAGCTTCAAATGGCACCAGATATGGATCTACTGTTGCCACAGTTGAAAGTTGGAAAAGACATCGAATTGATCACGATTTAAACTCACGATACTATGTGTGGTAGCCCAACACTCTAGCCACTGCACCAGAGGACCACCCCAAAGCATGTCCAAATGATTATACCGGTAGATACTTGTAGTAACTACAACTGATGATCGCTCATGAAACACGAGACTGTCAGGGTACAGTCAGTGGTTTTTAATAGAATAAGACTTAGCTCTTTGCAATGTGTTTGGCTTACATTCCGTTGCACGACTTGACAAAATCTACCAATTCTAAAATCCAATTTCAAATCTTTTTAGGTTGTCTGTCGCATACTGTCTTATTCTCAGACTAGCAAATCACCGAGTAAGACAGCCGTGAAATGTCGTTTAATGAACTTCATTTTTAAAACTGTGAGTTATATAGAGTTCTGTAGAGGTCAGGATAACCAACCTTTGTAGTCTGTCCTCAGCTGAGGGTTATTCCAGTGATACTGTATGGCCACCCACGTAGTAAGACCTTTGCCAAACCTGAAAGCTTTGTAATCTGCTTGACAGAAATCCTCGAGGCCGACAGTCCAAATGTGGAGTATCTTTGAGCACTTCTCGTTTCTCATAGAGCAGTCATCTAAAGTGCCATCCTAGAAAAAAAGAAAACAAGCTAATTTGGTAACTCTTATGGTATGATTCTGTGTGATATTATCAAAAATCATGATTAGAGGCTATACAAAGCAGACTAAAATTGCAAAATACACAGTAGCTTTCTTGAGAAACCCTTAAAAAGGAATTTCTGCCAATCTTTAGTAGATTTATTTTAGAAAATATGATATATTTTTATCATTTGAGATTGTTTTTGGTGTTTGAAGTGATTTAACTGCCAGAATGTTACACGATTAAAGTCGACAAAACTTGATCGCAATTAAAGTTCTCTAAAGAAAAACGCGTACCAAAATGACAACACTAGTTGCACCGCCTGTCCAATGACATCACTAGTTGCACCGCCTGTCCAATGACATCACTAGCTGCACCACCTGCCTCTTTCATTATTGATATTGACTATTGTGTTCAAGTTGCATTACGTGTCTCTATTCTGTCAGTCATTTTACCAAAATACAACTATAGACATCATAAACGAACTTCCACTTGAATCTGAGTGTTCCAAGAAAGAATCTCATTCAAACTTTTATATCTCTAGACTGGGTAGGTTCACTAAGACCAACTTTACATCAATTGAAGCTTGATATATAGCTTTATATTGATATTATTCTTATTTACATCACTTTAATGGTATAAGTTTACATTTAGGCAACAAAGTTTATGAGTTATAAACGAGTTCTAACATGCCATGTGGCTATGTTTACAGTAAACCGATAGTCTTCAAAATTAAACAGCTAATTGAACAGTAATCTACAAAAGCTTAACGTTGGGTTGCTTTTGTTTTAAAAGTTGTATTATTTATAAGTTGTCGAGATCAAAGCATTACATAATACAAGAAGCTGATATTTATGATGTAATGGCACAGCAGCAAGCCAAAGCAGCAGGTCGTGTAATGATATGAGTAAAACTTTTTATAGATGTTGAATGAGCGATTGTCGAAAGTGTTAATAGTTAGATCTGAAGTTGGCTTTTGGAGTTTAAAGTTTTTGTTAGGTGATACGAAAGAACATAGGACAAGCGTTTCACACAGAGCTAAGTCTTACTTTGTCAAATATCTGTCTATCTGTTCAGATCAGATCCCACAGAAAGAGATCTGAACTAATTGGTTTAGCCTGAATTTATTGCTCGTCCAAATAAACTCCGCAGGACTAAAGTTAGCACAACTTGCACAATACGTAGTTACTTTCAATCTGACATTAAAACTAATACAAATATGTGTGAAACTATATTATTTGGTAAATAAACAGAAAATTGAGAACTTTAAAAATAAAACATAGATGAGTTAAAAAAAGACTTTCAACTCAAAATAAATTTTACAGTCTTTTTAAACCAATTCATAATGAAGCACACGACTTACTCACTATATGGTAGTAGTGGCTGAATCGGGTAATTTCACAATCCAAATACTTATTACTATTACTGAGAATGGATAAAAGCATCTTGTAAGTTTGTAACATCAGCTTATTTATATAACAAATAAACAGGAAAAACTTTAGTGATACTTTAGCTTACTGAATGAGCTTAAACATATTATCGAGTTCAATTCCAATTATCTTTTTCTCTTACCCTTTGCTTAATGCTCGGCCTATGCTAAATGTCCATTTTAGATTAATTATAGGTTTCAAGATCTTTTATGGTTTGTGTTTTTATCTTTTACCTGACATTTACAGGCTTCCAACTCATTTCAACATACATGTTATGAACAAATTGCATGAAGACTCTAACAAATATTTTGAAATTATTATTACCAGCTGCTTTAACAATTTTTACCTAGTATACATTGTCTAAACAGAGAAAGGTATTTTAAATACTATGTATCAAACTATTCATGTTATTTAATTGACTAACTGTTGCCCTTTTTTATTATTGTTTGACAAAACTGGGAAAACATTTCTGTTTGAAATAAAATGATGGCTACTAAAGTACAAACAACTCTTATTTTTTTATGTGATTGTTTTTCAGTATTTCTTATAGATTTCACACAAAAGCTATCTTCTGAGTTTATGAAATAATTGTTAGACTTCAAAATTTTAAAATCATTGTTGAGTAGAATAAAATATCTACCCTTAGGGTTCTTAATTTGACAATTAAATGAACATTTTTTGATTCATTTAAAAGTTTTATTAAGTCCATCAAATGACTACCATCAAATTTTAGTGAATAATATTTTATAATGCATTTGAGATTTTAAGATTGTATACTTTTCCTATAATCTGACTTTCTAATTTTATTTATTTTGTCAACTGAAGTTTAAATAATTTGTTTTAAAAAACAGTTTATATGCGTATAACATTGCGGTAAAAACTTTTTGCAATAACTGACAAATGAAATAAAAATAAAGACGCAATGTAGCGCTGATAATAAAATTTGACATAAAACGAAAGCTTAAAAATTTAAATCTTTAAAATTATCAAATATAGAAAACTTGTGATATTTAAAAATTAATAAACATTTAGAGAGGTTTTTTCCGTAAAATTAGCTAATTTGTTCAGTCAGAAACTTTTAAACATACGTATTGAGATAGAAACATACCAGGCCATCTGGGAGGTCTCCATTGCAGCCGTAGACAGTCATATGATGCAGGACATTTGTGTTGTTTATCACAGTTGTAGAAGCGACAATATCATAGAGCTGATCGGAAGGAATCTGGAGCATGAAACAGCGCCAGCTTATCATTGACACATGACAGATAGCCCGCCAAAAATTAAAGATGAACTTGCACTAAATTTTAGTCAATTTTATCAGGAAGTTTCATTTATTTTTCTATCATTTCCGATTGTTTTTGATATTGAGGTGCAAGACGTTCAATGATTAAAATCGACAAAATTATGATGGCGATTACATTAAGACCAAGCGAAAGTGTGATTATGACATCTATAGTTGCAAATAGACCGACAGAATAGAGACGAAGCTGCCACTTGAACTCAAATGCTGATAGCAACTAGTGATGTCATTTTGCACGTATCTTTCCTCTGCGCGTTTTGACTGCAATTTAGTTTTGTCGATTTTATTCTTCAAATGTCTTGGCAGTCAGATTACATCAAGCATCGAAAAAAATTGCAGATGATAAACATAACGATACTCTTTGATAAAATCTAGTAAAACTTTGTACAAATTCATTGTTGAAACCATTAACCTTAACCTTAACCTTAACCTTAACCTTAACCTTAACCTTAACCTTAACCTTAACCTTTTACCATAAACCTTAACAAAACTAAATACTTTAAATTGTGAATAATCTTTGTAAAAGTAATCAAAACAAATAATTTTAAGGATAGGTAAAGTTGAAATTGTTTTAACGACGTAAATGAAAACCAGCTTTTGATAAGGTTCCCACATAAAAATGGAGTGAGTGCATCATGCTAGCTAATGGTAGGAAAGTTTAACGAAATTAGCCTCAACAGAAAAAAGGAAATTACTTAATGTAACATCAGCAGGATGATGAAAACATGATGTCAAATAGTTTGGTTTATAACAGGGTGTGTTGCAGGCTACATTTTTATTGCTGACAAATGTGCAACAATGAATATTAAAAACATTACTAGTATCTAAACAAATTTTTATGATTATTTAACAAATCAATGTATTATTTTGCAACTATCGCAATATGTATAATATACATAACATTTTATAACATATATTACATAAAATATTATTTATAATATAGATCTAAATATAAAATATAAAATTTATATAGAAAATAAAATATATATAGAAATAAAGAATATAAATAAGAAATATAAAATAAATATATATTCTATATATAGAATATAGTCTACATATTTATATACATGCATTATATATCTATATTATACTACATGTTATATTACATTAATATAATACATATACCATTATATAATATAGTATTGTACAGTATGCCATATTAATATATATCATACTAATATTATTTTGATATTAATTAATGATTGAAACGTTTGTTACTGTATAGCACAACCTTCTTATTGTAGCATATATAAGTAGTAGGTCTGGCCGGCACACTGGTGGACGGAGTAGTAATTGAGATTGTCTTAACATCTGGTTGGTTGATGGCTGGACATGACCATGCCTTTGGACACTCAAATGTTGCATTTGAACATTTGGTAGAGTTGAGAGGCTCACAGATACCTACAAACGTGCAAGTATTTGTGATATATTATTGCTTCACATTTAATTCAAATAAAGTTATTCAGACCATAACTTTTCACATAAACATCCTAACACAAACTATACGTATTTCACAAACAGAACGTAATTATTATTGTTACTAAAAATATGAGTCAGTTGATATCTAAAGCTATGCAATTACAAAAGTGGTGCTAATTAGTAAATGCCTTGGCTATATATATAAATATCAATGTGTGTGCGTGTGCGCGTGCATGTGCGCGTGCGTGTGCGTGTGTATGTGTGCGCGTGCGTGTGTGTGATTCGATTTGTCTGGCTATACCTGTTAAAATCTTGGATTGACGAATCCAAATTGCAGAAAATTTGATCTCGAAACCTTTCTTTCTCCTGGCAAAGCGCTAAACCATTGAACTACGCAAAATCGATGGATTTATTGGGAGAAATATTTTGCCATGGGGGTGAAAGTATGCATAGCGCTCTGTTCACGGTGCAACATCATTTTATGCTTGTTCCTACAGCTCTCATTAGTAAGTTTTACAATACGGATACCAACTTACACAAATTAGCCATTGACAATGTGCCAGGCTAATGGCAAGTGGCAGGCAACTACATACATTACCAGTCACTGTTTATAAGTCGTTTTTTAATACTCGTGCACCGTCGGGCATTCCGCTATTTGTTTACTAAAATAGCTAGGTTTACTTTGCCTGACCTGTGTTTGACTTTTGTGCAAACTTCGGAAGCCTAAATATACATTAGGTAAAGACTTGGTAGTACTGACTGTTCATATTTGCCAATATTGGGATACCTATATTTAAAAGATACATAATATCTATATCTACAGGTATCTGGATATATCTACATAATATCTATATCTACATTAAGAAAAGACATTAAGTAAAAATATCCAGATATACAGATATCTGGATATATCTACGTAATATGTACATCTACAGATATCTGGATAATATAAGCATAATATCTAAAAACATCTAAAAAATATCTGCTTAATATTTATAATTACAAATATCTAGATTATACATGTATTTATGTCTACAATAATCTGGATAATAAAGGTTTCCATATAAATTCAGGCATATTATTAAAAGCTATACATCACTGGATAATAGTTATTGAAGTTAAAGAAAAAGCAGTGATAAACTGAAACGAGTCAGCATTTAAATTCTACAATAATAACATTTTTAAATACGCTTTACATGCCCTAAGCTGTGGGAACTAACTCGAGGAAAGCTTAGTCTAAGACTATTATTAAAGTCATCCCGCCTGCCAAATTACCGACTATACTAAATATCAGGATCAATGAACAAGTGATTGATGGTATTTATAATCCTGATGTGACGCAGACTGTTTAAAGTCGGGTTTATTATAAGTGAGCTAGTGCAGCCAACACAAATGTCTCTACTAGATAATAGTTTATACACCCATTTATCCTTTTATAAATGGCTTCTTTAAAGGATTACGAATGCTGCTTTCTAAAGCTGAAAAAATCATAGAATTTCAAAGGTTTTAACATTTAAATCTACTTGAAATGGTTGCAATTTAATGTAACTATTACGCTAATACTCTTAAATGTGCTGTACTTATATTTTATCATCTTTGGCTCATGATGAACACTTTTGCAATAGTATTTATGTCACATTGCGCTAACACCCTGGCAGTCTTATGCGCTATAGAGACCGACAGATGTAATGACTATGATGCATTGGATGATGCTTTGATGTAATAGCGTAACGCTCTCTCTATCCATGATGATCATAAGAAGGTCGCTAAGAGCTCCTATAACTTGTAGCTTTTTCTCTGTCATATAAACTTAAAGAAATTAGCTGAGACACCATTTAACAATAAACAATGAATTCCAGCTAAAGACCAATAAATGATATCAAAGACCAATACATGATGTCAAAGGTTTTATGCTATTATTTCATAAAACTTTAACCTGGTAGTTTACTGCGCTGTGTGACGTAATAACTATACATACAATTATTCATCTATGGCAGTGGGTGCAGTTGTTAGTGTGTTGATCTACCTTGCTAAAGGTTGGAGGTCAGAATCATGATGATGCAATATTTTCTTCTCAACCACTAACCATGGCTTCGGACAAACATACAGACAGACAGACAGACAAGCACAGCTTTCATCATAGTAAAGATGACTTTTTGCAATTATAGCAAAGTTTAAATCCTGTATGATGCAATACCTTTACCTCAGCCTCTAACTGTGGCTTTGGATAGACAAACAGACAGACAAAGATGGCTCTCATTATCACAAAGATTACTATATGTTGGCATTAAAAGCAACCATTTACCAAGCTGATGACCACAAACAGACTAAGTGTTAACATAAACTTAATAAATCGGCTTTTTCAGAAATTGTTAAACCTTCAGTACCCAATATTCCTTGAATATTTTGAAGTACAGTTCTTGTTGAAGGGCAGAACAACCCACACTCCTCCCTTTACATCATGGTAAATGCAAGTAAAACTGTTTGCAAATATATTACTACAAGTATGGTTGTGTTGATACAATTTTATTTAAAACTGATACTTTCTGAAACTTGTTCAAGCTGACTCACACAGGTTGCTGCTGTGGAGCTTTTTTATCTTAGCTGCTGGTTAAAAACCTAATAAAGAGATGGTTTTGAACAAAAAAATGTGTGAGCTATTTCAGGATTTGTAAAATATCAAGATTACTCCATAAATAGCTACCAATGCTGTGGAAACTGTAAATCTGATGTTTAATATTCTATATGATCTTCAGCTTTTCTGGAAACTTTGATATAAAAATGTTTATGAAATAATGTTATTTACACTGTTAACATACACGTTACTTCCAATTCCTCCTTCTATCACTCTTTTACCAGAATCATATTGTCTATTGTGTCTTACGCTGCTCTAAGCTGGTCTTTTTATGTATCAATAACTGATAAAGAAAAACTAGAATACTTTTAAAAATTTTGCTTTATTGTTATGCTACCTGATATGGACAGTCACGACCAGAGTCTAAATGCCCTTAATGCTGAGGAGCTAAATGTGTTTTTAGATACTTGCTGTCTACAATACTCAAATCGTATCTCCATTTAACCTGACTAGCCATTACATTCCTACTTCTCCAGAAAATCCGCTACACCTTATACCAGACACCAGCGCCTTACCAATTTATATTATAGATCAGAGTTATGGAAAAAAGAGCTTCTGCTTTTAATACACATATTTTACTTTACTATCTTTTGTTTTTGTCTCATGGTCTAATTTACTCCAAATGGCATTTACCAGTGTAAATAAAATTGATATCTACCTACCCTTCCCTACTTTAAGTTTAATAGTAGTGTGTGTGCGCATGTGTGCGTGTGTGAGCAATTTTTTGAAATCTCGAAAAATTTTCGATGTCTGTTTAACTTTCTGCAAGCTGAGGCTGTGTGTGTTTTTGGTGTTGCACAAAATATGCTGCCTAATTTTTATCAATTGATTTTCTTTTACAATTTTTAAATAAAAAGTTTTGGATTTGAAATCATTCCAGTAAAAAGACATCCACAAAACTAAACAGTTTAAACAAAACTGAAAATCTCTATAGATTGTTTAATGAAAATTTTTTAAATTTTACTGGCTCATAGAAAATTAATCCAAAAAACCACAACTCATCCCAAAACTTATTGTTAACAAAGGACATGCTATAAGCCAAACAACTACAAAGAAAAGAACAGTCTTCTTACCTGGGTGAGTGATGTTCTGCGAATAGGTTGGCTCCTTGCCAAAAGACCACACACAGTTTGGATCACCTAGCTCCTCGCCATTGCTTCTTCCATCCCCATCTGAATCTTCTCGACAGAGTTTTTCTGTCCACTTGTTGCCTTCTGCCTCAAAGACCTGCAAACAGCTGACCTCTAGTATTGGGGCATACTTGACATAGCTCACTAGCATGGTTGTGAAATTTTATGCAGTAGAGAACCGAGTTGTGCTAAATTGAGTTGGAGTTAATTTTTAGGCCAATCGAATTTTTCCCACTTTTTGAGAGTTTGTGGTAGACTTTTTAAGTGGCGTTTTCAAGCTTAGAAAAAGTTGTGAACTGAAATAGTGCCAAAGATTTATTTTTGTGTTATGCTTTATTTTTAGATGATTACCACGGTAGTTAACAATTTTTTGCATCATGAAAAAAGTCAAATATATTTTCAATCTTCAAATATTATAAGTTATTTGTCTAGTTTCTCACTTTCGGTATTACGCTGGACTGTAGGCAAACACTTGCATATAATGACTACAAATAATAATATTGGTAATGTTTTCACCATGTCTATGAGTCAACATAAACGGAAACAATCTGTTAAAGGTTTTACACTGTTTCATTTCGGCAATTTTTCTCTAAATTTAAACAACCTAATGTAAACTCGGAGTCCATCGAGAAATTTCTAAAATTTCAATTGACATAAATTTATGCCTTATGTACACTTAGACGTTTCAGCGCAACTGTATTGAAGCTGCTCGGTGCTTCTCCCCAACATACTTTTATTTTTTGTTTTATTCCTAGAATGCTGACAGTCCCGTGCACCGTAAGATATCGTCATGTGTAATAACTATGCCCCCAAATATTCTCAAATGTGGAAAAATGGTCGAGTGGAATAGTTCTTTGCGCGATTGTCTTCGGCACTCAACATCCGGATTTGATTCTTGTACAAGAGCATATTTTTTCTAAAACTCTCAGAATGACTTTAGATGTACAGAATCGGCTCTTATTATAGTAAAACATTGTTTATAGTTTGCCATTGGTTACAGAGCACTCTACTTTTTAAAACTTAAATTTTTTTAAAGTATGTTAATCTGTCTAAAGTCAGCATCCAACATAAATACTGATCCACCAATCTTGAACTAATTCTATGTAAACAAGCGTTTTCCCATTAGTGCAATAGCATTAGTGTCAGGCTTTTCAGCCACTGTTACAGACTGCATAAAAAACATTGCAATAAGGTGGAGTTGAACTCATAATGTTTACCTTCGTAAACCGACACTCCATCACTACCACCATTCAGCCACCTTTTATGTTGAAGAATATCTATAAAGATCCCTACTCTTTGCGCTTTATCAGCACACCTGATGATAACTCAGGGCACACTAGACGCCCAGTTTATTAGTGTGCGAGTCATTTCGTCCCACTTAGTCATTTGGTCTTTGGTCATTTGACCCAATGACCAAATGGATCAGTGGTCAATTGGGTCATTGGTTCAATTGGCTAATGGATCAATGGCCTATTTGGTCATTTCGTCCCACTAATTTACCATTAACCCAGTTGAAATATATAAATTACCAGTTACAACTTTATCCTCTCAGCTACTCAATTATTATCAAGTGGAGCTAGTATGTAATGTGTTCACAGAAACTTCGTTATTTTATTAAAACCAGATTATGCACAATTTTGTGCATAATATCATAAATTTCTGCAATTATTTGAAAAGGAAAATTTCGCACGCAAACAGCTAATTGTGCAAATGCGTAGTTTTATTTTGATAATAGCCATTAGAGCATGATCAACCAGTTCAAATCAATGTTTAGAAATAAATGTAAAGAGGAAAATACTACAGAGCCTAAAAAAATTTGTTCATCAAAAATAAAGCTATCCATATAAAATGTGAGATTTAATTTACAGCCTTTTCATCGAGAGGAATCATAAAATAGCTTGTGTTCCTTAGTGTGTGATCATTTAAAATAAAAAAGAGAATGATGCCAGCTTAGCTTACTGCAAGCAGAAGAAGTATGTTTTTTTTAGAGCATTGTTGCACAGAAAATGGTTCAGTAAACTTCACTACACATGCGAGGGTTCTGTTACAAGATATCCTTTATAGACTTAAGACATGCCCAGTTGCAGAAAGTAATTCTCTGTAATTCCTGTCCTTGCTGATGGTACAATACTGGGAATTGAACCGCAAACCTGTTGATTACAGGTCCGACGCTCTAGACCATTAGACCATGACTACTCTCTCCTTGCAAATGCAGACAAGTTAAGTTTTTTGCTATTTGAATAAAAAAACTTTTGTCTAAAAGTGATCAAATAACTTAAAAAAAACAAAACATATTTCTTTCGATTTCATGCTACTGGAGCGGAGTTATTGCTCCAAAGCAAGATAATTGAGGAGTGCAGATCAAAGCTTGACAACGTAACATAACATTAGCTACAGGTTTTAGTTAAACAGGAGATGATAAAATACCCCTAGGTATAAACATCTTAATAGCTTCATATCTTTCACAGACAAAACGACATGCACTGGTAATGAGTTGACTTACAGGTAAATACAAGCTCTAGACAACTAAACTTACATGTATTAGATGGAAAGTAAGTTCAGCCAATAAAAAACAGCAACATGTAACTTACACTGATAACTTACAACATATAACCTACCTTATATTGTAGGTTAGAGACACTATATTCGGTCTCTAACTAACAATGTAATAAAGTCTCACCTTGCCAAAGCTGTTTCTTTCACCTCCACCTTTCTGGTGAAGATGTCCGACACCCTCCCAAACGGAATCATCACAGGGACTGCTTACTCTTTCTCCATTTGGAATGTACGTCTGCAAGAACTTGTGCCCACTAGCAAAGACTATTACGAGTAAAAAGAAAGGAAGACCATGTTTACCGTCGGCCATGATGATTCACCAACCTTTTTTAATCCATTCTTATCGACGGCTACTTATCAAGTGGGCTCCAAGTGAGCCAGATGTCACTTCTCATGCAAGAGTTCTTTTTTAACGTAACTTATAGCTTTGCGCAATCGCATTCTGTCAATCATGCGTCATTTATATCAAATCAGCTTAGCTAAATTGGTTGTAGCGTGTAGTGAGTGAACAATGATTTGCATATAAATGGAGGCAAACTTCTATTATGCCTAAGCATCAACGAAGGATTTCTTTTATTAACATAACAAATTTGGAGAGGCTTTAAAAAACTGAGTTTTTTGCCAAATTGCTAACAGACATAAAAAACTACGCATGTGATTGTTAGTACTTTGAAATATGTTAAAGTAGTTGTTTATTGGCATACTGATGAGCACACAGAACTACAATTAGATAAAAATGAACAGAAATGCAAATAAATAATTAATCAAACAGTTAAGCATGAAAATCAACTGGAGAAGTCAGAATTTCAACAATTAAACACATATAATCAAGCAATTGAAGAAAGCAAGCAAATTAACTAACAAGCAATCAAGCTAACAAACTAACAGGCAATCAAGTTAATAAACTGACAAGCAAGCTAACAAACCAGTAAGTGAACACATGGCAAACATAAATACAGGCTGATGAACATAAAAGCATATAAATGGAATAAGCACAACAAGAAGCACAGAAACAAACAACCAATTGCCTGAACAGGCTGACAAACAAGCAATTGCAATAAATAAACAAACCAACCAGCAGAAAACTGTTAAACATACATGCCTACCACAGAGATTCTAGAGACTTTTTACTGTAAACTAAACTCAACTGTTATGATCTGATTATAACATATTTGTTCATGCTTCTTTAATCCTACATTAATGTGTTAACAGTTGATTCTACAATTTATTTAAAATAGAACATGCCTATATAATAGCATAATAGAATGTTAAATATATTATTCGCAGTTATTTATGCTGAGTCAGAAGTAGAAACACCTGACTCCAATACACCTGTACACATATCATGTATTTCACAAGAATTTAGGAGAACGTTAGGGTTACAATTGTTAGATTTTTATATTTGATATCTAAACAGAAATTAACTACATAAATGAGACAAGTGAGTAAAAGCAAAATTGCATAATAATTATATAACGATTATATAATAGATGAGTGAGTAAAAATGAACAAAGAGCCTGAATGGTTATATACAAAACAAACAAATGACCGTGGCCAATGTCAACAACTAGTACATATTCAACACTCCCACATAGTTTTGACATGAAAACTTATTAAACCGTTAGCCCCATGCTTTGCCAATATACTACAAACCTGTCTCTACATATGGGTTTAGTTAAGATAGTGGCGGTCATGTCAGTAGAGGGACAGTATTTGATAAGAATGCGGCCACTTGCAACAGCTTCTCTCAAAAAGTGATATTTAATGTCATTATGTTTTGTTCAGGATTTTGTTGCAGTGTCCTTAGCCATAGCAATTGTAGCTTGATTGTCAACCATGCATGTTGTAGGTACATATATGAGCATCCTTGCCATCATGGGGTAACCTACGTAACCACATCGCTTCTTGTGTTGCATAAGATAACTACATGCATTCAGTTTCTGCGATTGAGACCGATACAGTATTTTGGCGCGGTTTATAGTCCGAACCTCGACTGGTTTGAAACTCGACAAGTTTGTATATCGACAACGGTTGGCCCAATCTCGACAGCAGTTTTGCTATTTTACCATCTACTATTTTTATAGTAAATGAGCGATTTATATGTAAAAGATTTATTTGCGCAAAAATATCTTGTGATCCATTTGATGCAGCACTCCCCAGCTTATGTAGGCCTAGCAATATTTTGCCCAACCTAAATATAGAACGAATGCTAAAACAAGTAACAATCATAAATATGGTTGACTGTTATGCTAGCAAAATGTTTTATTTGAAATCTAAACTTCAGTGAGTATCTTTGATTTTTATTTTTTGAAGTGAGGATAGAACTGCAAAAAGACATTTATTATTTGTTGAAGATCAAATTATTGTAAAACTGCATCAGCCTTTGTCGATGTTCGGACCAACCTTTGTCTAGAGTCGGACCAACCTCTGTCGAGATTGGGACTTGTCTAGGTTCGGACTTGTCGATGTTGGGACTGTTTCCCTTTTGGCGCTTGCTTTGACAGCTTACAGCTCCACCTGACACTAAGAACTCATTTCCTGATGTAGAATGTCAACTATCTGAGTCTCCAGCCCAGTTTGCATCGAAATAACCAATGACTTTATTTTCATCTGACTTGTTGTTGCAAAGTTTAGTTGTAAGTATTCCTTCGATATAGTGTATGATTCGCTTTACAGCTGTAAGATGAGTTTCTGTTGGACATGAGTAATGTACTTTGACACTTCACTTACTGCTTGTGCTATATCTGGACGTGTTGCAACTTAAGCATGTAAAAGTGAACCAACCATAGCTTGATACTTCCTTGAATCCACAGGCTTATTGATCCATCATCTTTTATGAGTTTAACATTTGTGTTAACAGGTGTGGATACTGGCTTTGAGTCTGGCATGCCAAAGCGATTGGTGACTTGCTGGAGATAATGCTTATGATCTAGAGATATTGAAGATTCATGTTGATCGATATTGATCTCCAAGCAATAGCGCAGTGGTCCTAAGTCTTTCATTTTAAACTGATCTGAGGGAGCATGCTTCACTTGCATTAATGATGTTTCATCATCACTCATTATAATAAGCTATTATAACAACAATTATAATACAACCATTATAGTTTTGATGCCTGAGTTTCGATCTCTAACATATATAAATAAGTCAGAAGTAGATTGAAAAAAATGTATAGCCTTCGGAAAACTATCGAAAGCAAGATTTAAGTATCTAGGGGGTTGCTTCAGTCTATAGATAAACTTGTTGAGTTTACACACAAGGTGTTCAGTTCCATTTTGAATAAAACCTTCTGGTTAAGACATGTAAACTTTTTCATCAAGTTTACCATGCGTAGCTACAATTAGCTATTAAAACTTTACCTGTTGGGTGTCATATGACACGATGCTCCAGAGTCAATTAGTGTGTGGTCATGATTAATGATGTATGAAAAATCATTGTCTGCACTGTCATTATCATTTTTATGTACAGTTTTTCTACATTCACTTACTAACTGTGCATTTGGCGGCACCTGTTCACTGAGAATTTTGGTGACTTGTGGCCAGGTTCATTGCAGTTGTAGCATATAATAGGTTTTCTGGTTTTAGGCTGCTTTGTCGACAGCAATGCAGAGCCAGATGCACTGGCGGAACTAAGTTTATTTGATTTTCATGTCTTATGTTTCAACTCCTCATTTATGAATGACTGCTGAGCAAACTCAATACTCAAGTTGTCTACTCTTGCCTCTAATGCTGTTACAAGATGAGCATAGCTTTTTAGAAAACTGCCTAAACACATGACTACTTAATATTCTTTAAAAATTAGTGCATCAATAGCGGCGAGTTTATCAGTAAGTCCTTTCACATGCTTCAAGTGTTGTTCTACAGGTGTACCATCTTTCATTACTATTCTAAAATATTATTTCTTAAAAAATAACTTATTTGCTTGTGCATTACGTTTCAAATAGTTCTGAAGCCGCTTCCATGGTACATCAGATGCTTCCATATCTGTAGTTAAGTAGAGAGGTTCAGCACTCACAAACAAAGCAATTACTTAAAACTTTTTACAATACCTGAATTTAAAAGCAGTTTTCAGCGCTTGATCAGCTGAATCTTCTGGTGCTTTCCCAGTACTAAATATTGTATAGATCCTTTACTATTAAAATGTGTTTCATCTGGAGTTTCCATGTCTGATAGTTCTGACTGTCCAACTTATCTATTGTCCATTTATCACTATCCATTGTAGAATGAGAGAAAGTATCTGACTTCTGGTTCAGTAGTCCTTGGTCAGTCAGTATAATATCTGACCCTCTTTGTCCCACTGTTTCCGGTAACAAACACATGTACAGCTCCTTTAGTTGCCTGTCTGGACCCATAACCTGTTAGACATTTATATTTGATGGCTGAACAGCACCTGACTAACTACATAGATGATACAAATGAGTAAAAGCATAATTACATAATACTTACATAATGATTACATAATAAATCAGTGAGTAAATATGAACGAGGAGTCTGAATGGCCATATACAAAACAAACAAATGACCGTGGTCAACTTGTACAATGTCAACAACTAGTACATATTTAATAATAATATCATCAGCAAATAGTATTGTCCTTTTTACATTTTATGTTTAGATATTTTATCTGAAAGACCCCAAAATGAACTTTGCTCTGTTAATTAAAAAACTTAAAGCAATACATTTTAACCATCAGCCTAAAAATGGAGATCTTTGTATTTATGTGAACTGAATTTTATAATATAACTTATTTTTTGTCATTCATTATTGCTTTACTAGCAGCAACCACTGGTCGGGTCGTCAGCAATAAGCCGGCTTCTCCATTTGTGCTCCAGTGAGGAGGGAAGCGGGTGGCTAGCAAACTTGCAGGACTAAAACAAAATCTGGCAAAGAATGGAGAAGTTCTTCTGCGAGTCAACGGCCAGCTAACTAAAGACGGTGTCTCAATAAAAACACCCAACAGAAGGCAATGGCAAATCACTGTGGAAACCTGTCAAGAAAAGTCATGGTTAAAGGAAGTTGGGAAACAATGATCGCTTACTTCCTCACAGGACATATAGTTCTTATAGAGAGAAAACTACCGGAAAAAATTAATACAGATTTAGCAAGAGAGCTAATGCTGCAGAAAGATAAAATAAAAAATAAAATCTGAATCAATTTGGAATGGTTAGAAGATCTCTTATCAATAAAGTGTTGCATTATACATTTATATCTTATTAATAAATTACTAGTGATATTGTTGTTAAAAGTACTAAAAAACTAGTGGACACAGTAAACCATTTCATCCAATCTTTAAAGTTGTATGTATAGTTTTCCATTGGCGTTGGTAGTCATCAAATGATGTTTTTCGTTAAGTAAAATGAAGGAAAAACAATGAAAAGACAGAATTCAGGAATGATTGAGTGAGTTAAACAGACGTATTTCAAAGTTGGTAATCTGATAGTATTGCAGAGAAGTCAAGATAGTGAATTGAAGGTAGTAGTAACAGAAAGTTCATAAACTAAAACATATGATGGTGGATGTAGTATGTTGGTGTCACAACATAAACAACATGTCTGTCATATGTGTGGAAGGATATATATAAGTATTCTGGGCATAGCTGAAGCAGAACTTTGAAATCTGTAACATAAATGCAGAAGTGAGCAAGTTTGGGATAAGGCAATATGTTCAAAGATATTGTGATGTGATTGGTGGAAGTGTGGTGATATTGTGATGTGATTGGTGGAAGCTGGAATAAATGATTGCTAGCTGAAGTTGCTAAAAGCTTTTCCAACCTTCAGAGGGGTTCACAAGAAAAATAAGCTACAAAGACCATTTTTTATTTGTATGAAACCCAAAACTCACATTTCACCAAATATTCTATATCCCAATAGATACACATGTATGTGTAACATAGCTAACGATTAACTGTTGTTAGAAGCTGTCTTATCTTAGGAGTTATGCCATTTGATTCTTATAAAAATTTCTCGTGAACAGCTGATCCAGGAAAAATAAATATAGAGAGGTGTGGTTTGCTTCGTTTAATTCAATAAACGCAGAAAGAATTTAGACAGATTTGTATTTTGTCACATGACTTGCTTGCGGTACGGTTATATCCGTCCCGTGTCCAAGTTTATTTACTATTTTGAGAGGTTTAGGATGATTGGCGACCTCTTGCATCACTCTCTTTTTGTAGTCTGCCCACTCTTGGTTCAGTTTATATTCTCTGAAAATATCAATGATTACATACAACGTAGTAGCACTTGCTTATGGAGTTGTCAGCTTACTGGTTGGATAGCTTAGAGTGACATTTAAACAATAACATTGTTTTGTTGGCTCATAGTGCAAGGGTTAAAGGTCAAGGTTATTAGTTGAAAAACATGAGAAATGAATGTTTAATTCATTTCTGTCATTTTTGCACTTATTTTATTCTTATCGTTTTAATTGCAGTCGAATTTCATAGATGTCAATCTTTACACATTCTGGCTATCAGATGACTTCAAACATCAGCTACAATCTTAAATGATAGAAAAATACTGATAATTTCTGATAAAAACTGCTAAAACTTAGTGCAAGTTCATTTTTAAATGTATGATTTCCAATTTTATGAGTTTATTTCTCTCTTTTCAAGTGAAGTTAATGACAACTTTAGACAACATCTATATTTGTGTAATGTGTGTGGTAGTTGAATTTTTACATACATGAGAAATGGATATATTAATTTTATATTTCATCAATGATAATGCATAGAAAATGCAGTATTAAATTAGTTTTTGTAAAGGGACCAGTCTATCGTAATAATAGAGGTATTTAGGTATACTAACTCAAGCAACAACTAACAGATTTATGATACATTTAAATAATTTTAAACTTGTTTAAATTATATAATATATTTAAAATTTGGTGAACTGTGACATCATAGTAATTAAATATGTAGCAACAAAATAGAAATAGCATTAAAGATGATGAGCCACCTAATGTAATGTATATATGAAAACTAATTTTAGTGTGTTCATGAGCAGATAACTCCTAGTTGTTTCCGTTTGCTGTTACTAACTTCTCAAATTTGGATTTCCAGCTTGTGATTGACCAGTAGGTCCTATTTGATAAATCTCACCTGTAAATCTCAGGGCTGGTTTGTCTTCTCTCCGATAGAGTATGAGTCATCATAAAGAGTTGGTGACTCAAAGAGATTTTAGACTCAAAGGCATCTCGAGGTATGATAATGAACTCTGTTGGAGCATCTTTAGGGGTTGTGTATGTTGTGTTTCTCAGTGATTCTCCTACACCAAAATACTCTGTTGGTTGTAACACACAGCACAGTCGTTTCACTACGAAGGAAGTACCTGGCGTTTTGCCAGCTGCGCTTGTTGCAAATTCTGGCAGATTTCCAGCTACAAAATAGAGTTCACCTGCTTATGCTTGCCTTCGTACACAAGTCTATGATGGTTAGTTTTTCCTTGGCCTTGAGGTAAATGTATCTTCTAGCTACAGAAACTGCCAATTGACCTTTCACCTTGGAAAACCTGACGATCCTGTGAAATTCCAGCCCATCAAAATTTAGCCTTCAAACTTAAAATTTTAATCGGTTGCTTGGGATCAATAAAATGTTACTGAAATATGTATTTATGTTTTATATTTTTATACAGCTCTACTGAGAAGTATCAAGGGATTTTGTAGCCTAGTGGTGTTGAGTGCCAAACTTGTAAACAATGGGTGGGGTTCAATTTCAGGCAAGGCTGCTGTTGGCGATTGGAAGGCACCTTAAACTGCTGTTTCTACTATATAACAGACTGTAGCTTCTTCAAAGAAAACCTAGTTGTAGGTTTTGCCAGAGTAATAACAAGTTTAATTAGCATCAAATTAATAAGGTTTTTTTATCTTTGAATTACAGCTTGTGCTAATTTATTTCAAGATGGGAAAAATCTTGTGTATGTGTAGATAATTCTGCTATGGTCCGATTTGGAAAGTTTGGTAAGCAGGCCACTTACAAAGTATTACCCAAAGGCTACAGGCTATACCGTAAGTACTCATGCTCAAGCCGCGCGGCTTGTCATTGGGCGGGGCTTCTGGTTTAAGGTCATAGACCGTGGCTAAAGGCCATTCTTTTAAAACTTATGTTGGGATCAGGGCGGCTTTTCGATAAATGCGGTTTCTGCTCAGCTCCCACGCTATAACCATAGAATCGCATTCATGACACACTTTCATGGACGGGGGTTTTGACGACCTACTCATTTATTTTCAAGGTCATGTTAATGGAATACCTTTGACTAAAGAAGAATTTAACGTTCTATGTCGAGATGAATTCGTGACACACAAGTTAGAGACAAGTGGTTGGGAGCTTGCTAAGACCTGCTGACAAAGAAGCAAAAACTATGGACCAAACTGAGTGCAAAACTCACCACATCAAACAAATTGCAGCCAGCCACAGTTGTGGCGTTCAGTTCTTTCACATCGTTAGCAGCAGCAAGACTGAAATCATTAACTTGCTACAACCATATCCACTAGTGCTAAATCTTCATGAAAAACCTACAGTGTAGCCTATAAGCCCTCTAACAGTGCAGTAAAAATCTAACTGAGACATGGCAAGTAAGTTGTTGATGCAAGGGTTCAGAAATTTTAATTCGAACTTGGAAGTAAAAGAAAATTCTTTTCACATGTACTGATGTAGCCTGTTATCTTATTCAAGAGGACAGGGGTATAGCGAAACCCGTCTCAACACTCTCACTTCCAAAGGGGTCAAGGATGACCAAACCTCAGTCGTTAGCCGTGGTCTGTGGGCATATACGACTTGTTGGTAAGGGCAGCTAGATACCACAGACGGTTTGTTGGAGAGTTATTTTTTCCTTCGAGAGTCATCAGTTTGTGAGCACAAGCCATCCGGCTTGATCATGAAAACTTACGGTATGTATGCACAGTTCTTGAATTAAGATAGCTTTCAGGTGTCAGAGTAATTCTAGCAATTCCATATTTCCTAGCTCTAGAGAATTCTCAATGCTTAGTATAGTTCATAAGATTATCCAAAATATCATGATAAACTAAACAAAAATTGCATGTCTACACATGTTTAAACATGAATCGAGAACGGCAAAAACATTTTTTCATGGTGCAAAGGCCAAAGTTTTATCATCAATGAGCACCTTCGATACATCTGCTGTTTTATTATAAATCTAACCTTGAGCAAAAGCTCTAAGAATGTCTGCCTCTTTAGAATTGCAGAACTTGACACTCTTTGAGCATCTTTGTGGGTTTAAAGGCATACTTTTATAGTTCTGACTTGGTATACCAGAACTCTTTTTCAGTGTTGGTTTACGAGGGGACCTTCTTGACTACAACATTCATAAGCTGTTTAGTAATTTCTAGCAGAGCAGCTGACAGCCATTTTAAGTCCTATTAATCAACATGTTGTGTTTATAACCTGGTATACAAGGTAAAGACTTGCCGCAAATCAAAATTATATCTCAGAAATAGACATTAACTTTATTTATATCAGTCAAGGTCATTTAAAACGAATCAGACCATGTGACAAAACAGCAAAAGCAAATAATAATAACTCACAAAGTGACAAAATTAAATAACTAGTACAAGTAAATGACCCGAAGGCATTTGCAAATGGGCAGCCTTTACAATGTATTCTCTCGACTGCAACAAATGAATTACCTTTCAACCGTAATGAAAGTTGTAATTATTTCCAATCTTTTGATTGGTGGCTTCGCTGTTGTTGCAAATTTTAACAATGAGCCTCAGATATAACCGTAAAAGTTGAGTCTTAACTTCGAAGACCCTTTTGTTTAAATATTAGCCAACTCAGATTCTTTTGTTTTTGACAGAGTCACAAGTCACAACTAAAAACTCACGAGTTTTTTAGCGGTGTGAGTCATAATTCGATTGTCTGGGCAAATTCATGAGGTTGTTATTAATACTCTTAAAGTAGTAAAGGATTAAAATGGGTTACATAACCAAATCTAAATAGTGGCATAACCAACTCTACATGATTACATAACCAACCCTACATGATTACTTAACCAATGCAACTTGGTTGCACAACCAACTTTACACAATTACATAACCAACTCTACACGGTTACTTAACCAACATAACTCGGTTGCACAACCAACTCTACACAATTACATAACCAACTCTACATGATTACATAACCAACTCTGCAGGATTATATAATTACTCTACATGGTTATGTAACCAACTGTACATGTTTATGTAACCAACTCATCATGTTTACTTACATAGCCAACTCTACACAATAACATAACCAACTCTACATGGTTACTTAACCAACACAACTCGGTTGCACAACCAACTCTACACAATTACATAACCAACTCTACATGATTACTTAACCAATGCAACTCGGTTGCACAACCAACTCTACACGATTACATAACCAACTCTACATGGTTACTTAACCAACTGGCATGATTACATAACCAACTCTGCAAGATTATATAACTACTCCACGTGGTTATGTAACCTATTGTACATGTTTATGTAACCGACTCACCATGTTTACTTACATTGCCAACTTTACATGATTACTTGACCAACTTTACATAGTTATGTAACCAACTCTACGTAGTTACATAACCAACTTTATACGATTGCATAAAAGCAATGTTTACTCACAATCCATTGGATGATACCATGTCTGAACTGTCCAAACATCAGTATAATTGAACAAAATCTGAATTTTCACATGCGGCACTTACAAGTTGCCAGCAAATTTTGATTTGATTTGTGATTTATTTTCATCAACAAAAATTAGTTAAGCAAAAGAAAAAAGCTGGAGAGTGATGAAGCCCATAATACACAATAGGATAGCTAGTTATGACGATGGGCTTGTCGTCATAGTGTAATCAACGTCAATTTTTATGGGTATTCAAGTTTTAATCATTTGTTAAAAGCTGCACCCTAAGTGTTTTCTTGAAACTGGCCACCTTCTCTATACATTTAATAGACTTAGGGAGTTGGTTCCAAAAAATGGCTTGTTGGAAATCCACCCTGCAATGGTGGATTTCAAAAATGCAATGCAAATTGTGGATTTCAAAGTGCAATGCAAAATTCAAACAAAAATGATTATCTCAAGTATTTATGGTTACAATTGATCATTTTAAATTATAGCTACTGCTCTTTCCATCTAAAAGCCTTCCTAATACCTAAATAATAAATAATTCTTGTATTTTTGAATACAACTTTTAATGTAATTCCTTCTGTCCAAAATCAGCTTAATTTGAGATTTGCTTAAGAGACTCACATCTGTCATTAATTAAAGGTGGCGTTTGGATCAGTGTTAAATTTTCAGAAATAATAAATGTGCAAAATGTACAAACTTCTGAACATTAATAAGAAGACTAAAGTTTCAGCCAATATGAAGCTCAAACCAATAATTATGACACTTTAACCAGCTGAGCTATTAAGCCATGTTAACCTCCTTTGTAACTAAATAATTTTTATTCTCTATGCTTTGCCACAGACAAAGCGAAAATATGGACAATGAATAGTTAATAATAATAATACTATAGAGTGTAATTGAGTCAATGCTGTAATATAAAATAACCTGGTTTAAATTTAGTAAATGTAGTATTTCAATAATTAAAATGTTTTTTCCAAAATAAAACAATAAGTTGTGCACAAAAATCTTACCAATATTTTTTTTACCTACCAATGAATTTCTGCAAACTCTAAAATGCAATAAGTTGGTTTATGATGTTCATTAAATGTATAGAACACTAAAAATTAATTATTATTAAAATACTAAATAACAATAATGAACAAATGAAATATGAAAAAAATACGTGAATGCTACCATTAATGCAACAATTGTATTAACTGTCAACTCACGTTGATAATATTTGGCAAACTTCCAGTGGATCGAGTTTTCATGGCAGTTGTACTTAAGTCGCTGCCATGAAATGCAAGTGCTTGCTCAGCTATGTTTTCACTACCGTGTTTTGCTAAAAGTGGCAGCTCCAAAGGGCCATCTCTTTTTGACATTTCTATCTCATCCTTAATCTCTGGCATGTAAAATAATAACTTGAATAGTTTTATCTGATACCCGCTTGCAGCAACTTTGTGTATACAATGGTACCTCTATTGACGAAAGACCTTATATGTGTATACAGTAGCATTGGTAAAAGAGCTCTATTGATGACGACCTTACATGCAAAATTTTCAAGTTTAAGGTTGACTTGCAACAAAATTCACATTACAGTTATTTAGTATCAAAAATTCGCCATGTTTTACTCTGCCGTGTTGTAGGTGCAAAATATGTGGGAATGTGATTACAAACTCTAAAATGCAAAAAATGAACAGTTAATCGCGGCCATCACGAAAACGACGTAGATTGGAATGCCTTTTCAAAACGACTCAAATGTGATGTAGTTGAACACTATGGCTTCTGTTTATACTTTCATGCAGCCTTATTTGCTGAAATATTTTCAGAAATGTCTTTCACTCATTCAATGCAGCCATGTTTATTGTCCTTACACGTCTGTTTCATCATCATTGTAATTCTGTCACTTTGAGCACTGATATCTCAAAACGTACCGTAAAAACTCGTTTAATTGTTTAACCTTATCTCGAAGAAGTGCATATTATTCTCTGATAAACATGATGGGCCTGTTGGTCACCTGTGATAGTCAGACATTGAAGAACTGTTCGCGCTGTTTGGTAGGAAGTATGGGCCACATGATCAGATTACGACTAGAAAATTAGACCAGGCTGAAAAGAAACTGTGAGATACTGAGCACCTATATTTGATACGGGCTTTCCGGTAGAACCCGAAGTGATTGTCATGAACTAGTGCGACGAGACGTTTTATATTGAGCCTTTTATTGGCCTTTAATTTCATGTGATAACATCACGTGTCAAAACAATAACCAAAATGTTTGAGTACGTCATCGAAATAAAGAGATTCCAAACTACGGCTTTTTTGTGATGGCTGTGATTAACTGTTCGTTTTTGAGCTTTTAAGAGCTTGTAATCGCATTTTCATATATTTTGCACGTACAGCACAACAGAGTAAGACATGGTAAACCTTCTGATACCAAATAACTGTAATGTGAATTTTATTGCAAGTAAACCTTTAACGAAATGTCTTTTGGTAAGAATTTTGCTTCAATTTATAAACGATCCAAGCAGCCTATTGTAGTTTGGCCCCATTTTTTTCAACTATTCTTCGTGCAACAAGTTTTATTCAGGTTTATTCGTGAGCGAAAATCAGAAACAAGGGTTTTGTTTTCGTTTGCTGTCTAATTTGGAATTATCTTCTGTTACATACGGAGTAGGACAACTTTCGTTGCTATCAATTCAAGTTTTGTCTTTTCTGTATGATAATAGTTTTTCAATTTGTACTAGTGAAAATAAATCTTTCTACTTGCTTTCTTAAAACATTTACTCTGAGCAACGCAAAACCAGAAGAACAGTGCAACCTCCTCTGACTGTCCTCCTCGCACTCTTCCTGTTTTCGTTTAGCCTCGTTTAAGTCACCAATTCCAAAGATAAACAAATAAATAAACATAGTATTTTGCTTTTTAATTTTCATTTTACTGTTCTTCGTCTTTTCTCCTTTATCATTATTATGTAATAATATAATTCTATCACAGGCTTGTTACAGGTTTTAACCATTACATGTATTTATAATTCATACAAATATAATGTCCAAGTTTTGTGGAGGCTGGAAACGGATTGGGGCATTCATATAGTAAAACTAGCTGTGCTACTCGCGTTGCCCGAGTAATATAAAAGTCTTTGGACAGAAAATTGATTTGTATTTAACATATAACAACATTTGCCATTTTAACTTTCAAACTACATATCATGAGAAAAGTGTTTTGTCTTATAAACAATGAGAAGTAATGAGAGTTGCTCGCTATTAGCCTGCGCGCTATTAGCCAGTACATTTAATAATGTGAGCGAACAGCTTCTCGTGACGTTATGCTATGACCCGCGTTGTACGCAAATCTGTTGGGTATTTGCTGTCATATACTGACTTATATTGGCGAGGTAGCAATTCAATTTCTGTAGTCAAGTGGATAGTGCGTCGGTCTGGTGAACGGCAGATTCCGAAATCGAATCTTCTTCGATACAGAATGTTGGTCCCAAGATTTTAAAATCTATAGCCGGAATGCGTACACACATACATTGAGAAGTATATATATATATAATATATATAGAATATAGATGGAAGATAAATTTTCAGTTACAAAATATTCTTTTATGAAATGGCTTTCGGAACAAATTAATTTTGTAAGTAAAGAGTCGACCATAATGCCAAATAATTTTGTTTTATAAAGCGATCTTGAGAAACAACTGAACTCTGCAGTTGAACTAAGCAAAACTTATTTAATTTTCTTAGCAACCAAAATTATAAATAAATAATTTTGCAGTAAACGCAACAGAATTTATAAATATTCTGCTTAAACTATGTAAATGCATTACTCTATATGTACACGACCTTTACTTAGCTCTATCCATTTTTCATAGACATCTATTAAACAGTTTGTCAAAGTTCGCCCCTACCTTGCTCATGCCTCTTCTTGTCTAAGGCTATTAAACTGTTGCCATATTTATCCACTCTCTTGTATAGATAAAGCGTACGGTATTGCAGGCAGACACCTTTGTACACAAAATAAATATATTTAGATCTTCCAGTGTAGTCCAAGTTTTGGTTAATCTTTATTTCCTGCAGAAAAGAAATAGCTCAAATTTGCTTATAGTTGACTTATCTATAAGTCAACTTGGCTCAACTTGGCAACTTATCTATAGTCGACTTGGCTTGTCATATCGAAATCCTTTTATATAAAACTGTATTCTGTTCAATTCAGCAAACTGTGGTACATTGTTGCATACCTAACCATATTTTATACTGTATGTATTATACTGTGCCATAGGCCTACTTTGTATTCAATGTTATGATTACTCTATTATATCATTAATATGTAATGTTACTTATAATTAATTAATGTTAAACCTAGCAGTCTTGTGTGCTGTGGCTTGTGACCTTTGACCTGTGACCTGACAAGGATAGAGAATAATAATGCTCACAACTATTCTGATATGTTGAATTGTATAGGAGTTTCAGCAAATG
This sequence comes from Watersipora subatra, assembly GCF_963576615.1. Classification (NCBI taxonomy): domain Eukaryota; kingdom Metazoa; phylum Bryozoa; class Gymnolaemata; order Cheilostomatida; family Watersiporidae; genus Watersipora; species Watersipora subatra. Next base: position 64,829,009 of record NC_088709.1, read on the forward strand.
TCATGAGATTGAATTTCGTATGACGCAATCTTCTTCTTAAACCAAAACTTTGGCTACAGACGGACAGACAGACACGGCTTTTAACAAAATAAAAATTATTTTGGTAATATCGCTTGTAATAAATTTCAGGAGTGGAAAAACTATATTATCTTTTATTAGATATTTTACCATAGTATATATATGTATATAATAATTTGATATTATGCAAGTCCATTTTCATTAAGCCATATTATGGTGTTTTGCATTATGTTTTGCTGCCTCGTAATATATATATATATATACATATGCAAAACAAAACTGTTTTTTTAGTCGTGTTATGTTGTATGATCAGAATAATATTATATAATATATATTATAACACAATAAAATGGGCAGCACTATATGATACTGGATTGTTTTAGGCCATATTAAATTGCTAGATATATTACAAAATAAATTAGGAGGCTATGTGACGTTACGATATCTGCTATGCTGTTTGACATACTGTGTCAGATGGTTTGACATATCGTGTCAGGTGGTTTGACATACTGTGTCAGTTGGTTTGACATACCGTGTCAGGTGGTTTGACATACCTTGGCAGGTGGTTTGACATACCGTGTCAGGTGGAAACTCCTGGTAGACGCAGTGCCTCAAGCACAGCTGTAACGACGATTCATCTTGAAGGGTGAATGACAAAACTTGGGCTAAGAACTTCATAGATGTTTTTTTGTCTATTGCATCAATGACATCGAGAAGTTTTATATAATCTTCCTTGTCAATCCACACTATATCGCAAGTTTCTAGAACAATAGAGACTGCTGCAATTGCTCTACTGTATTATTCCATACCGACTACTGTATTATACCATACTGTCTACTGTATTATACTGTACTGACTTCTGCACTATACCATTCTGACTACTGTATTATACTGTACCGACTACTGTATTATACTGCACTGACTACTGTATTATACTGCGCTGACTAATGTATTATACTGCACTGACTCCTGTATTATACTGTATTGACTACTGTATTATACCATACTGACTACTGTATTATACTGCACTGACTACTGCATTATACTGTACCGACTACTGTATTATACTGCACTGACTACTGTATTATATTGTAATGACTACTGTATTACATTACAGCCATTTGTATTCTTTTGTAAGCGTTACTTTGTCATAGATTATACAACTTTTTTGTTCAAGTCAGACTAACTTAATATAAATTTTTGGTTGACCAAAAAACATTTTTACCAGAGGGCTAGTTGGGTAGTATTTCTAACATATGACAGGAATTTACAGCATATTTTGAGAGCTCATGCGCACTCATATAATATATATACCTGGTAAATATATTCTCATACATAAATATTTTTTTAATAAAACCGTTTTGAAAAATTTGGAAGTCACAACATTTTTGCGCTCAGCCCACTACATGTACATTTATATAGTATAAAAGTTGTCATACCTTTAGCAACCACAGTGTTTAACCTCACTGTATGGAAGTCATCTGCTCCAGCACCAAAATCGTAACCTTCCCTTTCTAAAGCCACAACATTCGACTTTTCTTTTCTCTTTCTTACTACAATATTATGCAATCATCATGATTTCAAGCACAAAGATACACTTTCAGTGAAAACAGGAGTAAATTGCTAACAGTTTTTATGTATATTGCAGCCTTAGTACTTGAACAATTCTGAACTTTAAACAATTTGAATGTCGAACAAGAAAATTGAGGGTACCGCAGAATTTGTACACGTACTAGCTGAATACCGGAATTTATATGTATTTGGAATTTGAACAGCCAACAATTCATTGATTTAGCATCATCAGTTTTAGTCAGCCTTTGAAAAAGGATAAGCTCATGGCTTGTGTACGCTTAGTGCACAAATTTTATTCCACATTTTTTGTCAACGATTTTGGTTAATCAAGAATGCTAAAAAACCCAGCAGTGATAAAAAGCTACAAAGAAGTCTATGAGGACCACGATTAAGTTAAAAAAGGAGATAATAACAATGTTTGAAAATGGCATTGGTCTCTTGTTTTAATTGTTACACTTTAATGTTAGTAGTTTACGTTTTTTTAAATACTGTATTAATTCATAAAATGATTTTTTTAAAAATATATACATTATATCATGTCTAGGAACTCATTTTTCAATATTTCTTTGTATTTGGGAAATCGATCGGTATTTGAACAATTCAGATGTCGACCAAAAATTTAAATGAATTATTTCCAAAACTAAAGACTGCTAAAGCACTGTACTACTTTTAGCTACACTCCTCTGTTTATTAAAAGTGTTTTTAAATTTTTTAAAGGGGTATGTGTGAAAAAAAATTCAATCCTTGAGTAGGGTGCATGACAAGCATTTGGTGAGTTCTACTCGTAACTAAAAACTTGGGGTGATCATCATCATATTGTTGGTGATCCTCATGATAATTGTTCTACTAAAAGACACTTGAATGAGTCCAACAGAACATTTTTAACTTACACTAAAAACTTGCAACAAAGCTTCGTTATGGTATCCTACAACATCAATATGTTTACAAAAATACCAAGCCATGCATGGCCATAATTATGGTTATCTGCTGTCAATGAGCTCTAACTGACATTGTTTTCATACATCCATGTGTACTTTAACCAAACTAAAACTACTGTAGTTTTTTAAAGTTTGTAAAAACACCAGAGTAAAATCTGAACACATATATCAGTCATGTAGACCCTACACGGAAAAATCCAAAAACAATCTAAAAGATATGGTTTGTTAAAAACACTCAATAAAATTTTTTTTTTTAAATTGAGCATATAAGCAGATCAAATATGCCGAAGTGCTTAAATTTCAACAACTAAAGAGTGTCTAATATAAGAGGTTATTTAACTAAACATCCTAAAAATATTTCTTTGTCAGAAAATAAACATCAATATAAATTAGTTAATATAGCACAAGTTAATATAATAAAAATTATTATAGTACAAGTTAATATAGTACAAATTAATATAGTACAAGTTAATATAGCAAAAGTTATTATAGTACAAGTTAATATAGTACAAGTTAATATAGTACAAGTTAATATAGTACAAGTTAATATAGTACAAGTTAATATAGTACAAGTTAATATAGTACAAGTTATTATAGTACAAGGTAATATAGTACAAGTTAATATAGTACAAGTTAATATAGTACAAGTTAATATAGTACAAGTTATTATAGTACAAGTTATTATAGTACAAGTTATTATAGTACAAGTTAATATAGTACAAGTTAATATAGTACAAGTTAATATAGTACAAGTTAATATAGTACAAGTTAATATAGTACAAGTTAATATAGTACAAGTTAATATAGTACAAGTTAATATAGCACAAGTTAATATAGTACAAGTTATTATAGTACAAGTTAATATAGTACAAGTTATTATAGTACAAGTTAATATAGTACAAGTTATTATAGTACAAGTTAATATAGTACAAGTTAATATAGTACAAGTTAATATAGTACAAGTTAATATAGTACAAGTTATTATAGTACAAGTTAATATAGTACAAGTTATTATAGTACAAGTTATTATAGCACAAGTTAATATAGTACAAGTTAATATAGTACAAGTTAATATAGTACAAGTTATTATAGTACAAGTTATTATAGTACAAGTTAATATAGTACAAGTTATTATAGTACAAGTTATTATAGTACAAGTTAATATAGTACAAGTTATTATAGTACAAGTTAATATAGTACAAGTCAATATAGTACAAATTAATATAGTACAAGTTAATATAGCAAAAGTTATTATAGTACAAGTTAATATAGTACAAGTTATTATAATACAAGTTAATATAGTACAAGTTAATATAGCACAAGTTAATATAGTACAAGTTAATATAGTACAAGTTATTATAGTACAAGTTATTATAGTACAAGTTAATATAGTACAAGTTATTATAGTACAAGTTATTATAGTACAAGTTAATATAGTACAAGTTATTATAGTACAAGTTAATATAGTACAAGTCAATATAGTACAAATTAATATAGTACAAGTTAATATAGCAAAAGTTATTATAGTACAAGTTAATATAGTACAAGTTATTATAATACAAGTTAATATAGTACAAGTTAATATAGTACAAGTTATTATAGTACAAGTTAATATAGTACAAGTTATTATAGTACAAGTTAATATAGTACAAGTTATTATAGTACAAGTTAATATAGTACAAGTTATTATAGTACAAGTTATTATAGTACAAGTTAATATAGTACAAGTTATTATAGTACAAGTTAATATAGTACAAGTCAATATAGTACAAATTAATATAGTACAAGTTAATATAGCAAAAGTTATTATAGTACAAGTTAATATAGTACAAGTTATTATAATACAAGTTAATATAGTACAAGTTAATATAGTACGAGTTAATATAGTACAAGTTATTATAGTACAAGTTAATATAGTACAAGTTAATATAGTACAAGTTAATATAGTACAAGTTATTATAGTACAAGTTAATATAGTACAAGTTATTATAGTACAAGTTATTATAGTACAAATTAATATAGTACAAGTTAATATAGTACAAGTTAATATAGCACAAGTTAATATAGTACAAGTTAATATAGTACAAGTTAATATAGTACAAGTTATTATAGTACAAGTTAATATAGTACAAGTTAATATAGTACAAGTTATTATAGTACAAGTTAATATAGTACAAGTTAATATAGTACAAGTTATTATAGTACAAGTTAATATAGTACAAGTTAATATAGTACAAGTTAATATAGCAAAAGTTATTATAGTACAAGTTATTATAGTACAAGTTAATATTGTACAAATTAATATAGTACAAGTTAATATAGCAAAAGTTATTATAGTACAAGTTAATATAGTACAAGTTAATATAGCACAAGTTATTATAGTACAAGTTAATATAGTACAAGTTATTATAGTACAAGTTAATATAGTACAAGTTAATATAGTACAAGTTATTATAGTACAAGTTAATATAGTACAAGTTAATATAGTACAAGTTAATATAGTACAAGTTAATATAGTACAAGTTATTATAGTACAAGTCAATATAGTACAAGTTAATATAGTACAAGTTATTATAGTACAAGTTAATATAGTACAAATTAATATAGCACAAGTTAATATAATAAAAATTATTATAGTACAAGTTAATATAGTACAAATTAATATAGCACAAGTTAATATAGCAAAAGTTATTATAGTACAAGTTATTATAGTACAAGTTAATATTGTACAAATTAATATAGTACAAGTTAATATAGCACAAGTTATTATAGTACAAGTTAATATAGTACAAGTTAATATAGTACAAGTTAATATAGTACAAGTTAATATAGTACAAGTTAATATAGTACAAGTTATTATAGTACAAGTTATTATAGTACAAGTTAATATAGTACAAGTTATTATAGTACAAGTTAATATAGCACAAGTTATTATAGTACAAGTTATTATAGTACAAGTTAATATAGTACAAGTTAATATAGTACAAGTTAATATAGCACAAGTTATTATAGTACAAGTTAATATAGTACAAGTTAATATAGTACAAGTTAATATAGTACAAGTTATTATAGTACAAGTTATTATAGTACAAGTTAATATAGTACAAGTTAATATAGTACAAGTTAATATAGTACAAGTTAATATAGTACAAGTTAATATAGCACAAGTTATTATAGTACAAGTTAATATAGTACAAGTTAATATAGTACAAGTTAATATAGTACAAGTTAATATAGTACAAGTTAATATAGCACAAGTTATTATAGTACAAGTTAATATAGTACAAGTTAATATAGTACAAGTTAATATAGTACAAGTTATTATAGTACAAGTTATTATAGTACAAGTTAATATAGTACAAGTTATTATAGTACAAGTTATTATAGTACAAGTTAATATAGTACAAGTTATTATAGCACAAGTTATTATAGTACAAGTTATTATAGTACAAGTTATTATAGTACAAGTTATTATAGTACAAGTTATTATAGTACAAGTTAATATAGTACAAGTTAATATAGTACAAGTTATTATAGTACAAGTTATTATAGTACAAGTTATTATAGTACAAGTTATTATAGTACAAGTTAATATAGTACAAGTTAATATAGTACAAGTTATTATAGCACAAGTTAATATAGTACAAGTTATTATAGCACAAGTTAATATAGTACAAGTTATTATAGTACAAGTTATTATAGTGCAAGTTATTATAGTACAAGTTAATATAGTACAAGTTAATATAGTGCAAGTTATTATAGTACAAGTTAATATAGTACAAGTTATTATAGTACAAGTTAATATAGTACAAGTTAATATAGTACAAGTTATTATAGCACAAGTTAATATAGTACAAGTTATTATAGCACAAGTTAATATAGTACAAGTTATTATAGTACAAGTTATTATAGTGCAAGTTATTATAGTACAAGTTAATATAGTACAAGTTAATATAGTGCAAGTTATTATAGTACAAGTTAATATAGTACAAGTTATTATAGTACAAGTTAATATAGTACAAGTTATTATAGTACAAGTTATTATAGTACAAGTTAATATAGCAAAAGTTATTATAGTACAAGTTATTATAGTACAAGTTAATATTGTACAAATTAATATAGTACAAGTTAATATAGTACAAGTTAATATAGTACAAGTTAATATAGCACAAGTTATTATAGTACAAGTTATTATAGTACAAGTTAATATAGTACAAGTTAATATAGTACAAGTTATTATAGTACAAGTTATTATAGTACAAGTTAATATAGTACAAGTTAATATAGCACAAGTTAATATAGTACAAGTTATTATAGCACAAGTTATTATAGTACAAGTTATTATAGTACAAGTTATTATAGTGCAAGTTAATATAGTACAAGTTAATATAGTACAAGTTAATATAGCAAAAGTTATTATAGTACAAGTTATTATAGTACAAGTTATTATAGTGCATGTTATTATAGTACAAGTTATTATAGTACAAGTTATTATAGTGCAAGTTAATATAGTACAAGTTAATATAGTACAAGTTAATATAGCAAAAGTTATTATAGTACAAGTTATTATAGTACAAGTTATTATAGTACAAGTTATTATAGTACAAGTTATTATAGTACAAGTTAATATAGCAAAAGTTATTATAGTACAAGTTATTATAGTACAAGTTAATATAGTACAAGTTATTATAGTACAAGTTAATATAGCACAAGTTATTATAGTACAAGTTATTATAGTACAAGTTAATATAGTACAAGTTAATATAGTACAAGTTATTATAGCACAAGTTATTATAGTACAAGTTATTATAGTACAAGTTATTATAGTACAAGTTATTATAGTACAAGTTATTATAGCACAAGTTAATATAGTACAAGTTATTATAGCACAAGTTAATATAGTACAAGTTATTATAGTACAAGTTATTATAGTACAAGTTATTATAGCAAAAGTTATTATAGTACAAGTTATTATAGCACAAGTTAATATAGTACAAGTTATTATAGTACAAGTTATTATAGTACAAGTTATTATAGTACAAGTTATTATAGCACAAGTTAATATAGTACAAGTTATTATAGTACAAGTTAATATAGTACAAGTTATTATAGTACAAGTTATTATAGTACAAGTTATTATAGTACAAGTTATTATAGTACAAGTTATTATAGTACAAGTTAATATAGTACAAGTTATTATAGTACAAGTTAATATAGCACAAGTTATTATAGTACAAGTTATTATAGTACAAGTTAATATAGTACAAGTTATTATAGTACAAGTTATTATAGTACAAGTTATTATAGTACAAGTTATTATAGTACAAGTTATTATAGTACAAGTTATTATAGTACAAGTTATTATAGTACAAGTTAATATAGTACAAGTTATTATAGTACAAGTTAATATAGCACAAGTTATTATAGTACAAGTTATTATAGTACAAGTTAATATAGTACAAGTTAATATAGTACAAGTTATTATAGCACAAGTTATTATAGTACAAGTTATTATAGTACAAGTTAATATAGTACAAGTTATTATAGTACAAGTTAATATAGCACAAGTTATTATAGTACAAGTTATTATAGTACAAGTTAATATAGTACAAGTTAATATAGTACAAGTTATTATAGCACAAGTTATTATAGTACAAGTTATTATAGTACAAGTTATTATAGTACAAGTTATTATAGTACAAGTTATTATAGCACAAGTTAATATAGTACAAGTTATTATAGTACAAGTTATTATAGTACAAGTTAATATAGTACAAGTTAATATAGTACAAGTTATTATAGTACAAGTTATTATAGTAAAAGTTAATATAGTACAAGTTATTATAGTACAAGTTAATATAGTACAAGTTAATATAGTACAAGTTATTATAGCACAAGTTATTATAGTACAAGTTATTATAGTACAAGTTATTATAGTACAAGTTATTATAGTACAAGTTATTATAGTACAAGTTAATATAGTACAAGTTAATATAGCACAAGTTAATATAGTACAAGTTATTATAGCACAAGTTAATATAGTACAAGTTATTATAGTACAAGTTATTATAGTACAAGTTAATATAGTACAAGTTAATATAGTACAAGTTATTATAGCACAAGTTATTATAGTACAAGTTATTATAGTACAAGTTATTATAGTACAAGTTATTATAGTACAAGTTATTATAGCACAAGTTAATATAGTACAAGTTATTATAGTACAAGTTATTATAGTACAAGTTAATATAGTACAAGTTAATATAGTACAAGTTATTATAGTACAAGTTATTATAGTACAAGTAAATATAGTACAAGTTATTATAGTACAAGTTAATATAGTACAAGTTAATATAGTACAAGTTATTATAGCACAAGTTATTATAGTACAAGTTATTATAGTACAAGTTATTATAGTACAAGTTATTATAGTACAAGTTATTATAGTACAAGTTAATATAGTACAAGTTAATATAGCACAAGTTAATATAGTACAAGTTATTATAGCACAAGTTAATATAGTACAAGTTATTATAGTACAAATTATTATAGTGCAAGTTAATATAGTACAAGTTAATATAGTACAAGTTATTATAGTACAAGTTATTATAGTACAAGTTAATATAGTACAAGTTATTATAGTACAAGTTATTATAGTACAAGTTAATATAGCAAAAGTTATTATAGTACAAGTTATTATAGTACAAGTTATTATAGTACAAGTTATTATAGTACAAGTTAATATAGTACAAGTTAATATAGTACAAGTTATTATAGTACAAGTTATTATAGTACAAGTTAATATAGTACAAGTTATTATAGTACAAGTTATTATAGTACAAGTTAATATAGCAAAAGTTATTATAGTACAAGTTATTATAGTACAAGTTATTATAGTACAAGTTATTATAGTACAAGTTAATATAGCACAAGTTATTATAGTACAAGCTATTATAGTACAAGTTAATATAGTACAAGTTAATATAGTACAAGTTATTATAGTACAAGCTATTATAGTACAAGTTAATATAGTACAAGTTAATATAGCACAAGTTAATATAGTACAAGTTATTATAGCACAAGTTATTATAGTACAAGTTATTATAGTACAAGTTATTATAGTGCAAGTTATTATAGTACAAGTTATTATAGTACAAGTTAATATAGTACAAGTTATTATAGTACAAGTTAATATAGTACAAGTTATTATAGTACAAGTTAATATAGCAAAAGTTATTATAGTACAAGTTATTATAGTACAAGTTAATATTGTACAAATTAATATAGTACAAGTTAATATAGTACAAGTTAATATAGTACAAGTTAATATAGTACAAGTTATTATAGTACAAGTTAATATAGCAAAAGTTATAATAGTACAAGTTATTATAGTACAAGTTAATATTGTACAAATTAATATAGTACAAGTTAATATAGTACAAGTTAATATAGTACAAGTTAATATAGCACAAGTTATTATAGTACAAGTTATTATAGTACAAGTTAATATAGTACAAGTTAATATAGTACAAGTTATTATAGTACAAGTTAATATAGTACAAGTTATTATAGTACAAGTTATTATAGTACAAGTTAATATAGCAAAAGTTATTATAGTACAAGTTATTATAGTAAAAGTTAATATTGTACAAATTAATATAGTACAAGTTAATATAGTACAAGTTAATATAGTACAAGTTAATATAGCACAAGTTATTATAGTACAAGTTATTATAGTACAAGTTAATATAGTACAAGTTAATATAGTACAAGTTATTATAGTACAAGTTATTATAGTACAAGTTAATATAGTACAAGTTAATATAGCACAAGTTAATATAGTACAAGTTATTATAGCACAAGTTATTATAGTACAAGTTATTATAGTACAAGTTATTATAGTGCAAGTTATTATAGTACAAGTTATTATAGTACAAGTTATTATAGTGCAAGTTATTATAGTACAAGTTATTATAGTACAAGTTAATATAGTACAAGTTATTATAGTACAAGTTATTATAGCACAAGTTAATATAGTACAAGTTATTATAGTACAAGTTATTATAGTACAAGTTAATATAGTACAAGTTATTATAGTACAAGTTAATATAGTACAAGTTATTATAGTACAAGTTAATATAGTACAAGTTAATATAGCACAAGTTAATATAGTACAAGTTATTATAGCACAAGTTATTATAGTACAAGTTATTATAGTACAAGTTATTATAGTGCAAGTTATTATAGTACAAGTTAATATAGTACAAGTTATTATAGTGCAAGTTATTATAGTACAAGTTATGATAGTACAAGTTAATATAGTACAAGTTAATATAGTACAAGTTATTATAGTACAAGTTAATATAGTACAAGTTATTATAGTACAAGTTATTATAGTGCAAGTTATTATAGTACAAGTTATTATAGTACAAGTTAATATAGTACAAGTTATTATAGTACAAGTTATTATAGTACAAGTTAATATAGCAAAAGTTATTATAGTACAAGTTATTATAGTACAAGTTAATATTGTACAAATTAATATAGTACAAGTTAATATAGTACAAGTTAATATAGTACAAGTTAATATAGCACAAGTTATTATAGTACAAGTTATTATAGTACAAGTTAATATAGTACAAGTTAATATAGTACAAGTTATTATAGTACAAGTTATTATAGTACAAGTTAATATAGTACAAGTTAATATAGCACAAGTTAATATAGTACAAGTTATTATAGCACAAGTTAATATAGTACAAGTTATTATAGTACAAGTTAATATTGTACAAATTAATATAGTACAAGTTAATATAGTACAAGTTAATATAGTACAAGTTAATATAGCACAAGTTATTATAGTACAAGTTATTATAGTACAAGTTAATATAGTACAAGTTAATATAGTACAAGTTATTATAGTACAAGTTATTATAGTACAAGTTAATATAGTACAAGTTAATATAGTACAAGTTATTATAGTACAAGTTAATATAGTACAAGTTAATATAGTACAAGTTATTATAGTACAAGTTATTATAGTACAAGTTAATATAGTACAAGTTAATATAGCACAAGTTAATATAGTACAAGTTATTATAGCACAAGTTATTATAGTACAAGTTATTATAGTACAAGTTATTATAGTACAAGTTATTATAGTACAAGTTATTATAGCACAAGTTAATATAGTACAAGTTATTATAGTACAAGTTATTATAGTACAAGTTATTATAGTACAAGTTATTATAGCACAAGTTAATATAGTACAAGTTATTATAGTACAAGTTATTATAGTGCAAGTTATTATAGTACAAGTTATTATAGTACAAGTTAATATAGTACAAGTTATTATAGTACAAGTTATTATAGTACAAGTTAATATAGTACAAGTTAATATAGCACAAGTTAATATAGTACAAGTTATTATAGCACAAGTTATTATAGTACAAGTTATTATAGTACAAGTTAATATAGTACAAGTTAATATAGTACAAGTTATTATAGTACAAGTTATTATAGTACAAGTTAATATAGTACAAGTTAATATAGCACAAGTTAATATAGTACAAGTTATTATAGCACAAGTTATTATAGTACAAGTTATTATAGTACAAGTTATTATAGTACAAGTTATTATAGTACAAGTTATTATAGCACAAGTTAATATAGTACAAGTTATTATAGTACAAGTTATTATAGTGCAAGTTATTATAGTACAAGTTATTATAGTACAAGTTATTATAGTACAAGTTAATATTGTACAAATTAATATAGTACAAGTTAATATAGTACAAGTTAATATAGTACAAGTTAATATAGCACAAGTTATTATAGTACAAGTTATTATAGTACAAGTTAATATAGTACAAGTTAATATAGTACAAGTTATTATAGCACAAGTTATTATAGTACAAGTTATTATAGTACAAGTTATTATAGTACAAGTTAATATAGTACAAGTTAATATAGTACAAGTTAATATAGTGCAAGTTATTATAGTACAAGTTATTATAGTACAAGTTATTATAGTACAAGTTATTATAGTACAAGTTAATATAGTACAAGTTAATATAGTACAAGTTAATATAGTACAAGTTAATATAGTACAAGTTATTATAGCACAAGTTAATATAGTACAAGTTATTATAGTACAAGTTATTATAGTACAAGTTAATATAGTACAAGTTATTATAGTACAAGTTATTATAGTACAAATTAATATAGTACAAGTTAATATAGTACAAGTTAATATAGTACAAGTTAATATAGTACAAGTTAATATAGTACAAGTTAATATAGCACAAGTTATTATAGTACAAGTTAATATAGTACAAGTTATTATAGCACAAGTTAATATAGTACAAGTTAATATAGTACAAGTTATTATAGTACAAGTTATTATAGTACAAGTTATTATAGTACAAGTTATTATAGTACAAGTTATTATAGTACAAGTTATTATAGTACAAGTTATTATAGTACAAGTTATTATAGTACAAGTTAATATAGTACAAGTTAATATTGTACAAGTTATTATAGTACAAGTTAATATAGCACAAGTTAATATAGTACAAGTTAATATAGCACAAGTTATTATAGTACAAGTTAATATAGCACAAGTTATTATAGTACAAGTTAATATAGCACAAGTTAATATAGCACAAGTTATTATAGTACAAGTTATTATAGTACAAGTTAATATAGTACAAGTTATTATAGTACAAGTTAATATAGTACAAGTTATTATAGTACAAGTTAATATAGCACAAGTTAATATAGCACAAGTTATTATAGTACAAGTTATTATAGTACAAGTTAATATAGTACAAGTTAATATAGTACAAGTTAATATAGCACAAGTTAATATAGTACAAGTTAATATAGTACAAGTTAATATAGTACAAGTTATTATAGTACAAGTTAATATAGCACAAGTTATTATACTACAAGTTAATATAGTACAAGTTAATATAGTACAAGTTAATATAGTACAAGTTAATATTGTACAAGTTAATATAGCACAAGTTATTATAGTACAAGTTATTATAGTGCAAGTTAATATAGTAAAAGTTATTATAGTACAAGTTAATATAGCACAAGTTAATATAGTACAAGTTAATATAGCACAAGTTATTATAGTAAAAGTTAATATAGTACAAGTTAATATAGTACAAGTTAATATTGTACAAGTTAATATAGCACAAGTTATTATAGTACAAGTTATTATAGTGCAAGTTAATATAGTACAAGTTAATATAGTACAAGTTAATATAGCACAAGTTATTATAGTACAAGTTAATATAGTACAAGTTAATATAGTACAAGTTAATATTGTACAAGTTAATATAGCACAAGTTATTATAGTACAAGTTATTATAGTGCAAGTTAATATAGTAAAAGTTATTATAGTACAAGTTAATATAGCACAAGTTAATATAGTACAAGTTATTATAGTACAAGTTAATATAGTACAAGTTAATATAGTACAAGTTATTATAGTACAAGTTATTATAGTACAAGTTAATATAGTACAAGTTAATATAGTACAAGTTAATATTGTACAAGTTAATATAGCACAAGTTATTATAGTACAAGTTATTATAGTACAAGTTAATATAGTACAAGTTATTATAGTACAAGTTATTATAGTACAAGTTATTATAGTACAAGTTAATATAGTACAAGTTATTATAGTACAAGTTATTATAGTACAAGTTAATATAGTACAAGTTAATATAGTACAAGTTAATATAGTACAAGTTAATATAGTACAAGTTATTATAGTACAAGTTATTATAGTACAAGTTATTATAGTACAAGTTAATATAGTACAAGTTATTATAGTACAAGTTATTATAGTACAAGTTAATATAGTACAAGTTAATATAGTACAAGTTAATATAGCACAAGTTATTATAGTACAAGTTATTATAGTGCAAGTTATTATAGTAAAAGTTATTATAGTACAAGTTAATATAGTACAAGTTAATATAGTACAAGTTATTATAGCACAAGTTATTATAGTACAAGTTAATATAGTACAAGTTATTATAGTACAAGTTAATATAGTACAAGTTAATATAGTACAAGTTAATATAGTACAAGTTAATATAGTACAAGTTATTATAGCACAAGTTATTATAGTACAAGTTAATATAGTACAAGTTATTATAGTACAAGTTATTGTAGTACAAGTTAATATAGTACAAGTTATTATAGTACAAGTTATTATAGTACAAGTTAATATAGTACAAGTTAATATAGTACAAGTTATTATAGTACAAGTTATTATAGTACAAGTTAATATAGTACAAGTTATTATAGTACAAGTTATTATAGTACAAGTTAATATAGTACAAGTTAATATAGTACAAGTTAATATAGTACAAGTTAATATAGCAAAAGTTATTATAGTACAAGTTATTATAGTGCAAGTTATTATAGTAAATGTTATTATAGTACAAGTTATTATAGTACAAGTTAATATAGTACAAGTTATTATAGTACAAGTTATTATAGTACAAGTTAATATAGTACAAGTTAATATAGTACAAGTTATTATAGTACAAGTTATTATAGTACAAGTTATTATAGTACAAGTTAATATAGTACAAGTTATTATAGTACAAATTATTATAGTACAAGTTAATATAGTACAAGTTATTATAGTACAAGTTATTATAGTACAAGTTAATATAGTACAAGTTATTATAGTACAAGTTAATATAGTACAAGTTAATATAGTACAAGTTAATATAGCACAAGTTATTATAATACAAGTTAATATAGTACAAGTTATTATAGTACAAGTTATTATAGTACAAGTTATTATAGTACAAGTTAATATAGTACAAGTTATTATAGTACAAGTTATTATAGTACAAGTTAATATAGTACAAGTTAATATAGTACAAGTTATTATAGTACAAGTTAATATAGCACAAGTTATTATAGTACAAGTTATTATAGTACAAGTTAATATAGTACAAGTTAATATAGTACAAGTTATTATAGCACAAGTTATTATAGTACAAGTTAATATAGTACAAGTTAATATAGCAAAAGTTATTATAGTACAAGTTAATATAGTACAAGTTAATATAGTACAAGTTAATATAGCAAAAGTTATTATAGTACAAGTTAATATAGCACAAGTTATTATAGTACAAGTTATTATAGTACAAGTTAATATAGCACAAGTTATTATAGTACAAGTTATTATAGTACAAGTTAATATAGTACAAGTTAATATAGTACAAGTTAATATAGTACAAGTTAATATAGTACAAGTTATTATAGTACAAGTTATTATAGTACAAGTTATTATAGTACAAGTTAATATAGTACAAGTTATTATAGCACAAGTTATTATAGTACAAGTTATTATAGTGCAAGTTATTATAGTAAAAGTTATTATAGTACAAGTTATTATAGTACAAGTTAATATAGTACAAGTTATTATAGTACAAGTTAATATAGCACAAGTTATTATAGTACAAGTTAATATAGTACAAGTTATTATAGTACAAGTTAATATAGTACAAGTTAATATAGTACAAGTTATTATAGTACAAGTTAATATAGTACAAGTTAATATAGTACAAGTTATTATAGTAAAAGTTATTATAGTACAAGTTATTATAGTACAAGTTATTATAGTACAAGTTAATATAGTACAAGTTAATATTGTACAAGTTATTAAAGTACAAGTTAATATAGCACAAGTTAATATAGTACAAGTTAATATAGCACAAGTTATTATAGTACAAGTTAATATAGCACAAGTTATTATAGTACAAGTTAATATAGCACAAGTTAATATAGCACAAGTTATTATAGTACAAGTTATTATAGTACAAGTTAATATAGTACAAGTTATTATAGTACAAGTTATTATAGTACAAGTTATTATAGTACAAGTTAATATAGCACAAGTTAATATAGCACAAGTTATTATAGTACAAGTTATTATAGTACAAGTTAATATAGTACAAGTTAATATAGTACAAGTTAATATAGCACAAGTTAATATAGTACAAGTTAATATAGTACAAGTTAATATAGTACAAGTTATTATAGTACAAGTTAATATAGTACAAGTTATTATAGTACAAGTTAATATAGTACAAGTTAATATAGTACAAGTTAATATAGTACAAGTTAATATTGTACAAGTTAATATAGCACAAGTTATTATAGTACAAGTTATTATAGTGCAAGTTAATATAGTAAAAGTTATTATAGCACAAGTTAATATAGCACAAGTTAATATAGTACAAGTTAATATAGCACAAGTTATTATAGTAAAAGTTAATATAGTACAAGTTAATATAGTACAAGTTAATATTGTACAAGTTAATATAGCACAAGTTATTATAGTACAAGTTATTATAGTGCAAGTTAATATAGTACAAGTTAATATAGTACAAGTTAATATAGCACAAGTTATTATAGTACAAGTTAATATAGTACAAGTTAATATAGTACAAGTTAATATTGTACAAGTTAATATAGCACAAGTTATTATAGTACAAGTTATTATAGTGCAAGTTAATATAGTAAAAGTTATTATAGTACAAGTTAATATAGCACAAGTTAATATAGTACAAGTTATTATAGTACAAGTTAATATAGTACAAGTTAATATAGTACAAGTTATTATAGTACAAGTTATTATAGTACAAGTTAATATAGTACAAGTTAATATAGTACAAGTTAATATTGTACAAGTTAATATAGCACAAGTTATTATAGTACAAGTTATTATAGTACAAGTTAATATAGTACAAGTTATTATAGTACAAGGTATTATAGTACAAGTTATTATAGTACAAGTTAATATAGTACAAGTTAATATAGTACAAGTTAATATAGCACAAGTTATTATAGTACAAGTTATTATAGTGCAAGTTATTATAGTAAAAGTTATTATAGTACAAGTTAATATAGTACAAGTTAATATAGTACAAGTTATTATAGCACAAGTTATTATAGTACAAGTTAATATAGTACAAGTTATTATAGTACAAGTTAATATAGTACAAGTTAATATAGTACAAGTTAATATAGTACAAGTTATTATAGCACAAGTTATTATAGTACAAGTTAATATAGTACAAGTTATTATAGTACAAGTTATTATAGTACAAGTTAATATAGTACAAGTTATTATAGTACAAGTTATTATAGTACAAGTTAATATAGTACAAGTTAATATAGTACAAGTTATTATAGTACAAGTTATTATAGTACAAGTTAATATAGTACAAGTTATTATAGTACAAGTTATTATAGTACAAGTTAATATAGTACAAGTTAATATAGTACAAGTTAATATAGTACAAGTTAATATAGCAAAAGTTATTATAGTACAAGTTATTATAGTGCAAGTTATTATAGTAAATGTTATTATAGTACAAGTTATTATAGTACAAGTTAATATAGTACAAGTTATTATAGTACAAGTTATTATAGTACAAGTTAATATAGTACAAGTTAATATAGTACAAGTTATTATAGCACAAGTTATTATAGTACAAGTTATTATAGTGCAAGTTATTATAGTACAAGTTATTATAGTACAAGTTAATATAGTACAAGTTAATATAGTACAAGTTAATATAGTACAAGTTATTATAGTACAAGTTATTATAGCACAAGTTATTATAGTACAAGTTATTATAGTACAAGTTAATATAGTACAAGTTAATATAGTACAAGTTATTATAGTACAAGTTTTTATAGTACAAGTTAATATAGTACAAGTTAATATAGCACAAGTTAATATAGTACAAGTTATTATAGCACAAGTTATTATAGTACAAGTTATTATAGTGCAAGTTATTATAGTACAAGTTATTATAGTACAAGTTAATATAGTACAAGTTAATATAGTACAAGTTAATATAGCACAAGTTATTATAGTACAAGTTATTATAGTACAAGTTAATATAGTACAAGTTAATATAGTACAAGTTATTATAGTACAAGTTATTATAGTACAAGTTAATATAGTACAAGTTAATATAGCACTAGTTAATATAGTACAAGTTATTATAGCACAAGTTATTATAGTACAAGTTATTATAGTACAAGTTATTATAGTACAAGTTATTATAGTACAAGTTATTATAGCACAAGTTAATATAGTACAAGTTATTATAGTACAAGTTATTATAGTGCAAGTTATTATAGTACAAGTTATTATAGTACAAGTTAATATAGTACAAGTTAATATAGCACAAGTTAATATAGTACAAGTTATTATAGCACAAGTTATTATAGTACAAGTTATTATAGTACAAGTTAATATAGTACAAGTTAATATAGTACAAGTTATTATAGTACAAGTTATTATAGTGCAAGTTATTATAGTACAAGTTATTATAGTACAAGTTAATATAGTACAAGTTATTATAGTACAAGTTATTATAGTACAAGTTAATACAGTACAAGTTAATATAGCACAAGTTAATATAGTACAAGTTATTATAGCACAAGTTATTATAGTACAAGTTATTATAGTACAAGTTAATATAGTACAAGTTAATATAGTACAAGTTATTATAGTACAAGTTATTATAGTACAAGTTAATATAGCAAAAGTTATTATAGTACAAGTTATTATAGTACAAGTTAATATTGTACAAATTAATATAGTACAAGTTAATATAGTACAAGTTAATATAGTACAAGTTAATATAGCACAAGTTATTATAGTACAAGTTATTATAGTACAAGTTAATATAGTACAAGTTAATATAGTACAAGTTATTATAGTACAAGTTATTATAGTACAAGTTAATATAGTACAAGTTAATATAGCACAAGTTAATATAGTACAAGTTATTATAGCACAAGTTATTATAGTACAAGTTATTATAGTACAAGTTATTATAGTACAAGTTATTATAGTACAAGTTATTATAGCACAAGTTAATATAGTACAAGTTAATATAGTACAAGTTATTATAGTACAAGTTAATATAGTACAAGTTATTATAGTACAAGTTATTATAGTACAAGTTAATATAGTACAAGTTAATATAGCACAAGTTAATATAGTACAAGTTAATATAGTACAAGTTATTATAGTACAAGTTATTATAGTGCAAGTTATTATAGTACAAGTTATTATAGTACAAGTTAATATAGCACAAGTTAATATAGTACAAGTTAATATAGCACAAGGAAATATAGTACAAGTTAATATAGTACAAGTTATTATAGTACAAGTTATTATAGTACAAGTTAATATAGTACAAGTTAATATAGCACAAGTTAATATAGTACAAGTTATTATAGCACAAGTTATTATAGTACAAGTTATTATAGTACAAGTTAATATAGTACAAGTTAATATAGTACAAGTTATTATAGTACAAGTTATTATAGTACAAGTTAATATAGTACAAGTTAATATAGCACAAGTTAATATAGTACAAGTTATTATAGCACAAGTTATTATAGTACAAGTTATTATAGTACAAGTTATTATAGTACAAGTTATTATAGTACAAGTTATTATAGCACAAGTTAATATAGTACAAGTTATTATAGTACAAGTTATTATAGTGCAAGTTATTATAGTACAAGTTATTATAGTACAAGTTATTATAGTACAAGTTAATATTGTACAAATTAATATAGTACAAGTTAATATAGTACAAGTTAATATAGTACAAGTTAATATAGCACAAGTTATTATAGTACAAGTTATTATAGTACAAGTTAATATAGTACAAGTTAATATAGTACAAGTTATTATAGCACAAGTTATTATAGTACAAGTTATTATAGTACAAGTTATTATAGTACAAGTTAATATAGTACAAGTTAATATAGTACAAGTTAATATAGTGCAAGTTATTATAGTACAAGTTATTATAGTACAAGTTATTATAGTACAAGTTATTATAGTACAAGTTAATATAGTACAAGTTAATATAGTACAAGTTAATATAGTACAAGTTAATATAGTACAAGTTATTATAGCACAAGTTAATATAGTACAAGTTATTATAGTACAAGTTATTATAGTACAAGTTAATATAGTACAAGTTATTATAGTACAAGTTATTATAGTACAAGTTAATATAGTACAAGTTAATATAGTACAAGTTAATATAGTACAAGTTAATATAGTACAAGTTAATATAGTACAAGTTATTATAGTACAAGTTAATATAGTACAAGTTAATATAGTACAAGTTATTATAGCACAAGTTATTATAGTACAAGTTAATATAGTACAAGTTATTATAGCACAAGTTAATATAGTACAAGTTAATATAGTACAAGTTATTATAGTACAAGTTATTATAGTACAAGTTATTATAGTACAAGTTAATATAGTACAAGTTAATATAGTACAAGTTAATATAGTACAAGTTAATATAGTACAAGTTAATATAGTACAAGTTATTATAGTACAAGTTAATATAGTACAAGTTAATATAGTACAAGTTATTATAGCACAAGTTATTATAGTACAAGTTAATATAGTACAAGTTATTATAGCACAAGTTAATATAGTACAAGTTAATATAGTACAAGTTATTATAGTACAAGTTATTATAGTACAAGTTATTATAGTACAAGTTATTATAGTACAAGTTATTATAGTACAAGTTATTATAGTACAAGTTATTATAGTACAAGTTATTATAGTACAAGTTAATATAGTACAAGTTAATATTGTACAAGTTATTATAGTACAAGTTAATATAGCACAAGTTAATATAGTACAAGTTAATATAGCACAAGTTATTATAGTACAAGTTAATATAGCACAAGTTATTATAGTACAAGTTAATATAGCACAAGTTAATATAGCACAAGTTATTATAGTACAAGTTATTATAGTACAAGTTAATATAGTACAAGTTATTATAGTACAAGTTAATATAGTACAAGTTATTATAGTACAAGTTAATATAGCACAAGTTAATATAGCACAAGTTATTATAGTACAAGTTATTATAGTACAAGTTAATATAGTACAAGTTAATATAGTACAAGTTAATATAGCACAAGTTAATATAGTACAAGTTAATATAGTACAAGTTAATATAGTACAAGTTATTATAGTACAAGTTAAAATAGCACAAGTTATTATAGTACAAGTTAATATAGTACAAGTTAATATAGTACAAGTTAATATAGTACAAGTTAATATTGTACAAGTTAATATAGCACAAGTTATTATAGTACAAGTTATTATAGTGCAAGTTAATATAGTAAAAGTTATTATAGTACAAGTTAATATAGCACAAGTTAATATAGTACAAGTTAATATAGCACAAGTTATTATAGTAAAAGTTAATATAGTACAAGTTAATATAGTACAAGTTAATATTGTACAAGTTAATATAGCACAAGTTATTATAGTACAAGTTATTATAGTGCAAGTTAATATAGTACAAGTTAATATAGTACAAGTTAATATAGCACAAGTTATTATAGTACAAGTTAATATAGTACAAGTTAATATAGTACAAGTTAATATTGTACAAGTTAATATAGCACAAGTTATTATAGTACAAGTTATTATAGTGCAAGTTAATATAGTAAAAGTTATTATAGTACAAGTTAATATAGCACAAGTTAATATAGTACAAGTTATTATAGTACAAGTTAATATAGTACAAGTTAATATAGTACAAGTTATTATAGTACAAGTTATTATAGTACAAGTTAATATAGTACAAGTTAATATAGTACAAGTTAATATTGTACAAGTTAATATAGCACAAGTTATTATAGTACAAGTTATTATAGTACAAGTTAATATAGTACAAGTTATTATAGTACAAGTTATTATAGTACAAGTTATTATAGTACAAGTTAATATAGTACAAGTTATTATAGTACAAGTTATTATAGTACAAGTTAATATAGTACAAGTTAATATAGTACAAGTTAATATAGTACAAGTTAATATAGTACAAGTTATTATAGTACAAGTTATTATAGTACAAGTTATTATAGTACAAGTTAATATAGTACAAGTTATTATAGTACAAGTTATTATAGTACAAGTTAATATAGTACAAGTTAATATAGTACAAGTTAATATAGCACAAGTTATTATAGTACAAGTTATTATAGTGCAAGTTATTATAGTAAAAGTTATTATAGTACAAGTTAATATAGTACAAGTTAATATAGTACAAGTTATTATAGCACAAGTTATTATAGTACAAGTTAATATAGTACAAGTTATTATAGTACAAGTTAATATAGTACAAGTTAATATAGTACAAGTTAATATAGTACAAGTTAATATAGTACAAGTTATTATAGCACAAGTTATTATAGTACAAGTTAATATAGTACAAGTTATTATAGTACAAGTTATTGTAGTACAAGTTAATATAGTACAAGTTATTATAGTACAAGTTATTATAGTACAAGTTAATATAGTACAAGTTAATATAGTACAAGTTATTATAGTACAAGTTATTATAGTACAAGTTAATATAGTACAAGTTATTATAGTACAAGTTATTATAGTACAAGTTAATATAGTACAAGTTAATATAGTACAAGTTAATATAGTACAAGTTAATATAGCAAAAGTTATTATAGTACAAGTTATTATAGTGCAAGTTATTATAGTAAATGTTATTATAGTACAAGTTATTATAGTACAAGTTAATATAGTACAAGTTATTATAGTACAAGTTATTATAGTACAAGTTAATATAGTACAAGTTAATATAGTACAAGTTATTATAGTACAAGTTATTATAGTACAAGTTATTATAGTACAAGTTAATATAGTACAAGTTATTATAGTACAAATTATTATAGTACAAGTTAATATAGTACAAGTTATTATAGTACAAGTTATTATAGTACAAGTTAATATAGTACAAGTTATTATAGTACAAGTTAATATAGTACAAGTTAATATAGTACAAGTTAATATAGCACAAGTTATTATAGTACAAGTTAATATAGTACAAGTTATTATAGTACAAGTTATTATAGTACAAGTTATTATAGTACAAGTTAATATAGTACAAGTTATTATAGTACAAGTTATTATAGTACAAGTTAATATAGTACAAGTTAATATAGTACAAGTTATTATAGTACAAGTTAATATAGCACAAGTTATTATAGTACAAGTTATTATAGTACAAGTTAATATAGTACAAGTTAATATAGTACAAGTTATTATAGCACAAGTTATTATAGTACAAGTTAATATAGTACAAGTTAATATAGCAAAAGTTATTATAGTACAAGTTAATATAGTACAAGTTAATATAGTACAAGTTAATATAGCAAAAGTTATTATAGTACAAGTTAATATAGCACAAGTTATTATAGTACAAGTTATTATAGTACAAGTTAATATAGCACAAGTTATTATAGTACAAGTTATTATAGTACAAGTTAATATAGTACAAGTTAATATAGTACAAGTTAATATAGTACAAGTTAATATAGTACAAGTTATTATAGTACAAGTTATTATAGTACAAGTTAATATAGTACAAGTTAATATAGTACAAGTTATTATAGCACAAGTTATTATAGTACAAGTTATTATAGTGCAAGTTATTATAGTAAAAGTTATTATAGTACAAGTTATTATAGTACAAGTTAATATAGTACAAGTTATTATAGTACAAGTTAATATAGCACAAGTTATTATAGTACAAGTTAGTATAGTACAAGTTATTATAGTACAAGTTAATATAGTACAAGTTAATATAGTACAAGTTATTATAGTACAAGTTAATATAGTACAAGTTAATATAGTACAAGTTATTATAGTAAAAGTTATTATAGTACAAGTTATTATAGTACAAGTTATTATAGTACAAGTTAATATAGTACAAGTTAATATTGTACAAGTTATTAAAGTACAAGTTAATATAGCACAAGTTAATATAGTACAAGTTAATATAGCACAAGTTATTATAGTACAAGTTAATATAGCACAAGTTATTATAGTACAAGTTAATATAGCACAAGTTAATATAGCACAAGTTATTATAGTACAAGTTATTATAGTACAAGTTAATATAGTACAAGTTATTATAGTACAAGTTATTATAGTACAAGTTATTATAGTACAAGTTAATATAGCACAAGTTAATATAGCACAAGTTATTATAGTACAAGTTATTATAGTACAAGTTAATATAGTACAAGTTAATATAGTACAAGTTAATATAGCACAAGTTAATATAGTACAAGTTAATAAAGTACAAGTTAATATAGTACAAGTTATTATAGTACAAGTTAATATAGCACAAGGTATTATAGTACAAGTTAATATAGTACAAGTTAATATAGTACAAGTTAATATAGTACAAGTTAATATTGTACAAGTTAATATAGCACAAGTTATTATAGTACAAGTTATTATAGTGCAAGTTAATATAGTAAAAGTTATTATAGCACAAGTTAATATAGCACAAGTTAATATAGTACAAGTTAATATAGCACAAGTTATTATAGTAAAAGTTAATATAGTACAAGTTAATATAGTACAAGTTAATATTGTACAAGTTAATATAGCACAAGTTATTATAGTACAAGTTATTATAGTGCAAGTTAATATAGTACAAGTTAATATAGTACAAGTTAATATAGCACAAGTTATTATAGTACAAGTTAATATAGTACAAGTTAATATAGTACAAGTTAATATTGTACAAGTTAATATAGCACAAGTTATTATAGTACAAGTTATTATAGTGCAAGTTAATATAGTAAAAGTTATTATAGTACAAGTTAATATAGCACAAGTTAATATAGTACAAGTTATTATAGTACAAGTTAATATAGTACAAGTTAATATAGTACAAGTTATTATAGTACAAGTTATTATAGTACAAGTTAATATAGTACAAGTTAATATAGTACAAGTTAATATTGTACAAGTTAATATAGCACAAGTTATTATAGTACAAGTTATTATAGTACAAGTTAATATAGTACAAGTTATTATAGTACAAGGTATTATAGTACAAGTTATTATAGTACAAGTTAATATAGTACAAGTTAATATAGTACAAGTTAATATAGCACAAGTTATTATAGTACAAGTTATTATAGTGCAAGTTATTATAGTAAAAGTTATTATAGTACAAGTTAATATAGTACAAGTTAATATAGTACAAGTTATTATAGCACAAGTTATTATAGTACAAGTTAATATAGTACAAGTTATTATAGTACAAGTTAATATAGTACAAGTTAATATAGTACAAGTTAATATAGTACAAGTTATTATAGCACAAGTTATTATAGTACAAGTTAATATAGTACAAGTTATTATAGTACAAGTTATTATAGTACAAGTTAATATAGTACAAGTTATTATAGTACAAGTTATTATAGTACAAGTTAATATAGTACAAGTTAATATAGTACAAGTTATTATAGTACAAGTTATTATAGTACAAGTTAATATAGTACAAGTTATTATAGTACAAGTTATTATAGTACAAGTTAATATAGTACAAGTTAATATAGTACAAGTTAATATAGTACAAGTTAATATAGCAAAAGTTATTATAGTACAAGTTATTATAGTGCAAGTTATTATAGTAAATGTTATTATAGTACAAGTTGTTATAGTACAAGTTAATATAGTACAAGTTATTATAGTACAAGTTATTATAGTACAAGTTAATATAGTACAAGTTAATATAGTACAAGTTATTATAGTACAAGTTATTATAGTACAAGTTATTATAGTACAAGTTAATATAGTACAAGTTATTATAGTACAAATTATTATAGTACAAGTTAATATAGTACAAGTTATTATAGTACAAGTTATTATAGTACAAGTTAATATAGTACAAGTTATTATAGTACAAGTTAATATAGTACAAGTTAATATAGTACAAGTTAATATAGCACAAGTTATTATAGTACAAGTTAATATAGTACAAGTTATTATAGTACAAGTTATTATAGTACAAGTTATTATAGTACAAGTTAATATAGTACAAGTTATTATAGTACAAGTTATTATAGTACAAGTTAATATAGTACAAGTTAATATAGTACAAGTTATTATAGTACAAGTTAATATAGCACAAGTTATTATAGTACAAGTTATTATAGTACAAGTTAATATAGTACAAGTTAATATAGTACAAGTTATTATAGCACAAGTTATTATAGTACAAGTTAATATAGTACAAGTTAATATAGCAAAAGTTATTATAGTACAAGTTAATATAGTACAAGTTAATATAGTACAAGTTAATATAGCAAAAGTTATTATAGTACAAGTTAATATAGCACAAGTTATTATAGTACAAGTTATTATAGTACAAGTTAATATAGCACAAGTTATTATAGTACAAGTTATTATAGTACAAGTTAATATAGTACAAGTTAATATAGTACAAGTTAATATAGTACAAGTTAATATAGTACAAGTTATTATAGTACAAGTTATTATAGTACAAGTTATTATAGTACAAGTTAATATAGTACAAGTTATTATAGCACAAGTTATTATAGTACAAGTTATTATAGTGCAAGTTATTATAGTAAAAGTTATTATAGTACAAGTTATTATAGTACAAGTTAATATAGTACAAGTTATTATAGTACAAGTTAATATAGCACAAGTTATTATAGTACAAGTTAATATAGTACAAGTTATTATAGTACAAGTTAATATAGTACAAGTTAATACAGTACAAGTTATTATAGTACAAGTTAATATAGTACAAGTTAATATAGTACAAGTTATTATAGTAAAAGTTATTATAGTACAAGTTATTATAGTACAAGTTATTATAGTACAAGTTAATATAGTACAAGTTAATATAGTACAAGTTATTATAGTACAAGTTATTATAGTACAAGTTATTATAGTACAAGTTAATATAGTACAAGTTATTATAGTACAAGTTATTATAGTACAAGTTAATATAGTACAAGTTAATATAGTACAAGTTATTATAGTACAAGTTAATATAGCACAAGTTATTATAGTACAAGTTATTATAGTACAAGTTAATATAGTACAAGTTAATATAGTACAAGTTATTATAGCACAAGTTATTATAGTACAAGTTAATATAGTACAAGTTAATATAGCAAAAGTTATTATAGTACAAGTTAATATAGTACAAGTTAATATAGTACAAGTTAATATAGCAAAAGTTATTATAGTACAAGTTAATATAGCACAAGTTATTATAGTACAAGTTATTATAGTACAAGTTAATATAGCACAAGTTATTATAGTACAAGTTATTATAGTACAAGTTAATATAGTACAAGTTAATATAGTACAAGTTAATATAGTACAAGTAAATATAGTACAAGTTATTATAGTACAAGTTATTATAGTACAAGTTATTATAGTACAAGTTAATATAGTACAAGTTATTATAGCACAAGTTATTATAGTACAAGTTATTATAGTGCAAGTTATTATAGTAAAAGTTATTATAGTACAAGTTATTATAGTACAAGTTAATATAGTACAAGTTATTATAGTACAAGTTAATATAGCACAAGTTATTATAGTACAAGTTAATATAGTACAAGTTATTATAGTACAAGTTAATATAGTACAAGTTAATATAGTACAAGTTATTATAGTACAAGTTAATATAGTACAAGTTAATATAGTACAAGTTATTATAGTAAAAGTTATTATAGTACAAGTTATTATAGTACAAGTTATTATAGTACAAGTTAATATAGTACAAGTTAATATTGTACAAGTTATTAAAGTACAAGTTAATATAGCACAAGTTAATATAGTACAAGTTAATATAGCACAAGTTATTATAGTACAAGTTAATATAGCACAAATTATTATAGTACAAGTTAATATAGCACAAGTTAATATAGCACAAGTTATTATAGTACAAGTTATTATAGTACAAGTTAATATAGTACAAGTTATTATAGTACAAGTTATTATAGTACAAGTTATTATAGTACAAGTTAATATAGCACAAGTTAATATAGCACAAGTTATTATAGTACAAGTTATTATAGTACAAGTTAATATAGTACAAGT
This sequence comes from Watersipora subatra, assembly GCF_963576615.1. NCBI lineage: Eukaryota > Metazoa > Bryozoa > Gymnolaemata > Cheilostomatida > Watersiporidae > Watersipora > Watersipora subatra. The sequence goes on from NC_088709.1 coordinate 64,857,566, forward strand.
TAATATAGTACAAGTTAATATAGCACAAGTTAATATAGTACAAGTTAATAAAGTACAAGTTAATATAGTACAAGTTATTATAGTACAAGTTAATATAGCACAAGTTATTATAGTACAAGTTAATATAGTACAAGTTAATATAGTACAAGTTAATATAGTACAAGTTAATATTGTACAAGTTAATATAGCACAAGTTATTATAGTACAAGTTATTATAGTGCAAGTTAATATAGTAAAAGTTATTATAGCACAAGTTAATATAGCACAAGTTAATATAGTACAAGTTAATATAGCACAAGTTATTATAGTAAAAGTTAATATAGTACAAGTTAATATAGTACAAGTTAATATTGTACAAGTTAATATAGCACAAGTTATTATAGTACAAGTTATTATAGTGCAAGTTAATATAGTACAAGTTAATATAGTACAAGTTAATATAGCACAAGTTATTATAGTACAAGTTAATATAGTACAAGTTAATATAGTACAAGTTAATATTGTACAAGTTAATATAGCACAAGTTATTATAGTACAAGTTATTATAGTGCAAGTTAATATAGTAAAAGTTATTATAGTACAAGTTAATATAGCACAAGTTAATATAGTACAAGTTATTATAGTACAAGTTAATATAGTACAAGTTAATATAGTACAAGTTATTATAGTACAAGTTATTATAGTACAAGTTAATATAGTACAAGTTAATATAGTACAAGTTAATATTGTACAAGTTAATATAGCACAAGTTATTATAGTACAAGTTATTATAGTACAAGTTAATATAGTACAAGTTATTATAGTACAAGGTATTATAGTACAAGTTATTATAGTACAAGTTAATATAGTACAAGTTAATATAGTACAAGTTAATATAGCACAAGTTATTATAGTACAAGTTATTATAGTGCAAGTTATTATAGTAAAAGTTATTATAGTACAAGTTAATATAGTACAAGTTAATATAGTACAAGTTATTATAGCACAAGTTATTATAGTACAAGTTAATATAGTACAAGTTATTATAGTACAAGTTAATATAGTACAAGTTAATATAGTACAAGTTAATATAGTACAAGTTATTATAGCACAAGTTATTATAGTACAAGTTAATATAGTACAAGTTATTATAGTACAAGTTATTATAGTACAAGTTAATATAGTACAAGTTATTATAGTACAAGTTATTATAGTACAAGTTAATATAGTACAAGTTAATATAGTACAAGTTATTATAGTACAAGTTATTATAGTACAAGTTAATATAGTACAAGTTATTATAGTACAAGTTATTATAGTACAAGTTAATATAGTACAAGTTAATATAGTACAAGTTAATATAGCAAAAGTTATTATAGTACAAGTTATTATAGTGCAAGTTATTATAGTAAATGTTATTATAGTACAAGTTATTATAGTACAAGTTAATATAGTACAAGTTATTATAGTACAAGTTATTATAGTACAAGTTAATATAGTACAAGTTAATATAGTACAAGTTATTATAGTACAAGTTATTATAGTACAAGTTATTATAGTACAAGTTAATATAGTACAAGTTATTATAGTACAAATTATTATAGTACAAGTTAATATAGTACAAGTTATTATAGTACAAGTTATTATAGTACAAGTTAATATAGTACAAGTTATTATAGTACAAGTTAATATAGTACAAGTTAATATAGTACAAGTTAATATAGCACAAGTTATTATAGTACAAGTTAATATAGTACAAGTTATTATAGTACAAGTTATTATAGTACAAGTTATTATAGTACAAGTTAATATAGTACAAGTTATTATAGTACAAGTTATTATAGTACAAGTTAATATAGTACAAGTTAATATAGTACAAGTTATTATAGTACAAGTTAATATAGCACAAGTTATTATAGTACAAGTTATTATAGTACAAGTTAATATAGTACAAGTTAATATAGTACAAGTTATTATAGCACAAGTTATTATAGTACAAGTTAATATAGTACAAGTTAATATAGCAAAAGTTATTATAGTACAAGTTAATATAGTACAAGTTAATATAGTACAAGTTAATATAGCAAAAGTTATTATAGTACAAGTTAATATAGCACAAGTTATTATAGTACAAGTTATTATAGTACAAGTTAATATAGCACAAGTTATTATAGTACAAGTTATTATAGTACAAGTTAATATAGTACAAGTTAATATAGTACAAGTTAATATAGTACAAGTTAATATAGTACAAGTTATTATAGTACAAGTTATTATAGTACAAGTTATTATAGTACAAGTTAATATAGTACAAGTTATTATAGCACAAGTTATTATAGTACAAGTTATTATAGTGCAAGTTATTATAGTAAAAGTTATTATAGTACAAGTTATTATAGTACAAGTTAATATAGTACAAGTTATTATAGTACAAGTTAATATAGCACAAGTTATTATAGTACAAGTTAATATAGTACAAGTTATTATAGTACAAGTTAATATAGTACAAGTTAATACAGTACAAGTTATTATAGTACAAGTTAATATAGTACAAGTTAATATAGTACAAGTTATTATAGTAAAAGTTATTATAGTACAAGTTATTATAGTACAAGTTATTATAGTACAAGTTAATATAGTACAAGTTAATATAGTACAAGTTAATATAGTACAAGTTAATATAGCACAAGTTATTATAGTACAAGTTATTATAGTACAAGTTAATATAGTACAAGTTATTATAGTACAAGTTAATATAGTACAAGTTAATATTGTACAAGTTATTATAGTACAAGTTAATATAGTACAAGTTATTATAGTACAAGTTATTATAGTACAAGTTAATATAGCACAAGTTAATATAGTACAAGTTAATATAGTACAAGTTATTATAGTACAAGTTAATATAGTACAAGTTATTATAGTACAAGTTATTATAGTACAAGTTAATATAGTACAAGTTAATATAGTACAAGTTAATATAGCACAAGTTATTATAGTACAAGTTAATATAGTACAAGTTAATATAGTACAAGTTAATATAGTACAAGTTATTATAGTACAAGTTAATATAGTACAAGTTATTATAGTACAAGTTAATATAGTACAAGTTAATATAGCACATCTTATTATAGTACAAGTTATTATAGTACAAGTTATTATAGTACAAGTTATTATAGTACAAGTTATTATAGTACAAGTTATTATAGTACAAGTTAATATAGTACAAGTTATTATAGTACAAGTTAATATAGTACAAGTTAATATAGCACAAGTTATTATAGTACAAGTTATTATAGTGCAAGTTATTATAGTAAAAGTTATTATAGTACAAGTTAATATAGTACAAGTTATTATAGTACAAGTTATTATAGTACAAGTTATTATAGTACAAGTTATTATAGTACAAGTTAATATAGTACAAGTTATTATAGTACAAGTTATTATAGTACAAGTTAATATAGCACAAGTTATTATAGTACAAGTTAATATAGTACAAGTTAATATAGTACAAGTTATTATAGTACAAGTTATTATAGTACAAGTTATTATAGTACAAGTTAATATAGTACAAGTTATTATAGTACAAGTTAATATAGCACAAGTTATTATAGTACAAGTTAATATAGCACAAGTTAATATAGTACAAGTTATTATAGTACAAGTTATTATAGTACAAGTTAATATAGTACAAGTTAATATAGTACAAGTTATTATAGTACAAGTTAATATAGTACAAGTTAATATAGTACAAGTTAATATAGCACAAGTTAATATAGTACAAGTTAATATAGCACAAGTTATTATAGTACAAGTTAATATAGTACAAGTGAATATAGTACAAGTTAATATAGTACAAGTTATTATAGTACAAGTTATTATAGTACAAGTTAATATAGCAAAAGTTATTATAGTACAAGTTATTATAGTACAAGTTAATATTGTACAAATTAATATAGTGCAAGTTAATATAGTACAAGTTAATATAGTACAAGTTAATATAGCAAAAGTTATTATAGTACAAGTTATTATAGTACAAGTTAATATAGTACAAGTTAATATAGCACAAGTTATTATAGTACAAGTTATTATAGTACAAGTTATTATAGTAAAAGTTATTATAGTACAAGTTAATATAGTACAAGGTAATATAGTACAAGTTAATATAGTACAAGTTATTATAGTACAAGTTAATATAGTACAAGTTAATATAGTACAAGTTAATATAGTACAAGTTAATATAGTACAAGTTAATATAGCACAAGTTATTATAGTACAAGTTAATATAGCACAAGTTATTATAGTACAAGTTATTATAGTACAAGTTAATATAGTACAAGGTAATATAGTACAAGTTAATATAGTACAAGTTAATATAGTACAAGTTATTATAGTACAAGTTAATATAGTACAAGTTAATATAGTACAAGTTAATATAGCACAAGTTATTATAGTACAAGTTAATATAGTACAAGTTAATATAGTACAAGTTATTATAGTACAAGTTAATATAGTACAAGTTAGTATAGCAAAAGTTATTATAGTACAAGTTATTATAGTACAAGTTAATATAGCAAAAGTTATTATAGTACAAGTTATTATAGTACAAGTTAATATTGTACAAATTAATATAGTACAAGTTAATATAGCACAAGTTATTATAGTACAAGTTAATATAGTACAAGTTAATATAGTACAAGTTAATATAGTAAAAGTTAATATAGTAAAAGTTAATATAGTACAAGTTAATATAGTACAAGTTAATATAGCACAAGTTAATATAGTACAAGTTAATATAGCACAAGTTATTATAGTACAAGTTAATATAGTACAAGTTAATATAGTACAAGTTAATATAGTACAAGTTAATATAGTACAAGTTAATATAGTACAAGTTAATATAGTACAAGTTAATATAGTACAAGTTATTATAGTACAAGTTAATATAGTACAAGTTATTATAGTACAAGTTAATATAGTACAAGTTAATATAGTACAAGTTAATATAGTACAAGTTAATATAGTACAAGTTATTATAGTACAAGTTATTATAGTACAAGTTAATATAGTACAAGTTAATATAGTACAAGTTGTTATAGTACAAGTTATTATAGTACAAGTTAATATAGTACAAGTTAATATACTACAAGTTAATATAGTACAAGTTAATATAGTACAAGTTAATATAGTACAAGTTAATATAGTACAAGTTTTTATAGTACAAGTTAATATAGTACAAGTTAATATAGTACAAGTTAATATAGCACAAGTTAATATAGTACAAGTTAATATAGTACAAGTTAATATAGCAAAAGTTATTATAGTACAAGTTATTATAGTACAAGTTAATATTGTACAAATTAATATAGTACAAGTTAATATAGCAAAAGTTATTATAGTACAAGTTAAAATAGTGCAAGGTAATATAGTACAAGTTATTATAGTACAAGTTAATATAGTACAAATTAATATAGTACAAGTTAATATAGCACAAGTTAATATAGTACAAGTTAATATAGTACAAGTTATTATAGTACAAGTTAATATAGTACAAGTTAATATAGTACAAGTTAATATAGTACAAGTTAATATAGTACAAGTTAATATAGTACAAGTTATTATAGTACAAGTTAATATAGTACAAGTTAATATAGTACAAGTTAATATAGTACAAGTTATTATAGTACAAGTTAATATAGTACAAGTTAATATAGTACAAGTTAATATAGCAAAAGTTATTATAGTACAAGTTATTATAGTACAAGTTAATATTGACAAATTAATATAGTACAAGTTAATATAGCAAAAGTTATTATAGTACAAGTTAAAATAGTGCAAGGTAATATAGTACAAGTTATTATAGTACAAGTTAATATAGTACAAGTTATTATAGTACAAGTTAATATAGTACAAGTTAATATAGTACAAATTAATATAGCACAAGTTAATATAGCACAAGTTAATATAGTACAAGTTAATATAGTACAAGTTATTATAGTACAAGTTATTATAGTACAAGTTATTATAGTACAAGTTAATATAGTACAAGTTAATATAGTACAAGTTAATATAGTACAAGTTATTATAGTACAAGTTAATATAGTACAAGTTAATATAGTACAAGTTAATATAGTACAAGTTATTATAGTACAAGTTAATATAGTACAAGTTAATATAGTACAAGTTAATATAGCAAAAGTTATTATAGTACAAGTTATTATAGTACAAGTTAATATTGTACAAATTAATATAGTACAAGTTAATATAGCAAAAGTTATTATAGTACAAGTTAAAATAGTGCAAGGTAATATAGTACAAGTTATTATAGTACAAGTTAATATAGTACAAGTTATTATAGTACAAGTTAATATAGTACAAGTTAATATAGTACAAATTAATATAGCACAAGTTAATATAGTACAAGTTAATATAGTACAAGTTAATATAGTAAAAATTATTATAGTACAAGTTAATATAGTACAAGTTATTATAGTACAAGTTATTATAGTACAAGTTATTATAGTACAAGTTAATATAGTACAAGTTATTATAGTACAAGTTAATATAGTACAAGTTAATATAGTACAAGTTATTATAGTACAAGTTATTATAGTACAAGTTAATATAGCAAAAGTTATTATAGTACAAGTTAATATAGCACAAGTTAATATAGTACAAGTTAATATAGTACAAGTTATTATAGTACAAGTTAATATAGTACAAGTTATTATAGTACAAGTTAATATAGCACAAGTTAATATAGTACAAGTTAATATAGTACAAGTTATTATAGTACAAGTTAATATAGTACAAGTTATTATAGTACAAGTTATTATAGCACAAGTTAATATAGTACAAGTTAATATAGTACAAGTTATTATAGTACAAGTTATTATAGTACAAGTTAATATAGTACAAGTTATTATAGTACAAGTTAATATAGTACAAGTTAATATAGTACAAGTTATTATAGTACAAGTTATTATAGTACAAGTTAATATAGTACAAGTTAATATAGTACAAGTTAATATAGTACAAGTTATTATAGTACAAGTTAATATAGTACAAGTTATTATAGTACAAGTTATTATAGTACAAGTTAATATAGTACAAGTTATTATAGTACAAGTTAATATTGTACAAGTTAATATAGCACAAGTTAATATAGTACAAGTTAATATAGTACAAGTTATTATAGTACAAGTTATTATAGTACAAGTTAATATAGTACAAGTTATTATAGTACAAGTTAATATAGTACAAGTTATTATAGTACAAGTTAATATAGTACAAGTTATTATAGTAAAAGTTAATATAGTACAAGTTAATATAGTACAAGTTATTATAGTACAAGTTATTATAGTACAAGTTAATATAGTACAAGTTATTATAGTACAAGTTATTATAGTACAAGTTAATATAGTACAAGTTATTATAGTACAAGTTATTATAGTACAAGTTAATATAGCACAAGTTATTATAGTACAAGTTAATATAGCACAAGTTAATATAGCACAAGTTATTATAGTACAAGTTATTATAGTACAAGTTAATATAGTACAAGTTATTATAGTACAAGTTAATATAGTACAAGTTATTATAGTACAAGTTAATATAGCACAAGTTAATATAGCACAAGTTATTATAGTACAAGTTATTATAGTACAAGTTAATATAGTACAAGTTAATATAGTACAAGTTAATATAGCACAAGTTAATATAGTACAAGTTAATATAGTACAAGTTAATATAGTACAAGTTATTATAGTACAAGTTAAAATAGCACAAGTTATTATAGTACAAGTTAATATAGTACAAGTTAATATAGTACAAGTTAATATAGTACAAGTTAATATTGTACAAGTTAATATAGCACAAGTTATTATAGTACAAGTTATTATAGTGCAAGTTAATATAGTAAAAGTTATTATAGTACAAGTTAATATAGCACAAGTTAATATAGTACAAGTTAATATAGCACAAGTTATTATAGTAAAAGTTAATATAGTACAAGTTAATATAGTACAAGTTAATATTGTACAAGTTAATATAGCACAAGTTATTATAGTACAAGTTATTATAGTGCAAGTTAATATAGTACAAGTTAATATAGTACAAGTTAATATAGCACAAGTTATTATAGTACAAGTTAATATAGTACAAGTTAATATAGTACAAGTTAATATTGTACAAGTTAATATAGCACAAGTTATTATAGTACAAGTTATTATAGTGCAAGTTAATATAGTAAAAGTTATTATAGTACAAGTTAATATAGCACAAGTTAATATAGTACAAGTTATTATAGTACAAGTTAATATAGTACAAGTTAATATAGTACAAGTTATTATAGTACAAGTTATTATAGTACAAGTTAATATAGTACAAGTTAATATAGTACAAGTTAATATTGTACAAGTTAATATAGCACAAGTTATTATAGTACAAGTTATTATAGTACAAGTTAATATAGTACAAGTTATTATAGTACAAGTTATTATAGTACAAGTTATTATAGTACAAGTTAATATAGTACAAGTTATTATAGTACAAGTTATTATAGTACAAGTTAATATAGTACAAGTTAATATAGTACAAGTTAATATAGTACAAGTTAATATAGTACAAGTTATTATAGTACAAGTTATTATAGTACAAGTTATTATAGTACAAGTTAATATAGTACAAGTTATTATAGTACAAGTTATTATAGTACAAGTTAATATAGTACAAGTTAATATAGTACAAGTTAATATAGCACAAGTTATTATAGTACAAGTTATTATAGTGCAAGTTATTATAGTAAAAGTTATTATAGTACAAGTTAATATAGTACAAGTTAATATAGTACAAGTTATTATAGCACAAGTTATTATAGTACAAGTTAATATAGTACAAGTTATTATAGTACAAGTTAATATAGTACAAGTTAATATAGTACAAGTTAATATAGTACAAGTTAATATAGTACAAGTTATTATAGCACAAGTTATTATAGTACAAGTTAATATAGTACAAGTTATTATAGTACAAGTTATTGTAGTACAAGTTAATATAGTACAAGTTATTATAGTACAAGTTATTATAGTACAAGTTAATATAGTACAAGTTAATATAGTACAAGTTATTATAGTACAAGTTATTATAGTACAAGTTAATATAGTACAAGTTATTATAGTACAAGTTATTATAGTACAAGTTAATATAGTACAAGTTAATATAGTACAAGTTAATATAGTACAAGTTAATATAGCAAAAGTTATTATAGTACAAGTTATTATAGTGCAAGTTATTATAGTAAATGTTATTATAGTACAAGTTATTATAGTACAAGTTAATATAGTACAAGTTATTATAGTACAAGTTATTATAGTACAAGTTAATATAGTACAAGTTAATATAGTACAAGTTATTATAGTACAAGTTATTATAGTACAAGTTATTATAGTACAAGTTAATATAGTACAAGTTATTATAGTACAAATTATTATAGTACAAGTTAATATAGTACAAGTTATTATAGTACAAGTTATTATAGTACAAGTTAATATAGTACAAGTTATTATAGTACAAGTTAATATAGTACAAGTTAATATAGTACAAGTTAATATAGCACAAGTTATTATAGTACAAGTTAATATAGTACAAGTTATTATAGTACAAGTTATTATAGTACAAGTTATTATAGTACAAGTTAATATAGTACAAGTTATTATAGTACAAGTTATTATAGTACAAGTTAATATAGTACAAGTTAATATAGTACAAGTTATTATAGTACAAGTTAATATAGCACAAGTTATTATAGTACAAGTTATTATAGTACAAGTTAATATAGTACAAGTTAATATAGTACAAGTTATTATAGCACAAGTTATTATAGTACAAGTTAATATAGTACAAGTTAATATAGCAAAAGTTATTATAGTACAAGTTAATATAGTACAAGTTAATATAGTACAAGTTAATATAGCAAAAGTTATTATAGTACAAGTTAATATAGCACAAGTTATTATAGTACAAGTTATTATAGTACAAGTTAATATAGCACAAGTTATTATAGTACAAGTTATTATAGTACAAGTTAATATAGTACAAGTTAATATAGTACAAGTTAATATAGTACAAGTTAATATAGTACAAGTTATTATAGTACAAGTTATTATAGTACAAGTTAATATAGTACAAGTTAATATAGTACAAGTTATTATAGCACAAGTTATTATAGTACAAGTTATTATAGTGCAAGTTATTATAGTAAAAGTTATTATAGTACAAGTTATTATAGTACAAGTTAATATAGTACAAGTTATTATAGTACAAGTTAATATAGCACAAGTTATTATAGTACAAGTTAGTATAGTACAAGTTATTATAGTACAAGTTAATATAGTACAAGTTAATATAGTACAAGTTATTATAGTACAAGTTAATATAGTACAAGTTAATATAGTACAAGTTATTATAGTAAAAGTTATTATAGTACAAGTTATTATAGTACAAGTTATTATAGTACAAGTTAATATAGTACAAGTTAATATTGTACAAGTTATTAAAGTACAAGTTAATATAGCACAAGTTAATATAGTACAAGTTAATATAGCACAAGTTATTATAGTACAAGTTAATATAGCACAAGTTATTATAGTACAAGTTAATATAGCACAAGTTAATATAGCACAAGTTATTATAGTACAAGTTATTATAGTACAAGTTAATATAGTACAAGTTATTATAGTACAAGTTATTATAGTACAAGTTATTATAGTACAAGTTAATATAGCACAAGTTAATATAGCACAAGTTATTATAGTACAAGTTATTATAGTACAAGTTAATATAGTACAAGTTAATATAGTACAAGTTAATATAGCACAAGTTAATATAGTACAAGTTAATAAAGTACAAGTTAATATAGTACAAGTTATTATAGTACAAGTTAATATAGCACAAGTTATTATAGTACAAGTTAATATAGTACAAGTTAATATAGTACAAGTTAATATAGTACAAGTTAATATTGTACAAGTTAATATAGCACAAGTTATTATAGTACAAGTTATTATAGTGCAAGTTAATATAGTAAAAGTTATTATAGCACAAGTTAATATAGCACAAGTTAATATAGTACAAGTTAATATAGCACAAGTTATTATAGTAAAAGTTAATATAGTACAAGTTAATATAGTACAAGTTAATATTGTACAAGTTAATATAGCACAAGTTATTATAGTACAAGTTATTATAGTGCAAGTTAATATAGTACAAGTTAATATAGTACAAGTTAATATAGCACAAGTTATTATAGTACAAGTTAATATAGTACAAGTTAATATAGTACAAGTTAATATTGTACAAGTTAATATAGCACAAGTTATTATAGTACAAGTTATTATAGTGCAAGTTAATATAGTAAAAGTTATTATAGTACAAGTTAATATAGCACAAGTTAATATAGTACAAGTTATTATAGTACAAGTTAATATAGTACAAGTTAATATAGTACAAGTTATTATAGTACAAGTTATTATAGTACAAGTTAATATAGTACAAGTTAATATAGTACAAGTTAATATTGTACAAGTTAATATAGCACAAGTTATTATAGTACAAGTTATTATAGTACAAGTTAATATAGTACAAGTTATTATAGTACAAGGTATTATAGTACAAGTTATTATAGTACAAGTTAATATAGTACAAGTTAATATAGTACAAGTTAATATAGCACAAGTTATTATAGTACAAGTTATTATAGTGCAAGTTATTATAGTAAAAGTTATTATAGTACAAGTTAATATAGTACAAGTTAATATAGTACAAGTTATTATAGCACAAGTTATTATAGTACAAGTTAATATAGTACAAGTTATTATAGTACAAGTTAATATAGTACAAGTTAATATAGTACAAGTTAATATAGTACAAGTTATTATAGCACAAGTTATTATAGTACAAGTTAATATAGTACAAGTTATTATAGTACAAGTTATTATAGTACAAGTTAATATAGTACAAGTTATTATAGTACAAGTTATTATAGTACAAGTTAATATAGTACAAGTTAATATAGTACAAGTTATTATAGTACAAGTTATTATAGTACAAGTTAATATAGTACAAGTTATTATAGTACAAGTTATTATAGTACAAGTTAATATAGTACAAGTTAATATAGTACAAGTTAATATAGTACAAGTTAATATAGCAAAAGTTATTATAGTACAAGTTATTATAGTGCAAGTTATTATAGTAAATGTTATTATAGTACAAGTTGTTATAGTACAAGTTAATATAGTACAAGTTATTATAGTACAAGTTATTATAGTACAAGTTAATATAGTACAAGTTAATATAGTACAAGTTATTATAGTACAAGTTATTATAGTACAAGTTATTATAGTACAAGTTAATATAGTACAAGTTATTATAGTACAAATTATTATAGTACAAGTTAATATAGTACAAGTTATTATAGTACAAGTTATTATAGTACAAGTTAATATAGTACAAGTTATTATAGTACAAGTTAATATAGTACAAGTTAATATAGTACAAGTTAATATAGCACAAGTTATTATAGTACAAGTTAATATAGTACAAGTTATTATAGTACAAGTTATTATAGTACAAGTTATTATAGTACAAGTTAATATAGTACAAGTTATTATAGTACAAGTTATTATAGTACAAGTTAATATAGTACAAGTTAATATAGTACAAGTTATTATAGTACAAGTTAATATAGCACAAGTTATTATAGTACAAGTTATTATAGTACAAGTTAATATAGTACAAGTTAATATAGTACAAGTTATTATAGCACAAGTTATTATAGTACAAGTTAATATAGTACAAGTTAATATAGCAAAAGTTATTATAGTACAAGTTAATATAGTACAAGTTAATATAGTACAAGTTAATATAGCAAAAGTTATTATAGTACAAGTTAATATAGCACAAGTTATTATAGTACAAGTTATTATAGTACAAGTTAATATAGCACAAGTTATTATAGTACAAGTTATTATAGTACAAGTTAATATAGTACAAGTTAATATAGTACAAGTTAATATAGTACAAGTTAATATAGTACAAGTTATTATAGTACAAGTTATTATAGTACAAGTTATTATAGTACAAGTTAATATAGTACAAGTTATTATAGCACAAGTTATTATAGTACAAGTTATTATAGTGCAAGTTATTATAGTAAAAGTTATTATAGTACAAGTTATTATAGTACAAGTTAATATAGTACAAGTTATTATAGTACAAGTTAATATAGCACAAGTTATTATAGTACAAGTTAATATAGTACAAGTTATTATAGTACAAGTTAATATAGTACAAGTTAATACAGTACAAGTTATTATAGTACAAGTTAATATAGTACAAGTTAATATAGTACAAGTTATTATAGTAAAAGTTATTATAGTACAAGTTATTATAGTACAAGTTATTATAGTACAAGTTAATATAGTACAAGTTAATATAGTACAAGTTATTATAGTACAAGTTATTATAGTACAAGTTATTATAGTACAAGTTAATATAGTACAAGTTATTATAGTACAAGTTATTATAGTACAAGTTAATATAGTACAAGTTAATATAGTACAAGTTATTATAGTACAAGTTAATATAGCACAAGTTATTATAGTACAAGTTATTATAGTACAAGTTAATATAGTACAAGTTAATATAGTACAAGTTATTATAGCACAAGTTATTATAGTACAAGTTAATATAGTACAAGTTAATATAGCAAAAGTTATTATAGTACAAGTTAATATAGTACAAGTTAATATAGTACAAGTTAATATAGCAAAAGTTATTATAGTACAAGTTAATATAGCACAAGTTATTATAGTACAAGTTATTATAGTACAAGTTAATATAGCACAAGTTATTATAGTACAAGTTATTATAGTACAAGTTAATATAGTACAAGTTAATATAGTACAAGTTAATATAGTACAAGTAAATATAGTACAAGTTATTATAGTACAAGTTATTATAGTACAAGTTATTATAGTACAAGTTAATATAGTACAAGTTATTATAGCACAAGTTATTATAGTACAAGTTATTATAGTGCAAGTTATTATAGTAAAAGTTATTATAGTACAAGTTATTATAGTACAAGTTAATATAGTACAAGTTATTATAGTACAAGTTAATATAGCACAAGTTATTATAGTACAAGTTAATATAGTACAAGTTATTATAGTACAAGTTAATATAGTACAAGTTAATATAGTACAAGTTATTATAGTACAAGTTAATATAGTACAAGTTAATATAGTACAAGTTATTATAGTAAAAGTTATTATAGTACAAGTTATTATAGTACAAGTTATTATAGTACAAGTTAATATAGTACAAGTTAATATTGTACAAGTTATTAAAGTACAAGTTAATATAGCACAAGTTAATATAGTACAAGTTAATATAGCACAAGTTATTATAGTACAAGTTAATATAGCACAAATTATTATAGTACAAGTTAATATAGCACAAGTTAATATAGCACAAGTTATTATAGTACAAGTTATTATAGTACAAGTTAATATAGTACAAGTTATTATAGTACAAGTTATTATAGTACAAGTTATTATAGTACAAGTTAATATAGCACAAGTTAATATAGCACAAGTTATTATAGTACAAGTTATTATAGTACAAGTTAATATAGTACAAGTTAATATAGTACAAGTTAATATAGCACAAGTTAATATAGTACAAGTTAATAAAGTACAAGTTAATATAGTACAAGTTATTATAGTACAAGTTAATATAGCACAAGTTATTATAGTACAAGTTAATATAGTACAAGTTAATATAGTACAAGTTAA